>NC_059080.1:22637690-23262690 GCF_020497125.1 Mauremys mutica
ACACATGTGCAGAATGAATTTTGTTATGTGACACATCACCTTCGTTTGGTGCATGTAATGCAATTCATGTGGCGGGGGTGGGGGCCGAGGGTTTCAGCGTGTGGGAGGGGGCTCAGGGCTTGGGCAGAGGATTGGGGTGCAGGGGAGTGAGGACTCTGGCAGGGGGTGTAGCTGAGGATGAGGGGCTCAGGGCTGGGGCATAGGGGGTGAGGTGCGGGGGAGGGGAATGAGGGCTCCGGCTGGGGGGGTGAAGGCACTGGGGTGGGGCCAGGGAGGAGGGGTTTGGAGTGCAGGCTGCCCCAGGGCTACAGCAGGGAGAGAGGAGTTTCCCCCAGCTCTCTCCTCCCACAGCAGCACCTGGTCTGGGGGGTCGGGGGGAACAGGCGCCTCTCCCCCAGCCATGGCAGATTTGGGGCTGGGCTGAGGCTGCACAGCTTAGAAGGAACTAATAGTGTCTACACAGCAAGTAAAGTTGGCTGCCCCCTGTCCGGGGCTCGCTGTGGGGCTGTGTCTGGGCTAGCTATACCCCAAGCTCTGAGACCCCCCCAAGAGGTGGGGGGACTCAGAAAGCCCAAATGTCTGCACAGAAATGTTACAGCCCCAGTCTGCTGAGCCAGGCCAGCAGGGCATTTAATTGAGGTGTAGACATACCCCAGAGAGCTGAGGCTCCTGGGTAGGGACTACAGGGGAGGGAGCCACAAATTCGGAGCATCTCTTCCTGACACCCCCCCCCATCCTCCCCAAGCAACTGCTGGCCGCTTGTGTGGAGCAGGGCCACCTACCTGGGGCGGCTGCAAGGAAGAACAGGAGGGTGGTTGGGGCTGGGGGTGTGGGAGAGGGTCAGGAAGGGGTTCTGGGCTGGGGGTTGAGGTGCGGGAAGGAGCGTGTAGGCTCTGTGGTAGGGCCAGGGAAAAGAGTTGGGGTGCAGGAGGGGGCTCCAGGAGGGGAGGTGGGGCTGAGAGTTTCGGCATGTGGGTGGGGGCGCTGGGCTGGGGAAGGGGGTGTGGGATCTGGATGGCTCTGGCTGATGCAGTTCATGGGGGCTCCAGGAGGCGCTGACCTCAGGAGGCCCCTTAAATAGCAGCCGCACCAGCACTGCCCGGCATTTCCTGGGGACAGAGAAAGCAGCAGCATGTCTGGCTCCTAGGCAGAGGAGTGCCAGCTCCACAACTCACATTGGCCATGGTGCCCCAGATTCGTGCCCGCCATGGCTTCCTGGGCAATGGGCACTGTGGCGCCTGCTTGGGATGGTGCCTTCAGGTGGGGGGTCCCTTTTTGACTGGACACCTGGCAACCCTAAAAGAAGTGCAACTGTTGCAGGCACGGCCATTATATCTCTTGGTCTGCTGTGGCCTGTCAAAGTAGGAGCGTTGCAACGTGACCACAAACGCGTGCTGCTGACTAGTGGCAGAAGGATGGGTGTGGAGGGGGCTGATGATATCACCCTGTTTGTGTTAACCGAGGACAGAGTTAGTAAAAATATGAGTCATCGCTGTGGGGCAGTGTGTTCCCGCCTTTCTAGTGTGCCTCTCAGAAGCTTTGTGTTGACCATAAACCGTTTTTCCCTCAGCAAGAGGAAAATCCACTAAAACTCTAACACAGGATAAGCTGGGGGTTGTGTGATCTACCCTAAAAGGGAGCTTTGGTGACACTTGACCTCTGAGCTGCCTCTGACTTTGTTGAACCTTGTGAAACTGGCATAAGGCTAATGTGTGGAGGGGCTGGGGTGGGCGGGGGCAGAATGGGTTGCCTTAACTTTCTGGCTAAGCAGCAAATACAGAATTGTTTATGTAGGCTGGCAAAGGAAAAGGCTGTAGGCCCTCAGGGTTGTTTACACTAAAAGAGTTTGTTTCCTGGACGGCAGCTCAGTGAGGAGAAACGAGGGGGCCTCAAAATAGCGAGCAGGTCACGCTTTCAGAAGTCACAGTTATAAAGGGATCAGGCTTGGGAAAGAGGTGGCATCACACCCCACAGCCATGCTGGTTCGTCCATGGCTCAGGCGAATAAAGGCTACATGGCCCATGCCACACACTCCCACTCCTCCCCCCACAACATGTCCTGGCCATAGTTCAGGGGCAGTTGGGTCCCCAGACCACAAACAGCGATGCGCTCCACTACTCTGAAGGAGCATATATGAAAAACTTTAGGGTTAAGACACCAGAGATAAGGAGGCAAATTCTCTCCCAGGGTTAGTCCCCGCCCATTGTGCTGAATGCCTCTCTCACCACAACCACAGGTATCCACTAATGTGAAGAGCAGACACACACGGCCTTGTTATTGTAGGGTTGCTTATGGATGCTGGGACTGCACATGCAGGGTTGTCATTATACAGTTCTTACAGGCGCAGGGCAGCATAGAGAGTTGTTCACAACGTAGGCCTGCTTGTGCTGGTCTCTGGTAGCACACTGGGTCGCTGCATCGTGGCTTGTTATTCTAGGTTTGCTTCACAGGACTGAGCTATTGAAAGTTTTTCTCCTATTCCCCTGCCCCCCCAGTCTTTGTTTGGAAAAATATACAGGGAGAACCACCCAGACCTGACATGCCTAGGTCAAGAGAGCAAAGGACCTAGTTTGAGCCTCCTGAGCTTGACGCTAGCTCTTTAAACTTGCTGAAATGTCAGCAGAATTATTCTTAGTGTCTTTATGTGACACAGACTTGAAAGCTTTTGCTCTGCATTTGGCCAAGGCTCTGGATTGAGAGGTTCTGCCAAAACTCCTTGTTTGGACTGCGAACAGCTCAGCCACTAGACCCGTTTACTATTCATTAAACTGTTTGGAGTACAGATTAACTTCTGGTCCGCCAAGTACAGATTAACTCCGGTCTCAATTTTTATGACTTTTTCACCTGCCTTGAAAGGGGAACTTAGGACACGTCAACAAGGGCTGACTCATTTCACTGTAGCCTCTGCAGGTTTCTCAATAGCCACCACAGAAATGCAGTTCATCTAATAGCAATACTTTTATTGCATTGCAATAATACACTTGTTCTGCTAAACTTTTTTCAGCAAGCTAGTGATTCCCTACACCTCCCAGGGTACGTGCCAAGAGAAACTGTTTTCCTCAATCATCAGCAGTGGAAATGAACCACTGCTGCCAAAATTGTGCCATTCTACACAAATATCAATAGCTCTTGGGCTTAAAGTGCAGCCTTCACAAAGAATAACAAACAGATTGTCTATGCTGATTAAAGTCAAGTGCTAAAGTCAGACAAGCTGAATAGTTCTGATTGCTTTCATAAGTCAGTGAAAAGTAATTTGTGAGGGAGATCATGACAGCTTCACAGCCATCGAAATGGCCAAATTCTTCCCTGGTGTAACAGCCTCGTTGTCAGGGATTAATCTGGCCCAATTGTGACAGTTACAACATAAAACGGAAGCATACTGGATGGCTCAGACGACTAGGCTCCAGAGCTCACGTAATGTTTAGTGGCCTGACTGAAATCTACGCTACAGCCGAAGTGACCTAAAGTTGCAGTCGTCTCACAGAGATTCAGTGAGTGCTTTGAAATGAAATGATTGGTCTTAGTCCAGAGCCCAGTGACCAAACATCCACAGCACAAACACACAACTGGCACCTTTCTCAATGGAGAGGCCAAGGGCTGGAAGGAAGGAGGGTCAGTGACCTTGGGCAAGTCACTTACTCTTTATTGTCCATCTGTAAAGGGAGCTTATTGAGTCCCCCTATGCGCCAGGTATAGGGTGAGGATAAATGCATTAACATTGGGAAGGGGCTCAGCTTGTATGGCTGTCTGTCATATCCAACAATGACATCACAGCATTTTGCCTCTCCTCTTGTGGCTAGATAGTCAGAGCTGCGAGGAGCCAGGGCACAAACAGATGTCACATAGACAAGTGTAGGCTCCTACTGAAGAGTTGGCACCATGCTTGGCCCTTTTTCTAGTCTGTCCATTCCTTGGGTTGGAATTCAGGTATTATAGTGCTAAAGGCTACAGAAGTAACTAGGTAGCTAGAATGGCCATGGGGATGCAACATTACTCCTGGAGGAGGGGCCTTCCAGCTCACTGGGCTGGGCTCAGTGTTTGTGTGTCTGTGAAGTTTGTATTGCTGCTGCTCAGACCATATATGGACTCTGGAGCAAGAGAAAACATCAATCCCAGGGCTGTCAATCCAGCGCCTCTACCCAGCACTAACTACTGTAAAACTAAAGACAAGGAAACACTAGACGGGCGCCAGGCATTACATGACAAACAAAGCTGTGTTTCTTTTATTGAAATAATTACAACCATAGCTTGGGAAAAGAAGGTGAACATCTCTTCAGTGAGCATGTGTGAGGGAAACGATAGTGGGCGTTTTGTAGTACAATTATATACATCTTTCATCAGGCAAAGGCCATCAAGGTGAACCAGGAATAAGAACAGGAGTACTTGTGGCACCTTAGAGACTAACAAATTTATTTCAGCATAAGCTTTCGTGGGCTAGATAAATTTGTTAGTCTCTAAGGTGCCACAAGTACTCCTGTTCTTTTTGCGGATACAGACTAACACGGCTGCTACTCTGAAACCAGGAATAAGAGGAGCCACAGATTGTGTCAAAAGCTACATGTACCCAACTGAGCTCAGTACACCTTGGAAAATGGGCTATTGTGCTCACCTTCTCCTCTGATGACATGTAATTTACCAGGAACAGCCAAAGAGCATGGGACAAGCTTCTTCCCTAGTGATTTCCAGGGGCATTGATCAGAGCGGTGATGGTGATTTGTACTGATTAGACATTACCTCCCTCTGCATTAGGGTCCTACCCTGTGAGGTGCTGAGCAGCTCCAGCAGTGGGAAAGGGAAGTGCTCAGTCGCTTGTAGGAACCACTTAGCACTGTGAAGGATCAGGCCCTAAAGCAGTGAACAGAGATGCACAAATTCCTTGGGCTCTGCTTTTCTCTTCTCTGCCCTCCCTACTTTTACTTTAACATGATGGGTGTGGCAGTGTGGGGACCAGCTTTGGAAACTCCTGCAAAACATTCAAACCAAACATCCAAAAAACTTCAACCTCTGTGACTTTTCCCATCTATAGAAACCTGCGAGTCTTAACCTCCATCAAACTAAGGCTTCAGCCTCTTTGGAAGTGAGATGCAGCATCCTTAACTTCCAAATAAGTTTGAATGGGTCTGACCTAGCTGAGGATTTCAGGACAGGCTCATTGAATGCAGTGGTTCAGATGCTCTGAGGCTATGTTTTCACGTTTCCTGTCCTGATGAATCACTGGCAGCTTCATTATTAAATCCTCTCTAAAATTCACATCATTTGTACTTATCCCCAGATCCAGGCCTGCTGCAGTCAGTCGACACATTGGTGCATACACTTCACTGAGTGGGAATTAATCACTACTCGGGGGAAGCTGTAACTGTCTAGCAGCTGCTGTTTTTTCAGCCATATGTAGTCCAGTACTTGGACTGCATGGCAGCTTTCTGGCCAGAGAGGATCTTACTTCAGTATCTACTCGGCAACACTTCTCAACTACTTCCACAACTCCTTGGACATCATGCCAAAACCAAACCACACTCAACTCCTCCTAAGAATGGTTAAGGATTTAATTAGGATCCCCACATTCACTGCCTCTATACCTGAGAAGGGAGTTCTTGAAATTTCACCATCAGTTAAAGTCCCCAGGAAATAATTATTTTGTCCAGGACACTTATATAGGACCAGCCACTTGCTGAGAAGAACCAAGAAGCAGACCCCCAGCTAGTGTAAATTGTCATAAAGTAGAACCTCAGAATTACGAACATAAGAGTTACAAACTGACCAGTCAACCACATTTGGAACCAAAAGTATGCAATCAGGCAGCAGCAAAGAAAAAAAAAGGCAAATACAGTACAGTACTGCACTGTATTAAATATAAACTACTAAAAAAATAAAGGGAAAGTTTAAAAACATTTGAGAAGGTCAGGAAACGGTTTCTGTGTTTGTTTCATTTAAATTAAGAGGGTTAAGAGCAGCATTTTTCTTCTGCATAGTAAAGTTTCAAAGCTGTATTAAGTCAATGTTCAGTTGCAAGTTTTTGAAAGAACAACCATAACGTTTTGTTCAGAGTTACAAACATTTCAGAGTTATGAACAACCTCCATTCCCCAGATGTTCGTAACTCTGAGGTTCTACTGTAGTTCCATCGAAGACAGTGGAGCCACAACCATTTACACAAGCTGAGGATCTGAACCAAATACTTGCTGGGCGAAGCCAGAAGAAGAGAAAATGGATGAACGATAACAGATTAACATTGCAATTTTCAAGGTGCCTAATCCTTTAACTCAATGGGAATTGGGCAACTGATTCCCTTAGGTGCCTTGGAAATCCCAGCCTCAGTCAACAAAGAAAACCCTTCAATTTTAAGCCAAACTATGGGGGGGACAAGGAGGTTAGAGAAAGAAGAACTAGCTGTGCATTTTGAGTTGGGGTGAAGCATCATACTTTGGATTTCAATAAACATTGGTGACAAAAAATTAACAACATTGTGGAGTTTTGTACAAACTTAAAAAATTTGCAGAGTGACTCAAAGCTTTGCTCCACTGTCAAGGATCCACCATGATTTTTTTTTATGAAATGTAAGATAAGTTCTCTGTTCAAGCCCTCCACTCACCCACACACACCTATGACTTGAGGCAAAATCAGGAGAGCTTGAAATTCAGATGAAGGTCTCTGTACAATTCAATTAATTTAAAACTCTAGGGGAGGATTCAGCCCACTGGGCACTGGTCAGTTAAGTACCTTTTGTAGAAAAAAGGTAGCAAAGAATAAAAAAAAAACCCCAAACCCAAACATTAATTACACATTAGCATCACTTCACACTTATTGACCCACACAGTCTGTAAGATTCTTCACACCTTGATTGTATTTTACAGAACATTTTCCCAGCACGCATTATAAAAAACAGTCACAGGTCCCACTCTCTCCTCTCCTAGACAAATGTCTCTTCTGCAAATGCCACTGTCTTGCACTCCTCTGGAGATGCATCCGCATGTGGTTGGCTTTTGAGCCACTCCACCCTGCCCCGGATGAGTTCGCTCTCCACAGCTTCTGCATCCGCTGCATGGCAGTTCTTAGCCTCATCGTGCTTGAAGTATTCCCTGACGGTGTTGCGGATGGAGGCCGGGAGGATGATGCGGATGGTGTGGCTGAAGGCGTTGATGCTCTTCCTGTGGCTTTTGGCAGATGCCACTTGCTGAGCATCGTCCATCAGCCCCTCTGCAGGGGGAATGCTTTGGGGAGTCTCTTTGCACTCCACCTGCAGCCGCTGGCTCGTTGCTTCGTGATGGTATCTCCTGGAGACAGACTGCAGCACCAAAGGGGTGTTCTGCCCATAAAACACTGTCTGGGGTATATGGACTCTTACTGTTTGTTGGCTCTTGGACATGTTTTGGTCACTGCTGCTGTTCGATTTGGTGCTATGGACGCTCACTGAGAAACTCTCATCCTCCTGTTCCATTGGAGACCCCTGTGGGCTTCCTTTATTTGGGGCCATGTAAAAGGTTATCTTGGTGCGCTTCAGGCTTTCCTGCCTGGGAGGGGAAACCTCTGGGCTTTTTATCTCAATGTGCTTAACTGATTTCTCCCTGGGCCCTTGCTGGCCAATCGCTGATGAGCTCTCATTGGTTGGGATATGAGTGAGGGGGCCTGTTTTACATTCAGACTCCTTGAAATAACATTGGTTTCTGAGAGCTTGTCCAGAGCCCCTGGCACATCTCACTTGTCTTTCCTCTTCCTCCCAGTCACTCTCATTTAACAGGCTTCCCATGGCTGCCCCATTGATGGGCACAAAGCCCTTCACTTCCCCAATGGTATGACTGCTCCCCATGTCTCTCTGCTCAGACTTGCTCCATGAGTCCAAGTCACAAGGGTTCAAGGGCAAAGGAGATGTCAAGGGCTTTTTCCATTCTTTCAGGGACCTCTGTGCTGTCTTTGGAGACAAGGCATGGAGTCGGGTGGAAGTGCCAAACATGAAAGGCAGGGAGGAGACATCTGTGGGGCTGAAGGCTGAGGACTCAGAGCAGTAGGAGAAAGCGCTGTCTAAGGAGCTTAGTGAGGAGGCTGAAGGGGAAGTGGTGGTCGAGGAAAGGCTGGAGAAGCTGGACCTGTTGGACAGGCTGGTTTTCTGAAGGCTGAGCTTCTTCACCCTAGAGCTGGTCTGAGGTGATTGCCAGAAATTCTGCCTGGTCTTATTCAGCCCAGGGCTCAGGCCTTCATCAATCAGCTTCTGGCTCTCCAGCTGCAGCTGCTTGAGCCTCTGGATGTAATCATTGTGACTATGCATGATGGTGGCATCACAGCTGGACTGGCGGGCCACCGGCTCATGGCACTGGGCCAGGACCTGAGAGCTGAGGCAGACACTGGGCTCAGAAGAGCACCGATCCCTCGCAGGACTCAGTGAACGTATCGAGTCAATGGAGCAGAAGGAGCCCTCTTCCTCGAGGAGGTCATAGCTGTCTGCGCTGGCATTCTTCCTGGTTTTGCTTTGGTAGCAGGCGGTGATCTCACTAAACAGATCCCAATCTTCCTGCTCCTCTTCAAGTAACAAACCACTGGACGGGTCAAACATGGAGACGGCTTCAGGCACGCGATGATGCTTTGGTCTTTCCTGGTCACAGGCAGCAAACTCCATCTCATCAGAGGAATCAGTGTGCTGAGCCATGCCAATACCTGGGGAAGACATGCAGAGAGAATGCAAAATAACTCTTTGCAATTCTACAGAAATGCACATAATTATCTGTGGTCCTATCTACCTGCCAAAGTGCCTATTAACTAGGTACCAAAGACTATGTCTGCACCTACAGCTGGAGGCGATACCCAGCTTGAGGAGACAAACCCATGCTAGCTCTGATTGAGCGAGTGCGCTAAAAATAGAGGGTAGCTGTGGTGGTGCAAGTGGCAGGAAAGGCCAGCTGTCCTGAGTGTGTGTCCAGCATCGCAGATTCTCACCCCCCCCAGCTCAAACTGCAGCCATACTCTACTGCATTTACTACTACAACTGAAACAACCGAGTACCTGCCCTTTGCAGATCTTCAAGTGCTTTATGAATGTTAATTAATTAATTAATTCTCACAAGACTTCCGTGTTTTACAGTTGCGGAAACTGAGGCCTGGAGTGGGGAAATGATTTTCTCAAGGCTACCCAGGCAAGTCTGTGGCAGAAGTGGAAATGGAACTCCAGAATCCTGGCTCACAAGACTCAGGCTCTCATCATTAGACCACAGTCTGTGTGTATTCAGTAGAGGCACATGGATCCCTTTAAATTCTGACCTACTAAGTCTAATTTTAGAAAATCGGTTTAAACTGTTTCACTTTAAAAAATAAAATAAAAAAGGCTGTTGGGAAATGGTGCTTGCTCCATGAATTCTGAGGCAAATTGTCTGTCTGTCAAACCTGGAGGAGCTGGAAACAGCAGCAGGGTAATGGAGAAGGGGGAAGCCAGCCAAATAGGGATGCATATCCGAGGTGCTGTGCCTGCATCCTCCAATGCCCTCGTCAAAACATAGGTAGGAAGTAAGGGGAAAGGACTGGCTGAGAATGAGTCCCCTCTTTTAGTTTCCACTGGACAAAGAGTGTGGGAATTGTAGTCTTCTTTGTAAGAGGCATTTGACAGTGGTTGTGAGTGACCAGACATCTCTGGGGAAGTGCCACAGCCTTACCCAGGAAATCCTCAGAGCTTTTTGACTTTTCTTTGTCTGGTCTTTGAAACAGCGAAGTGATGTCACCTCCAAAAATTTCTGCTGAGTTTTCAATCAGGAACTGCACTAACATGGCCACCTGCCAAAGGAGAGGAAACACTAGGGTCAGTTTGGGGAAAATATATCCACCTCTATTATCCTCCAAGACAAATTAGCCCAGGGAGAAAATATGATGATGCCTTTCTCTGCACAAACGCAACACTTAATCCAGAAGCTTCTTTTTGGCTCAGAAAGCTAGGAAGCATCTCTTCTAGCTTGGATGCTTGTGTATTAGTCATAGCTGGAGGCAAGAAGCTGGACTAAAGAAGTGTGAGCTGATACAGCAAATCCTGTGGTCCTAATTATTATTGTCATCATCTCACAGGCAATGTGTGTCCTGACGTTAGATTTGTTCCTCTCTGCAGGATAGTGCCACCATTATTAGATAGTTCAGATGGGGACACAGTTCGTGATGCTAAGTGCCCTCCTAGCCACTCCCAGCACAAGATGTCCAGCAGGGAAGTCCATTTGTTAGAGCAGATCATGACTTCTTTTGGTGCCTCCATCCCTGAAGAACCTCGGTGGCCAAGTCACCCCACAACAATCTGCACAGGGTGGTGGAGGTAAAGGGGGTAAATTACTACTTACCTAAAGTAGTTTTACCCTATAGTTCCTTTGTAGGCCGCAGAGGAATATGTCATAGGAGACGGGAAGAAAATCATGGGCAGAATCCCACCAAGAGTATTTACCTTTTTTGTAGACCTGCTTTCCTCTTCAGGCCCAGTGGGGCTAGGAAGCCATAGCATGTTGGGAGCTATGCAAAGAGCCAGGTTAAATGCATTCATCTGATTCTCCCCTGAATTCTGCTCAATCTGATGCAGGACTCCGAACAGGTGTCTGAGTAAAATGAGGTTGGCTTCTGGGAGCTGCTTCACCAAACTGTCCAGGGAAAAGAAACAAAGCAAAACAAGGAGCTTGTAAAACCTGGTCCCCCAAAATGACAATTGACTTTCAAAAACCCTGCCTATACTACAGGTACAATGGCATTTTTGTAACCTGTTTGTGACACTCTCAGCTGACCCCTCTACAACAAATAGGATTGAGTTACATTCGCCACACAGTTATGTCGCTATCATGTTTGTGCATTCACACCTACCATGCTGTCTAATGCATTCTGGGAAAATTTGGACTTTAGTCCATAGTGCCTCAGCAGATGCTGGAGGACACACATACAGACCAATGCCAGCAGTATGGACAGTGATGCATTTTGCTAGGACTTATGGTACAGAGATCTGAGGGGAAGGAGGACCAGCCAAACTTCCCGTTTAAACCCCCTCCCCTGTGCTCAGCCAGGTATAGGAAGAGATTTGACATATAGGTTATGCCCATGTGATGCTAATGCACAAGTCCTGCTCAATGTGCCAGTCTGAGGCAGGTAAATAAACGCATCAGGTCCCTGATACTATGTCTGGCAGGCTACTCCTTCCTGACCATCACACTGATGTGGCTATCGTTTTAACTTTGTGCATGCAAGAAAGAACCACCATAGTTAAGCATCTAATTCCATTTATACCCAATGGTACCACTGAAATCACTGTCGTTTCTTTGCTTGAATTCTAGTAATTACGACTGGTCATCAGAAAAGATTATTTTTTTTGGGTAGGGGGCAGGGCGGAGGTTTGGTAAAGAAAAAAAAAATCTCATGAACAATTTTGTCAAAAATGTCAACATCTTTCACTAAAAATTGTTTTGATGAAAATGTTCTGACCAACTCTGCTAGCAACTGGCATTCATAGGCATCAGCAGCCAGTGGATCAAGAGCAGTGAGCTGGCCTAGAGCAATATGAGGAGTCTCTTAGAACATGGTAACTATGCTGTGTGGGTGGAAATGATACATGCCTCCCCAAGAGAGACACAGTGGGACATTTACATACCTTTTGATGGCTTCAATCTTATGCCCTCGATTTACTGTGTCCACGGCTTCCATCCACAGCCCGTGCATGTCTGAGGATAGAACACTATCAGGTATATTTCGTAGAAAATCCTGAATTAAATATATATATGCAGAGTAGTCTGGTCAGTTTTGAATCGTTTGTTTCATGATGCATAAACGTTCATTTTTATTAAACATAAGATAAAATGAAACGTGACACAAATCAATTCCCACAAGGCCTCCCTGCTCCCCATGCATGCAGCACTGCAAACAGACTTGGTCTGTGTATCGTAGAAGAAAAAGGACCATCTAATCCATCCATTGGCCAGAGCTGGATTATTCTCCATAGTACTGTACATTTACCAGAGGTTTGTCTAGTCCATATTTAAATGTCCAAACAATGGGGTTTCTACCACTTCCCTTGGGATACTATTCCACAGCCTAATATATGGCTTGAATTGGAATCAGTCTGAATTCCCCGCTCAAGCAAACAGTGACCTGGGGAGATTTCTACCCTGTAGGCTGGCCAACAAGTGGAGAACTGGGAACACATTTCAAGTGCAGGCCTGAACTATTCTCATCTCATTTACACCTCAGTCCTCCAGTGCCTTCCCACAAGTTCTTCCACAATTCACTGGGAAATAATTCACAGAGCAGCTCCACTTGCTGTAGCACAAAGAACCTCCCAAAGTCCTAGCGACATACACCAATGAGAGCAGTGCCGTGTGGACACAGCAGCTCGAATGTTGTACTGCAGTGTGGCTGCTTGCACTTGAGCTAGGTTAACTTGACAGGAATAACTTGAATGCAGGTAATTCAAGTTAACTCTGCAGTGCAGACACAGCCCTGATCTCTTTAACCCCTTGCTGCCTGAGGTTTTGCTGTAGTTTTGCATTAGAACAAGGGTTCTCAAACTGGGGGTCGGGACCCCTCAGGGGGTCACGAGGTTGTTACATGGGGGGTTGTGAGCTGTCAGCCTCCATCCCCAATCCCACTTTGCCTCCAGCATTTATAATGGTCTTAAATATATAAAAAGTGTTTTTCAGTTATAAGGGGGGTGGGGTTGCACTCAGAGGCTTGCTATGTGAAAGGGGCCACCAGTACAAAAGTTTGAGAACCACTGCATTAGAAGGTACAAAAAGGGATACTGGCCTGAGGGCAATATTTCTTTCTGCATGTTAAAGACCATTAAGGCAGCAAATCTCCATTCATGCAGGGGCATGTCTCCTTTCTTACATGTACCCAGCCATGAGATGGGGGTGGGGTATGCAGAATGTGCCCAATTAAAAATGCTTTCCCCTGGCTGGCAGGATCATGTTACTCCCCTCACTGAATGCAAAGTGCTGTGCTAGGGTATGGTTTTAGCCCAGAGGGCAGTATCGCTTGGAGTAACTTACAGTGATGACTGCTGCAGCCACAAAGACTGACTCGCCATCCATCTGGACATCATCTCCAGAGTTCAATTTCTCTTTCAGTTCCTTGCAGATCTTGGCATTGGCGGAGCGCCTGAAAATGCCCCTTGTGGAGGGACCTTCATGGTACAGCAGGAGCAGCATGTCCTAGGAGAAAGCCCAGCCCCAAGATAGATTTAGAAGGGTTTATCATCTGAACCCATATTGTGTCAGACCTCACAAACTAAGCAGGGCTAAGGCTGGTCAGCATTAGATAGGAGATCCTCAAGGAAACCTAGATGGTACAGGAAGTGCTATGGGTGACTCTGTAGGGGATGCTTTTGTTCATGATATTGAATGAGTACTGAATCAATGTTATAGCACAAGAGAGGACTACTCCTCCTCCCCCCATACACACCTGAGTGACGGGAGCCTCAGAGATACCACAGATGACTGAGACAGAGGTGGGTTGATAGATGATATAGTCAAACTCATGCTGGGATTCATGACATAACCCCCCCTCTTACCATAATAGGCTTGGGGAGGATTCCATCAGGACACACAGAGGACAAAGACAGGCCGAAGAGTTTCCGTGGGGTGGGGGGAGAATGTGATACTGGGCTGCCTGTGGGGGTGCTGGTGGTCCGGCGCAAAGCCCAGTCAATCAAAGATTTCTTCCTCTTGGTATGTTTCTGCAAGGATTCTGAAATAGCCAAGAGCCCCTTGCGTTACAGTGTGCTCATTGTGCAAGGACTGTGCATTAGCCATGGGGTGGGGGTCAGAGTCATGCAGGTGGGTTCATATCTATTACAGGGACATGTAATGTCAAAGTTCCTATGTCATGGACTGGAACTATATGGGAGTCTTGACTGGGAGAAGTCTCTTAAATCCAGTGGGCAGAGTAAGGTCAGTCACCCAATGAAAACCCACAGAGCAAATAGTTCACAAACACACCATCGCACAGACAGCGTCTAGCACGATGGGGCCCATTCTTGGCTGGCCCTTCGGCACTACCATAATAAACGTTAGTAATAATAACAACAGTCATTTATCTGCGGTGAAGAAGGGCTGGGCAGTCATGTGTCTCCTTACCGCAGTGCAGCGAGTGGGCATATTCCCTAGCACTTTGAGGGCTGAATGCTCCAAAGGAGTTAGGCGCTGTGATGCTGTGTGCCACAACGTGTCACTTTTAGGGGCCTGGGGAAATCACTGCTATTCACAACGCCCGAGTTAGGTGCCTAGGCTCCTATACAGTGACGGGGGAGAGCTAGCCACCTTAGAATGCAAGTCACAAAAGCCAGCAGGCTGGGCGGGGAGCCAGCGGTGGGTGGGGGTGGGTGGGTACTAATCTCCACCCCTTTCTAAGAGATAGGCGCCTAAGTCCAAGCTGCAGGGAGGCGCCTAACTCTGTTTCTGATTCGTAGCTGGGAACCCCCTTTTGATTTAAGGAGCCTGTACCATCTTAGCAACATGCAGGTGGGAGATGGAGGAGAGGAGGAGCCCAGTGGTTAGGGTACTCTCCTGGGATGCGGGAGAGCAACAGTTCAAGTTCCCCTCTTTGAAGAGGGATCTGAACCTCTCAGGTGAGTGCCCTACCCACTGGGCTGTGTATAGGGAGTCCTTCAGTCTCCCAAGTTGAAGCTGTTGCACTGTGGGTTAATAATGTTACGGGGGGGAGAGGCTGCTGCGTCATGTAAGCTAAGGGGGGCATATCTGGTAGGCAGCCCCTGAGCACACCTATCAGATCCGGTGAGTTAGGCTGGCAAGTGCCTCTCTTCCCCTGTTTTGGGAATCACTCCAGGACTTAGGAGATAGGCCCCTGAATGCCCACAGGCAGGCAGCCATGCACATGCCCAGAGGGAGAAACATAGGCACCTAGGGAAACTTCAGTGCAAAAACTTAGGTGGTAGGTGAGTTTAGGCACTTTCAAGTTTCAGCAGGAGTTTTGTTCATCACAGTGAACCCGAAATTGGAACTTAGGTGTCTAAAACACGGACTTCAGCACCTAACTTCTTTTGTGCATTCAGCCCTGAGTGATTAGCTTCTTCTATCTCTTGGTGAATATGTTATCTGTGAATCATCTTTTTTATTACGTGTGCAGCTCTACAGAGGGTCAAATAATATTCATCAAAGAAACCACTGGCGCATTTTTTGTCAATTGGCAAATAAATTTGTCATGGATAATTCTTGTATCATTTGAATGGCTCTAACATGGATGTTATTACATGCTGAGTTCAAGGCATCAGTAAACCATTAGCCAGTCAATAAACAAAGACCTCAGAGACAACATGTCTCCTATTCTTCTTGGGAAGACCTGGTCAGAGAGCTATATATGGTCTCTTTGGTGACACTGTGTGTGGAGCATAGCAATTCATCCAAGGGGATCGTAACTTTCTTTTGAATGCTAACCAAGTACCTAAAATTTGGTAATGAGAGCCAGAGTAATGGTTAAGGGTGAAGTCCTGCTACCGCTGAAGTCAATGTATGTTTAGAGGGAGCAGGAACAGGCTCTGATTTATGAAGGGACAAAATCAACCCTCCTTTCACTGCAGATATAGTCAAGCTGAGAGTGTCTCTCTAAAATAAAAACACAATGCAACAGAAAGTCAGCAACTGCCACAGGGAGAGCTCCCAAGTCCTTTGAAGGGACACACAGTATCATCCGGGCTCTCACCTCTCCTCAGCTGCCTGGGAGCTTGGGGCCTGGGTTTCAGGATGAACTGACACTGCCTGTCCTTGGGAAGCTGATCCAGGATGGTGGCCTCCGTCCCATCAGCTAGGAGTGTGTTGTTGTTGGTTCCTTGGTGCTGGTCAACAGAGTCTCGGAGGCAGCTGAGTATGATGCTGAAAGGATGCTCATGACCTGTTGCGACAAGAGCCACAGAAAGACCAGGTGAGGATGCAGAACTCATGAATTTCATGCTGTGAAAGCAATTAGGGGACCCGGTTTGGTTTATAGTGGTCAGACATCCACATCTCTCAACTTCCACAGCAGTGAGTTGGTGGCAATCTCACCAGAGAGCCCAAGGACTGAATGGGCCATGGAGACTGAGCCCTGCTATTACTCCTTGATGTGCTTTCCTCTAGGTCAGAGGTGAGGTGCACTGCTGAGTGGCAAGGATTTGGGGAAGCCAATTGGCTCTGCTGTGCCAATGCTGCACATGCTCTGGGGTAAAGAGAAAAGTTTGACCGAAGAGGGTTTCAGCCTAGAACCTTGCACGAGCACCAGCGTTCTCTCTAATTTTTCCCATGCATGTGCGGAATGAATTTTGTTATATGCACCAATATGGAGGTCATGTGTGACAAATCACCTCCACATTGGTGCACATAACAAAATTCATGTGGTGGGGGTGGGGCTGAGGGGTTTAGAGGGTGGGAGGTGACTCAGGGCTGGGGCAGAGGGTTCAGGTGCAGGGGAAGAGAGGGGATGAGGGCTTCAGCTGTGGGTGAAGGCTCTGGTGTGGGGCTGGGGATGAAGGGTTTGGGGTTCAGGCTGCACCGGGGCTACAGGGGGGAAGGGAGGACTCCCCCCAGCTCTCTCTCCCCGCAGCAGCACCTGAGCTGGGGCAGATAGGTGCCTCTCCCTGCCACGGTAGCTCCAGGGCTGGGGCCACGGGATAGGCGCCTCTCCCCTGGCCGCAGCAGCTCTGGGGCAGGGCTGGGTTGGGTTGGGGCTGGGGGAGGGGCACCTCTCCCCGCTGTGGCAGGTCCAGGGCTGGGGGAGAGGCATCTCTCTTCACCGCAGCCGAGTGCCTGCGCGGGGCTTAATAGGCTGCTGCATGGCCACACAGCTTAGAGGGAACTTAGACGAGCACGACATTCAGTAGGGGAAAAGAAATCTAAGATAAAAAGGAGAATCATAAAAGTGAAGGTTCAGTTGCTTTTTCAGATGTGAGAAGTTGCCTTGAAGAATGCAGACAGGAGTGTAAAGATCAATGCAGCAACTCTTAGATTTAAAATGATATGCTGGATGGCCTCACTAGGCATTCATGCCTCAGCCTTCCCAAATCTGAATACAGAGGAACACATCATTATTAAGATTTGAAGTACAGTAGTGCTTAGAGGCCCCAGCTAGGATTGGGCACCATTGTGCTAGGCACTGCACAAAATGCATAGTGAGAAATGAACCCCGTTGTGAAGAGTTTACAGTTTAAATGTAATCCACACACCTCCTGGGTGTGGTGTTCTGTCCCCTTAAGTGACACTGAGACCACTTAGAGAGAGATTAATGAGTCTACTCTACAGCCCTAGCTAAGAGCCATATGGCTTGAGGCTCATGCATTTAGCTTCAGAGGCCCCAGGTTTGAGTTACATGAACAGACAGGATGGACAAGGGTGGGAGGGAAAACAGAGAGGCAAAGTGACTTGTCCAAGGTCACACAGCTGGCCAGTGGCAGAGCTGGGAATAGATCCCCCTTCTCTTCTGACTCCCAGTCCAGTGCACTATCTACTAACCACACACCCCTCTCTGAGGCACACATTCTGAGCTTGTTTATTTGTAGTGGCAGTGGAAAGTGGAAAGTTTACTTTAAGATCTTCCTGGGTTTGGTAACACATTATAATACTGGCTATTGGAGATACGAAAAAGGTTCCTGAAGGATGGAGGCTGACTCTTGCTGAGTGTGTGAGCTCATGTGTATGTATGCACTGAAGGGTGGGGAGAATTGTTTTTTTTAATAGTTTCACATTATCAGATGTGAATACAATCTCATTTGGAAAGACAATATAATTTTATTTACTTTAAACAGACACCAAAGGGACATGCATCAAGTCTGATCCGTCTACCTTTGGGCACACATCTGTGTTTTTATAGGGGTGTCACTAATTACATTCTCTCCCCCCCGCTCCATAAATATGTCAGGACTGTTTTTAAAATCAATCAATCAATCAATCAGTCAAAAGCCACCAGCCCAATCTTCATTAGCCACCCTAGATAACACTTTATGTGCACACCTCTATGTAACAAACCAGAATGTGTGTCCCTCTACTCACAAGCTACCCTACAACAGCAATCCAGTGTGTGAATTCCTGTGTTCACGAGGTATTCTACAATCAACCAACTGGTGCACATAGCCTATACTAACGTTCACTATCCTGTGCTCACACACTGTTTACACCAAAGGGACATGCATCAAGCTTGGTCTGTCTACCTTTGGGCACACATCTGAGTTTTTATGGGGGTACATATCCTATACTAACGTTCACTACCCTGTGTTCACACGCTACCCTACAATAAAAATCCAGCAGGTGCTTCCCTTCACTAATGGCCGTAACAAGTAAGCATGCTCAGACAGCACTTGCGAGAAACACCAACAATCACAAACCAATGTCTGCTGCTAAGTGCTCATAAACAACCCTACAATACAATCTTATGATGATAACAAGCTCTTAAGAGCAAGCCTGCAATAACAAACCAGTGTGTTCAAACCCTAGAGGAGAATGAATCCAGAAAGGAAACCACATCTCAATTTCAGCAACAGTGGGAAAGTAACTACTTTTTAAAATGATGAAATACACATTAGAGAGATAAGGTGGGTGAGGTAATATATTTTATTGGACCAGCTTTTGTTGGTGAGAGAGATGAGCTTTCAAGCTACACAAAGCTCTTCTTCAGGTCTGGGAAATGAAGAAGAGCTCAGTTTAGCTTGAAAGTTTGTCTCTCTCACCAGCAGAAGTTGGTCCAATAAACAGTATTACCTCACCCACCTTGTCTCTCTAATGTCCTGGGACCAATACTTCTGCAACTATGCTGCATATGAAATACATTTTGACAGGCGTCACTGGAAGCTGACTGTATCCAAGTGCAAAATTTGTCCATTGGGGTATCACTCAAGCCATTACATGTTATGATTGAACCTCAAAAGATTTAGCCTAGGTAGCTAATCATCAATTTAGCCCTCAGGATATTGGTCAAAATATTGGACATGAGGCTTGGACCTTAAAAAGTTCTGTTCAGATATGCAACCCGGTTTGTTTACCTGCTGTGTCCGCAGGTTCGGCTGATCGTGGCTCCCAGTGGCCGTGGTCACCGGTCCAGGCTAGTGGAGGCTGCGGGAAGTGGCACGGGCCGAGGGATGTACTGGCCGCCCTTCCCGCAGGCCCCATTGGCCTTGAGCGGCGAACCGCGGCCAGTGGGAGCCGCGAACGGCCGAACCTGCGGACACAGCAGGTAAACAAACCAGCCCGGCCGACAAGCGGCTTTCCCTGAACAAGCAGTGGCCCGACTTTGAGAAGCACTGGTTTAGATGCTTCAGAGCAACTTTGATCTGGACATTGTGTAACACGCAATAACACAGAGTGATTCTTTGTTCCCACCCCATTGCTAGATCACATATAGAATTCCGACTGTGTTTACGAGAGTAGCGCAAGGGCAGCCTGTCTCTTTCAAAAGGATCAGTACTTCATAGCTTTGGTCATGTTAAAAGTATCAGGAGGACAGTGTACCTTCTGGTATTTTGGGGATTCTGGTCTCTGACAGGAACCGCAAAGATCTGAACATATATTAAAATAAAACCTAAAACAAATAACCAAAGTTTTTTGAACTTCAGAAAAAGTTCAGGTTGGGTTTGATTCTTATTTTATCCAAATGGCCCTTCCCTAAATATGATTCTATCACAGCGTCATACATAATAATAGAATTTGTTATGAATTGCTATGGGAAAGATTGGAGAGACTTGTTTCATACACTTTGCCAAAGTAAATACCCTGTCTAATTTTAATTGTACATTTAATCTTACTTCACTGTCTTGTTTTTGCCAATGATGCAAATATGAAAAAAATATTTTTTTGCAAACTTCAGCTTCGGTACTTTCTAAGATTAATGCCTGGAATTAATAAGACAAAACACAGTGTTTTATTTTGTTTGGTGGTGATGTATTTCTGAAATCATCTCACGTAAAGCCCTGATAGTGCCCTGGCTCAGAAACCCCAATATGCACATTTATTTTCCTTCCAACCTCCCAAAGTTTTTATAATCTAAACAGAAATTGTAAAAAAAAAAGGAACTTTTCAAGTAAACAATTTGCAAAGGACAATTCCCCAAATGCCCTGTGTCTCCTTGTGAGATTAGAGTGGGTATTCAGACTAAAGCAACACAAAAAGCCTTGTGAAATGAACCGTCTACTTAATAGGCTATGACCTCTTGCCTGAAAAACAATTTCTTTAAATCTGAGCTGGACTGCTTTGAAAAATAAATACCAAACAAGAAACATTAATACTTTGGGCTCTTGATAGCAGGCTTAAACATGACCAACAAATACATTTTAAAACACTTCTTCCTTCACTTACCTACCTGCCAAGACCTGCTTCCTCTGCAAGATTGAAAGCCATTGCTACTATCTAACACAACATGCTAAATACAGTCCTTGTTATGCTTTAGGTGTTAGGGTGTGATTTGCTCCCCAAGAAGTCAATAATAGCTGAAGGCACTCAGGACCTAGTGGGAGATGCTCAGCCCAGATTGATAGAGTCCAGTCTGGCAAGTCCTTTGTGTGTGTGTGGAACAACCAACTGAAAGTGGTAGACAGATGCCAAGAGCTCACACCCAGGGGTGCACAGCATTTCTTAACAATGGATTGTGAGTGCAACACAGGATCTTTAAAGAGTCAGCATGCAGGTTGAGATGGATTTTGCAAAGAGACAGAGATGCTTCCCTTATTCATTGATCATCATCATCATCACTGACCTGCTACATCAGCACCTACATGCTGGCATACCTAAATGAAAAAATGGAAGTGCTCTTACCAATAAGGGGATAAGCAGGGTCATCCTTTCCTGATATCACCCAGAGGTGGTAGTCACTTGGTCTACCCTGTGGATTGAGGAAGAGAAGGGAAAAATATAAAAGGGACCAAGGACTGAAAAGAAGGACCAGAGCAGCTGGACACAGCACACAAAACAACTGGAAGAGGTAACAGTGGAACAGGCCAAGAGTCAGAAAATGAATAGCTGTAAACATCTGGGGAAACAACCTGGTTAAGAGTGACAAGCTCTCAGAATCTGTTTGTCTGACATGCAGAGGAAGGTTAAAGGTTCAGGAGAGGGAGAGGAAGGTAATCAGAAGGATGAAAACAAACTAGGGTTTCCCCAACATCCACATAGAAGGCTCAGAGTCAGGAAGTCTCTTGACATATTGATCAGACATCATCACTCAATTCCAAGACCTCTCAGGAACGGTGGCATTTACTGGCTACAAAAGGGTGAGTGCAACACTCAGTACGAGCTTCAAGTTCAGAAGGTTTCTATGTTTTGCCTTGACTGACATGTCAGATTACAAATATCGCTATTCAAGTTCACACATACACAAGTATTTCCTATCTCCCATCAGCTTGCATAATGAAGTGCAAGCAGGCTTGCATAGTATTTTGTGTTCACTCATTATGCAAGTTGAAGAAAGAGATGAAATATTCATTTCTGCCTTAGATTGCAAGCTCTCTGAGGCAAGGAACATGACTAGCTATGGCAGGGGTAGGCAACCCATGGCACAGGTGCCGAAGGCGGCATGCGAGCTGATTTTCAGTGGCACTCACATTGCCTGGGTCCTGGCTACCAGTCTGGTGGGCTCTACATTTTAATTTAATTTTAAATGAAACTTCTTAACCATTTTGAAACCTTATTAACTTTATCTACAACAATAGTTTAGTTATATATTATAGACTTCTAGAAAGAGACCTTCTAAAAACATTAAAATGTATTACTGGCACGCAAAACTTTAAATTACAGTGAATAAATGAAGACTCGGCACAGCACTTCTGAAAGGTTGCCGACCTCTGAACTATGGGTATGTAAAGTTGCATGTTAATTTATGACACCACAGAAATGATTTTTTAATATAATTAATAAGAAATGAGGCTTCACATATATGTATAGTCAATGTGTTGCACAGCTACCCTTGGCATTAATCTATTGGGATATTGTTTTGCCTCTTTTCAATATTGTGATGGACCGCTACTGTTAGCAAAGGCTCAGCTGATACTAGCAATGATTTATTCAGTAATTTCACAGCTTTATTCATAACTGTTTGGAGATTCCTGGCCAAGATCAGCTCTGGCAGAAGTGGGTATAAGTCTCTGGAAATCAATGGAGTTGCATCTACTTACCCAAATTTGGTCCATTACATGGAGGTGTGTTTTTATAAATCTTTATATCTGCACAAACATATTCTCTGTAGTCTGGAGAATACTAGTGTTCTAATGGCTAACTACAGCCAGTCATTGTCAATTTTTACCAGACTCCACCATATCTGTACCGTACTGTAAAACAGATGTTGCCAACTTTCCAACAGAATATCTGGCAAGATGTGCAGTGGCTACTTACAGGAAGTCCAAGCTGATTAGCTGTCCTCTTGATCACATTGTCTGCCGTTTCTGTGTTGGACACATTTATTGTAGTGGTCTAGGCAAGGAAGACAAAGAGTACTTAGAAAGCTAATGGGCTGGAAATGGCGAGGGTTGAGGTTTGGTAATGTTGTCACATGGCTTGAAAATCAAGGCAAGATGCTACTTTCTTGTCACCTGTTTAGGCAGGGTAGTGTCTGACATTGCCAAACATGAAGCAACGATAACACCAGGAAGGTTAAGGTTTTACCGCTAATTTATTATCTTGATAATACACTGGTATTTTTATTGGACATGGAAGATTTGGACCAAGCTGGGAATACAGTAGGATCATTCCTAAGCACAATCATATTACAATGGAACAACAATGCTCACCACCTTCTTTCTATCACTTTTCTAACACGGCACACAAAAGTAACACAATGGAAATGCAAACCACAGAATCCCAGTGGGACTTAAACATCATGCTGCTAGAGATGAAACCCAAACTGGTAGCTCCACTGTTAGCACAGGAGTGAAACACAGTGCAGAACTCTAGCAATGCAATGGGATTTTGTAGTCTTTTCCTGAGGGAAGGACGATCATAAGGTGAGGATGAACCAATGTGCCAGGCATGAAGCTCAGAACTTAGTGACAGGAATATGAAAAAGGCAAGAAAATGCTCCAGCAGATAAACCGAGGTGACCCTGCCAATGAATCTACCAGGAACAAAGTATTCCATCTATTGCACCAGAAACGAGAGTTATTAGGCACTACTCTAGTTGTAGCCACTAAAGAGGAGGGCTAACACAAGGCAAAGAAATTAAAGCAGGTGGCCAAAAATAACCTCCAGAACTAGCTTTTTTGGTGAGGCTAGTTATGCCTGAGCCAACACTTCCTAATTTCCTGAATTGACCTGTCTCTGAAAGGGGCTCCCAATGGAAGAATCCAGAGGATAGATTGTGAGTCCTCTTTAATCACCTTCTCAAGTAGGGCCTAGCTCAGGAGTGGCCAACCTGTGGCTCCGGAGCCACATGTGGCTCTTCAGAAATTAATATGCAGCTCCTTGTATAGGCATCGATTCTGGGGCTGGAGCTACAGGCACCAACTTTCCAATGTGCCAGGGGATGCTCACTACTCAAATCCTGGCTCTGCCGCAGGCCCTGTCCCCACTCCATCCCTCCCTGCCCCCTCCCCTGAGCCTGCAGTGCCCTCGCTCATCCCCCCTCCCACCCCAGAGCCTCCTGCTGGCCACAAAACAGCTGATCAGGAGGTGTGGGGAGGGAGGGGGAGGCGCTGATTGGTGGGGCTGCCGGAGGGCATGGCGGGGGGGGGTTATGGGGGGCTGCTGATGTATAACTGTGGCTCTTTGGCAATGTACATTGATAAATTCTGGCTCCTTCTCAGGCTCAGGTTGGCCACCTCTGGTCTAGCTACTTTAGCAAGGATGCTGGATACGTTATCAGCATAACAGCCTCCCCATACCCACTCTAGATCTCCATGCAGTGTTGGTCGATGAGTAGATTCTCAGTTTTACTCACAGAAGTACAGTTGTCAGCATCCAGAAGGAGGATTTGGACTGTTAGGTTTTTTGGATATTCTTTCTGTTTCATCTCATTGATTTGCCTGAAAATCAGGGGGTGGAAAAAACAGAAACAATCACATCATAACAGAGTTTGAGAAAATAGCTACAGCAAATGCATCTTAACACCCAATGAGGCAACTACCAAAAAGTGAGCTCTTCAAGTTGAGGGTGTTGATTAGTCCCACAACAGGAGATCCCAATGGATGCTAACCTCATAGAGAATGGATTGGATATGACAAAAATCAGAATGTATTGTGGATTATTTGGCGAATAGAGGTGACCTAAGAGTCTCAACTGCCTCTAGGACAGCTGGGGAGATTGTTTGGACTATCTGGGCCAAACTCTGCTCTCAACAGAAGGAGCATAAGTGACTATACTACTGGAGAGGAGATCCCAGCCTCCTGCTTGGGAAGTCAGTGCCTATGAGCATGGAATTGAGAGGAAACAAGGCCTGTTGTGTTGAGACAAATTGGTTTAGAAGATTTGTTCAATCCTAGAAGACCCATTATATCCACCCATCCACTTGCCCATCTGTGTTCTAAGGGGCTTTTTCAATATAGTCATGGATTCATAGAAGTGATGGGCTGAAAGGGATCTCGAGAAGTCAACAACTCCAGCCCCCTGTGCTGAGGTAGGACCAAGTAAACCTAGACCACCCTTGACCTGTGTTTGTCCAACCTGTTCTTAAAAACCTCCAGTGATAGGAATTCTACAACCTCCCTTGGAAGCCTATTCCAGAGCTAAAGTACCCTTATAGTTTGAAAGTTTTCCCTAATATCTAACCTGAAGCTCCCATGCTGCAAATTAAACCCACTACTTCTTGTTCTACATTCAGTGGACAAGGAAAACAATTGATTTCTGTCTTCTTGGTAACAGCCATTAACATATTTGAAGACTGTTATCAGGCCCCCCACACAGTCTTTTTTTTTTTCAAAACTAAACTTAACCTTTCCTCATAGGTCAGGTTTTCTAAACCCTTTATTATTTTGTTGCTCTTCTCTGGACTCGCTCCAATTTGTCCACATCTTTCCTAAAGTGTGGTGCTCGGAACTGAAAATAGTACTACAGCTGAGGCCTCAGCACTGCCAACTAGAGTGGGACAGTTATCTTGTGTCTTATATACAACATTACTGTAATATACCCCAGAATGATATTAGCCTTTTTCACAGCTGCATCACATTGTTGACTCATATTCAGTGTGAGCCACTATCACCCCCAGATCCTTTTCAGCAGTACTATCATCTAGCCAGTTATTCCCTGTTTTGAAGTTTTTCATTTGATTTTTCCTTCCTAAGTGAAGTACTTTTCACTTGTCTTTCCTGAATATCATCTTGTTGATTTCAGACCAATTCTCTAATTTGTCAAGGTTGTTTTTAATGCTAAACCTGCCCTCCAAAGCATTTGCAACCCCTCCTAGATTGGTGTCATCTGCAAATTTTACAAGCATACTCTCCACTCCATTACCCAGGTCATTAATGAAAATACTGACTGATACCTATGGTACCCCACTTGATACACCCTCCCAGTTTGATAACAACTCTTTGAGTCTGGTCTTTCAACCAGTTGTGCACGCACCTTATAGTACTTTCATCTAGACCATATTTCCCTAGTTGGCTTATAAGAATGGCATGTGAGACTGTGTCAAAGCCTTAGTAAAATCAAGATATAGCATGTCTATTGCTTTTCCACTATCCGCTAGGTCAGTAACCCTGTCAAAGAAGGAAATTAGGTTGGTTTGGCATGATTTGTTCTTGACTAATCCTTGCTGGCTATTCCTTATAACCCTATTGTCCCTTAGATGCTTACAAATTGATTGTTTAATTTGTTCCAATATCTTCTTAGTATCAAAGTTAAGTTTTCTAGGTGACACGTTGGAGGGACACATAGGGGGACAACAGCTAAAGGGGGACACGCGAACTCCCATGTGACCTGCACATTAAGGACAGCTACAATATTCTGTTGCATCTGTCCCACTGATGACTGGAGATAATTTTTAAGTCTTCTGATGCTGGAGAATGAGTTCAGGATGATACAGGAACAGTAAGAAGGACATTTGCGGTACTCTGGAAACATAATGCTTCCAGGGTACTGCAAATGACTCCAAGATCTCTTTCTGGATGGGTAACAGCTAATTTAGGCACCATCATTTTGTATGTATTGTTGGGATTATGTTTTGCCACATGCATTACTTTGCATTTAACATTGAATTTCGTCTGCCATTTTGTTGCCAAGTCACCCAATTTTGTGTGATCCCTTTGTAATCCCTTTGTAAGTCTGTTTTGGACTTAACTATCTTGAGTAATTTTAAAGAATCCTGTGGCACCTTATAGACTAACAGACGTTTTGCAGCATGAGCTGCATGCAAGCATCCGAAGAAGTGGGTATTCACCCATGAAAGCTCATGCTGCAAAACGTCTGTTAGTCTATAAGGTGCCACAGGATTCTTTGCTGCTTCTACAGAACCAGACTAACACGGCTACCCCTCTGATACTTGAGTAATTTTGTATCATCTGCAAACTTTGCCACCTCACTGTTCACCCATTTTTGCAGATCATTTATGAATATGTTGAACAGCACTGATCCCAGACCAGTACAGAGCCCGGGGGATACCTCTATTTACCTCTCTTCATTCTGAAAATGGACTATTTATTCCTACCCTTTGTTTCTTGTCTTTTAACTGGGAATGTTTTCAGGATCATCTAACAATCCTTAATTAAACTTAATGCAAGCTTTTTGTTATCTTAATCACCCTGCCTCTTTTATAAACAAACTCCCTGCTCCAAGGGCAGAAGATGTTAACAGCACAGTACCCATCACATTCCACACTCAAGCGCTGACTCCTGGGCGCTGCTGGGCCCTTGCCCTCCTTCCCTCCCCCAGATGATTGGGGAGGGGCGGGTGACCCTTCGCCCCTCCCCCTCCCATGTCTCCCCCCTCCATTTGTCTGGGACCTCACCCACCTTCCATGGGAAGATAATGGTTAACGGTTCCAAGGTTGCTTCGGCTAGTTCCTCAAGAACTGTAGGATGAATTTCATCCCGTCTTGCCAACTGGAATACATCTGACGTATCTAAATATTCTTAACATGTTCTTTCCCTATTTTGGCTTGCCTTTCTTCCCCCTTGTCGATAATATTAATTATGTTGAGTATATGGTCACTATTACATTTTTAGTGACGTCTGAAGCAAAATAGGCATTAAACACCTCTGCCCTCTTGATGTCATCAGTTATTAGCTCTTCTTCCCAACTAAGTAGAGGACCTACCTTTTCCTTTGTCTTTTTCTTGCTCTTAATGCATTTAAATAACCCCTTCTTATTGTCTTTCCCGGTTCTGTTAAGATTGTCTTTTTCTATGCTTACCTGTGGGCTTACTGTGGGATTTTGTCACCTGCCCCTTTGAGCCTCATGTAATAGCTAAAGGCTCACACTGTAACCCAGATTCTCTTACTGGCCCCCTTCTCCCTTCACAGCTCACATGAAGGCAGAGGCTGCTGACAAGGGATTTTCAAATGCATAAAAGGCCATTAGGAACCCATTGAAGGGCAAGGGGAATGGGGTATCTAGCATCTAAACTCTCCCCCTAGCTGTTTATAAAGGGACAGCATAGCAAGAGGAGAAGGATGCGACTCTTACCACAGTAATGTTGAGAGCCAGCGCGTCTTCTCTTCGGGTGAGCTGAGAAGAAAAAGAGAGGCAAAATATTGAATAATGGCTAAATGACTAATGGTGTTTGGAGACTCTACCAGGCTTTGCTTATAATTAGCTGTAAGTCTCAGTTCCTTCCTGGAAGCCCTAGAACAAAAGTGCAGTCTTTCCTGGTTCTGTTCTATTTTAACAAAAAGAAATAATAATAATAAAACCCCAAGAGCAGCCGAGCTGAGCTAGATTTCCTGGCCAACCAAAGGGGTGTTCAGATAAGGAACAAATATCTTTCTGTGACGGAGTTAGCAAGTCATGTGTGTCTTTATTTTATTGTAATGACCTTTAATTGATATTTTGTTTCTACTGTCATTTCCTTTCCTATGCTTACAATTCCTAGAAGCCTTCGCTGGCAGTATTGGTCACTAATATCTCCACTGCTATGGTCTGGATAAAAAAAAGATCTATCCAGGCGACAGATGCCTGAGGCCTCCAGTGCAGGAATTAGTGCACATGGCATAATAAAGTGAAAAACAGCATCCCCACTGTTCAGAGGGGATGGAACAACAAGTGTGAAATGAGTTGGTGGATCCCAATTCCTTTGCCACCAAGCCAGTTGTCCAAAGCACAAACATCAGCAGTACCTTAGAACTGACTAGTACTCCTTGCTGGCTATCAGCCAAAAGGGACAGGATTGAATGGTCCATGGAGCCCGAAATACCCTCTTATCCCTGCATGATTGGGACACACTGGTGGACAAAAGTGTGTGAAGGAAGCTTGCAATGTAGCTTCCCACATTGTACCAGATGTGTGGCTCTCCAGGGCTGTCATTCTGGCATCTTTCACCCACATAATTCACCTCTCCTTAATAATAAAATGTGGGCAGAAAAACAGCTGGAAGGGGCATACCCAAAGATGAAAACGCCATTCTCACTGAACAGCCTGGAGTTCTTTTCAGAAAGTGCCATATGTGCCCTGTTCCCGTTTGCTGTCAGGTTAGTCAAGATGATCTTAATATGTGAATATTTACCCTGTATTTACCCTGCAAATGTTTTATTTTAAAATGGGTTGGATGTTTTTAATGGACCAGGAAAATAAGTGTTGGTTGAAAGAACTCCTTCTCACGGGGAAGCAGAGATAAGGAGGGACGGGGGAAGAATTCATTGCACTCTTTAGGGTCCAGAGAACCGCACTGAACTGGCTAGTGTGCACATGCACCAGAGGCCTATCCTGAGTGGAATCAGAGCCACTCAGTTTTGTGCCATAACCCCACTCCATCTAAGGTACTTACACAGCTACCATTACCATTGTATCTGAGCAGCTCACAGTCTTTAGTGCATTTATCCTCACAATGTCCCTGTGAGGTACAGGGTACTATTAGGAGGAACTGAGGCCCAGAAGAATCTAGAGGTGTGTCTACATAGCCAGCAGCAGCAAGCTCCTGAGATGACAGACTTGGGCTAGTGGGGCCTGTGCTAGTGCTCTGAAAATAGTTGTGTAGACAGGGCTTTGAAGCTGCAGTGGGGCTGAAGCTCAGGCTCGGAACCCAGCCTCCCGCTCCTAAGCTTCAGAGCCTGAGCTCCAGCCTGAGACACACCTTCAAAGCACTGTCTACACAGCTATTTTAGGGCACTAACCCAAATCTGTTGACCCAGGCTGGGAGGCTCATTGCTATGGGCTGTGTAGACAAACCCAAAGTAACTTCCTTAAGATCACAGAGGAAGGTTGTGGTAGAACCAGGACCTGAAGCTAGGTCTTGCACATCACCCTGAATGATCCTTCTTCTCTTTCACTGTGTTGCTAATAGTTAACAGAAATTCTTCTTTAGCTCACTTCATGAGGGTCTGTATTTTTGGAACAGGGGCTCAGAGTTCTAGACTCTCTGTCATCATTTAGTTCTAAACATGCTGCATAGTGAAAGCTGCGAGACTGCAATGCAGTGGGTTTGTTACTGGGCCATGATACCTGAAGGAGACAACAGAGTTGGTGGTAGGCCAGCCAATGACAAATGAATTCTCAGGGCTCATCTTTTTCTCGGACACTTCGTTGAGACAAGAACCAATCCATACTTCACTCAGGCGCACCTGCTTCTTCAGCTTCAAGCTGGAGGAGGACCTGGAATTCAAACCAGAGATTGCTTAGGCTAATGAGACTGGCTAGAGAGAGACATAGCACACGTACAGCCCTCCTTGTCTGTCTTCATTGATGCATCTGAACTGATATCTAAAGTATCCCGGTGCTGGGCCTCAGTGTTACCAAATCATGTGCCATACCATGGTGGTTTTGTGATTCAGACAAATTACTACCACAAAGAAATAAGCATTGTTGAGATCAGCTAAGCTATTTACCTATCAGCTAAGTAGGAATTGAAGACAACTAGCCAAAAGGTGAGTTAATTTTCTGTCTTCTGCATGGAGCCCCTTTCACTCGATTTCCTCAGCACTGGTGAGAATGCCATGTCACTTCTTCAAGGAGTCTCATGAAGCAAAGGGCAAACTTACTTAGTTCAGCTCATGTTGCTTTATGAAAATGCAATGATAAATTAAGGGTAGACATTCCCAGCAGGGGCCAACACATTTCTGGGGGTGGAATGGGGAAGTTGCAAACTTTTAGAAGCCCCTTTAAAAATGCAGCTGTCCCGGTACCCTCATCCACAAATGCCCTTGATCCTGGCTCACACTGGCTATTAGGTGTATAGATATAACCCTTGTGTAGCTTGCCACATTCTCTTACTTGGACTTGGCAATGACCAGCATGTCACTGAAGAGGAACAAATGTCTCTCCTGGGTCTGCAGTCCCATGGTAAGCTGTACCCTCTCATCCAAGATGAAAACAGAATTTGGGCTACTGAAAGCCCCGGTTGGTAGCCCATTGTCTGGGTGCGATGAGGAAAGAGTAACTTCCCTGGAAAAAAATCATTACATGAATTGTGCAATTATTGCAACTCCTATAGATTTCGTTAATAACCCAATAGACTGATGGCTATTTCATTTCTTCTCACATAGGCTCAGATTCAGCTTAATGAAAGCTGGCTATATATTTTATACTGAATACGGAGGAAATCCTGAGGTCCTTACTCAGTTTTCACTTTATTCAGGCAAGAGCAGTGGTGAGCAGGAGCCGGTTCACACCGGTTTGCACAAACCGGTTATTACATTTTGAAGCAGTTTTAGAACCGGTTGTTAACCTGCTTCCCTGCAAGGGGGCGCTGTGGCTTTGATGGGCTCTGGCCAGGAAGTGATGTAATTCCTCCTCTGGCCACTGGGGGCGCTGTGCTGCAGGAGCCATGTGGGCCACCGCCTGGCCCTGGGCACAGGCCCTGTTGCTGCTGCTGCTCCCCCGACCCCCGGCCCTGGAGCTCCCGCTGCTGCCTGGTGGGTCCCTGGCTGCTCTGCTGGGCCTGGGCTGCGTCCTGCTGCTCGGGCTGCTCTGAGCCGCTCTCCCCGTGAGGACCCGCCACCCTGCCCGCAGCCAGCCCCTGTCTCCAGCCAGCCCCTGCTGCACCCCCTGCCCTGCTCACACCCCCTGCCTTGCCCGCAGCCAGTCCCTGTCTCCAGCCAGCCCCTGCCTCACCCTCTGCCCTGCCTGCACCAGCCCCACATCCCCTGCCCTGTCCGCACCAGCCCCGCACCCCCTGCCCTGCCTGCAGCCAGCCCTGCACCCCCTGCCTGCAGCCAGCCCCTGCCGCACCCCCTGCCCGCACCAGCCCCGCACCCCTTGCCTGCAGCCAGCCCCTGCCGCACCCCCTGTCCTGTCTCTAGCCAACCCCTGCTACACACCCCCTACCCGAAGCCAGCTGGCCCCGCACTCCTCTGTCTCCAGCCAACCCCTGCCGTACCCGGCTGTGGCCCTGCCCAAAGCTGGCTACCCCCCACCCCCCTGTCTCCAGCCAGCCCTGCACCCCCTCTGCCCTGTCTCTAACCAACCCCTGCTACATACCCCCTACCCGAAGCCAGCCAGCCCCGCACTCCTCTGTCTCCAGCTAACCCCTGCCGTACCCCCCTGCGGCCCTGCCCAAAGCTGGCTACCCGCCACCCCCCTGTCTCCAGCCAGCCCTGCACCCCCCCTGCCCTGCCTGCAGCCAGCCCCTACCTCCAGTTAGCCGCTGCCCTGCCTCCAGCTAGCTCCACACCCAAGTCTCCAGCCAACCCCACACCCCCTTGCCTCCAGCCAACCCCGCACCCTCCTGTCTCCAGTCAGCTCCGCACACCTTGCCCGGCCCACAGCCAGTCCTGCTTGCTCTGCGTCCAGCTAGCCCTGTCCCATGCCCCTGTCTGCAGCTGGTCCCACGTCCACTGGTGCCCTGCAGTTCCCAGGCAATAATCCTGCACGCCTGCTTCAATGAGGGGGGCAGGGAGCAGCTGTGACCCACACATGTGCACCCCCCCCAGGGAGTGGCGGGGACCCACACGTGAAATGGAGCTCATTTCTAGTTCAGGCCCATCTTTTTAAAAAAGAACTTTAGGTGGCGTTAACATACATCCATATTTTCCCGGACATGTCAGGCTTTTGGTTCTTAAATCACCGTCCGGGAGGAATACGGACATATGGTAACCCTATTGTACAAAAAATACATACTGTGGCACATCCCTTAAATCAGAACTTTTTATAGGGAACCGGTTGTTAAGATTTTGGCAGCTTATCAGTGGGCAAGAGTACTGTTATCTGAGTAAAGATCTCAGATTGTGATCCTATAAGTAGAAAAGGGGCTGAGATCCATGCATGAGGTCACTAATTAGCAGGGAATGCAGGCAAATTTGCAGTGTAGTTGATCAGTTCCATTTTTATCAATGCTAGTTCCATCCACACCAAATTGCTTGTCTGTGCCTGGGCTGTAGCAGGATGACTATTTACTGTGTATACTAGTCTAGTTCCATGCACCTGATTCAGGGATCTAGCTATAATTTTATAAAAACACTTTGAAGTCTACTGATTAAAAGCGTTATATAAGAATTAGGTATTATTGTTATTGTAATCCAACTATTTTTTGTTGCTACCTTAGGCTGATTTGGGTGCAATATTTTGCCAAAGAAACAATGGCTGCTATTTTGCCAAAGAAACTATGGCTGCTATTGCACTCAGCAAGCAGTTGCTGGGATTAAACTCGATTCCTTACTCATGCAAATGAGCAAAATGTAATAACGCCACCATCTTACTATTCTTTTCCCTTCCCATCTCAAAATTCTCAAGTATGAATTGCGTATGCTCTCTCCCACTCTATCGATTTAGTAATAAATGCAGCAATGACACGTTGTGAAGAATCATCAGTAATGAGAGAGGTGAGACAGATCTTCACTCTCTGCTGCTACCCTAGCTGTAGTATGTGGGATTGCCTCTGCTGAATATGCACAAGCGCTCTGCCCAGACTGTCTGCAAGGTCGAAGCACCCTTGGTGGTGTGAGTACACAACCAGTCCTCGTTGGATTTATTATTCTCATAGAAATGGCTGTAAATGCACAACAGGCCAGACTCCGCCACCTTTACTCCTGTTGAGTAGTACCTTAGTGTGAGTGGTCCCATTAAAATAAACAATACTGAACAAACCTTTGTACTTATAGGGTGAGATTTTCAACAGCCTAACTCTGCTGCCAATACTCAAGAGTAAAGCCGCTCACTGGCTCTAATGGGAGCAGGGCTAAGCCAACACAAACTGCTTTTGAAAACCCCACCTGCAGAGTCCCCGAACACCTGCATTCTTGCAAGCCGGAGTCTCTGGCTTGTCCCAGCCTGGCACGCTTATGCTCACAGACAAGCACATAAGCCTGGTGCCTCTACAAGTGAAAAGATCAGTTCACTTTAAAACATGCCTATGAAAGCTTCCCCTGTGTGACAGTGGAGCAGTGGAGACAGGAACACCAAACGATCTCAGCAGTGATTTCTTAATGCTGGAGAAGTTACAAGGTTTGGTAAACACAACAGAAGAGTAGCAACAACAAAATAAATAAATAAATAAAAAATTCACCAGTGCTCTGGTGGCCCAAGTAAAGATGGCATTGTACCAGCTCCCTCTGAGGCAATACGTCATGAGAAATGTTTAGAGCTTCCCTCCCCTTGCAAAGACGTTCTCCAGCCAAATAAAGTCAAGAATTTGTTTCTCTTTTTTGACTCAGTGTGATATGGGAGGATGGCGGGGATGGTTGAGGGAGGGAAGCAAAAGCATTTCTGAGACCACATTACTTGGGCAAGAGACGTAGATGACGGTATTTCTGCCATTTATTTTAAACCACCCTAAAACATTGGCTTCTGTCTGAACATTTCACAAAAGCAGGACTTACTCCCAAGCAGTTAAATACAGGGTGAAAGGAAACTGCTGCTCTTGGAAAGGGTTGCTTGGTGCAAAATGTAAATCACTTAAGTTTTTATCTTTTAAACAAATATTTATTTTAACTAAACAAATCACTGCAGCAATGTTATTTATGAGGGTGTTATCAGAACCAAACAGAGAAAGAGCATGGCATTCCTTGATCTGTCCTCTAATTGTTACACTGTGCAGGGTGGGGAGAAACTGCCTGAGCTCTAAGATGGTTATTCTCTCATCAAAGGGCTGTGAGGCTTGACTACTGTACAGCACTTGATATTTCAGCACAGGAGTTGGAAGGTCAGTGTGTTCATACTTGACTATAAACACTGGAAGTCTGGGTGCTTTATCTCTGAAGAAACTAAAGTCAGTGGGGGCACTGGATGGCTCCAGACCATGTAAGTGGGAAAGGGAGCTTTTCACATGAGGTCACCAGTTAATACATCGCCCAGGTTGGTAGCAAATGAAAGCCGTTACCATCTGAAAAGTGACTTGTATGAAATGAGTCTAGAGGAGTCTGTCCAGTTCCTAGCGGAAATGTGCCCATAGCTCAAAACCAACCATCGTATTGACAGTTTCAGCAGAGAAGGAGAGGACAGAATGGGTCACAAACTGAATTCCCATCTCTCCCCTTGAGTGGCTGGGCATGGAAGCACATTGGTGGAATGGTACAGAGAGCTCACTGCACCTGCTCTGAGCATAGGCGCTGACTGCGTGGGTGCTCCGGGGCTGGAGCACCCACTGGGAAAAATTAGCAGGTGCTCCACACCCACCGGCAGCCAAGCTCCCCCCGCCTCTTTCCCGACTCCTCCCTTGAGTGTGCCGCGTTCCTGCTCTCCCCCTCTCCCCCCGCACTTCCGCCCGCCACCGAACAGCTGTTTGGCGGTACTCCAGGAGGGAGGGAGGGGAAGGAGCAGGGACACAGTGCGCTCAAGGGAGGAGGTAGGGCTGGGGCAGCGACTTGGGGAAGGGGGTGGAATGGGGGTGGGGTGGAGGTGGAGCAGGGGAAGGAAGAGGCAGGGCGGGGTTGGGGAATTAGGGGAAGGGGTGTGTCTGTTACAGCTCCATTTTGTTTCTTAAAGCTGTCCCCTTACTCCATTTTGTTCTTGTTCTCCTCTGTGGCCGCCCTTCCCTGGCTGTTAAGTTGTTACCAGGGCCTCTGCCCTTCTCAAAGGGAGGGCCCCTTAAGTTGTTTAACAAAAGCCATTGCCCTTCTCAAAGGAATGGCCACTTATGCTAAGTGGGACCACTGCCCTGTTCAAAGGGTTAGTCCTGTTATCACCTTGTTAAAACCTGGGCTGGGTGTAGGGTAGGCTCTATCCAGAGCTGCAAGACTATTGTGTTTTTAAGATCCTGGGCATGAGTCATACCTCTGGGCTCAGGACTAGTCCTAACATGCCTCTGTGGCTACCTGCAGTTTTTCCCTGCTTGCTCTCCTCCCTGTGAGAAGGGGAACCAATCAGAGTTACTGGCGGGAAGCTGCCAGGGTTTGCCTTTATAAACAGACATCTTTTGAACAGACTTCAGAAAGGTTCTTGCATTGCTGCCTGGTCTGATCAGCCAGGGGTTCTGGGGGTCCTTTCTCCGCTCTCGTTTTATTTTTGAGCGTACCCCCGTTTTTTGAACCCCCTCCCACGAAGAATGAATTGCTGCCTGAGAGATCTCCTGATTATCTAGACTGTACCGAGCCTTCTGATGTTCTTGCTGCTTCTGCCTCTGTTGCTGCCTTGGGGGATGGTAAGAATCCCTCTGTGAAACTTTCTGTACTTTTATTTTATTATTTTAGCTGCTGGCTCTGTCTCCCCAGCACACAGACTCAAGCTAAACCTTGGTCTGTGTTTTAAAACCTCTCTCTTAAACCCCGTGGCACTCTGCCACTGAAAATAAGTTTGTGCTGCTGCTAAGTTCTGCTCCTGTGGGCTTTGCCTTGGACTGTTTTCAGCTGTATCCACTGCTGCAGTCACCTCCCCCCCCACCCTTCTTTGGAGCTGTGTCCTGGACACACACCACTCAGCCCTCTGGAACTATCCTTAGCATAAGGTGCACCCATTAAGTTAAGTTTAGCATTATACTTTGTAAGTTAGGCTTAGAGAATTGTTGCATTGTGTTTTAATTTGTGTAGTCTTGGTTAAGTTAGATCATAGATAAGATTTTGCTGTGTTCTGTATAATTGTAATTAAGTCTGTCTTCCCACTGCACCCCCCCAGCTTCTCTGTGTCCTTCTACCTTGTTACACTCTCCTTGCTGCTTAAACTTATAGCCTGCTTGTTCTCTGTGTCTTCCTAGCCTGCTTGTTCTCTGTGTGTCTGTGCTCCTACTGCCAAACCTCGATTGTATTGCTGAAGTCTAGCACAAAACCCCATTGGTTACCTTTTTTCTCTCTGATACTCCTTACATTCTACATTTGCACCACTGTGACACATTTTTACCTAAAATTGTTTATTTTACACATTTTATCCATAACTGTTAGTTGGTTATATGCTGCTGTGACACACCTTTTTACATAGAAATCGCTAGCTACCTGTTACATTTATACCTCAGTGTTAACTGATTACCCACTGTATTGTATCCTACTGTGTTGTATCCCACTATTGAAACCCCCTTACTGTTCACCAAAAAGAAACCCCTCCCCAATTGTCTACCTTAACAACCCCATACCCTTCACTATTGAATTTTCCCTGTTTTTGCATTTGCTTAATAAAGTTTATTTTGCACCCCACCCGTGTGGTAATTGCTCCCCAAGATCCCATATACCTGCTGGCAGGGACAGGGTGGAGTGGGGGCAGGGCCAGGGGAAAAGTGGGGGTCGAGCACCCACCACTGGAGCAGGAGTCAGCACCTATGGCTCGGAGGATAACTAACCAGGGCTGCCAACCCACCCTCTCTCACAGCACCTGCATTCACTTCCAAAGCTTATGCCTTTGGTATCACTGCCCATCCCTACCCCTCTTGCTGGGAGACTGAATAATTGTCTCTGTGTGTTCCTCTCATCTGGGTGCCATTTTGATTCTTTCCATTTTCTAGATTTGATTAAGAGTTTCCAGACTCAAACCATTGCCTGTGATTGTAGTGAAAGTCCCATGTGGGCCCTGACCCTGATCTCTCCTAAGCAAGTTGGCAATTGACTTCAGCAGGAGCAAGCCCAGCCCCTAAAGGGCTTCTCTGTATCAAGAGACTCTGTTTTGACACTCGCCAATGCTGTTTTTCACCGATGGCTGCACATCACTGGCACCAATAACCAAGGACAGAGGAGTCCTTCAAGTGAAGGTCTGCTCTGGGCAGTTTGTATTTCCAAAGTTTGCTTCTGTCTACTTTTCCATTACATCAGTAACTTAGTTTCTTAGGACATCTCTGTTTCGGCTTCTCATACTCTTGCCTGTTGCTGGTTAGATGGCAGACTAAACAGCAATGAATCCATCAGGCAAACATTCATTGACTTCCCAGTTGGAATTACACAGAGAAGCCGAGAGAGGGTTTATCTCATTTAGAGCAGGGCAAGAAAGTGAAACGGAGGACTGGAATTTTTGTTCTTTGTTGGTTTTTGACATTTTTTTTAAAGTAAAAATTCCTGATTTCTTTTAAGGGACTCACTGGCCATCTGTTGTTTGGCTTCCAGAGAGATTAAAGTCAGGCTGCTATGACTAACCAAATATTTATCATACATGTGGCTTGGCTACTGACATACAAACTTCACCTTAACGTTGGCTGCTTTTCCATGCAGTAAAGGCTAGATCCTGACCTGACTTACACCAGTGTAAGCCCCGAGTGACTCCACTGAGGGCAATTGAGTTATGCTGGATTTATATCTGTGTAGGTGAGTTCACAGTCTGGCACTACATGTTTTCAGCATCACATTTTTAAAGCATGTTCCAAAAAGGAAACTGGAACCCCTCCAGATGGGAGGTCTGTCCTGACACTAATGACCCCTGGTATCGGCAGCTGAATTAAAACATGGATTAGCAAATCTATTTGATTTGATTTTTTTATTTGTAAAAAGGGAGCTAAAGGACTGGTGGGGATATTGGGGAGATGATTCCTTACCTGGAATAGGATTTGGACTTGCTGAGAGCTTTGCTAATGGCAGAAGAGGTGGAGCGTCTCCTTTGGACTATGGGCTTCATCTTCTGTGGGAGAAAGATATATTCCAGTTAGTGTAACCAGCACCCGCTCTGCACTCAGTTTACCACTGCAGCTCTGTTTACTGCCTTCTGTTTTTTTATATGCAGTTTCTTTTTCTCTAGTTACCACTCACTGCCCTAGACATAGAAAGCAACACGAATCGTGCTTCCACTGAAGTTTCACTTCCTTTCCTTGCTACTCAAACGCTCGTCAATTTTCACATTTACTCAAGAGATTCAAGATTTTCCTAACTGGAAATATATCCAGTTTTCACAGCCAAAAATCAAAGTGAGTAAGAGAAATGGGCTGAAATAAAGCAGAGGAGAATTTAGGCTGCATATCAGGAAAAACTACCTAACATTCATGTCTAGCAGACAGTGGAACAGTCTGGTAAGAGAAATAATGGAAACCCCATTTGAAACTGGACTGGACAAAGCCATGGAGAGTATATAGGGAGCAATCATTTATTGGCTGGAGGGTTGGATGAGATTACCTAATTACCTAATACCTCCTCTATTTCTAATTTCTATGATTCATGGATTCAGCATACAGCCTGTTATTAACACCCCTAAGAGTGTGTCTTTCTTCTGAACACTCATCATTTTTAATTGTCTGAACCAGAGATATCTTATCTGCCACGTGAATGAAGTGACTATTGATCCTTGTCAGTCTGAAGGGTAAGGCCTCCAGTGAATGTGTGTGTGTTGGGGACAGGTCTTTTATTTTTTCAATAAATTTTGTGCTGGGGAAAGATGCCAGATTTCCAGCCTGGTGACAAATCCTGGAATCATTAATACTACTTGTGGAGTAAAGCACTACTAACTGAGAATAAGGGTGGCAGAAAAAGTTACCTTAAACAGCTCAGCACCTCTATTTCCAGCTTTAAGAACCAGGGGCGGCTCTAGGAATTTGGCCGCCCCAAGCACGGCGGCATGCCGCAGGGGGCGCGCTGCTGGTCGCCGGTCCTGCGGCTCCAGGGGACCTCTTGCAGACGTGCCTGCAGAGGGTGCGCTGGTCCCGCGGCTCCGGTGGAGCATCCGCAGGCATGCCTGCGGGAGGTCCACCCGAGCCGTGGGACCAGCGGACCCTCCGCAGTCATGCCTGCGGGAGGTCTGCTGGTCCCGCGGCTCCGGTGGACCTCCCACAGGCATGACTGCGGACGGTCCGCCGGAGCCGCCTGCCGCCCTCCCAGCAAAATGCTGCCCCAAGCGCGCGCTTGGCGCGCTGGGGTCTGGAGCCAGCCCTGTTAAGAACCCAGTAGCAGAGAGTTTGTTGAGAATTATAAATCATGGGACATCGACATGGAGGGGATGCTCAATTAGAGAGGCAATATTCCTTCTCTAATGGAACATTCCACCAGAAGGACTAGTAATGTCCCCACCATCCATGAGGTCAGCCAGGGATAAACTGGTGATCAGGGAAAGACACCTCTAAGCTCAATGAAAACACTTTTCTTGATAACATTCTTTTTGAGAATGCAGGGGAAAGTAAGTTTCTACCCTCCTTGTTTTATATAATAAAATAATAAAATAAATAATAATAACAATAAAAAAGCATATTTCTTTGTATAAAGCCAAAAGCTTGTTAGCTGTTTTGCAGTCACGTAGGGTGACAAGGTCCTGCCCCCAAAGAGGTAGCACTTTAAATACAATCTGAATACACTGCATGGTCTTCCTCAAGAAGGCACCTTTTATTACCTGTCTATTGCCTAAACTATGCTCATCACCATGGTAACTGAACTCCTTTTCTCTTCCTGTAATCCCTGCCTCATTCACCACACACCTTTCATCATCTACAACAAATGAGGTGGGGAGTCCTGCAGATGAAAGTCTCCTTTACTTCACAACCCTGATTCACCCCTCAGAGCAGATCCATCCTGTGCACTGAATAAAGCAGGAGTCCTGTGGAAAAAATAGTGTGTGGTCATGTAACTAAAGACTGGATCATAATGCATATGCACAAGGGGGCTGAATTAAGGTTGCCCAGACAAACTTAATTCATGTATTTCCTAACTTTCAAGTGTGTATCTATATATCATTATTAAGGTTGCAAAGTCAAACACTTGAAAATATATATATGTGTACCTCCCTCTTTCCCCTGATGTGAATCTGCTAAGCACAGAGCCATTTCTGTCCTAAGGAGTTTCACAGAGGGAACTGAATAAAAATAACATCAGCTCAAAAATGTTTGTTTAAAAAAAGAAGAGGCCATGCTGAGAGGGAACATCTGGCTTTCAGAGGTACCCTAGTGGGATAAAATGTTCTTACAAAACATGATACAGTAAAGCAGCAGTAATGCAACATCTTAGGGAGGGGAGACTAGGAGGGGAGACCAGGGTTGGGGGTGGGCTCCAGCAGTCTTCAGTTAGAGATGTGACTAGAGTTAATGCAGTAGAGCAGGGGTGGCCAACCTGAGCCTGTGAAGGAGCCAGAATTTACCAATGTACATTGCCACGGTAATACATCAGCAGCCCCCGCATCAGCTCCCACCCCCGCTCGCAGCGCTGCCCACCCACAAGCAGCCCCGCTGATCAGCGCCTCCCCCTCCCTTCCCACACCTCCTGATCAGCTGTTTCATGGCGTGCAGGAGGCTCTGGGGGAGGGGAAGGAGTGAGGGCACTGCAGGCTCAGGCGCCCCCCCGGCCCATTGGAAAGTTGGCGCCTGTAGCTCCAGCCCCGGAGTCGGTGCCTATACAAGGAGCCGCATATTAACTTCTGAAGAGCCGCATGTGGCTCCGGAGCCACAGGTTGGCCACCCCTGCAGTAGAGCATCTGTGAAGAGTTGATGTATATAGCCAACACTTTGGGGCACGGAAAATAATGTATCACCTAAAACTGTTTTAATAATATTAAATGAACCTGGTCCCTTTCAGCCCCCCAAAATCTCAAAGCACATTACAAACCACTGGTATGTAAAGGAATCACCTTCCACTGAAGTGCAGTCTCATCTGTGGCATAATGTGGCAGCTAGGGTGACCAGATGTCCTGATTTTATAGGGACAGTGCCGATTTTTGGGTCTTTTTCTTATATAGGTTCCTATTACCCCTCACCCCCGTCCCGATTTTTCACATTTGCTGTATGGTCACCCTAGTGGCAGCTGTTTAGTAGTGCATATCAACACCACACAGGATAGACAGTGTGGAAGGATGTCTTACTTCAATTAAAGTTCAGGCAATCTGAATGTAATTACCCAAAGTGGAGTGTGGCCAGAATCCTTGGGAATAGCATTGTGGGTTTTTGGATAACCATACATGGTTTTATATCTTATCTGAACACCGGCAGCTCCAGCAGCACAGCAGTGTCAGAAGCATTGGATCCATATTGACTTAGCAGGAAGAGCATAACTGACCAATTCATCGACATCACTCCCAGCAGCAAGTAGGTTACTTGTGGAGGTCTCATATCCATGTAGTGACCAGGCTTAATCTGAGGTGTTATGGCTACAGGAGGATATGTCTCTCACTCACTGACTTCAGACAAAATTATTTTGCTGTATTGAGGTTGTTTTATTTGGGTCAGGCTTTAATTCAATAAAGAAAAAGTAGCCTGGATTGGAAATCCATTTGAGATACAATGCTGGCTCTTGGCAAACTAGAAAAATCTCTTTCCCAACCCTGTACCAGAGTCACAAATTATTTTGCTGCCCTAGCCAATCACCTGTTCTGCTTCTAGTAGCATTACCCAAACACCGCAATAAGGTGGTACAATGGGCAATCTGCCAGGGGCATAGGGGGTGGACCTAACTGGCATAACTTTAGAAATATTTATGCTTTGGCTCTTATCTTCCTTGCTAGATGGAAAGAAATTACTGTTCAATAGCAATATACTATAAACCCACAACTGTTCAGCTTTTCCTTTCCTTCCAGAGAGCACCGGGCTGTGCATCCCATTTTAAGGTGCATCAGGCTATACCTAGGGTAATGTTTTGACTATCTCTGGTTTATAAGGGAAAGACAGCTTTGCTAATGCAATCCTCAAGAGGCTATCAGACATGGAAATAAGTCTCATAACTCCTTGGATATTCTTCCAGTGATGCACTCCCATGTGCAAAAAGTGCTCTGGACACTGCTTGTCTCTGGAGATCCTTATGCAATCCTCATCTGGCGTTTGTCAACTCCTGGAATTCTGGACTGAGCTTCTAGGAGGTCCTACCCTATGGACTACAACATAATGGCTACCAGAGCCCTCTGACCTCATTTACCAGCATTCTTGGAGTCCAAGTAGGAACAGAATGGACTAGAAACTCCTGCTGAGGCCATTTGGAGGCTTCTACATGGGGTGGTATAGCAAGGCAGTTTGCTGGGCCAGTGATGAGCCAGGGCTACTTGGCCCCCTCAGTGTGAGGGAACAGCCTGACTCGGAGACAAAGACATTAAGAGACTCAGTTTAGTTTCAGTTTTAAGCTTTGACTAATTGGGAGCTGAGGGTATGTCTACACTATGAAATTTAGTCGATTTTATAAAAGTCAATTTTTTAGAATTCGATTTTATACAGTCTATTGCGTATATCCACACTAAGCGCATTAAGTTGGCGGGGTGCGTCCTCACTACCACGGCTACCATCAACTTACAGAGCGGTGCACTGTGGGTAGCTATCCCACAGTTCCCACAGTCTCCGCTGCCCATTGGAATTCTGGGTTAAGCTCCCAATGCCTGATGGGGCAAAAACTTTGTCACGGGTGGTTTTGGGTACATGTCATCAGGCCCCTCCTCCCTCCCTCTCTCCCTCCTTCCGTGAAAGCAATAGCAGAGAATCGTTTCATGCCTTTTTTCAGGGTCTCGTTCACCGGACCTGCTCAGCTCACTGCCTCCCTGGATGATCAGAACCCCAGGCAGGCAGTGGGCTGAGTGGGGATGGCAGATGGAGCCCCAGACCGGCAGCAGGCTGAGCAGCTCAGAGTGCTGCCGGTCTGAGGCTCTGTCCACCAGCTCCTGCCAGCCAGGGTCCCGCTCAGCCCCGCTCATCTGGCAGACCTAGGTGAGGTCAATTGGGGTACCTGGACAGACATGGCTATACTCCTCTTAGAACACCGAATGGGAGTGACTCCAGGTCATTCTCTTCTTTAAGTTTCGTCTCATGGAGATTCAGTCCTGCCTGAAATATCATGTGAGCTGGAGGCTTCTGCCTCAGGCTGCTCTCTCAGATGGCATTACCACGCGGTCGTACCTACCCCAGCCTGCCCCTTGCTCCCATGGCTAATGAAGCCTAGACAGTAGTAAGGAGCAGTTCAACTTGTGGAATGACAAATCCAGAACGAAGGATTGCACTCTATGGGCCACGTTAAGATTATTTCAGAGTCCTAGATAGCATTTAGTCCCTATAAAAGGTTCATGAAAATTTCCCCCCCTAACAAAAATGTTAATTTATCAAAGCAGCTGAAAGGGTAAGGAACCCGGGACTATAACTTAGAGAGAGCTTCCATATAATTTAATTCATAATTGATATAATTCAAAGTAAAATTTCACAGCACAGTCTGTTCTAAGACTAAAAATGCAGGGGAGGAGTCAGAAAAAGGAACAGTGGTTTTGAACTGGGGACATTTTGAGTGTTAGGTGAACATGATCACCACCACACGACAGGGCTTTTGCATGTTAGGTGACTGTGATAACCACTACACTACAGGGCTTCTCTTTTTTTGCCACAGGCTTTGCTGAATGCACAGGAATGTTTTCTCTAGCTACAGAAACTACCTAATGCAACGTCTATATCTATGGCCTTCCTGCTCATAAAGAGGTCATGCCCCCGCCCAAGGCTGACGCAGCGCGGAGTGCATGTGACACAACGACCTGGCTCGGGCACGATCGCTAGTGAGGCATGATACTTTTGCCGTTAAGTAAACACAGCAGTTCTTTCCTGGCCTCTGCCACTGAATGCCTCCATGCATTACGCTGTGCCCTATCAGTGTGGGAGGACTGCACAAGCTCGGAAAACATGTCATCGCGAGTGCGTTTTTTTCCGCCTTCTAATCTGCAATGGCCTCAGGGACAGAGATGATAGGGGGAGCGTAGAAACATTCTGGGGGGACTGCTTGGTCACCTGTGCTTCTGAGTGCTGCTGAGTTCGCCATGCTGGCCAAGCAGGAAATGAGATTCAAAAGTTCCCAGGGCTTTTTCTGTGTACCTGGCTAGTGCATCTGAGTTCAAAGTGCTGTCCAAAGCAGTCACAATGGAGCACTCTGGGATAGCTCCTGGAGGCCAATACCGTTGAATTGGGTCCACACTACCCCAAATTAGACCCAGCGATGTCAATTTCAGCACTAATCCCCTCATCGGGGGAGGAGTACAGAAATCGATTTTAAGAGCCCTTTAAATTGACAAAAATGGCTTAGTCATTTGGATGGGTGCAGGGTTAAATCGATCTAACGCTGCTAAATTTGACCTAGACTCATAGTGTAGACCAGGACTGAGAGGCAAGCAGGGCAGCACAGGGAATCTCTGATGAACTCCCCTCCCCACAAAGGTTAAAGGAGGCTTTGAAATGCTGTGGGATCTAGTGCATGGGTCAGGCAGCAATTCTAGGCCTACAGAGACCAGCGCTCCAAGTGGCAGAGACTTGACCCACCGCCAGGTCCCAAAACCCCAAAAGGACTCCCCCACTGCCTCCTCTGTGCCAGCACATTTCCCTGCTGCAGGGATCTTTCCTATGGCGTTCAGTAGCACTGGTCAAAAATTTTCAGTTGAAACTCTTTTCCCAATGAAAATTCATATTGTAAATGAAAATTTTAATTTCTTATGAAATTTTCCTTTTATTATGAAAAAAACTAAAAAAATTGATTTTCAATAAAATTTTGAGGTTTAAAAACATTTTTTTTAATTTTATAGCTGTATCTATGAAAAATGTTTGGTCATTGCTTTTTCATTGAAAAACCTGAAAAAAAATCTGAAAAATACTTGCTATTTTCCAATTAGTTGTACTGTCTAACATTCACTTCTAGTCCTTTTGTGGTATAGACATGGATCATTAAGCACTCATTGCTCACTCAGACCAGGAGTGATATTTTGGCACTGGTTCAGGATTTAAAATAGCAAGTCCCAGATCTCTGAGCAGTGCCATTTTTCTGTGAACATTTTATTTCCCAAGAATGCTATTACATAACTTGTGTTACTTATAGAGCAAGGATATTATACAGCACACATGAAGGCTCTCTGTCATGTTCTAACTTGTAAGCATGCTAAGCTTCAGTAATAAGGTGTAGGACAAGTAGCTTTATTCAATGCATGCAACTTGACTACAGCACTGCTATAGAGAACTGACTAAACACTCCCACAGTGGCCTGTGCCTGTATGTACTGGGTGTCACGTAAAACCTGAACTGGACTCTTCAGGAGGCTGTCTACTCTTTGGTTATTCCAAAGTCCTCATACAGCACATGGACTGGTTTCTCTCTGGAAAATTACCCTCCCTTCACTATGTTCCAAATTAAATTAAAACTTAACTAAACAGTCAAAGCTCCAGTATCTTGCTTCAGACTTGTGTCTAGTTCACAAGAAACTCCTGGAATAATCCCAGGCTTTTTTGAATCTCTGGATGAATACAAGGAGAGTTCCAAGTATTCTCTGCCTTCATCAGGGCTGGAAATGCCACAGAACAGTCTCTCCCATATGTTGAAATGAGGAGTGGAGTGGCAGCATATACATTAAAATATAGCCCAGTCAAAACAAGTTAATCTCACTTTTATCACACCAGAAACCATTTGGGTGAAGGCACAGGTCAGTTATTTTATCACAACTGGCTCTCCGGAGGTTAGTTCTCATGTATGCTATTTCATTGTGGCCCAGCAGAGTACAGGGCTATGAGGCTGAACTGCTGGACTCTTGTCCTGGTTCTGAGGCTGAGTGGCCTTTCCTTCTCTAGTAACAGACGGGGGCCTCACACAGATGTGATGAGGATTCATTAGTTAAAGGTGTACTTTGAGTTTCTTGGGTGATGTGCTATGGATGTTAAGAGCTGGGCTCAAGAAGTGCATAACAATAAGAATATTTATTGGTTCTACAAAAGCCAGCAACAAAGCTGTATATTCTTCAGTGCCATCTACTGGCACCTTGTCTGTTAACTATTTGCATATCTCCTGACCTCTCACGTACAGTGCACTCCTATGACAATAGAAGTGCTAGTTCTCAACTGGCTAAAGTGCATGTGTATCATTGCCTTCTACTGGATAGAACCAGCATTGGTAAACTATATGTCACAGACCCCATGCTGCTAACAACTAACAGCCATTCTCCTTTACCTCAGCTGGCAGAGGCTTATGCTTCTGAAGCAGGAGGATCTGCGTTCTACCTCCACTGTCACCACTCAGTTCCAACTGGCCCAGTGAGATCTCTGGCTTTGTTCCACAATCGTTATTTGAAGAGGTGGAGGGAAACTCTCTCCTGCATCATCTGGCATTATGTTGAGCAGCTGTTCTAGACTGAAGTGAGCACAGTTCAAATTAACCAGGCACTTGAATCTGAAAGCTGTCACAGAGAGGCAGCACGATCTCTCCTCTGTTTTGTTGCCATAGCAACAGATTCACGTTTACTCAACATACTTCCAAAGTGCTTGAACACTTGCAACACTCCAGGCTGTGTTTGTACATTACTCATCCCAGAGCTGCCAATTTTAGTTGTGTATTTCTTGGCACTGGCAAGAGTTGTGAGTCTAATATCCCTCATTCCAAACCCATGTATGGCCTACAATATCAAGTCGGCCTGCCAGCGCAAACTGGGTGTTTTTCTTACCCCCGCCCCATTGACCCCTGTGCTCAAGTGTTATTATCCAGACCTTTAACTTGGGATGGAGCAGAAGAAAAATACACCTGCTGAGTGCAGGGTCGATTTTCCTTCTGACATTGTACGGACAGAACAGACGTCAAGCAAGACATACTCGATGTGCCTGTGCCTTTATTAATGCATTCCCTGTTGGGTCATGGACTTTCTCCATCTGCCTTTCAGGAAAGAAGGACTGTGTGCTGACATCATGGAGTTGCCGCACGTTACTCCATTTCTAGAGACGATACAAAATTCAGAGTTCAGATGTGATTCCAGACCTGAGCTTCTCTAGAGTTCATGGATGTTTGGATCTGGGAGTTTCCTGCACATCTTCACTACAAAGAAATCTCACCAGGCCTAACAAGCCAAGGAGAGTCAGGCCTGGGCACTACTTGTGAATCCAGGTGCTACAGGAAGCAGTGTTGGTTAATCAATAAATGGTTGTAGAGAAGGGGGCACTCTTCTCTCTGGGTATGTCTTCACTACCTGCCAGATCCAGCGGGGATCGATTTATCGCATCTAGTCTAGACGCGATAAATCGACCCCCAAGTGCTCTCCTGTCGACTCCTGTACTCCAGTGCCGTGAGAGGCCCAAGCAGAGTCAACAGGGGAGCAGCAGCAGTTGACTCACTGCGGTGAAGACACCACGGTAGGTCGATCTAAGTACACCAACTTCAGCTACATTATTCACGTGGCTGAAGTTGCGTAACTTAGATCAGTCCCCTCCCTAGTGTAGACCAGGGCTTAGAGTCAGTTCTCAGATACTCTGGAGAGGAGAGGCTATATTGTATATAGCTAGATATATAAAATATCTAGGAGAGAGAGAACTAGTGTCACAGCAAGATGGTAGCAGTGGAGGTGTGCAAATTCACAATTTATATTTCACATGAATATCATCCCCCCTCCCCGAATTTCACTTTTCCCCAAATTTTAAGCGCTATGCGTCAGTTTACAAAGAAAACCTGACAAAGCTCATTTCTCTCCCCCACTCTCTTTGAAGCAAAGCCAAAGCCAGTTTGAACAATTGGTCTATTTTTCAATGGAAAAATAGGTCCACTTTGCTCAAAAGAATTCATGTACTGAAGCAAGGTATTTTGATTTGTAAGTTTGCGAAGAAATGTGAACTCTGAGTAGTTTTGCATTCCATTACAAATATTACACCCCCTCCAGTTAGGAGGCACCCTGCTGCCAGAGATGCGGTCTTTCAGATGAAACACAAAACCAAGGTCCTGCTGGTTCTGCATCATTACATTACATTACAAAGCATTTTGGACTAGAGTAGGGATGATGTTAGTATCACAAATGACTTTTTGTTAAGTGCTTTCTGCCTACCAAACTGTTCCCTGCAGTTTCATTTGGAGAGTGTTTTCTGTGCAGAATTGCGGAATAATGTTAATTAACTAATGACTGTCACCCCAGAGGTGGTTGTATCACATTGATGGATTCCGTGATTAATTTATACACTGTAAAGTCACGGTGCAGATATAACATTATTATTCAGCTTTTAGGAAATTTCTGAAGGGGCTTTATTTAAGAATCAAGTAAAAGTAGAGGAACAATAAACCAAAAACTTGGTCTCAGAGCCATCCGTATGAAATCAATTGCTGCTTCCCTTCCAGTTAATAATGACTTTGTGTTGCCAGCAGCATTCCAACAAAAGTGTCTTGACGTGAGACTCTTCTGCCATCTGCTCCATGATGTTTTCTCTTCTGTTTATGTGAACAGAGGAAAAGTCTCGCAATGTGCTTTTAGATGTTCCATTTGCCTTTTATTTAGAGAATCAAGAGACCGAGGGAGTGAAAGAGATGAAGGCTTTGTGTGAATGGGAATCTGGAATTAGATCACCTTGAAAACAGTGACTGGTCCTTTTTATGACGACGTATGTCTACTCAGTTTCCTTTTAAAGTGGCTTTAGGGCTGGGGAAAAGTGCTGACAAATACCGTGGAGAATGAAATCCTGCTATTTACGTGCAGTGTGGATTATAGGGCATATGGAGTAATAGTTAGCATGGGGGAAAAGGAGCAAGGAAATCTTGGTTCTAGTCCTGACTACTATGGTTCACTGCATGACCTTTGGGAAGTCATCTGACCTATCTGTAAAATGGGGATAGCAGTTCCCGCACCTTTCCAAGCCCTCAAATATTCAGATGAAAAGCTGCTTCATCAGTGCAGCACAATCTACACACACTGCCACATGCCTCACTCCTGACACGCCAGGAGCCCCTCTGGTGGTATAAGAGGAGTGTTTTCACAGTCTTGCTCTCCTTAGTGAGCAGCTATTAGAAGAAGAAAAGACCCCCAAATTCTCATCCAAATGTGATCCTTCAAATAGATTTGTTGTGAGTTTGGGTCTCGAGCAGGACAAAGGAGTATCTGTTTTCTCCAAATCCGTTCCCCTATGCCTGTCTGGTGAAAGAGGCTATATTCAGCACAACCATGATGATGATGATCATTATGATGCATTGTTAGTTGATTTCCTTGCATTTGTCAGCAACAGATAGGTCAACATAACCTGTATGGTGACAGAGCCTGGCCAGGAGCAGATTTTAATGAAATAGCCTCTGTGGGAAAATACGTTTTGTATGAACCAGTTCCTGACACCAACAGCTGCTTCCTGTACCAGCCTGCTAGCATGCAGCTCACATCCTTCCAGGATTCTCTCACTAAATGCCACTGATCATGGAGAAGGCTGCACTGAGGTCCCAGTGGCCAGGGTGGGGAGATGCTGGCTCAAAGTGGAGGGGCTGAAAAACTCCCCCAAACTTTTGATATTTGCTGTCAAGCGAGGGAGTGACAGTTGGGTGGGGGTCAAAGTGGAGGTGAAGGTGACAAATTTCAACAAACTCCTCCGAGTTAAATCCCAGGCTGGTCTACTCCACAAAACAAAGGACAAGGGACCAGATCCTGAGCTGGGGTCAACTGGTATATAGCGCCATTGAAGTCAATCGTCGTCAGCCAGTTTACATCTGCTGAGGAGCCAACCTGAAATCAGTGGATTCTCAGGGGAAACTTTAATTTCCCCAGAGCTCAGAACATTCTTCTTCTGGTTTGTAAGGATAAGTAAAGACAATAAAAGAGAGAGAGAGAGAGCTTTGGAGAGAGGGGTTTGGAATTACACTGCTGCTTTGGCAGTTCCTGCGTTATCCCAGCGCCAGCACTGGGGTATTTATGTTCAGATGGGAAAGTGAAGTTGATCTTCAGTAACAAGCAATGGCCAATAGTTGTTGCCCCTTTTGCCAGGACATTTCAGTGCCTTGCTTGTATAGGCAGCATAGGCTATAGTGGCAAAAAAGCCTCCACAATTGCTCCTGAACATATCTGAGAGTGCATTTTGGGGACAACAGTCACTTGCGGGTGCAGATCAACAGAGCCCGATTATCCCATATTGAACCTTGAACTTTCATTTGCACACATCTGAAGTGCTTGCAAAATGCCAACGTGCAGCTCTGCCTCCCCTCTGAAAAGATGGAGGTGACAGAACAAGGTGTGAGGCAGGGGAGAGTCAGGCCCCTAGAATTTAGACATTTCAACAACTTATTGCTCTTGCAAGCCTCCGCCCTCCCCAGGAACTGCCACAACTGCAGTCCTGGCTAGCACCCCCAAAAGGGTTAAGGAGAGACAAAGAGCAAGTGTAACCCTGACCTCATCCCACCTGCTGCACAGACAGGGACAGGGAACGCACACTACTTCTTCCTGAGTTGAGAGGCAGGAGGCGAGCCCCCTGCTCAGTGAGGGCCTTCAGAAGGCACCGTCTCTCCGAGAGGCACAATGCTTCCCATTGTTGCACCTGAGTGGCTCAGCTCCATTCTTCTGCCAGTGCATGCCTCTGCCTCTATTTTTCAGACAGATTTTGCTGCTTGATGGTGTGGTTACTGCGCCCCGAGACACTGCTGGCTCCCCCCGACCACCAATTGCTCCTCTCGGCCTGCCTGCCAGCTGGCCAATGGCTCCTCCACACCCCTGGCCCCACTCCCTGCTCCTCTCAGCCCCCTGGCCAGACCCCAGTACACCTCCGGCTCCGGGAAATCTCTGCTTCCCACCACCTGTGGGGCCCCGCCTGTCTCCCCGGAGCTGAGCCGCCTGGGACTGGTGCAGAAGCCTGGCCAGTCTCAGCCAGGTGTGTGTGTGTGTGGGGGGGGAACAGTGTGGAGGGCTTGGTTAGGCCCCTCCAGGCAAGTGCGTCTTGAGGGACCCTGGCCGGGGCAGGCCCGGGCCTGGCTGATGGCACCACTCCTGAGGGGATGGAGTGATTCCCGGCCCTGGAACCGCCCTGGCTGCGCTGCCAGCTCAGCCCGGCAGACACAGTCGCCTCCCAGCAGGGCCGGTGAGTGCGGACGGGAGGCAGGGCGTGGGGGAGTGGGTCTGGGGCGCATCTGGAGGGGGTGCTGGGCTGTGAAGGGGCAGGGAAGATCTGTATGTGTTGGGGCACTAGGCAGTGGGGGTTTTGTGGGTGGTGCTGGGCAGTTGTGGTGGGGCTGGGGGCAGCGGGTGCTGGGCAGGGGGCGCTGGACAGGGGTGGTGGTGTGCAGGGCACTGGGCATTTGTGGGTGGGTCCTGAGGGCCTCTGGCCATAGGGAGTCGGGGGGGGTGTTGGGCAGGGGGCTGTGTGGTACGGCATGAGCCTGCCCCCGAGGGGAAGGGACATGCTGGCAGCACAGGGCTGGGTGGGCCACTGTGCATCTGGCAACTGCCGGTTTGTAAATAGTGCCCTTGCACTGAGCGGAGCGGGGCCACCCCTGCCATGCAAGGCCCCATTGCCTCTGGCTGGCCCCTTGCTCTGGGGACTGACCTCCCCGCACCATGCTCCACTGTCTCCATGAGGGCGCACAAAAGGTTAATCCGGCCAAAACTGTAGCCCCCGCTCTCAGGGAAGTGCAATGTTCTCACTGGGAGCACAGCTCCCTGAAAGCTTGTGAAGTAGGCAGCACCCTCCCCCGTCTAGGGTGACCAGATGTCCCGATTTTATATGGACAGTCCCGATATTTGGGGCTTTTTCTTATATAGGCTCCTATTACCCCCTAACCCTTTGTCCTGATTTTTCACACTTGCTGTCTGGTCACCCTGTCCCCCCCACCCAATGCATTGGTGGGGTAGGGTATGCTGCAGCCCTCAAAGAAATGTAGAATTTGTGTGCTCCCCTGCACACAGGAGCACACTGGAAAGTACTCTGCCTTGTGCAGGCACCACATCTTTGGTACTTCCTCTGGGGCACTGGCATTTCTCTCTGTCCCCAATGCAGGGCTCTGCCTATATGGTACAATCTAGCCCTTACTGACTATGGACTACTTACATCGCCTCACTTTCCCTATCTGTAAAATGGGGTTAATAATGTACTTCCCTGCCTCATAGGGGTCTCTGAGGCCCAGGTCATTAAATGTTGTGAATCACGTTTTGATCCTGGGTTCAGGGATAAGCCCGGGAAAATTCCTTCTTCCTCTTTGGGTGCCCAGAATTCTGGCTCTGGTTCTATTATCTGCAACCTCTGCTATTCTGCTCTCTCTGCCTCTGTGCAGTGCTGGACTTTGTCAACAAACATCACCCCTGTGTCAGATATTCCATCCCACAGCATGGGGTGGGCCTCTTCCCAATATTCAGAATACCCAGGAGAAAATGAAACGGGCTAAACTTGTGGTGTTAATCTGCCAGGTTTTCATTTCAGGGACAACAACATTTTACTGGCTGGAGGAGTCACCACTTGCACTGAACTATGATTCTCGTCTTTCTTCAGCTACTCCAGCCCCAGGAATGAATGCCACATTGGGGTGTTTGTGTTACACAAGGCTATAATCTCTGTTCCGGCGGCATGTGTGTATGTAAGTAGGGACAGGATAACTTTATAATAGACAAGCAAACCCCGTCTTGGAAGAAGGATGACTTGTTTTTAAGAGTTCCCTTTTAGTACATTACCTACTTGTGGGCCAGCACCCAAAGTGGCACAACTCTATATGATCATGATTGAGTTTCCACCATTGCAAGAAGTGGGATGCTGCCCAGTCTCAGCAAAGGAGCCATTGGTTTTTCTATATCTTCTCTAGACATACACTAATGCTTTGCTTTTCTATAGTGTCTTCCATCTGAGGATCTTAAAGCACTTTACAAACATGAATCAATTAAGTCTCACAGCATCCTTGTTACATACAGTAGATAGGCATTAGAGTGCCCACTTTAAACATGGTGAAACTGAGGCTCAAAAAGGCTTAAGTAACTAACACAAGATAGCACAAAGAAGCAGTAGCAGAGTTAGAAAGAGAATCCAGGTCTCCTTACTCTAGTCCCCTCCTCTAATCACTAGAAACATTCCCCCACAATTATTATTACAATTCATTAATTGTAAACAACCACAAGTGAGACCAAGCCCCTGCCCGAGGACTTTACATTCTAATCCAGACAGACACCACACTAATAATGTAAGGAGTGAGTGGGAGGGTAGGAGCAGACAGTCAGAGAAGATTAATCTTATACAATATTGTAACTAATCTTTGGCCACTCAGAAATTCCTGGAATCAGGGAGGATTGAACTCAGATTATCCTGCTCCAAAAGTACAGACCCTTGCCACTTGAGCTGAAGGAGAATCTCCATTAACAACAAACAGTATAGGGCATATGACATGGAGTTAAGAGTTCTGAATCATCCAGTAGAAGGTTGTGGCTCAGATACATACTAGCCAATTCATATGACTATCCTATAACTATTGCCCATATTGTTGCTCTGAAAATCTTCCAGTCACAACACCATCACATTTTCAGTGCTTTACTGGCTAACATCACACGTTAAAAATGGACTAGCCTAGCTGTGCCATATTGCTTCATGTCAGGTAAGGACATTTTAGTATTTCATGTTATTTCACTTTGAAAGGGAAAACTATTCTATACTCAGAAGGGAGGTGCCAGTGGAAAGCAGCCGTTTTATTAGTTCTTGGGATGGATTTTGCCAGCAGAGGCATATGGTAAAGCATTAACTTTTCCCTATGAACAATAGTCAGGCTTCTTTAACCCTTCAGCCTCTTCTTGGAGCCACAATTAGTCAAAGGAAGAAGCATAAATAATACTGGGTGGCCACAGTGTGTTATCTGGGGATGAAAGCCCCGTCAGAGAAAGAGCCAGCTGAGGGTGAACTGAGAGCTAAGAAGATTGGTTGTATATATTTATCTGAGCTGTTTTACACAAGCTCATTTTCACTTGGCATTTTACTAATCACTTTTCTTTACTTTTTTATTTCTCCAAAAGAAAAATCCAAATCCAAACATTTCTTAAAATATGCAGAGCCTGACGGTGCTAAATCACATCTGAAGGATGTGCTTTGAAAATAGCTTCATTTCCTTCCAAGAAATGGAACCCTACCAATTTATTTTAAAATGTCCCATATCAGCGGGTCAGGGAGGGGCGGAACTCATCTGCCAACAGCCAAGTGGGTTTTCCAGGACTGACCCATACTATTCTATTCCATTTCATCTCTTCAGCTCCCATGAATTATTTATACCTGCAGGGTTATGCTCAGGATCCCTGGAACAACATAAAAATGAATGGTAAAAATGATGTCCTCAAAAGGACAAAAGCTGTTGCTGATGTAAGCAAAGCTCAAGCAAACAGACCTTCCGCTGGAGAGAACTCTGCCCAGGGCAACTTTGGGAAGGATCAGATCCCGATCCAAACATCATGGTTCGGAACTGCCTCAAAGTTGGCTAAGTTTGGTTCTGGGCCAGTGGCTACTAAACACAGCTTGATTGTATGAAAGCTTTGGAAGCCTTAAGAAACACCTAGGGTTTCTCCCAGCAGACTCTGTGTTGCAAGGCGAGTTGTTCCCAATGCAACATTGCTATACAAGCATCCTCACCGTGTATCAGTATGTAGTGCTGTTTGTATCATGAGGCTGCAGAGTTGCACTGCTGAGATTAGAATCTTTGGGGACATCCTATCAGAATAAAATACCATCCTGTACAGAAAATAAAAGATCAGACTGGAAGATACAATGGCCAGTTATAGACATGGTGACTCTTAACAGATAAAGTGAAGTTTTAGAATTGTTTATTTTCTTTAACAAGTAGCTGGGTGCAGCCTTATTCCTAAGCTTTAATGGTTTTAGATCCTGTTTTTAGTGCCTTGTTTCTATCTAACTAGGATATTTCATTCTGTTCTATGTGTTTACCCCTAATGAACCAACCAATGTATGGTGCAGCTGGAAGTATGTAAAGTTTCCTTGCAATCCTCAGGGCATTGTATTGCTGTGCGCACTGCATTGTTATTATGTGGATTGTGATAGAACCTAGAGTGCCCAGTTAGGATCAGAGCATTGTATAAGCACAAAGTAAGGTGCCCTCTTCCTAACAAGAGGCAGCTTGAGTACTCGGTCATTTTTTTTGTTTTTTTCTTGTATGTGTAATTTATTCAGTGGCTTACGTTCTAGGATATTTATTTTGGTGGCAGATGACCCACTAAGTGTTTGCTCCTGTTCCCGCAAGGTCTTACCATTGACTTCAACAGGATCAGGTCTTGAACGTTTGAGTTTCAGTTCAAATTCAGAAGCTTTTCTCATCCCTATCTGCCTGAATAACTGGGCTGAGAGTCTCACAAGACCAAGCTTTTCACATCTTTCCAGTTTGCATCAAAACAATTAAATCACAAGTTGGCAGGAACTAAAGAAATCAGTAAGTAAAGACATCTTAGAAGAGCCCAGTTCTTCCTGTTTCTGGCCAGGTTATTATACAGCAAAAGAAACCTCTGGAATGGGAGTTTATTGGTTTCCCCTCAAGTCCAAGTTAAGAGGGCCACAAGAAGCAGAAAAAGTGAAACAGTTTGTAAACTTAGCTAAATATTTTTTGACATGCATAAAGCTCCCACAGGCTTTAGTTCAAGCCTTGAGCAGTTCTTAGTCTATCCAAACTGAGACTCATCTCTGATCTATAGATATTAATAGAAATATTTGCTACATTCCCTCTACAAAGGAAGGTTCTGTTCTTCTGAGGTTCTACTGCTACACCTATCACTGTAGTATCTGAGTGCCTCATATAGAGATGTTCTTTTCAAAGATTCCAGAGAGTCTATTTTTTTTAAAATATTACTTTCCCTTGTCACTTGTCTTCCCAAGAAAGACCAGGACAGACTCTCTTGACAGTGCAGTGTCTCTACTCTCATCTTCTTACTGCCTCCCTCAGGGTTGGAGGCATCAGTCAGTTACTTGGGAATGTTCTTTCTTAGGGAACTGTTTCTTGCTTCTCCAGTTGTGAGAGTCTCTCTCATTTTTTTACATATTTATTATTTTTACCATTAGGCTTGGATGATTTCCAGTAATGAATGTGCCCTTAAAAAATTCCAAAGAAACAACCAAGAAGCCCTGCATGGGAAACCAATGCAGACAGACTTTAAAAATGCCTTTTAAACCTTTAATGAAGGCTGGGACTTTGGAAGAGAAGCCCCTACTGTGAAGTCGGATGTATATATAATGGGAGGGAACTTATTGGATTTCTAGGTATAAAAATTCGTCAATGAGTCCAATGTAAATTATGAACAGAGGTTTTTTTTTCCTAAAGTGCAAATAAATTCTTCACTGAACCAAGATTTAGCCAAATGAAAAAGTTGTGTAGCCGCCAAACCCAAGGAATGGAAGAATGTAACACATGCCTTTGTGCCTTTAAAAAAAAACAACCCACACACACTGTTTTTTCTTCTAGCACAATTCTCTCCACTGCTTCCATATTAAAAATACAAATGTATGGACAGTTGGGTGGGAAAGTGGGATTATTTCATGCTGTTGTACACAGGGAATTAGAGAGCAGTATGATTGCTCAAACCTCCAGTATGAAACTGGAGACAAGCCTGTTAAGAGTCTTTGGATTAAGTTTAGAGGCGAGAGCAACAAGGGTGATGTCGTGGTGGGCGTCTGCTATAAACCACCAGACCAGGAGGATGAGGTAGATGAGGCTTTCTTTGGACAACTAACAGAAGTTTCCAGATCACAGGCCCTGGTTCTCATGGGGCACTTCAATCACCCTGGCATCTGCTGGGAGAACAATACAGCAATACAGTACACAGACAATCCAGGAAGTTTTTGGAGAGTGTTGGGGACAACTTCCTGGTGCAAGTGCTGGAGGAACCAACTAGGGGCCGTGCACCCTTGACCTGCTGCTCACAAACAGGGAAGAATTGTTAGGGGAAGTAGAAGTGGGTGGCAACCTGGGCAGCAGTGACTATGAGATGGTTGAGTTCAGGATCCTGACAAAAGGAAGAAAGGAGAGCAGCAGAATACGGACCTTGGACTTCAGAAAAGCAGACTTTGACCCCCTCAGGGAACTGATGGGAGGCTAATATGAGGGGGGAAAGGAATTCAGGAGAGCTGGGTGTATTTTAAAGAAGCCTTATTGAGGTTGCAGGAACAAACCATCCCAATGTGCATAAAGAATAGCAAATATGGTAGGCGACTTGCTTGGCTTAACAGAGAAATCTTCGGTGAGCTTAAACACAAAAAGGAAGCTTACAAGAAGTGGAAACTTGGACAGATGACTAAGGAGGAGTGTAAAAATATTGCTTGAGCATGCACGGGTGTAATGAGGAAGGCCAAAGCACAATTGGAGTTGCAGCTAGCAAGGGATGTAAAGGGTAAACAGAAGGGTTTCTACAGGTATGTTAGCAACAAGAAGGTGGTCAGGGAAAGTGGGGGACCCTTACTGAATGGGGGAGGCAACCTAGTGACAATTGATGTAGAAAAAGCTGAAGTACTCAGTTTTATTTTTGCCTTGGTCTTCACAGACAAGGTCAGCTCCCAGACTGCTTCAATGGGCAGCACAGTGTGGGGAGGAGGTGAGCAGCCCTCAGTGCTGAAAGAACAGGTTAAGGACTATTTAGAAAAGCTGGACATGCACAAGTCCATGGGGTCGGATGCACTGCATCCAAGGGTGCTGAGGGAGTTGGCTGATGTGATTGCAGAGCCATTGGTCATTATCTCTGAAAACTCATGGCAATTGGGGGATGTCCCGGATGATTGGAAAAAGGCAAATATAGTGCCCATCTTTAAAAAAGGCAAGAAGGAGAATCTGGGGAACTACAGACTGGTCAGTCTCACTTCAGTCCCTGGAAAAATCATGGAGCAGGTCCTCAAGGAATCCATTTTGAAGCACTTGGAGGAAAGGAAGGTGATCAGGAACAGTCAACATGGATTCACCAAGTGCAAGTCATGCCTGACCAACCTGATTGCCTTCTATGATGAGATAACTGGCTCTCTGGATATGGGGAAAGTGGTGGATGTGATATATCTTGATTTTAGCAAAGCTTTTGGTACGGTCTCCCATAGTATTCTTGCCAGCAAGTTAAAGAAGTATAAATTGGATGAATAGGCTATAAGGTGGATAGAAAGCTGGCTAGAGTATCCGGCTCAACGGGTAGTGATCAATGGCCCAATGTCTAGTTGGCAGCCAGTATCAAGCAGAGTGCCCCAGGGGGTTTTGTTCAACATCTTCATTAATGATCTGGATGACGGCGTGGGTTGCACCCTCAGCAAGTTTGTGGATGACTCTAAGCTGGGGGGAGAGATAGATATGCTGGAGGGTAGGGATAGGGTCCAGAGTGACATAGACAAATTGGAGGATTGGGCCAAAAGAAAACAGATGAGGTTGAACTTAGGACAGAAGAGTCCCAGGCACTGCTACAGGTTGTGACTGACTGGCTAAGCGGCAGTTCTGCAGAAAAGGACCTGGGGATTACAGTGGAAGAGAAGCTGGATATGAGTCAACAGTGTGCCCTTGTTGCCAAGAAGGCTAACAGCATATTGGGCAGCATTAGTAGGAGCATTGCCAGCAGATTGAGGGAAGTGATTATTTCCCTCTATTAGACACTGGTGAGGCTACATGTGGAGTATTGTGTTCAGTTTTTGGCCCCTCGCTACAGAAAGGATGTGGACAAATTGGAGAGAGTCCAGTGGAGGGCAATGAATATGATTAGGGGGCTGGGGCACATGACTTTTGAGGAGAGGCTGAGGGAACTGGGCTTATTTAGTCTGCAAAAGAGAAGAGTGAGGGGGGATTTGATAGCAGCCTTCAACCACCTGAATGGGGGTTCCAAAGAGGATGGAGCTCGGCTGTTCTCATTGACGGCAGATGACAGAACAAGGAGCAATCGTCCCAAATTGTAGTGGGGGAGGTCTAGGTTGGATATTAGAAAAAATTATTTCACTAGGAGGGTGGTGAAGCACTAGAATGGGTTACCTAGGGACGTGGTGGAATCTTCATCCTTAGAGGTTTTTAAGGCCTGGCTTGACAAAGCCCTGACTGGGATGATTTAGTTGGGGTTGATCCTGCTTTGAGCAGGGGGTTGAACTAGATGACCTCCTGAGGTCTCTTGCAACCCTAATTTTCTATGATTCTATGATCTGAATTTGAGAGTCAAGCTTGTTCCTTTCTCCTCTGGCAGGCAGGGGCTGAGACTCTACGGTACACCATGAGAGGGGTGAGAAAAAGGAAAATATAACCATGCAAGGGAGAGAAAAGGCCAACAATAACACTATGTGAGGCAGTAATACTTCAGGTCCATTGGGAACATGATATGATACCCCAGCTCCATCTCCATTTCCCAAAGGTTTCAGATATCTCATTCTCCTCCACTGAAATACAACCACCTCTGGAGTAGAATGCTGCAGCACCAAGCTTCCCTTGCTCAGCCCTTATGGGTGAGAAGAAAGTTCTCTTTGCATGAGCCATTGAATTTTTGGTCTTGTAGGGTATGTCTACGCTGCAGTTAGTCATCTGTGACTGGCCCTTGTCAGCTGACTCAGGCTCGCTGAGGCTAAGGGGCTGTTTAACTGCAGTGTAGATGTTCGGGCTTGGGCTGCAGTCTGAGCCCTGGGCTTCTTACATTTTACGGGGTCCTAGAACCTAGGGTCCAGCCCAAGCCTGAATGGCTACACTGCAATTAAGCAGTGCCTTAGCCTGAGCTCTGCGAGCGTGAGTCAGCTGGCACTGGCCAGCCGTGAGTTTTTAATTGCAGTGTAGACGTACCCTCAGATGAGATTACCATCAAAGAGGCCATCTACTGCTATTTGCGCTGGTGGTTTCAGTGATGTGGACACCTATCCATTAGGAACTGGGATGAGACCCACCAATTCATTACACAGACATTTGCTTTCTTTGATTCATTAAAAGCAACTTTATTCCTCTGCTAGGTTTCCCCAGCTCTATTGCATCAGAGCCTTTGCAGAAGGTCATGAGGTTTATCTCACGAATGAATTATTTGCAAATGGAGGTGGTTTGTGGATAACTAAGTCTTCCCTACTGCATGAGCTGTCAACAGAAACCCAATGGCCTTGGTACCTTGTGGGTTTAAGTATGTAGTAGATATTATAGCTATTCTGAGTCTGGTGCGTCCCGTGTATTTACATTAATTAAATCATTTCATTTGCAACTTGGCAATGGAAGAGAGCTTGAAAAGAGGCAGCTGTGTGCATCTGGATTTCATTAGAGTTGAACATTAATCCCTTTATGCCTTATAAGCATCCCTTTAGTGTTATACAGTTTTGGATTTACTAAATGGCATTCTCAGAACTGGCTGGTGGAAAAAACAGGCTAATCAGCAGTGACCCTTACAAAGTACACAGCATGAAAAGAAGTCCCTTCCTTGCATCACTCACCCACCTGCCAATGCCTTCTTAAAACTTGAGATAGGCTTACGAAAGATTCAAGCACCCCCAAACTTTGGAAAGCAACATTCCAGAATCAAAACCTGGATCTGAACTTCATAATCCTCAGGGGAGTAACTCTGGATTTTACACAACCATTGTAAATAGCGAGAGGATTTGGCCAAAGAAGTGCCTTTTATTTTTGCTAGTTTTTGGGAGGGCAGCAAGAGATGGGTGGAATTGTAAGAGAGGCAGTTGGAGACACATCACTGAACAGGTGGTGAAAGGTTGGGGTTGAGACAGAGGTTTGGGAGTGTTCAGCATAAGGGTATTATTTGAATTCATGCAAGGAACAGGGAGTAAAAGAGCAGTGAGAGGGCTGAGAACAGTCAATGGGAGAAGCTAACATAATGAGGGGAAGGAGGAGTTGCCCACGGAGGTGGTGAAGGAGAGATTAGAAAGGGACAAAGAGATCTGAGAGTATATAGTACTGCTAATTTTCAATAGGCTCAGCTCAGGAAGATATTTTGTTCCATAGGATGAACTTGTATAAAAGACTGCCATTGTGAAGGGGGAGGTAACACCTTCTTCTAGAGCACCCACATCTGGCCACTCTCGAACCGTGTCTACACTACAACAAAAGGTGTGTTCTTAACTAAGGTTAGCTAAATCAAGTTAAAATAGCATTGAAGACTCGGCAACTCAGGTTAGCAGCTCGAGATGACAGATTGCAGGCCATCGGGCTGTTTTGATATATCAATTCTGATGTCTCTATTTCTAGTGCAGCATTAAAGAACTGCCAATGGGCAATGGGAAACGTTGAGAAATGTTTTATTTCAAGATGATTCTGCTATTTTTCATATATTATTTTCTGTCTTCTGCTTTACCTGTTTGTTTAGTTTTGTTTGATCATTGGGGGGGGCATTCTTGTGAAAACAGACTCAGGTGAAACTGGGAACAGTGCCATGGCACATTATCAGGGGCAGAAGGCCCCAGAATGATGGGAACAAACCTAAAGAAGTGTACTGACTACCCCCAGAGTTCCACACAGCTCTACGCTTTATCAATCCCTCCAGTGTCTTGAGTGTTTTTGCTGCATTTCTCTGAATTCTTTGCAATTTGTCAAAATCTGTCTGGTATTCAGTACTGAGCACCTCAATACAACATCCCAATTTCATTTGCACCACACATATAGACAGGGACTATGCTCTGTGATATGTTAGCAGTCATTAAATTACTCCTATCTGTTATCTACCTGTCCTAGCAGTATTTCCCCACAACATACACCCCCCCACACCCACCCACAAAGTTCTTTGGCTTGTCACGTCTCCAATAAAGGCTGCAGGCAACTCCAAAAACAGAACAAAGCAAACATTTCAATGAGAATTATGAAAAATAAGTTATCACAAAAACATCCTGTTTTCCTTCAGATTCTCTCTCTCTCACTATAGACTACACCCCACCCTGCCTGTTTTCAGAGAGACTGATTATGGGCACTGGGTTTTGGAAACTTTCTCAATCACTTTTCCAATTCTTATCTGAACAGCCTGTTTGTTCACTATGGGGCGGGGGATGAGAGGTGTAGAAGGGGAAGAGAATGGGGTGAGAGAGAGTGGCTCCCCCTCCCCCAACACTTTCACGTATAGTCTCTGACAATCTCAGTGAGGGGAAACAGGAAAATTAGCAACAGCATCATTTTCTGATCCCAGTGACTGAAACATCTACTGGTAAATCTGGGCCCCTGGCAGTGATATATATTCCTGCTAAAACACACATGCCAGGCCAGCGCCTGTGTAATGGGGTTGATGATACCCTCTTGTGCCATGGTGATGAGGGTACCCCTGAGAACTTGTATACATTAGAGCTCTAACCAGGGGCACCCACAGAAGGAGGGGGATTTGGCAACTTGCAAATCTCCAACTTTCATCCATGGGCAATGACTGATGTGCAGATCAGGCCATTCTTTAGGGACCATCGCTGAAAGACCACACCTACATTTTAGTTGCCAACCACTGGAATGATACCAGCTGACAAACACTGGCTGGCTGGCACAATTCTATTGCCATTTGGAGATGGTACTTCTGGAATAAAGTACTGGTGCACAGCGGGTGTGATGACTGCAAGTGAGGGTAGCACGGGAGTGAGTGAATGAGTGTAAGATTGGGGGCCGTGTGAATGCGTGTAAGTGTGTGCTAGTACAATGTGGGTGTAAATAGGAGTGGATGTTTCTGACTGTACTACAGAAGTGTACAGATTTGAATGTGTATGTAGATTTAGTAGTGTAATATCAGCATGTGGGTTCTGGAATGGTAGCATAGGTATCCATGAAGGAGTGTGTAATTGGTCTGAGTAAGTGCACTGGTGTAACGTAGGAATGTGTGCAGATGTAATGTAGGTGTTTATGAGTGTACACGTGAATTGGTGTCATGTAGGTGTCTGAAGATGACAGTACAGATGAAATCAAGGCGGCTATGGAGGCGGATGTCATATAGGTGTGCTGATATCAGATACTCTCGTGGCTGTGTCTAGGTGTGAGCGGCTGTAACATGCATAGTTGTCTGAGAACAGCAAATCAGCTAAGCAGTTTCCTTCCTTATTTCTCATACCAAGATGCAATTTGTATAGAACTAAACAATTCTACACGCAGCACAACAATCAGCGGCTAGACCCAATGCTTCCCCTAAGGAGCCTGGGGTGGAAGAGGGCTAGTTTGCTACTATGGATTTTTTTTAAAAAATGCACATATTTTAAAAAATAAGTCAGAATCCTACATAGATCATGAATAAGGGGACTCAGCATCTCTTGGCTAATTAGAGTGAATGTCCACTAGGTCTTCAGGCTGGTGGCTAAAAAAAAATTTAAAAAACACTGATGTGTTCATCATCTGATATATGTAAGCAGAAGATGCAGCCTGACTAGTGTTTGTTTAGAATAGAAGCTCTTGGCTCACGTCCATTGAAGTCCCGGTAGCAGTGTAACACATTACCACACAGGAGATTTGTGTGCAGTGCAGGGGTAGTCCCAGGACTTTCTCCTTTCCAAGGCCTGTGCAGCTAAGGCTCAATGGAGAGGGGCAGATTGGAGAAGCACTCCACATTCAAACATTGACCCCAGCCTCATGCAATTGGAAATTTCAGGAGAACCTGATGTTTTCTATACTTATTCTGGTTCTGGTCCCAGTTGGAACTCAGATACAGAGATGCTCAAAAATAACTTGAAGAAAAAGATAAGCCATATACAATTTTGTTCACCAGGAGAACTTTACAAAGCCTTTGACAACCCCTTGTATTTAGTTGCTAGAACACAGAGGAGCCAGAAGACACTGCCAGTCACTATATCTCCCATGCTGGCCGTGTTCTAAAAACAACTGAGAGATTTCATTTCTAAATGTTTGCTATGTAATTCATATTTGAATAACATGGCTCAAAGCTAAATAGCAATACCCTGAAAAAGTTGATTTCAGCAAATTAAAAGTCTTTTTTAAGAGTAAACGTGATAGGTTTTCTCTTCTCTTCTACAAGGAGCATGTGTAAATTATTGGGAGTCACTAAAAGATGCTATTACAAATTTTCTTTCAAGATCCATTTGACTGACTGTATGGACAATTAGATCTTGGAGAAATGTGTTTTGTTAGTTAGGATATAGTTCTTTTGAGAAGCTCCTTGCTGCTTTAGTGTGTCTCTCAAGTGAATCCTTTATTATCTGCAGGGCCACTGCCTGCAATATATACCCAGTCAAGCCAACAAAAACATTATGTGGGGCCAACATTACATGACATAGTGTTGTGAGGTGAGGTGGTATATCAGACCAGGCCTTTGATTTTTTTTTTTTTACAGTTTAATTATTTTTCTTGTCCACATTCCAGATGATGATGATGTATTATTTTAAAACTAATAAAGACATTACAAAAATTAACCCAGCTTTTCTTTCAATTTTAGAAAATGTTCAAGTTTTGAACAAAAGTTCTGGAAGGTTATTTTGTTTGAATCAATTTGCCCATCCCTAATCCCTAAATTCCAGAGGCAAGGAGATACACGCATTAATATTCCCTCCTACTTGCCTTTGCTGGCTAGATTTGCTGTCAGAATGATAGAGGAAAGGTGCTGCTATGGAGGATGAAAAGGTAGTTATGCCCCAATATGAAAGAGTAGGAGAAAAGATCAGTTCTGGCCTGGACACAGAGAAAAAGAGACCAGAAGTTGAACTTCAGTTCTGATGACATCCCCTCCAGCACTTTGTAACAACTATAGAAGAGACTGGCCCCAGAGAGCCCACTGCACCTAGCGCATAGTGGAACAGGACTAGGGAGGTCTCATCAGTGCTGTGCGGATACACAGGCAGGGCAGCAATGATCAATAACATTTTTAGTTCTGCAAAGCTGTCGAGTCTCAGTGCCTTGATTTTGAGCTCCCAGCCACATGGGACAAAACCGATAATCAGGCCATTGAAAATATCGCTATCACTAGGATTGCACTGCAAACAGGAAGCTGCAGAGCTCTGACATACCTCCTTAGCTCAGGATTCATAATAGGTTTAGATTAGGGTAGCCACTTTTTTGTGTTGAAATTCCCCCTCTCCCCCCGCCAAAAAAAAAAGTTTGTTATTTTTCAATGTTAAGAGATATGGCAGAGAACACAGTCCCCTCCAGCCCCAGTTGCTAGCACAAAGAGCTCTCCTTGGCTCATTGCAGCTGTCCTGCTAGCACAATAGGTGTGAAGCTTAACCTGCTATTTATGGATGGAGAACTGAATCGACCAGCATTGGAAACATTGTCATGTGATATTTATCTAGTACTTTACATCCCAAAGGATCCCAAACATTACTTACATAGGAAACACTTCACCTACCACTGAAATGCAACCACCTCTGGAGTGGAACACATCAGTTGTTTCACAATAAACAGGGACACCACAGAACAGTTTCAGAAAGGAAGAAGAAATGTGTAGCCAAATGAACCTGTAGGGGGGATTTGGGTTTGTAATAACCCAAGGCAGAATTTTGGTTATCAGGAGACCCGGGCTAATATCTTTACCAAAAATCCCAAGTGAAAAGCATAGCGTGGTGAGTTAAGCATTTCAAAGACTGTTGATGTTACTCTGAATCTAGTGGCATCTATACTTCTCCCTTTGACGCCAAATACCGGATTGTTTATATTACATAGCACTGATTAAATGATATCATGCCATCATTTGTATAGAAATAAACTACTAAGATCAGTGTGACACCAACAGAAACTGCATCTGCTCCTTTCCAGATTTTAGGGATAACTCACATTTTTTATTTTTAGCCATAAAATAGCCCAGGGGGCTGATGGAGATTCATTGTTGAATATTAGTGCACAGTGAGATGGAGTAGGGAGATATTTGTATGACCTCCTATTACAGCTTTCTAATGGAGAGAATGACAGGCAGGTTACAGGCCAGCTGAATGGCTTGAGAAGTTAATCCTACCGTGTGAGACAAAATAATACCTAACAACTTAGATGGAGGCACTGCAACTTGTGGACGCTCAGGAAAAAAGACAACAGTTTTCAGACAGATTCTAAGTGGGAATAAACATGGGCTTAGTAAACAGAAGTGGTGGAAAGTTAAGCAAATAAAGAAAACAATGAAGTGGGTAGGAGGAATGTGAAAAAGACCAAGGGATTTGCTTACTGATTCCTAGCATGGAAAGACACAGTTTCTGCAGACAAATTAAAGCACATGCCGGAGCCCCAAACACAACTCAGCTGTGCATTCATCTCCCCTTTAACATGCCAGCCTTGTACTTGCCTTCCCCCACTCCTGCATCCACACTCTTGGGTCTTCTTCGCTCTGTCCCGTGGGCAGATTAGCCTTCTGTTGAGGAGTCATCCTTCTGGCTGGGTGTTGGTCCTTCTGAGTACATGATTTATTCCCAACCTCACATGTTTGTCTATTGCCACAGTCAGAGGGGAGAGGGAAAAATCCCAAGGAGGGGGGGAGTTGTTACTGGGTCTATTTTACAAGTCCCAATTGTTGAAGTATCAGTCAGATAATCCTTGGATTCCGTTAGGTTCTGCCAGCTCCAGAGCACAGGAGCGAGTGACTAGAGCTAGTAACATTGCCTGCTTGCTTTTTCTGATCAGCTGAGAGGGGATCCAGCTAAGTTCCTCCTACTTGCACTGCCTAAATAAGGACATTGACTCACAGTTGGCTACACGGTGCTCCTTTCTGAAAGCATTTACTGCTAACAGCAATCTTGCTCTTTAACTAAAATGCTGCACAAAGTGAGCATAGAAAAGGAACCTGAACTCAAGAGTCTGAGATCACAAGGGGATCCTTCATTCTTGAAATAAGGGGCAGGAGTCCTTGCTTTGCCAAATGCAGAACCCCTTGAGGACTGAATAATATCGATTCCCAACAGAACACAACACTCCTGAGGTTCTGGTTCTGACAAAACACAGCTCTGGGCTGCTTCCTGCTTTTCTTAAAAAAAGAAACACTGCACTGCCTTGATCACTGCTGAGGCTGGGCAAGAATGACTTTCAAACAGAAAGTTTTCTTGTTTACATAGCACAGGCTTCCAATGACTTAAAAATACATGTTCGTTATTCCATCTTCCTTGCAAAGCAATGGTTTGAATTATACCCTCCATTTTATTTAGGGTCTAATCCAAAGCCCACCAAAGAAAATGGAAAAAAACTCCTCCTGGCTTCAGTGGGCTTTGGATCAGGCCTGTATGAACTCAGAAAGTTTTGCAAACCCCTCAGAAGTTGAGGAGGTTTGGGAAGGCTCAAGCAGTACCTCTTTTTCGCCTGCTGAATCCTTCTGCACATTCCAGATATTAGGAAACAACCTGGTCTTTATTAGAACAGCAAGCCCTTCCCCTAGCAAATCAGCCAGGCATTTCCCATTCTGTATTCTTTCCAGATAAACTCAAGATGTGAAAGCAGAGTGGAAAAATTCACACCACTGATGAAACCAGGAGGAATGTCACGTTTCAGGGTTGAGTGTGTGAGACAAACAAACCTTCATGTTTTCACCTCACATTTTTCTCCATGTGGCAAAAAAGTAAATAAAAAATAATAATAATAAAAAGGAAGGTAATTTACTGGGGAAAAGGCAGAATCTCTGTTGAATATGGACATTTCCACGCAGGCTAAAATCTGCCATTTGTTCCAGGGTAGAAGCTGCACATATCTTTCTTTGACAAAAACAAACAAAAAAACCCAAACCCCACACATTTTAAAGCATTAGTGGCATTGACCAAATTCTTGCCCCATAGTGCAGAATCTCAGTTTTTGTAGAATAAAAATTCACAAAGCCAGAATTGGTACCATTCGTGACTTGGTCTAGCAGCCAGTGGACAGCTATCTGCATCTGCATCACCCCAGAGTTGGCGCTAACAGATACCTTTTCTGAGCAGACTCAGCTGTGAGGCCCGGGACTGAATGGGCCAGGGATAATGAACACTGCCCCCACTCTGAGAAGTGGCCCCTCCATGTCAGGGGTGAAGTATGGTGGCATTGCCCTGCTACTGCCCATGCTGTTCCCATTCTGGGTTAGAAGACTACAGTCTATGAGGCTGTTATCCTGGTACCCGTCACCACCAACTCTAGGTTCACTTTACCTTGTCACATGTGTTTGTTGAGTCTTCTTCAAAAAGAGTTTGCAATCTAATTTAAGAGAAGGTACCATATCTTCCTCTAAGTTTGTGCAGCACCTAGCACAATGTAACCTCAATCCTGACTGCAACCTCTAAGTTCTACCACAATACTATGCAAATAAATAAATAGATAGATATGCATGGATGCACGCACTGGCCACACATTCATTCTGTAAAACACTCTATGGTGAGAGCGCTACAGAAATTCTTTTGAGAGCATAAATCCACGCAGTGATGACAGACATTCTTCCCTGGGACTATTTCCGTAATTCCTTCCCCCATGTCAATAAAAGTCATAATTACAGCACACTGCATGGATCTGAAACAACCTGCCATGGGAGAAACCCAATTTTCCACTCTTCTGTTCCTTTCATGGAGAATTTACAATCCACTGACCCTCTCCTTGAGGCTAAACATAGGTATGTGTCTTGTTTGTAACACTGTGTGAGAGAATCGACGAATGATAAACACAGTGGATCATAAAGAGCAGATCAATGGGAAGGTGAGTGCATTTAATAATGCAAATCCTTGCTTTTGGAAAGATCACAATGTGCGTCTATTGCTTTGTTCCTTGTTTTTATTAGGCAAACATTTTTGGGAAGCTGTGGCTCGGCACTGGTCTTTGCCAGACCAATGTCTTTCCAGCCTGTTTGGATGCCAAGACACACTGGCGAGGCCAGTATTGTTCCCTCTGGGTATCTACTCTTTTCTACAATTGGATATTTGACAGGAACATTGTGTCACTTGAGTAACTCACCACTTTTTTCCACCTTTCTTTAAAAAAATCAACAACAACAAAAAAACAGTGAACTCTGCACTGGTGAAAGGTGCCAGATAGACACCCTTGGAGACTGAGCCCTGGAATGGAGAAACCATCTCTGTATGTGAGAGGGTCAGTCAGTCTCCTTGGTCTATTCAGTCCTTGGCCTCTTTTGGAGCCTGCCAACAAGGAAGCCAGTTAATGCCAATTGTGTTTGTGGGCATTGTCATGAAGTGATTATTTATTAGTACTACCAAAATATAGGAGGCTGGGGTTTTCAAAAGACCCTAAGGGAGATAGGTGCCCAAATCCCATTGAAAGTCAGTGGCAGGCTAAAATCCTTAGGCACTACTTTAAAATACCAGCCTGGTTTTCTAATGTCTCCCCCCATCAATGCAGTTTCTTGGCCCCATATATGTAGCTAAGGGATATGTGTGATGTTCCCCTGGTATTATCTGGACCGGTGATCTGCTAGGTCAACCCAATCCTTGACTCGGGGAGTCAGCCTTCCCCTGCTCTGCTGTGAGAACCCCTACTCCTGGGCTGTTCACGCACAGCCTCTGGCATGTAAGCTACTCCTTGGATTGTGCAACCGAACGACACTAGCCAATACCTCGAGTCCCAGACACAACCCTAGGAACCTCCGTCTTGCAGTGTCCAGTTATGCCCTCTGGATGCTGCAAGCTTATATGAGTTTGTCAAATTAACAAAGAAATTTATATGTACCAGGCTTGTTATCTCAAGGGGAGTCTCTGACATGCTTCAAACCTAACACACTGCTTCAGGCAGAATAAACAAACAGATTTGTTAACTACAAAGATAGATTTTAAGTGATTATAAGTCAAAGCACAACAAGTCAGATTTGGTCAAATGAAATAAAAGCAAAAAGCATTCTTAACACTTTCAGTGCCCTTACATGCTTCTCACCACAGGCTGGCTGGTTGCCCTTCAGCCAGGCTCTCCCTTTGATCAGCGCTTCAGTCTCTTGGTGGTGATGTCTGTAGATGGAGGTGGGAGAGAGAGGAAGAGCATGGCAAACGTCTCTCCCTTTTATCATGTTCTTTCTTCCCTCTTGGCTTTGTCCCCCGCACTACCTCATTGCAGTTCCAAACTGTGCAAAGGAAGGGGGGTGACTCGCTCGAGAGTCCAACAGACCCTTTGTTGTTGCCAGGGCCAGTGTTCTTTGTTCCTGTGAGGCTGGGCTGGGTTTGTCCCATAGATGCCCTGATGAGGTGTGAACTGCTTCTCTGTTCTTGGAGAGTTTTTGCCTAGGCTTGCTTTAAGCCACGAGGACACATTTTCAGCCTCATAACTATATACATGAAATTACAACCTATAACATTACTAAAACATTACTATAACAACAATTACTATAATAACAATGCTCAGTACATCAAGAGCCTTCCGAAGACTCCTGACAAGACAAACTTTGCATTGGATACCACACAATCATTTTATAAGGATGAACATGGGGGTGTAGGGTGCTATGTCATTTCCATCTGACAATGGCCCAAACTCCTTGCATACCTCCTTTACCAATGCTCTCTAAAGTGGTCTCTAAGGTCCAGAGTTGCTGTCTGACAGGGCAGAGTAGTTTCATAGATTCTAAGGCCAGAAGGGACCACTGTGATCATCTAGTTTGACCTCCTGTATAGCACTGGCTATAGAATTTATCCCAAATAATTCCTTATGAAAAGGACATGAGAACTAATTGGATCCAAGTTTATTTACTTTGAAAAGTTTGTATCTCATGTGAAGTTTCCTTTTGAAAGTCTTTCATTTGCACTACAGGGAAACCTCACCTGTGTGTGGAAGTCCCCTTTTGAGTCATTAAAGATGCCACTTGAGAAAATATCTTCCAAAGAAAACAAATACCAAGGCTGGGATACTTTCACATTTCCATCACTTTGAGGGATTTCAATATTATAAAACACCCTCTAGACCTAGACTGTGTTTGAAAATAGACGAACCTGAACTATAATATACTCAGATATCTTCTAATGAAAAGCTTAATCCTTGCCAACCTCAAGCATTCAAAAATCATGGGTCAGCTCCCCCTCGCCCCCAAATCGGGAGATTTAAAAAATAATAGTACATTTTGGGTTCTTTTTATTTGCCTTCTGGTACACACTAGTCGTGTTTTCAAGCTTTTCTCCCAAACCATGGGAATTAGAAATTTACTTTTAAAATGGAAGTTGAGAGTCTCACATAAACATAGTATCATAAAAATGTAGGGCTGGAAGGAACTGCCAGATGTCATTTAGTCCAGCCCCCTGCGCTGAGGCAGGACCATGTAAACCTAGACCTTCCCTGAGAGCTGTTTGTCCAACCTGTTCTTACAAACCTCCAGTGATGGGGATTCCACAACCTCCCTTGGAAGCCTATTCCAGAGCGTTAACTATCCTTATGAAGTTTTTCTTAATATCTAACCTAAGTCTCCCTTGCTGCAGATTAAGCCCATTACTTCTTGTCCTACCTTCAGTGGACATGGAGAACAATTGATCACAGTACTCTTTATAGCAGATCTTATCATATTTGAAGACTGTTATCAGATTCCCCTATTTATCCCCAGGAACTGAGGCCTTAAGAAGAATATTAAATATAATGAGACTTGCAATAAAATCTCAAGTTAGCAACATTGGTTATCACCATAAATATTTGTATTGCAATATGTAGCCTCATTAAGTCCTGCATGGGAGCTAAGTTACACATAGTAGTAACTGTTTGCCCGTCTGGCTTTTACTTATTTTGCTGAATTTGCATGTAGTAGAATGAAAATGGATGTCTCGTGGCAAGATATGTTTTCATTAGAGCTAGGTGACAGTTTTGTTCAAAACCATTTTTTTTTAAAACAAAAATCGACCTTTTCTTTAAGGAAATATTTTAATGGAAAAATCTCCATTTTGCCTGAAATCTTTTCAGCAAAACTGCCAAACCCTTAAAAAATGTGTTTTGTGAAAACAGAAAAACAATTTTTTCACAGATTTTGGTTTCAGTTTTTCAAAAGACAGACAAAGCAAAACTACCCCATTCCCTCCCAAAATAATGGAAAATTAAAAATAAAAATCAACATATTTCAACCAGCTCTAATTTTATTATTTAATTGTTGGACAATATTTATGAATATGAAGTTCTAGGCAGTGTTTGCAATAAGGCAAACAGGAAAAACAGGCCAGATGCATTTAGGATCCAAGACAATGACAGAGTTGATTGATATGACATGGATTAATGACACCTAGGTACATGACATCCTGTGTTTTTGTGTGTGTTTGTGCAGTGCCTGGTGCAATGGATCCTCAATCCTGATAGGGGCCTCCAGGCACTCTTCTCTTTCTCTCTCTTATGCCTCTTTATTCCATATAGAACATAGGGACTTCACCACTGCCTTCCAACTTTGCCGATATCCTGCTGCAGTCTTAGTTTCTGCCTGTGTCACTTTGACAGCTTTCACTTCTGTTTCTATTGTACATTTCTATGTTATCCTTGGCCTACATCATCATCTCTTGCCCTGGGGGTTCCAGTCCAACCTCTGAGCACTACTACAATATTAATAATTAATAATAGGAACAAGTTTTGTGAATAACTGCATATATAAAATATATATAAAATTTGCATATATATACCTGCCCCTGGAAATTTTCACTACATGCATCCGACGAAGTGGGTATTCACCCACGAAAGCTCATGCTCGAAAACGTCTGTTAGTCTATAAGGTGCCACAGGACTCTTTGCTGCTTTTACAGATCCAGACTAACACGGCTACCCCTCTGATACTGTGAATAAAGTGACTTTACAACTCCCCAAGGAACTCTCCAGTTAAAATTTAAATCTCCTGCTACCTCTCTCCTAGCCTGATGGGCAGAGAATGCTCTTTTTCTAACGTTAAGTTCTTCAAGCTATCAGAGTTTGACAACAACCTTTACATTAATTATCAAGGCCCAGATCCTCAAAGGTATTTAGGCCCCTAACTCTCATTGAAATCAACGGGAGTTAAGCGCATAAATATCTTTGAGGATCTGGGCCCAAAAGCCATAGGTACAGTGTATTTACTACACCCCAATAATAGTCCTGTAGAGTTCAGTTCTTTACTATGTTACCTGACATTAATTTATGAGGGGTGGGGTACCAAGTTTACCATTGTCTTGCAGATTAACGAAAGAGTCTCAGCTCCCTGACGGCCTGTTCTCATAAACATCCACCCAAAGAAGCCTCCTAGAAAAGCTCACAAATTATGGTTTTACATGTCCAGGTTGACGATACTCATGGTAGAGGGTTCAGAAATAGAACAGCATTTTCTCAGAGAAGTTTGTTTTATAGTGTCAAAGCAGCTGTGTTTAGAATCAAATATGAGGAAAGGAAACAGATGAATCATGTGAAGGGCTAGAGTACAAAGGCTGGGGCACAACTGCTTCAGAGTGGAACTGGTGCCATGGAATTTAGGGAGGTTATTTCTGCCTGGATTGTCTTTGCTCGTGACTTTGTTGATGCAGTCCATCATCTGCCTGTCTTTCTGAATCACTCCACAATGTTTTTTCATGCTGTGTCCACCCGAAATATGAACACTTAAAAAACATTTTTTTAAAGATACGAGTGCTCCAAGCCAGCCATATTGGCTTCAAGCCTGGATATTACATGGAGGAATTTTCAGTCTTGGAAACCTGACAGCATCTATGGTCCCCAGGCCCTTGGTGTCTTTCAAAGGGACATTAAATGTCAGTGCTCAGTTGAAACTGCCTGTTCGTGAAAGCTCAAAACCAACTCATTCAAATTGTCTTTTTCCATACAAGTTTTTACAGAGTCCTGCAAAAATGACTTGGAAATTGTTTAACTTTCTGTCTCATTAGGACATTAAAACAAATTGTCTGATGATGCCTATTCCAAAGACACACACCGTGTAGTGTCAGATTGAAGGCAGCTGATATTAATATGCTTCCACCCTCTGGGCCTTGCTATACTACAAATACAGTCAGCCAAAGGACCTAGTTACAACACAGTTCTCCGCTCTACTGGTTACAGCACTGTTGCGAGTTGTCACCTAGATTGGACCGAACCATGTTCTGTAGCCAGGATAAAACCTTGGACGTTTACCTTGATTACGGAACACAATTGAGATCCTATTTACTCTATAGATTAGAATAATTTTGTAATGGGATATCGAGACAACACTGTTGTAACCAGGTCTTCTTGACCCAGTTGTGTTTGCAGTGTAGCTGTGTCCTCTATTTGATACGAGTGACTCAATAGCAGACTGATGAATGCTGAACAAAGGAGGGTTGCTTGGCAGGTATATGTATTTTTATTCATGAATTAAGTTGTGTAGCCATTATTTGCCTGCATGAAGAATGTATTTCAATCGATTCTACCAATGTAAATGATAATTTGACCAGTTTCAATAAGGTCCCTACTGTGCCAAGGAGTCAAATACTGTAGCTATCCCTACTGTCCCTTTATGGAAGCCTTTAAGACTAATAATTGCATTTTCCATTTTGCAGGCTAAGGTAGGAGACAACTCTTATTATTATTTACTGTTTGTATTGTGCTGTTACTGCCCAGAAGTTCCAGTCAGGTGTGAGCACACATAGGGGTCAGACAGCAATGTTTCCCTCCATTTATGGCATTTCACCACTAGCTTAGCTTCACTTTCACAACTAGCTAGCTCCACTTGGTGGGATTTTTGCCTGCTCCTGAACCCTGAAGTAATAGGTTATTCCTGGAGGCAGGAAACTGGATTAGATAGACTACGGACCTGAGCTGGGGTAGACTTCTCTATCTTCCTATGCCTTAAATTCATCCAATACACTGGATCTGATCTTTGACACCTAGAGGTTCACAACACTGCATCCTTCCTGGTCAATGCTGCTTATAGAATATAGCGACTTGGTGACTGTGGCTGAATCTGATTCTCTAGCTAAATGTCCAGTCGGTTTCTGCTACAGAAATAATACATCCTATATGCATTGTATAATCTGCTGGAGGAAACACGATATAAATCAAGTAGAACACACTAGCATCCTGTTTGCCTGGTTGTTCTCTGAGGCAGAGCTGAACTCAGGCCAAAGACTATAGGGATTTCTCTGAGTCTAACATCTCTTAAGGTCACTAAAGTCATCGCAAGGCAGTATCTTTCCCTATGGCAAACATTCCCTTTGCTTTCCTTCCTCACTCCAAAGAGCCAGTTTTTCTTGCCAGAGTTTGTAATCTCTGAACCAGCATTCTAGTTACATATTTTCCATGCAGTTTTCAGTAACTGATTTTTCTTAGGGTACGTCTACACTACCCGCCAGATCGGTGGGTAGCGATCGATCTATCGGGGATCGATTTATCGCGTGTAGTGTAGACACGATAAATCGATCTCCAATCGCTCTTCCGTCGACTGCTGAACTCCAGCTCGGTGAGAGGCGGAAGCAAAGTCGACGGGGGAGCGGCGGCCATCGATCCCGCACTGCAAGGACGCAAAGTAAGCGATTCTAAGTCAATCTAAGATACGTCGACTTCAGCTAAGCTATTCTCGTAGTTGAAGTTGCATATCTTAGATCGATCCTCCCCCCAGTGTAGACCAGGCCTTAGTCTTGATCTGTGACCTCAAACCACATTGTCACAGAGATGAGCATGCTGCCATAGAAGAGGTTTGCTGTGAGCTCATAAAGTATATAAGTATGCATGCATTTTGCCATGTGTATGGGGGTATGTGTGTGTCTGTGAAAGCATACATGTGCAATCATGTTCTTGGGCTAACCGTCAGGCGGCTTCACTCTTTATGATGGGGCCAGGAAGAAGGTGCAGCACAAGACTATATCAAACAATCTGAAATGTACACATATCCTGGCAGATCCAACTAACAAATGTAAGATAGTGGGCATACGGCTGGGGTTCTGAAGTACAGTATGGGCACAATATAAAGCTGGGAGGGCTGGAATACTGTGATTGACAAGTGAGTGTATTGCAGAGGCCAATGAGAAGGATGCTAAATGCACATAGCACTTGGTGCAGACAGGCTGGTAAACACAAAAAGAATCAAAGCACAAATAGCAATAGCCTCCCTCCCTGCTTCTCTGGTCATCATACCAAAGAACATCATAGAGGGTTACACATATAGTCCATGGCCATCATGGGGGGGGGCGAGGGGGGGAGAATGTATGTTTTCAGTATTAAATGCAACCCCTCTATCCCCCTCCCCATACAAACAACCCATCCACAATGATTATGGTGTTCAAATTGTACATATAAAACAATGACGACAAAAAAATCAGACTGCAAAACAAAAACAACCACCTTATTATGTCTGAGTTGCATATGCTGTTCAATGTAAGGGCTTGTCTACATTTGGGAAAATGCCTCAGTAGCTGGTGTGCACTAGCTTTTCTGCACCAACTCCCCGAGTGAACACTTGCCGGATCGGCGGGTAGTGATCGATCTATCGGGGATCGATTTATTGTGTGTAGTGTAGTGTAGTTAAATCAATCCCCGATCGCTCTCCCATTGACTGCTGAACTCCAGCTTGGTGAGATGCGGAAGCAAAGTCGACAGGGGAGCGGTGGCTGTCGATCCCGCGCTGCGAGGCCTGATCTACACTGTGGAGGGATCGATCTAAGATATGCAACTTCAGCTACGAGAATAGCGTAGCTGAAGTTGATGTATCTTAGATCAACTTAGAATCACTTATTTCGCATCCTCGTGGCGCGGAATGGACGGCCGCCGCTCCCCCGTCAACTTTGCTTCCGCCTCTCACCGAGCTGGAGTTCAGCAGTCAATGGGAGAGCAATCGGGGATTGATTTATCGTGTCTACACTACATGCAATAAATCGATCCCCGATTGATTGATCGCTACCCACTGATCTGGCAGGTAGTGTAGATGTACCCTAAGTGATTCTATGTCGATCTAAGATGCGTCGACTTCAGTTATACTATTCTCATAGCTGAAGTTGCGTATCTTAGATCGATTCCCACCCACCCCCCCGGTATAGACCAGGCCTTATTCCACCTTTGTGAACACCTTTGTGAACATTAGCTTAATGTGCTTTGGAAATGTACTAAGAAGTGTTCGGAGGAGCTAGTGTGCTTTAAATTCAGACAATAGCTTACTGTGCACTAACATCCCCATGTAGACAAGCCCTAATATAGTAAGCTACACAGTTAACCAGGCAAACAGGATTAGAAAATACTACATGGGCACTATGTGGCCAAATTAGTGTGGATTTTGGGACCTTGACTTTTGCACTTCCAGCCTTTTTGTGACTAACTGCAGTGTCAGTGCAGGGTTAGGCCCCAATTCAGCAAAGCATTTAAACATGTGCTTAGCTTTAAGCATGTCTGTAGTTCCTGTCCCACTGAAATCAAAGGGATTACTCATGTGCCAGCCCCTGTTCATTGTATTCCAGACGCTAACCTTGCGAATGGTTTCCCCATCTGTAAAATGGGGATAATGATGCTTTTTCTTCTTTGTGAAGTGCTTTGAGATCTACTGATGAAAAATGTTACACAAGAACTAGTTATTATTAAATGAGAAGGATTTGGACCAGGTTTCAAAGTTTAAATGACTGATTCCCCAGTTCCTTGCAGCTTGTGTCATCATTTACATCTGTGCCAAGTGAGTGTAAAAATGCCATCAGATCAGAATACTTGTGTTTTACAACCCACTTGGCACAGGTGCGAATGAGGATGCAAGGAACTGGGGAATCAGGTCCTACATCTGAGAGGTGAATGGAATAGAGGAAGACTATATTCACCCCATACGTATATCCTGATAATACATTATACCATTATCTGCCATATGTTAATTGCTCCAAGGTTGTGTGTGTATAACATGTTAGTATAAATTAATAAACAAAATGATTAGAGGGAAATCAGATGTGTGACTGCTGTGTTTTCCCAGTGCAAGCACATACTTTTCTAAGCACGAGTGAACCCGAAGTGTGCTTACTCCCAGACTTTGTTCTTGGACCATGTGTAATGTCAGGGCACTTGTTATCCACATTGCTGAGTGTCATCCCATAGGTAAGATGAAGGTGGGTTTTACAAACAATGGGTGGACACTGTCTGGTCCTTCTGCCTGCACAGCCCGGCTGGGAAGGAATCACAGTGACACCCGCTGTTCTAGCCTTCCTGAAGCAGGTGGGGGTTGGATCCATGGCTCCACTTCCTTGCACGCTGGTCTGACTGCTAGGGCTGGCACAGGCAGAAACAAAGGGGGCGGCAGCAGCAGCTGCATGGTGTCTGTCCCCCCAGTGTCACCAGAGGCATTTCAAAGGCAGCTGGAGTGTCTCAAGCCCCAGCTGCTAATGAGATGCCCCTCTAGAGCGCCCCCAACTCATGCTAAAAACTCACCTCAATTTTTATTTGGCTGTTTGAACATCTCATCAGCCAATGCTGCTGCCTCCTGAGGGCTCCCCACATGCCCTTATTGGTTCCAGATAGGTCTCAATGACTGGCCATCAATGGGAAAGTATGTGCTTTTGAGAGTACTTTTACTACATCAGGACACAGCCCATACGCCCTGGGTTGTCCCCATTGGCAGTTCCCCACCGCTGCCTCCTAAACATAATTTAGCATTTATATTGAGAAAGAAAAAGTGACAACTGCATCCTTTGGGCACCCTGGGAGTGATTGATCGAGGTTCATGAAAATGAGTTAGCTCATGTATTGTGCACCAGAAACGTGAAGCAGGTGTGGCTTAGAAAGCTCCCTCGGGGATCGACCTGCTTTCTTTGTAGGTCCTGCTGGGACTGACTCAGAGCAGCCAGCAATGAAGAGCAGGTGGCTGGGAGGAACGAAGGGTCAAAAAAATCATGAATTCCTTTCTCCCTTCAAACCTTTGTCCATTTCTAGGATCAAACTCTCCTGAGACTCTGAACATCCCCCAACCCCTGGCTGGTCATTTTCATGCAATTGCAGATTCTGGCCAGCATAGGCCAGAACTAATACCATGATAATCTCTCAATATTTCTGGTTGAATTGGCAGGCTTAATAGGTTTCCATTAATCATCCACAAGGCTGGGTTCTGCTAAGCATTGAATCTTTCTAGGTTCACCCTTTCCTACAGCTGCCCCCATTTATGTTCAGTTAGAGATGGGTCCACTCTCTACTGGATTTTGAACCTCAAAGTTTGGGTGTATTTGGATTTTGTTCAGCCATTACAGAGAGAGGGGTTGGCTGTGAAATAAAGATCTGAGTTTGAATTTCAACTTCCCAAAGTTTGGGGATGTTTGTAAGCTGGGGTTTAGGGTAAGGACCATACCTTCTATGACCACAACTTCCACAGGTATCCTTGAGGGGACAGTAACCCCTCACCCTGTCAACAGGGCATAATAGGGTCCCCATCCTGAATGGGATCTGTGGATGCTTCTCTAATATAAATACTAAGCAACAATATCGGTAGGAAAGGCCATTTCTGTCTGAGATGTCTTAAAGGAGAAAATAACCATTTCATTTCATGGTCTATTTGTCTCTGACACGGCCGTGGGCAGAACTCAAGAGCAGTCACCGTTTAGGGCACAAATGTCTAGCTTCAGGAATTTATTGTGGGCTTCCCTACTTTGTGCGGAGGATGCAATACTGGTGCACATAGCATAAGAGCCACAAAGGGTGGGCCAAGAAAAGGGAGTGTGGCTTAGACAGAAGCATGAAATGGCAGCAGAACGGGAGAGCAGCAGAAGCCATGACCAAAGTAGAACTGGTGTCTCAAGTTGTACTGATGGCCTGTGACCCCGGACCCACCTCATCTTCCTCCCAAAAGTGCAATTGTATGTGAAAATGTTTATCTAGTTGCGAAACAAGCTGAAAATAGCATAACACTTCCCTTCCTCATGCTATATCAGGCCTTCCCTGTGGACAGCCTCAGAATGGCCTTGCCTAAAAGGACATTAGCATGCGAGAGCAACTGACACAGGCAGGGCAGACAACTCAATTGGTGGCAGCAGGGCTTTCCCTGGAGCCCTTCCAATCCCAGCTGGCTTTTGTTCACCTCCATCTAAAACCTGGTGGGCCAGCCATGCAGATGGTCTTCCCCAGAGCTTCAGGGAGGGGCCATGATGGAGCTGGGCCCCTCCCTCCATAGACCTGTGGGCATTCAAGCAGGTTTTCTGATCCTTTCATCCCCTCGCCTGCGAGAAATGGGGGGTAAGCTTTCTAACAGCGAGCTGCAGTGGCAGTATAACAACATTGCTGTGGGATACTTGCTGTTGCCCTTTGCATGTTTATTCTGTGACACTTTCCTGATTTTTATGACGTGAACCTTTTAAGGTGAGGAATTATTTGCTGGGGAAATGGACGGGTTGCAGTGATGGCTTCCTAGATCCTGTGTGACACAGGAAAGCTTCCTTCTTCCATGACTCTGCTGTGAGGGTTTTGACAGGTTTCTAATGAAAGAGTGATTAATACATGATTCATAACCCTGATTCGTGACACCTTTTGTGCTGGGAAGCAGGACGTTTGCATTCCCAGCACACCTGCGTTTTAGGGGAGCTGTGATTTTCTTGCATCATTTATTTTGCTAGATGCCTTTTGCATCGTCACCTTGGTTGGGATGTTCTCTCTTCCTCTGTTTTATTCATCTGTCATGTCAGTATCTACCCTATCTTCCACCACACTCTAATCTAATCTGTCTGCCTGCCTATGTGAACAGCTGACTGACTATCATTTAGCAAGACCAGCCTGGTAAGTGCTTCGGGAACTGTGGGCAAAATTAGCCACTGCCAGCGGGGAAAGGAAATCTGCAAACTGGACTGGCTGGCACAAAAACAGTTATTTCCCAAACTAAGAAAGTCTCATTGTTGCACTAAGGGCGGGGCAGGCAGGAGGGGATGCGTGCGTGAGTGCAGAAATGTGCTGTCTTTCACGTTATCGAGGTCAGAGCTGCAATAAGTCTCTGCACTGACACAGATGAAGAACTCAAGTGCACACAAGCCCGAACATAACTAACTAGACTGGCTGGTCACTTCCTCTTCTAGGACAAGAGAGGCAGGGTGCCTCCTGGAAGCCTCAGCAGTCTCCCTCCTGAATCTAAGAGCTTCACATCCATAATTCCTCTGCTGGGGACACCTACTCGAATCACAAACATCCCAAGATTAAAGTCTTGCTGGGACTGCCCCTGAAAAGTGAGAGAAATCCTTCACTATTATTCAAAGATCCAGATCCAGTCATATGCCCAGGTTTCTCATAGCCCTCTGCTGAGGCTGCTCTTGGACCTAAAAACCTTCTCAGCTGGCTTGATTGAATCTGGCTAGTGGAAATGGTATAGGGGAACAAACTGTGTTTTGTGCACAAGTATGTAATCAGGGAGTCAAATCCTAGCCTTATTTACTTCTATACAACTCCTTTGAAATCAATTGGACAGTAATAGAGTAACTGAGGTCAGAATTTGGACCAACATGTATATAAACAACCCTTACCAGACGGTCTGTTTCACATGGGCCTCTGCTTTTAATGTGAATTATGTTTGTTTCAGACACAGGGGCAGATTCAGCTGCTTTGGTGATGTAGTGCATCCATAAACCTGATTTAACGGGCATACTGGGATTCTTATTTGAGATTACACATTATTCTATTACACCAGATTTTATTTTATAAAATAAAATCACATGTAATAGTAATTGCTACAGGATTCAGACTAAAGTCATGTGAGTTACTTGGGGCCAGGTTCTGCTTTTGATGAAACCAGTGTAAATCAAGTATAACTTGATTTAAATGGAGTTGCTCTGGAAAACAGAGGGAGCAGAAGGAGTTACTAGTGTAAACTGGTATAACAAAAATAATTCAGGTCCTGATTCTGCTCTCATTTTAATCAGAAATAATTCTACTAGGTCAATGGAGTTACTTGTACCAGTTTTCATAAAAGTGGAGAACTGAACTCAGCAACTCCACATGTAAGATATTTGTGGATGCCCATGTCTCTTTTTTATCGTAAGAGTAAGGGATGAAAAATTAGATTTCTTTCCGTGACCTGTCCCAAACTCCTCCTGTATAACTCTGCAATTACTCCATTTACACAGATCCTGAAGCAACAAAGTCATTGTATTGATTTACTCCATAAGAGATGGAGAAAAATTAGTGTAAAAGGAATGATGCAGTTCCAATGAATAAAATGGGACAAACTCAGCTCTGCCCTGAGCTGAGATGCAACTGTACAGAGTTTAGAGAAGTTGTGATTTCTTACAGCAGGGTGAATGTGACCCAGAGTAACAGAAGTGGAAACTAACGATCAACAGTTTAGTGGTTAAAAAAAAAAAAAGGAGGTGCATAAGCTAACCTATATAGTCCCCATAGAAGTGGGTACACTCCCTTTATCTGCATTTACCTTCCACTACACTATTGCTGCTGTTGTACTCCAGTGGGGGATCTGACCACACGAGTCACACCCGCCCACAAGGTAGCTGCATTGAACAGCATGTTATAGGCTGACAGGCCAAAATTTGTCAACTAGTTAACATTATTTTATAGAGAATGAGTTGTTCATAACCCACACCTTGTCAGCATTCCTGAACTGGGTAATGAATGGCTCCAAACACTAAAATATTCAAATATATGTTTGGACACAGTCTTCGTCAGGGGAGTGTGTGTGATGTCTGTTTGTGCACCCATTTGTGATGCATGGTGTGTTATCTATTGTGACAAAGTTCCTCCTCTACCTTGGTGGGTCCTGCGCTTATTGGTGGATTTGCTCACCTCACAGATTCACCCTATGGGTCAGGAAACAGCCCAGAGACCTTCTTCTCTGGTAGAAGCCACAGTCCAGGTCAATTCTTCCTGTATTTGATCAGGAGTTGGCAGGTTTTGGGGGAACCCAGGCCCACCTTCTACTCCGGGTGCCAGCCCAGGGCCCTGTGGACTGCAGCTATCTAAAGTGCCTCCTGGTACAGTTGCGTGATAGCTACAGCTCCCTGGGCTACTTCCCCATGGCCTCCTCCAAACACCTTCTTTGTCCTCACCACCAGACCTTCCTCCTGATGTCGGATAACGCTTATACTTCTCAGCCCTCCAGCAGTATGCCTACTCACTCTCACCTTCTTGCACGCCTCTTGCTCCCAGTTCCTCTCACGCACTTCCTCTCCTCTGGCGCCCTTTGGCCTGACTGGAGTGAGCCCTTTTATAGCATCAGAGGGGCCTTAATTAGAGTCAGGTGCTTAACAGCCTCACCTGACTCTTAGCAGGTTAATTGGAGTCAGGTGTTCTCATTAGCCTGGAGCAGCCCCTGCTCTGGTCACTCAGGGAACAGAAAACTGCTTATCCAGTGGTCAGTTCATCTCCCTTCTACTACTCTGCTGTTCCCAACTGGCCTGGGTCTATCACAGTATGTTCAGATTTTCTGGCCCACTTAAAATATCTTTGGCTGGAGGCAGCTCTGTGAGTTTGAAGCAAGTCCAACACACCTCTGATGTCACTTTTGCCATTAGGTCACCATTTAGGCAAAATGTACAAGACCTTTGAACATGTTGTTTTAACATTTTTTCTCTTATTTGATCCTGCTCCAGGCCAATTAGACTCCACCAAAGGAAGAAAAAACCCTCTGCTAACCTGGATTATAACAGCTGGGCACACAAATCGCATTCAGGGTCTTCTGAGATGGAGTGTCATCACTGGAGTGTGAGTTCTAGAAGGGTTCAACACCCACTGAAATTAATGGAAGACACTGCTGCCCACCTAAATTCTGGTGAGGAGCCTGGTCGGAGGGTGGGGGTGGGGGGGAAATCAGTGGAATACTTTATTCAGACAAAGTGTAACAAGTCACCAGGCAGCTGATTTTCCCTCTACAGGATACAAACAACACATCAGGCCTGAGGTTTCTCTCTCTTCATTCTAATTGGATTCTACCTACTAACATTTTTATACCACACTTGAAGCATGGTGAGAAAGACCCTGATTTAGAGATGGATCCAGTCCAAAAGCCCAGATTTCAACACCCTGAAAGCTTTGAGGAAGTGCGGATCTGAGTCCAAGCTGTGTACCTTGGGCTCATTTCAGATTCAACTCATCTTCTTTGAAACCAGAGGGAGAGAAGCACAAACCCACAAAGGGTTAAAGTAATATGGAAAAGAATGGCCAGTGTCATGTTATGATGATGCAGGAAACATTGTTTTCTCCGTGATAAAAAGGAAACTTTGAATAAATTTGATAAAACCTTTTACATTAAAGAGAGAGATACCAGCTGGCAGATTTATATTTTTATTTTCTTTTAACACTCCTCAAACCACCTTTAACACTGCCTCCAGAGAGCTTTCCAAAGATGCAATGTTTGTTTGTTTGAAGGGAAAGCCAGTACTGGCTGAACTCTGTCACCCTCCCTCGCCTGGATCAAAATGATTTTTCTGCTTCAGAGGATGATGCCAAATTCACATGCACTGTTAATTGGTAAATAATATTGTGACCCAAAAGCTCTCAGCTAGAAGACACAACATGAGAGTGGGGTATCTCATTAGTCAGCATGGCGCATCTATTCCCTCCCTCTCTTACCCTTCCCCACGATCGTCTCCCATCCTCCCCTCCACAAATACACATACGTGTCTCCCTCACACAACCCCCTGCCTTTCACACAGACACACACACACCCATCTCCTACTCTCACACATACGTACCCCTCCCTCTCTCTAGAGCATATGCAAAGAAAGGAATTTCCTTTGATTGTCCATACAATCATTGTAAGCCCCACCCATCTCCCGTTTATTTGTTACAACAACACGTTGAGTAGCCCTGCTGAGGGGCACCCCATTGATAGCCCTAAAGAACAAGTCTTCTGATTTCCAAACTGTGGACCATGGACTTTTCTACCACTCCAGAGAATGAAACATGCTCAGAATGGCACAGTGAGGGATTGAGGTGTTGGTAGGGTCTCTGCCTTGCCAGGGGTCTGCAGATTGAAAGTCTCTCTTTATCCCCAGGCAGGTATAGCACAGTCAGCAGCAAGAAAAGCTTCTCCCAGTTAGGGTGACCAGACAGCAAATGTGAAAAATCAGGATGGGGGTGGGGGGTAACAGGAGCCTATATAAGAAAAAGACCCAAATATCAGGACTGTCCCTATAAAATCAGGACATCTGGCCACCCTACTCCCAGTCACCCACGACCTCCTGACAATGACCTCCTCTGTGAGCTAAAGGGACCATGCGTGAGGGTGAGGAGTTCACTCTCCCTGGAGCACACATTTGTCACTCTCAACAAAAGGGTCCAGGGAGGCAGTAAGCACTGACTGTGGTGACTGTAAACTGCTCCAAGCCCACCAACTCATTTCACGTAGGCCACCAAATGGAAACCAAGATCCTCAGCCGGTGTACGTAGGTCAATAGAGCTACAGCAATTTACACCACTGAGGATCTGACCTAGAATGTCCTTTTAAAAAGCATGTACTTTGGGATGAAAGCCACTCTGCAGAAAGTTGTTCTCAGATCATTATGATGTGACACTCTCGGGTCATCATGATGGGACACACCATCTCTAGGTTCCGATGCTCTCAAATCATTGTGAGACTACACATTTTCTTAAGTAAATTCTCTTTCCTCTCTGAAAAGAAAGTTCCACAGTGCATACTGTTTTCCTAAACTGTTAGGAAGCAGTGTAGCAGTGTTTACTACAACTTTCTCTGAACAGTTCTAGGACAGTGGTGTCAAAACAGTTCTTCCCTGGAAACTAGAGCAGAACTATTGCTAGTTTTCTCTGAGTTCTATTTGATCTCCCCCAGTATTGGTCCCAATGACAGCTAAACTCAGAAGAAGTCATTATGTAGATGGTAGCAATGCCTACAGGCTCCAACCAAGAATGGGGCCCCATTGTGCTAGGTGCTGTACAAACATATAGTGAGAGACTGTGCCTGCCCCCAAGAGCTTACAGACTAGATTGGCAATGCAGAGGGAGGGTGGTGAGGGAAAGAGAAGCACACAGAGGTGGAGTGGTTTGCCCAAGATCACACACCAGGTCAGTGACAGGACTGCGGCTAGAACCCACTTCTCCTGACTCTCAGTCCCATGCCTGCTCCCCTGAGGCATACTGTGTAAGAGTGCAGATGGGTTGAAGAAGGAGCAGAATCTCAAGGCTGAGACATGTCTTTACCTTGCCACCCTCCTCTTCTCTCTCTCTCTCTCTCTCTTCTGGTCTAACTGTTTAAACAACCAGGATTACGTTTACAAATGTATTTAGGTACCTAAAGATGCAGAGAGGCCGGGCTTTAGAAGAGTAACTAAACAAGTTAGGCACCTAAACCCAACTGAAATTTAATGGGATTCAGGCACTGAACTCAGGAACATTATGAATCCCTCTAGGTGCATATCTACATCGTTAGGTGCCTAAATAGCTTTGTGAAACGGGCTCCTTGTGTTCTCTGTCTCGCTCAGTATTGTTGATGGAAACAAAGTGAAAACAAGGTTATTGCTGTTTCCCATGTGGCTGTGCTCTAGGGAAGCTCTGTTCAGAAAAATAAAGCTAAACCTTTGTTCCAAATTCACACTAAAGCCAAAACTTTGAGATTCAACAAAGTTTGTTTTGGGACTCAGGACAAGGGGTCCTGCTCTAGTCCGTTCATACCTAGAGATCTACACAGATCATTTGGTAATTCAATAGTAATATAATAAAATGAACCTGTGTAATCTATAAAACTAGAGTGGGGGAAGGTGGGGGAAAAATATTGAAGATCAATTTTTTAATAGCCAAAAATGCCCAACATTTCATCTAAGAACCCATTTTGGCCAGAAATTTTTGATTTGGAAATGTCACCATAGTGTCTCATGGGAGTTGTAGTTCAGGGGCCTTGTACCCTCATTGTCCTCTATGGGTCATTGTCATCCTGCCTGGACTACTATTCTCAGGATGCACCATCTCCCGGTACTTGCTAAGCTGCATCATAGGATATGTAGTCCAGATAACAATCCTTACATATAGAGGAAAATGGAGGCATGAGGCCTCTGAACTACATGTCTTATGAAGCACTGAAGTAGGATTACAGAATTTAAAATTTCTTTTTTTGCGTCAGTCTCTGTCACCACCTCCCCACCCCCAATTTTGGGGTGTTTCCAGTTTTCCTACACAAAAACAGTTTTGAAGTAAAGTTTCTGGACTAGCATTATATAATTTCCATGCATCCCCATCCCTCAAACTTGGAAATGTGACATTAGGATAATTTTCCAGACCACTTCAATTATTTAAAAAGGTGTATATATCTCCAAGTTCTGACCTTGTGCAGAGAAAATGCTATGAAAAATTATTCTCACAGGATTTCCTGCCTTGTAGGAAGAAGGAAATATCAGGACTCTCATGACAGATCTGGTTCTCATAGGATTCTCAGCCCAGTTCTTCAGACGCCAATTCTTTCGAATAGGTTTGGATTAGAGATGAGTGTGAAGCAAACCCCGCTGAACTGTGGAAACATTGGAATCCAGATCACAACCCAGAATCCTGCAGCTTGGGTGTTTCTCTAGTTCTGATCAGTATCAGAATTGAACGCCATATCCAGCCCTTTTAAAGTTTGTGCATTGGGATTGTATATGTGTGGGTGCAATTTGTGTGACCACATGAGTTTCTCTCGCTCCTGGCTTTACCAAGGCAGCTTAAAAACTTCACTTGAAAAATAGCTTCTTGGGTTACCTTGAGAATAACTCAGTCAGCAAAAAGTGATAAAATACTGATTAAAAAAATGTAGAGCATAGACTGAGGCAACAAAGATAAACAAACTAGAAATTCATTTACAGGGTGTGCTTTGGAAGCAGATGTCCCAGCAGCAATCAGTTTTTCTAAGAATGCTGTTCCTTTCTGCCTCCGGCTTGGGGCCTCTCATTCGGTCACCTTTGAACAATATTTTAGCAGGTGCAGTCCTTTTCCTGTGCTTGTTATTGCTGCGAAGACCGTGCTGGGAAAGGGCTGAATGAAATGTTTATGCATTTACCTGCTGAGGGACAGGACAACAATGCTGAGCTGAGCTTTGTCTCCAGTATCAATACTTGGGAAACGGTAACTAGGATTTTGACACCAGATTTAACTGATACTCTGCCTCAGGTTCAGAGTTTGCAGTTTCAGATTCAGTTTTACTTTTTTAGTATTTAAGATGCTTGATACTTCCACTCCACCGTAGGTAAGCAAAATAGCACATGCACAGTATATACACCCCTCTCAGTTCATTGCTGTCCATGACCATATCTTGTTTTTTACATTCTGTAGTCAACTCACCTTGTGATCTCAGAAGCTTAATAATGGTTCAGTCTGGGGAACCTTACTCATATGTGTAAGACTTGCTCATGTAAGTGCTTTCATTGATTTGTTGGATTGGGATCCAAGTTGAGCTAGGTTGGTACTTGGAGGGGAGATTTCCAAGAACCATTTAGAAGAAAAGCTGGCAATTCCTCTGAGTTAGTGTCGTAGCAATGTTCGAGTGTGGTGCTACTGTGCACTATGGTGCTGGAGATGCCATTTTCTTATTAGGTATAAAATTGTGGTGTTAAACATTTGTTATAATTAAAGACAGCGTAGCACTTTCCACAAGTATAGGCAGGTGTTAACCCTAGTGTCCTCCTGGAAAAATTTCCACTTGGCCTAATTCAGTGCATCAAAAACTCCCTTTTAGGGCCGTCAAGCGATTAAAACAATTAATTGCGATTGGGCATTGTTAAAAAATAGAATACCATTTAAGTATTTTTGTATGTTTGGATTAATTTATTAATTTCAATTACAACACAGAATACAAAGTGTGCAGTGCTCACTTTATATTTATTTTTATTACAAATATTTGCACTGTAAAAAACAAAAGAAATGGTATATTTCAATTCACCTAATACAAGCACTGTAGAGCAATCTCTTTATAATGAAAGTTGAACTTACAAATGTAGAATTATGTACAAAAAAATAATTGCATTCAAAAATAAAACAGTGTAAACCTTTAGAACCCACAAGTCCACTCAGTCCTACTTCAGCCAATCGCTCAGACAAACAAGTTTGGTTGCAATTTGCAGGTGATAATGCTGCCCCCGTTTTGTTTACAATGTCACCTGAAAGTGAGAAGAGGTGTTCACATGGCACTGTTGTAGCCGGCATCGCAAGACATTTACATGCCAGATGCGCTAAAGATTCAGATGCCCTTCATGCTTCAGCCACCATTCCAGAAGACGTGCGTCCATGCTGATGACAAGGGCCGTCCTTACCCATACGCAAAGTACGCAGCTGTACAGAGCACCAGGAAACTGCGTGCTGCTCCAGCCCCTGCCCCGCCTCTTCCCGCCCCAGCCCCACTCCTTTCTGCCCCTGCTCCTCTCCAGCCCTGCCCCTGAGGACTGCAGCAGGGCCAGGCCTGCACTCACTGGCAGTGGGAAGTGCAGGGACCCGGCCTCAGCCGTGCCACCGGTGAGTGCTGGGGGGCAGTTCACCCTGCTTCCCAAGCCAGCCCGCCTCCCCCCGTGGAGGCCTGAGGCCCCACAGTCCTCCCCCTGAGGGGGGGGCTGCATAGGGCCCCAGATGACTGGTGATGCTCGATAACAATCCAAAGCAGAGCGGACCGATGCATGTTCATTTTCATCATCTGAATCAGATGCCACCAGTAGAAGGTTGATTTTCTTTTGTGGTTCGGGTTCTGGAGTGTTCCGCTGGAGTGTTGCTCTTTTAAGACATCTGAAAGCATGCTCCACACCTTGTCCCTCTCAGATTTTGGAAGGCACTTCAGATTCTTACACCTTGGGTCGAGTGCTGTATCTATCCTTAGAAATCGCACATTGGTACATTCTTTGTGTTTTGTCAAATCTGCTGTGAAAGTGTTCTTAAATCGAACATATGCTGGGTCATCATCCAAGACTGCTATAACAAAAAATATATGGCAGAATGTGGGTAAAATCTAACAGGAGACATACAATTCTCCCCCAAGAATTTCAGTCAGAGTTAATTAATGCATTTTTTTTAAAATGAGCGTCGTCAGCATGGAAGCATGTCCTCTGGAATGGTGGCTGAAGCATGAAGAGACATACAAATGTTTAGCATATCTGGCACGTAAATACCTTAAGAACATACATAACATAAGAATGGCCGTACCGGGTCAGACCAAAGGTCCATCTAGCCCAGTGGCCAATGCCAGGTGCCCCAGAGGGAGTGAACCTAACAGGCAATGATCAAGTGATCACTCTCCTGCCATCCATCTCCGTCCTCTGACAAACAGAGGCTAGGGAAACCATTCCTTACCCATCCTGGCTAATAGCCATTTATGGACTTAACCACCATGAATTTATCCAGTTCTCTTTTAAACGCTGATATAGTCCTAGCCTTCACAACCTCCTCAGGTAAGGAGTTCCACAAGTTGACTGTGTGCTGCGTGAAGAACTTCCTTTTATTTGTTTTAAACCTGCTGCCCATTAATTTCATTTGATGACCCCTAGTTCTTGTATTATGGGAATAAGTAAATAACTTTTCCTTATCCACTTTCTCCACATCACTCATGATTTTATATACCTCTATCATATCCCCCTTAGTCTCCTCTTTTCCAAGCTGAAGAGTCCTAGCCTCTTTAATCTTTCCTCATATGGGACCCTCTCCAAACCCCTAATCATTTTAGTTGTCCTTTTCTGAACTTTTTCTAGTGCCAGTATATCTTTTTTGAGATGAGGAGACCACATCTGTACACAGTATTCAAGATGTGGGCGTACCATGGATTTATATAAGGGCAATAATATATTCTCAGTATTATTCTCTATCCCCTTTTTAATGATTCCTAACATCCTGTTTGCAACGCTGTTTACAAAAGTGCCATGTGAATGCCTGTTCTCACTTTCAGGTGACATTATAAATAAGAAGCAATCAGAAGTATCTCTTAGGAGTCCAGTGGCACCTTCAAGACGAACAGATTTATTTGGGCATAAGCTTTTGCGGGTAAAAAAACCCTCACTTCAGATGCATAGAGTGAAAGTTACAGATGCAGGCATTATATAATGACACATGAAGAGAAGGGAGTACCTCACAAATGGAGAACCAGTGTTGACAGGGCCAATTCAATCAGGGTGGATGTAGTCCACTCCCAATAATAGATGAGGAGGTGTCAATTCCAGGAGAGGCAAAGCTGCTTTTATAATGAGCTTCCAGTCCCAATTCAAGCCCAAATTGATGGTGTTAAATTTGCAAATGAATTTTAGATCTGCTGTTTCTCTTTGAAGTCTGTTTCTGAAGTTTTTTTGTTCAAGAATAGCTACTTTTAAATCTGCTATAGAATATCCAGGGAGATTGAAGTGTTCACCTTCAGTCTTTTGTATGTTACCATTCCTGATGTCCGATTTGTGTCCATTTATTCTTTTACATAAAAATACATACATTTGCAAGTTACACTTTCACGATAAAGAGATTGCACTACAGTACTTGTATGAGGTGAAGTGAAAGATACTATTTCTTTTGTTTATAATTTTTACAGTGCAAATATTTGTAATAAAAATAATAATATAAAGTGAGCACTATACATTTTATATTCTGTGTTGTAATAGAAATCAACATATTTGAAAAATGTAGAAAAACATCCACAAATATTTAATACATTTCAATTGGTGTTCTATTGTTTAACAGTGTGATTAAGCGTGATTAATTTTTTTTCCTTGCAGTTAATTTTTGAGTTCATCGCATGAGTTAACTGCGATTAATCGACAGCCCTACTCCCTTTTCATGTAGATACAGTAGTGTGCTTCACCCTTACATATTGTTGCTTGAGAGCTTGTGGATCCCACTACAGTGGGAGAAATGATCACTTTAGTAACCCTTCCTTATCTCGCTGGAGGATATTTTTAGGCTCAATTAATACATGCAAAGTGATTAGATATTTTTTATGGGACGAGTTTGAAGTACCAAGTTCATTTGTTTGATCCCCTGACTCTACCAATCTTGTCATAAGAATGATGAACTGCCCTCAAGCTATTTTTCTGGCACGTTAGGCTCCAGACTTCCTTCAGCAGCAGACACGTGGGTCTTATTGTTCAACTGATTTTCTTCTTGAACAACAACAAAAAAAGTCTTTACTGCAGCAGATGTAAGGAGGAAAATATTCCTCTCCACATTTGTTTAAATTCAGGTGTGTTTTGAATATGATTCCAGGGCCACAATGAGGTCTTTGTCTATTGGTCAGCAGCTTGATCCCCAGTTTCCAAGACTAGATGGCAAATCCTGACATTAGCTTGGTAAGGCAGAGTACCACACAGTCCTTGAACCTGTTAAGAGCTTGTTCTGTTCACACCATAGAGGCATGCAGCATGTAAGCTTGACCTCTTTTTCCATGGATGTGAGCTAGTAGGGGATGGGAATATTGAAGTAGGTTCCACTAGGGTACTAGGAGTGGCTGTATGAGGAACCAAATAAAAAGCAGACTCAGGTGAGGGGTTTTCCTTCCCCCCACCAAGTTGCCACAGTGACTATCTGTGCACCTCTGCCATCTACCTGGACAGAAGGTGTTAGACCTGCTCATATGTACATCAGTTTCCTCTGCTGACAGAGCTAGTAGATTTGTTAATTTAGGTTCAGAGTGCATTGGGTTATATGTCTGTTAACTGCTGCCCAATATGGATGTGAGAGTCAACTTGCTTCTGGATGCTACGCAGGTTGGCTGAAATTGTTGGCAGAAGTTCTCAGCAAGCTTTCAGGCCATATACTCCCTGTACTGGTATTCCTCTCCCCTTCCCACCCAGTTAAAGTGCTACATATTTTGCATGACTGAGAACGTAAGCAATAGTGTTATACTGCAACTCTTACTCATGTGAGTCATTGTGCTGACTTCAGTGAGGGGGCATTGACATAACCAAATAGAACTGCAGCAGTGCACCCAACAGCAATGTTATCAAAAAGATGAATGTAAGAGCAACACCAGGATTTTAGTGGTATTGACTCCAGTTTTATATATGTTTTTATATAATGCTGTGCACATGATCAAAGCTCACACAATCTTTTATGAATTTTCCCAGCTTCAGGCTGAAGCTAGCAAAGGCTCTGCCAGGCTAAAAGGCTCCTCCCAGACCTGGAATTCACTGGGGGAAAAAAAGTCTCCTTGGGTGCCTTATGGCCAGACCCTGCAGCCTATACTCACCCAAGTTGTTCCATTGAAAGCAGTGGGATGATGCACATGAAGGGCTGCAAGATGGGACCCACCATGATGATGGTTAATAGAAGGCACAGAACTTTACAGGGCAAAAAAATAAAAGCTCCATCCCCCTGCCCCAAAGCTTGGTCTAATTCAGACACACACAATGCACGTGAGAACAGATAAAGCTAGCTGAGTTCAGTGTATTTAATGACTCAGAAAGCCTTAATGACCATGACAAGTGGCATGGCAGTACAGTCAGCAGGAGAATCAGTGTAGAGAGAAGTGGGTTTTAAGAGAGCTTTGAGGAGCAAGACCATTCTCTAACTTAAGGCTCTTTTACAACCTTAATGTACCAGTCAATATTTGTCTGGCTGACCAATTCGAAGGAGAGAAGGGTTGATTTCAATTAAAGTGGCTTAACAAGAGGGGGAATTGTATTTACATGACACTGACTTTTGCTTCTCAGTGGAAGGTCAAGTCTTAGATGACTAAGACGTCCTTTTAAATAGGTTTTGTTTTAAAGAAGAAAAAACACATTTGAGGCCCAGGGTGAAAGAGGATTAGATCCCTTTTAGCCACCCCTTGGGCTATGACTGCCAGGTATCTCAGAGCGGGCTTGTCCACTGCAAGTTTCTCTCCTCTGATTTTAACTACATTTCTCTCACCAGGGTGAAACCTGGGAGAGACACTATCCCATCTACAGTTGCAGTCAAAAGAGGTAATGACACTAGAAAACAGCACTCATGCTGTGGCAGCACCACACTACATCTCAGGCTAAGTTTGACAGAACCAGACACTTCCTCGTCAAGTGTCTGCCCTGGTCTATCAGGCTAGATAGGCCCTTGGTTTCATCCAGTATAACAATTCCTATGAGAGGATCAGTACTGACACAGGAGACCAGCTTCATCAGAAGTAGATAGTTTTAAAACCATAATTTACATAGCAAGTGACATTTCCGATTTGTTAAAATTTGATACAGTGCCAAGTTCTACATCCACAATAAATAAGGGCCACATTTTCAGTGGAGCTCGCCCTGGCCTTTACAGGCAACTCAGGTAGTTTGAAATCTGCATGCAATCAAGAAATGCAAGCGAGCTGCATGCCCAAAGTTGCAAGGATATTTGCTGTGTTATGTATGTATTTAGTTTTAGTGCTCCAAAGGGTGCAGAACACTTTACAGCACAGATGCAATGGCTAAGGTTAAAAGAGAGTAGGGGATACGCAGGAAGAATACAGTTGATAAAGATCACTTGAAACGTTTAGCATGGAACAAATCTATACCTCATTAAAATCAAAGGTCATACCCATGCCTGTCACGTGTTTACAAGTTAACTCAGTCTTTTTTCTCCTGAGTTTTTGCATTACATACTAAATCACATTGTTAGGCGTGTGTACACACATACACACACACACCAGCCAAAAATGGTTAGAGATGTTGAAAGTCTAAATGTTTTGGCAAAGGCCCTTTATCACAGTGATTCACAACACTTGTTTGCCAGTCAAACTGTTAGGAGCAAGTTGTCCTGGAAACCAAACAAGTTTAGTATTAAGTGACAGGTGTTTATTAATAGGTGTTTTTTATTTCTCCCAAGCAGCATGTTGCTGGCTTAGCTGCCCCATCAGAACCCAGTCAACTTCTCAGCATGTTGTTGGACAGTTCTCAAAAGATAGGTGAGATGGGCCAAATTCCTCCCTAGTATTGTGCTGTTGTCTCTAACTGTAGGTCTTCTGGGAGGTTCAGGAGTGCTGGGACACCAAATTTCATCTAGGAATAATCTCTGGTGGCAAAGCAGGTGCACCATGGCAGAAGCAAACGCTGTAAATGCTTCAGCTGCTAGCACCTTGGGGGACCCCCAATATGCATTCCCCAACTGTCTTTAACCACTGCTCTGCCCCCATAGCCCAGACACAGCCTTTGTGACCCATTGTTCCCCCTCTGGCTTCCAACTTCAACAGAATCTGCCCCAGATGACCATCCATCATTTCCCTGCAGTGGAAAAGAGAAGCAGCAGGTTCATCCAGAGAAGATTTGCCACGTGCCCTCGGCTGACTTTACCACTCAGAGGGCTCATTGCAACTTTGCTGGTTACACCAAAGAAGAATATGGCCCTCGAATGTTTTGCCCATTCCTGGATAGCGCCTTGAGCCAGCACTCTCCACAAGAACCCAGTCCGTGCCTTGACCTTTTGAAGAGATCTTATGAATCATTTATTGGTTGTGACTATGGCTGAAAGGCAAGGTTTGAACCTGCCGTTTACTATACTAGAGACATCTGCCTTTCAGTTGCCCAACACATCCCGAGAAAAGAAAGCTTTGAACTGTTACCCTATTGCACTCTCTTTTCATAACTCCTCAAGAAGGCGGGCAAACACCAGAATGATGGCCTACCCAATGCCAGAAGAACCTCTAAAATCTCTGCATGAGAAAGTTGCACCTGTATAGCTTGAACTGGCTTTTTAACGGATATAGTTTGATCAGTGCAAGAGGATGTGTGGACGTTTCAGTATAGGAGTGGGTTATTTCAGTATAATTAAGGCTGTAGCCTAATTGTTCCCAAGGCTAACCTGAAATAAACCACTCTAAATATGAAATAAGGCCAAAATCCTGCAAACACTTAAATATGTGATTAATTCCACTGCTGTGAGCTGCTCTATTGAAATCAATGGAGCTAGTCATGGTAGACAATTGAAGCACATGCATAAGTGTCGCAGGATTGGGGCCCCAGGAGTGTCCACAAAAGCTTTTTGCATTGGTAACTATGTCAGTTTCAATTCAGTCCTGAAGTGATACAGATGCAGTTGTCTTGGGTAGACAAGTCCCAGCCAGAGAGCTACATTGAACTCAAATCCAGAAACCTGTGCACTATATTCTGAGATTCTGTGACAATAGAATGTGCTGCAGATTTTACCGTTCAGCAAAATTTAAGTTCTCTTTTAAGCAAAGTGTATCAGAATCAGGTCTTACATTTCTATCTCCTGGGACTGGGAAGATACATTCAGTTCGCACTCAAAGAGCTAGCTGCTGCAGTGCTGCCTTGAATCTTGATGCAGATGGAAGAATGGTTCTGACAGAGAAATGAAGTGCCCATTTCACCTCAAATGCATGTTAAACCTGAAATCTAGTGAGGACAGAATAAGTGCCAGCACTGTTAACTATTTAACCAGCCAATGTGTTAATCTGTCATTGCTGAATGCAGTGGTAGATTTTAAGGCAAGCAGTAGTAGAACTGTTAGTTGCAAGGGGGAGTGGGGGGGAGAGATTGACTAGGGGTTCAAGCTCTGCAGCAAGTTTCAAGCCACCTCTGACTTACGGAGAGAGAAAGATGTTTCCCCTCTCCACTGTCAAATGCCTCAGCAACCTCCCATGCCTTTGTAAGGCCCCAAAGCCCCACTTCCCTACCCACCTGCCAAAACCTTCCCCCAGACAACTTCTGTTTATGGTTCAATATGGCAGTTTCCACCAATATCCTTAGAAGACCTTATCGAATTAAATTTAAGTATGTTTGGGGTCCATTGTATTAATGGAATGGTGTGTGTATTATTGTGGGCCAGGGATTGTATACAATTCCATACAGGAAGGTGAACCCAGCTCCTCCAGGAGCTAAGAACAGTGTGTGTATGGGGGCGGGGGTGTGATTAGGCTGTAACACCACCTGGGGGGCTCTCATATACTAGTTCAAACTGGAGTCTCCATAGGCCAACAGCCAAAGAAAGGACTTTTGGGATAAATAGCTGGAGTTTAAACTGACTCAAGGTCTTCTTTCTTATCCAGCAAGGTGATGGGGCCTTTTGTTAAGCCTCCCACACGCCCAATCCTTCCTGGGGACGGTTGGAAGGACTTCAGCCTATTAAGGCCCCATAAGGCTTTAGGATACACATAATAACTTTGAGTTTCTCTGTAATGCTTGTATCTTAAGCATGAGTATCCTTGCTTATAATGTGCTGTGTGGTAACTTAACTGCTGGCAGTTGCTTTGTTCATAGACCTCAAAGAGAAAGCAGCATGCAGGAACTAGCTTGTTTAGGAAGTCTGGTTTGCTGGAAATATCCCAGCATAGGCTGGGAACTATGGAGCCTGGGTAAACCCTAATCAGAAGGGGGGAGGGAAGAGAGAGAGAGAGGTGGAGGCCTATCCCCACATGAGAGGGCAACCAAGGAGCCAGGAGCTTAGAGTGGGTGCCCTTGAGGGACCAATGACAAGGAATACAGGTGGAGTTGCCCTGAACTCTTGACAGTGTAGCTCAGCATTGTGAATACATAAATCTGGAATACAATTGTATCACACTCTGCATGGTCCAAGACAGACAGCAGGGAAAACTCAAGTAGGGTACAAGAGTTCACAGGGTTGATTGAGGCAGTTCCCCACACACCCTGGGCAGAGGATCCCCTGCAAGTCTTATTAGGCTCATCAGGCCTCTCCCAGCTGGTACAGCCTGTCCAGTAGTCTCTTTAGAATCAAAGAAAGGAAATGTCCCATGAGGAAAACAAACTCAGTAGTCCCATGCCAGGCCTACCTTCTTCTAGAGGGCTCTAGCAGTCTGCAGAAGTTCTAGGCTAGTCCATTTCTCACAAAACCAGAGCTCCATTCTCTTTCCTAGCTACACAGTTCTCCTCTTCCCTTTTTAACTTCCCCTTATTACCTGAGAGTGAGGGCAGGTGTAGTAGGGCAGGGCTGAGTGGGCCCACAACAGCTCGTTAGCCCTTGCTGGCTCAGTGTGGGGTTGGTATACCCCACCTCACCAATGAAGACTGAAAATTTTGGTCTAGCGTAAACTAAATTGAATTTTGTCTCACATTCAGTCACAAGGAATAGGGTACTGGTTATATAACTCAGGTTTATTGTTAATTTAGTGAAAAAACTACTTTATTTATTAGAACTCAGTCTGAAGTGCCAGAGAACTCAGGAGGTCTGGCTGCAAACTGTATATCCAGCTTCTCATGGGGGTACGTGGGGCCTTGCCCAAAGCTTGCTCCCATTACTGTGTAATCATCACAGTGATGACTGCTGCTGGACTGAGGACTGCAATTCTGTTCCAAGCCATGTAGGCTCCTCAGGGTGACTTCCAAGAGCATGTATGCAAGGAAAGAATGAACCATATAACTCAGGGCTGCCAGCCTCTCCATCCCAGCTCTTCCCATCTCCATTTTGGTACATGGCCCAGGTATTCTCAGATAGTTCTCAGGAGCGGGAGGCAGCACAGCTGGAGACTATGAGCCATAGCTCAAAGCTTTCAAATGGATCCCAAAATAATCCAGTTGGTTCTGCACGCTGAACAGCCAATTTAACAGCTATAGTATTGGGCCCTCAAATACAGAGGCATGCAGGCTCCCATTAGATTGTTTAGTATAGCAGCATCTCAATGGCTCAGGACCCCACAGTGCCATGTCACTATGAGATGAGATTGCAATGATGCATCCTGATATGACTTCACCTTTAGAGTACACAACATCTTTGCAAGTTCTGTTCTTTCCCCTTCCTCATTCAGGACTCCTTTAACCCAGGCATGTTGCTGAGGACCCACAGCATTGCAGTGCTTGGCTTTCTGATTTCCATTCACCAAGCAATATCACCCAGCAACTTGCAGCTGCACTACAGGGCAGTGAGGCCAGAAATGGTAACTGGGCTTCCAGCAAACAGAAACAGGACAGCCAAACAATAACTTGATCACTGCCGGTGACTAGAGTGACCGTGGGCCAGAGACGGATGCTTCTGTGCCTTCTCCAGATGGTTGCAGCAGAATATGGGCAATTTGCTTTCAAGAGGAAAAACAAAACAAAACAAAACAAAAAACCCCCACATTCTAAGTCCTGGTAAAAAAGGAACTGGTTTATTTATTTATTCATTCCCCAAATCAAGTAATTGAATAAAAATGGGAAATTAAAATTGAAATTTCATGTACTTGGAGTTGCCACAGAACTTAGCCTGATTTGGATAAGCATAAAAAGTGACTGAGGGAGTTGGGGAGGAACAAGAGACACTCACAATAGAGAGATGATTTTTTTTTCTACTGTGGTAATAACCAGTGCCTGTTGTGCTGGGCACTCTACAAACAGCTAGGGAGAGGCAGTCCCTGCTCTGAAGAGCTCATAGTTGAGTTTAGATGGAGGTGTCTGAAGATGGCACCCTGGATTGAGACAACCTGCACTTGGGGAGGATGTTTGGACCTCGTTCTTGAGTTTGTGGTTACAGAGTATCTCCCTAATGGGTCTCATCTGGAAGCTTGGAGCTGAACATCCCTGAACCTGAGCAGAGTTCTGACCCAGATCCCATTCCCCTGGCTTAGACACATGCATGCCTACCTGCAGACTGTAGAGTCCCAGGAGTCTTTCCCCATACCTACACAGGGGAGCTGGCGTTCAGACCTAAGGGGAGTCTGGTTTTGAGCCTTTGCTTCAGAATGTGGACAGAAATCTTCAATAGATATTTCTGTTCTGCATTTGGGACAAAGCAGGAGGATGTCTCCATCCCATATGATACTGTAGAAGGATTAGAAAGTTCACCATTGTTAACAGAGGAGGATGTGAGGTGGCAGCATCTGCTAAAATTAAGTATTTTCAAATCAATGGGCCAGAATGATTTACACCTAAGAGTTTTAAAGGAAGTAGCTGGGGCACTCTCTGAACCACTAATGTTAATTTTTAATAAGACTTGGAAAACTGGGCAAAGGCCTGGAGGCCTGCCAATGTAATTCAATATTTAGAAAGGGGTGACCCAGGAAACTATAGCCAGGGCCGCCCAGAGGATTCCGGGGGCCCGGGGTCTTCGGCGGCGGGGGGCCCTTCCGTTCCGGGACCCGCCGCCGAAGTGCCCCGAAGACCCACGGCGGGAGCCCCCCGCCGCCGAATTACCGCAGAAGCGGGACCCGCCACTGAAGTGCAGCCCGGTCTTCGGCGGCGGGGGGGGTCCCCGCCGCGGGTCTTCGGGGCACTTCGGCGGCGGGTCCCGGAACGGAAGGGCCCCCCGCCGCCGAAGACCGGGCTGCGCTTCGGCGGCGGCGGGTCCCGCTTCCCCCCCGCCCCGGCCCCAGCCTCTTACCCCCGGCTCCCTCCTCACCCGGAGCCTCAGCGCCTCGCCGGAACAGCCGCAGCGTGTGGCCGGCGGGGCCTGAACTCCGTCCCGCTCAGAGCCGCGCGGGGAGGGGGCGGGGCTGGGAGCTCCACGCCGAGCGGAGGGAGCTGAGCTCAGCCCGGTGCTCCCAGCCCCGCCCCCTCCCCACGCGGCTCTGAGCGGGGCGGGGCTGTCTCAGATGCCGCTTGATGCGCTGAGGCGCCAGGAGAGGGGCGGAGGCGGGAGCCTCCGCTGTTCTCTTGGGGGCCCCTGCGGAACCCGGGGCCCGGGGCAAATTGCCCCCTTTGCCCCCTCCTCTGGGCGGCCCTGACTATAGCCCAGTTAGCCTGGCATCAATCCAGGATAAAATAATGGCGTGGTAATTCAGGGCTCTGTCAAAAAAGAAATAAAGGGTAAAATATAAGTAATGCTGGTCAACATGGTTTCATGCAAGGTAGATCTTGTCATGCAAACTTTTTTTTGTTTAAAAAAAAGATTACAGGTCTGATTGATACAGTATATTGGGATTTCTCCAAGGCAATTAACATAGGATCACACGATTTAAAGTTTGCATTATATGGAATTAACAGAGTACACATTAGATGGATTGAAAGCTGGCTCACTAAGAGATCACAGAATGTAGTTGTTAATGGCGAGATATCAATGAATGCAGGTGCTACTAGCAAGTTCCCCAGGGTTGGTTTTTAGTCCAGTGCAATTTAATATTTTTATCAACAATTAGACTATGATGTAAACTCTTTGATTGCAAAACTTACAGATAACACAAAGGTTGGTGAGGCAATAAATAATAAGGAAGATGCATTGATGTTACAGACTGATCTGAATTGCCTGTTTAAATGATCACGGCCCAACAAAATGTGTGACCAAGGTTACGCATCTGGGAACAAAGAATGCAAGTGTCACAGAGCATGTCATCCACCACCAGATTGGCTCTTCCTCCAGGTTTCTCTGGGAATTAGCTCAAGGTTGATGCCGCCATTCCTGGTCTGCACACCATCACTGCTTCTCCACAGGCCGGCTGCAGGAACCACAGCATCCTTTTCGTGGCTCAGTCCTCCAGCCATGTCACTCTCTGTGTTCCCCCCATTCCAGGGGAGGAATAGCTCCTCAATAGTCCAGCCACTTCCCCAGTGGTGATTGCAGTCAATTGTCCTGCCACTTCCCCAGTGGAGAGTGAGGGGGGACCCTGGCCTGCCCACTACTCTGGGTCCCAGCCCACCCAGGGACCCTGTGGATCACAGCCTCCTGCTGCACCTCAAATTCCTCTCACTGCTGCTATGTCTCTCTATCCCACTTGCCCATAGCCCTGGCACTTTCTTCACCCATCCTCAGGGTGCAACTATCCAATCCCAGCAGCCAGCCAGGAGCTCCTCTTGCTCCCTGGGTCCCTGCCAGCAGTAGCTCTGTCTAAGGTGCCACAAGTCTCTCAGCCTTCTAGAGATACTGTACAATCTTCACTCCTTGAGCTCCCAACAGCAACTGACCCTACTCTGCCCTGCAGCATTTTTATATGGGCCTGCTGGGCCCTGATTGGTTGTTCCTCACAGCCCCTCTCCTATTGGCTGCTTCTCGTACAGTCTCCCTAGGGCTCTATTAAGCCCTTCTCTGCCAGTGTGGGGCAGACCCCCCCATCACAGCAGGTTATACCTACAGGATGGAAGACTGTCTTGGAAAGCAGATAGATAATTGCCTCAGCATGAGCTCGCTGTGAAATACCGTGACTAAAAGGGCTGATGTGAACCTTGGATGTATAAAAAGGGGAATGTCAAGTAGAAGTAGAGAAGTGATCTTGCCTTTGTACACAGCACTGGTAAGACTACTACTAGAATACTGTGTCCAGTTTTGGTGTTTGCACTTCAAAAAGGATGAGGAAATACTGGAGACAGCTCAAAGGAGGGCCACAGAAATGATCCAGGGATGGAGAACAACTCTTTGATGTGAGGCTTAAGGAGCTCAATCTATTCAGCTTGTTGAAGAGAAGGTTGAGAGGTGATGTGATCACTGTGTGTAGATACTTACAGATGGAAGAGACAGCTGAGAGCTGGGGGGCCGGGAGAGAAGAGAAGGGTTTTTTCAACCTTGCAGACAAAGACATAAGATCCAGTGACTGGAGGTTAAAGTTAGACAAATTCAACATTGAAATAAGGTGCAATTTCCTAGCTGTGATGAGTAATTTACCATTGGAACATTTAAGCAGGGTTGGTGGTGGACTCACCCTTGCTTGAAGTCTTTAAAACTAGATTAGCTATCTTTCTGAAAGACATGTTACTCCAGCTTCTGGGAGAACTTCTGTGGTCTGGCCTGAGCATGCTTATCATAGTGGTTCCTATGGCAGTTAAAGTGTGTGACAAATCTGTGTATTGAGTGAGGGACAGGAAATACTGCTCCACTAATACTTGGAAAACACAATCTGTGGGTAATGCATGACCCCCTTTTTCATTTGAAGTAAGGTCAGAGTTCACTTGAGATGCATACGGCAGCGAGTGGTGGGATTCTGTAAATTCCTTCTCCTTGCGCATGAGCTTCCCTACACCCTGATTCATGTTCCAGCAAAGGAAACACTGAGACAATGCGTTAAATATCAGGGGGGCATCAGGAAATGTCTCAACATTCGAGGTATGTGACATGGTGGCTGGGTTTTTTTAGATTCGGAACTGGGCTGGGCTTCCTGGTCCTCTTACACTAAGCAGCCTGCAATTTAATTCCAAGCTGTGACTGGAGAGCTCTTGGAATGAGAGCCACTCAGAAAATCATTTCACACGTGCCAAACAATTTCCCTGGTGAAACAGAGGCTAATTACAGTAGGAATCAAAAGCATCCTTTGGATTCTTTTAGACCTTTGAATTGTACGAGATCCCATTACAGGAGAAGGGTGAGGTGGAAGGGAAGGGTGAAGTGGCACCTGGGCTGGCATGCAAAGGAGCAATATTGTAATGGTCATTAGTTGGTGCATGAAAAGAGGCCAAGTTCTAACTGGTCCTAGTGGCACAAAGGCAAAAAGCCCCTCTGCTTGCAGGCATTTGTTACAGCACACCACACTAACCCTTGTCATTTGGCTATATGGAACCAAGACCACGTGACCATTACAGATCTTGTGTAACTTTTTGCAAGAAATGAGGTCTCACCAACTCAGGTAGATACAGTTGGTCTACCTAAAATTTCCCTTGCAGTTTCAACTGAATTCAGAATAATTCTTCACTTTCAGGAGTACATTGTTGTGTAGTGTTGCTGTATGCTGCAGCCCTTACCGACCTGATTGGGAGAATGACTGAATTAATGCTGCAGGGATGTGCCTGAACCCAAACCCCAGATCCAAGCATCCCAACATTTAAGAAGAATAAACAAACAAGGAAGCATGTGGGGGGTGATCAGAATTACTTAAAAGCAAAGAGGAAGATTGATTTGATTCTTGCGCCAGTTCACTGTGATTAATCGATTCTCCTTAGAGGTCCTTTGTGCTCCTGGGGGGCATTGGAGTCTCTCAGAAAAGTAAATTATAAGCAATTGAAATTAATTGATAACACCTCATTTTAATATAGTACTTTTTACCTGTAGATCTCAAAGTGCTTTAAAAAGAAAGTCGGTATCATTAGCTCCATTTTACAAATGGGGAAAACTGAGGCACAGAGTGGTGAAATGACTTGCCAAGGTCATCCAGCAGTCCGGTGGCAGAGTCAGGAATAGATTCCAGGTCTCCCAAGTCCTAGTCCAGTATCCTGTCCTCCAGCCCACACTGCAAGTACCCCCACAAGTGAGCAAACATACACATGCATATTTGCCTGGATGCATACACACATACAATCATACAACTCTCTTTGCCTGCAAGCCCTGAAGAACTAATAATCCATGCCCCTAATTCTGTCTGGAAGAGCCTATTTTATTGCTGGGTGGGGAAGCTGGCTGAATAGAGCAGCTCAACGTACTGTAGGAGCCTAAGTAATTGCCGTATTGGCTCAGCGGTGGGGGCGGGGGAAGAAAGTGTGCCAGGGAATATTGCAAAGCTGAGCTTTCAGCCTTCCACCCTTTAAAGGATGAAAACATAAAGGAAGGTGTCAGAACTCAATTTGCTTTGGCACAGAGAGAGACAGAGAGAAAAAAATACAGCTGGCCCAGAGTCAGGGGATTCGTACAGGATGCAGCCAAGATGATGCTCTGGGCTTAGGAACAGAGGAGCATTTGTGTGTCTCTCTGCATCCACTGGCCTGATGCTTGGTGTGGCCTGGGGAATGATTGTGGTGGAGGAAGGGTGGCTCTGCCACACAGGGCTCCTGCCTAGACCCCATCCCATGTCCCATCGTGTAAGGAATTCTTTTATCCTCGCTTCAGAATGATGGGTGTGGGGGGGAGGGGGAGATGATAGCATTCAGCTAAGCAACCTTGTCTGTTTTAACCCTTGATATGCTGGCATTTGCCAGCCAGCCAAAGGAGTGATTTAAGGGACACACATTAGGGATGGTTAGAAAGAACTGTAATGGAGCTAACTCACTGGCCAATGTGTCCCCTCATGGCCTTGTAGGAGCTCCACCTGTTTCCTCCCCCCAGACAGCTAATTGGCACTGAGACACTCTGTCTCTTCTCACAATGACCTCCAGCCAGGTCATTCTTAATCTCACGCCTTCTGAGGTAATAAAGAGTCCAACTGGCCAAACGGCCCATGACCTGTATTGGCTCACCAGTCCCAGCCTGGGCTCCAGCGTGCTTGTCCTCTCTTCCTCAGGGAGGCTTTCTTACCTCCCTTTCCTGGGCATGGTCACAGAACCTAGGCCCACCCTCTCCTCTAGGTTCCAGCCCAGGGACACTCTGTTTAAGCACCTCAAACCTGCTACTGACAAAGCCTTTCTGCTTCCCTTTGCTGCTTCTCAGCTCCACCTGTCCATGGGCACCTTCCCCCGGACTATATCTCCAGCCCCCTCTGTTGGGAAGTCTGATTCCTTGCACAGTTCTTGCCAGTCTGTTGCTGAGGAGCCGCCTCTTGGCAGGACCCAGCCTCCCCAGCAGCTGCCTGGAAGCCCTTGACACTCTGCCCTTTCCTTTCAGGGCCAGTCCCAAGGCACACATTCCAAGCTGCACCTCTCCTCTCTTGGTTCTCCTCTGCTGTCCCTACAGACCTTCCTTTATAGGAACTACCCAGGTGGGTTCTCCCTAGCTGGGTCTAATTTTTAATTACTTGTCTTCCCTCCAGCTGCCACAGAATTGGGCTCCCTAGTTGCTCTTAATCCTGTCACTGACAGGGTGGGGGTTATACATCCCCATCACAAGAACCAACCCTTACATCATAGTTGGTGAAGCCCACCCCTCTACTCCCCACCACTATCCTCATAACTATTTTTCATTTTCACTTCTGCCCCTGAACTTTCCTGTTCTGTCCAGGACTGGAAAATCCAAGACATCAGGAGGCTGCTCTCATAAGCTGTTGAGCCTCATTTAACAGACACAAGTAGCTTGGAGATAATTTAGCTGCTTAACTCAACTGATGTTAAAATCTGAACCTGTCAAGGCTTCTATGTCTCTAACATATGGCCACCATCTCCAGAGGGTTACTGGCCTGTAAGAAAAAAAGCTTCCTCCTGATATCTGTCTTCAAATTATTTTACCTTTGCTGGAGTAGTGAGGAATGGAATAGGATAGGATAGAAATAGACCAGATTTAGCTTTAGATAGTAATCCTGCTTTCATCTAACAAGTCTGAGAAGGCATCTTCCCACTTGCAATTCTTGTGTTTGGGTTTCTGCATATGGAAACTGTTACTTTGAATTATTACAAATAATTACTTAGTGACACTGGAATTCCTAGGCACACAATCACATTGATATTAACCTTCCTTCCCCCACACTGCACTAACTCACCCTGGTTACACTAAAGACATCATTTAGTCCCGTTCAGTTTTCACGTTGAAAGGTTTGGCCAATGCCTGCAGCCTCAGGTTGCCACTTTTGGGAGTGAGTTGCATGCAGGATAGTCAGTCACAGCAGCTTTTACAGAACAGAGGTATTCTGCAAGGCTGCCGAGACCCCCTATAAACCTCATGGGGGCTGGATGGTCTGAGAAGCAATCAGAATGCTTTCCTTGATCCATTACTGCCCTGGAGAAATCATTTACTGGGGTAGTAAAATTTTCTTACATAAACTATAAATGTTTATACAAAATCTTGAACTTCTCCCAACAATCTGCAAACTCTCATCTAACTTGACTTCTTACAAATCTATTACAAGAACTGAAAGATCTGTCCCCTCTACCCCCACACACATTATTTGTGTTCTCGACTACTAGAGCTTTGGATACTGGAGCAATCTCCAGAAACATTTTCCACACTGACTGCAAAGCCTGACCAGGTCAAGTTTGTTGGGATATACCATCCCCTACAAACAGTTAAAAGCATCACTCCATGCTGGGATCTTACACACACCCTTTGGTCAGATTAAAAACATCATCCTATGGAGACAATGTTCCAGTAATCATATGGGTGAAGGACATAGTATTCCCATCAGACTGGTAATTGTATGGCATTAAGAGCATAAGGAGGTGGTGTCAACTCATAGTCGAGTAACACATTACCCTACCACACATTTGGAGGGAAAGAATAGCTGTTTGTGATCCCAGGGCACTGAAGGGTTAACAGACACAAGTTAGGAGACCCCCATGACATGCTCCCCCCTGCCTCTCTCTACCAACAGAATGATGAATTAAGGTGGAAGAGAGAGAAGAGAGAAGCAAATCAAGGCCCAGTCCTGTGAGGCACTGAGTGCCCTTGGCTCTTCCTGGTCATTGAGGTCCCATCAGCACTTTGCAGGAGGTGCTCAGCACCTCCCAGCCTGGGGCTTCTCGTCTGTGGACACCCCCCCCCCCCGCCCTCAATTCTGACAACAGGAAGGAAAGGGCGAGAGCTGTGCTCAACTCTTCTCATAGGCAACCAAAGCTGATCCAAGCCTCACCGGCAGCATTAACATAAGATGGCATTTCACCCTTTGTTTGGGGCGTGAGATGAAATGAGAGTCTCTCTGAAACCCTCTGAGGCATCTCGCCCTCCTCACCTGCAGACCCAGAGCCGGTGCATGTGGGAAAGAGATTTGTTTTCAGTGGGGGAGGGGAGAAGAGAAGGGAACATTTACTGTATTTGGCTTTTCTTAAAGCCCATCCATCAATGTGCAATGTGGACAGCTGGGGGCTGCAGACAAGGCTGGCAGGAGAGACAATATTAACCTGGGACCCTGAGGGGAACAATGGAAGGAAGTGCAGACTAAAAGAATGACCACCCAGAGGTGGGGGTTGCAGAGAGCAAAAGAGAGGATGTGAAGGAGAGAAGGAGATAGGGCGGGGGAAGAGAATGAGAAATGGAGCTAACCACTCCCAGGACTGGTCCTCTGCATGCCTGTTCAGTTCTCAGGCATGCTGCAGAGAAGAGTTAGGGTTATGCTCTGTCTCTCGTATCAGAGACCTTGCAGAGCAGTGTATTCCCAAGAGATCAGCGTGACCACAACAGCACAATACCAACACACTTCTGTCCCTTGGCAGCCCTTCCCCGATACTGTGAATTGGAAGAACCCAGTACCCCAAGAACTCTTCGTTGCTGCTGTATGCGGTGTGCCCACTTGCTGTGACAGAGGGGCAGGGTCCCAAAATATGTGGGACAAGCTTGATTTCCAAAGGTCCAGCTTTCAAGCCCAGCCTGTGGGAGGAATCAGTTTCCTCAGTTTATTGTGGGCACAATGATGTTACATCTATGTGTGACAATATTACAACAAGCCATCAAGTAGTGAAGACACCAAGGGCTTATCATAGTGTGCATATCCCGTTGAATTCCTAGTAATTAGAGCAGAGATACCACAAGCCAGGACTCTCAGGCTCTATTCTTGACTCTGCCAATGATTTGTTGTTTAATCTTGGGGAAATCACCTCTCTATACATCAGTTTCCCCAGCTGTAAAACTGAGATAATGATACTCGCCTACCTATAGAAGGGCAAAGTATTCTTATAACCATCAGCCTTGGAAGAGGAGTTAGAAGGTTATTTATTCTGGTGTCTGGGAGACTGGGGTGCACAGTTGACCGATCCTCTCTGCTGAAAATACTTAGGCTATCTCTGGTATTTTGTAGGCTTGATGCAGGTGGATTTTGCATATATGGGAAAGGCCCAAGCTTCCCTTTTATGAAATTTGTCAGTGAGCAGAACGTCTGGAGCCACGGTATGGTGCAAGCACATGCCGAAATGGATGAAAAGGGCACTGGCCGCAGGGGCTGTGGTTTGTGATGGGGCTGCAAGACACGCATAGTAGCAAGGCCACAAAAGAAGTGGGGAGGTGCTGCTTGGAGTTGTTTGTTGAATAGCTGGGTGAACAGTGCTTGAGAGCCACTGCTAACCAAAGAAGGATTTGAAATATACGGTGCCCATTTAACGTGCTCCAATAAATATTTCTGGGGTTCTGCAAACAAGGTGATGTGACACTTGCTTTCACAGTACTTCCCTGAAAGCAGCACTTCTGGGAATGAAGATAAAGGTCCCTGTGAGACCCCGAGAAGACAGGCAATGGACCCAGGCATTAGTGTCCAAAGTGAGTACACAGCAATGCATAGAGCAGGTTTTCAGGGATGCCCACAGCAAACAGGCAGCTATTCCCAGAGCAGATAGCCAGTGGCATCCAGTTAGCCAGGCACTGACACTCTCCAGGCATCCTACTTGAAGGATTTGCTGAACACCCCACCTTTAGAAATACAGCTGGGTTTGTCTCTTGCATGGACACATAGTAATTCCATCCTGTTACTTGATCTTTGCATATTTAACGTTTAATGAGCATGACTCAAGGGAACAAGATATGGAGCCTTTCACAGCAAAGTCATGGTTCTAATCCAACCCAGGATGGGTCATGGATGGAAGTCAGTGCCATCTGATAGCTGTTCCTTGGGCTCTGCAAAATGAGTTGTTGAGTCCTGAGCCAGTTTCTGGTAGGCAGGTGCCCAGGTCACTAAAACCACTCTCCTAACTAGCACTGTTGTTGGCAATCTTAGAGACACCAAGGATTGATGAGACCAACAAGGCTGCATTATTTTCTCACCCCTCAGCGTGGTCCCTCTTGCTCAGGAAGGAATCATATTGGCTTGTGTGGAATGCTTGCATTGCTGATGCCCATGCCTGTATGAGTTCTCTGGACCAAGTAATGTCATCTCCAGTGGCATCAATTCATCACCTTTCTCCAGCGTTATGTTCACCTAAAAAAAAAAAATTAGAAAAAAGTAATAGAAACATGGCTGCCACAAATGGCAGCAATAACTTTGTAGTATGTTATGCATGAAAACGCTTGTCCAAGCAAATGAAGGTGCAAGTCAAGCCTATAAATTCCCAGATTAGCGCTGATTCAATTTTAATACCTCTGTGTGATACAAAATACCCATTCCAGACCTCAGAGCAACCTGGCCAGATTAGGAATTGCTACCGTGTACAGTGGCTTGGAAGTGCCAAGGAGAGTTAATAAATCTTGAATATTTAAAAACCCCTACAAGAGAAGTTCATTATATAGATATAAAAAACAACCTTAATTGCAGGAGATCTATCAAAATGTTTATGAACTTGCAGCTGTGTAACATAAATCCTGTCTGAGAAGCTTTGTGGCTGAAGGAGATATGCAATAAAAATATGTTAGGCTAAACAAATGGGCAAAGGGGGCATTGGGAATATTAAACAGACTTAATATGCATACGCTTGGGCTAAAATAAATCTTGGCCATGTTTATCAATCCTCACACACCTTTGTATTTGGAATGTAAGTACAAAATAATAAAATTGGTCTCTTGTAAAATTTTTCTCACTGTGTGGCTGCTTCCCAGGACATCCAAAGAAAAGGCTGGTAAGCCACGGTGCCTCCATGTAAGAAATGAAAACTTCACAAACTGTCCAACACTTTGACATCACTGCCCAGAATTATAACAACTTTATGGAAGGTCCATGGGAGTTGGGTAACGGATAGACAGAGCTGAACAAAATACCTGTTTGCACCACGTTAGTGATGGCTTGCAGAGGAACCAATGGAATCAGTCTGCCTCTGGAGTTCTCTAGGTCACGCTCATAATGATCATCATCATAAGTAGCTTTTATATAGCATCATAAGTAGCTCTCATATAGCACATTAGATCCACAGATCTCAAAGGCCTTTACAAAGATAGAGACACTACCCGGAAAGATAATGGAGCAAATAAATAAGGAATCAATTTGTAAACATCTAGACGATAATAAGGTGATAAGTACAGACAGCATGGATTTGTCAAAAACAAATCATGTCAGACTAACCCCTTAGCTTTCTTTGACAAGGTAACAAGCCTTGTGGATAGGGGGGAAGCAGTAGATGTGGTATATCTTGACTTTAGTAAAGCTTTTGATACTGTCTCACATGACCTTCTCAAACAAACTAGGGAAATGCAACCTAGGTGGAGCTACTATAAGGTGGGTGCAAAATTGGTTGGAAAACTGTTCCCAGAGAGCAGTTATCAGTGGTTCACAGTCATGCAGGAAGGGCATAATGAGTGGGGTCCTGCAGGGATCAGTTCTGGGTCTGGTTCTGTTCAATATCTTCATCAAGGATTTAGATAATGGCATAGAGAGTACCCTTATAAAGTTTGCAGACAATACCAAGCTGGGAAGGGTTGCAAAATGATCTGGATAAACTGGAGAAACGGTCTGATGTCAATAGGATGAAATTCAATAAGGACAAATGCAAAGTACTCCATTTAGGAAGGAACAATCAGTTGCACACATACAAAATGGGAAATGACTGCCTAGGAAGGAGTATTGTGGAAAAGGATTTGGGGGTCATAGTGGACCACAAGCTAAATATGGGTCAGTGTAATGCTGTTGCAAAAAAAGTGAACATCTTTCTGGGATGTATTTGCAGGAGTTTTGTAAGCAAGACACGAGAAGTAATTCTTCTGCTCTACTCTGCACTGATTAGGTCTCAGCTGGAGTAGCGTGTCTAGTTCTGGGTGCCACATTTCAGAAAGGATGTGGACAAAGAATCCAGAGAAGATCAACAAAAATTATTAAAGGTCTAGAAAGCATGACCAATGAGGAAGATTTTAAAAATTGGGTTTGTTTTAGTCTGGAAAAGAGAAGACTGAGAGGGGACATAAGTTTAAGTATGTAAAAGGTTGTTACAAGGAGAAGGAAGAAAATTTGTTTTTCTTAACCTCTGAGGACAGGACAAGAAGCAATGGGCTTAGATTGCAGGAAGGGAGATTTTGTCAGGGTGGTTAAGCACTGGAATAAATTGCCTAGGGAGGTTGTAGAATCTAGATAATACTTAGTCCTGCCATGAGTGCAGGGGACTGGACTAGATGACCTCCCAAGGTCCCTTCTAGTTCTAGGATCATCATCTCCATTACTGAGAATGGCAGTGGCTTCTTCTAAGGCTATGGCTACACCACAAACCAGGGGTGTGATTCCCCTGCTCATTTACACATAGTCACACTAGCTCTCATCAAACTAACTTGAGTATAAATTACACTGTATCAGTGGTAACACTGGTAATGGCAGCAGAAGCACTTCTGAGATGTGCAAAGTACAATCCGGCCTGAAGCTGGTAGGTATGTATGCCTCCACTGCTGCTACCTGGCTAATACAGGAACATTCCTATTTACACCCACACCAATTCAATGAGAGCTGGCACAGGTATATGTACAAGAACTGGGAAATCACACCAGTAGCTCACAGTGTCAACATAGCCTAAGTGATATGGCGAGTCAGTGGCAGAACTGGGGCTAGAAATCAGATCTTCATCAGTATGATGCCAATTAGAAGATTGAGCTTTCCTCACATATTTCTGCCAATGCCTCTCAGTCCTAACTTGCAACCTCCTTTTATTCCAATCCTGAGTCTCCACACAACTCATTTCTAAAATATCCCTTGCTTCTTTGGTTTTGACCATGGGTAATCTTGCTGTGTCAGGCCTGGGCTCCCTTGCTCAAAGCCCCATTATTTCACTTCAGTCCTTAACTGCAACACTTATTTGTTGTTCCAGATCGCCTCCCCTAGTACTCTGCCAATGCACCTCGTTCCTGACCTACAGCAACCCATCAGTTATGTCAGACTGTGTAGTGGTTTTGCAGACAAGTGTCCATCAGAAAGTAGGATGGGAACCACCAAATGCATTCAACTGAGCCAAAAGAGGTTTTGGAGATGAGCCCATGTTCTGGTTACCAAAAAACAGACATGGACATGGTGTACCAGGCCTTCCCAATCCCCCACTGGAGGCCCCGCTGCTCTGCTGCACCTCACCCCAGGAAACAGCTCTCTGAAAACAAAAGAGCTGTGAGTATTAGACCTCCAAGCTTGCCTAGAAAGGCATTATGAGAACACCAATTTTGTGAACCACTGAGATCTGCCCTCCTGCAGCTAGAAGGATTGGGGACCAACAGCCAGCCAGTCAAGGCCCAACAGGCTGAAATAAAAGGAGCTGCCTGCTGCTAGCAAAACAGTTCCTGGCTGGAGCAAGGAGGGATGCTCTCTAGGCCACAGACACAGGAATCAGGGTGGGCCAGGGTTCATTGCTGACCACAACTGGTGCCATGAGTTCAGGAGGAACCCTGCTGAGCTAACTGTGAAAAGGGAATTAAGCCCAGATGGGTAAGAAGTCATTTTAGTTATAATTAATCCTGAAAGGAAAGGAACTTTTTCCTATTTGAGTATGTTGTGTCCTAGAAGGGGTTTGGATGTGTGACCCAGCTGGAAGGCTGAGCCACGGAAGACGTGCAGAAACTGACTGATAACCTGCAGAGGGTACAGGGAGCTGAAGAAAATGGCAGCACCATGCCCGGATACTGGAGGGAGGGAGGGATGCTCAAAGACATGCTTGCCACTCACCATAGGCTATATCTTTAAATACTAAAAATATTGGAAATGTGGGCAAACAACAAAATTATGGAAAAATGCAAGTTAATATGGCTAGAGAACAATAACCCAAAGTACATTTATTCAATGGAGGGAAGATATAGGTAACATTAGTACTGCAAAAGCACTGTGTTCCATTCCATGCTGAGCAACACATTACCAAACACTTCAACCTCCCTGGTCACTCGATTACAGACCTCAAAGTCGCAATACTCCAACAACAACAAAAAAGTCAAAAAACAGACGCCAGTGAGAAACTTCAGAATTGGAATTAATTTGCAAACTGGACACCATTAAATTAGGCTTGAATAAAGACTGGAGTGGATGGGTCATTACACAAAGTAAAAAGTATTTCCCCATGCTATTTTTTCCCCTACTGTTACTCACACCTTCATGTCAACTGTTGGAAATGGGCCATCCTGATTATCACTACAAAAGTTTTCTCCTGCTGATAATAGCCCACCTTAACTGATTACTCTCATTATAGTTAGTATGAGAACACCCATTTTTCATGTCCTCTGTGTGTGTATATCTATCTATCTATATCTCTATCTATATCTTCCTACTGTATTTTCCACTGCATGCATCCAATGAAGTGGGTTTTAGCCCATGAAAGCTTATGCTCAAATAAATTTGTTAGTCTCTAAGGTGCCACAAGTACTCCTGTTCTTTTTACATTACCAAAAAGATAGTGATAAACTGGAAGGAATCTAGCAAAGAGCAACAAAATGAGTGGGGGAAAAAAAATCTCAAAGAAGGATGAAAGAACATTTAAAATGGATCTCTTTAAAGAATGAATAAGGGGGCAAATCTATATCTAAGGTATAATTGTTATCTCGGTAGTACGTAGTACCTGATAATGGTCTTTGAGAGGTAAATACCAAGCATGGAGAACTGTTTATAATGACCCAATGGGATATAATAAAGAGCAATGATTGAAATTAAGAAAGGGAAAACTTAAGTAGAATACCAGGAAAAGTTCACGTCAGTGAGCTGTATTAGGCTGTTAATAGTCTCCCTGAAAGAAATGTTGTAAGTTCCATCAGCTGAGAAATTTAAAAACTTGTCTTACGCAAACAATAGTAAGCATCCAATAGGGAACAGTACTGCGTTCGCCCCAGTGAGCTGGACTAGATGTACCAGAGATCTTTTCTCATCTTTAACGTCTGTCATACATCTAGGGAATGTCTCAGACATGCCAAACCACAGGCAAATTTATATCAGTTCCTAATCCATATACAGGGAAAAGGTTTGAAAGAGCCCTCGCTGCAAAGTCCACCAGGCTTCAAGCTGTCTGATTTGGCTTCCAGAAGCAGCAGAGATTTAGTATAGTGGTGAAAAACCATTTGGCTCCCCAATTATTTTCCATTGAGCTGGAGCCTCCCGTAGTGACAAAAACCCTCACAGAACCCCAGTGAATCGTCTTGCTCTGTAACTGCCTCAAGTGGGTGTAACCTAGAACTGTCAAAGAGTAAAAAAAAAAGATCCACAAATATATCATGGATGAATATAGTACGTCTGGCTCACTTTCAAGGTGGGGGGGGGCACATGCTCTTGTTTGTTATTCAGGAGTTTTTGCATGGCTGCAGGGTATTCACGAAGACACTTACTGTATTTATATTTACAGTGAGTCTCCAGCTTCCCCTTTTGCAGGGGAGGAAAGCAGTGCAGCCAATCCCGCCTACGTTTGCCTTCCTTCAGGCTGCCAATCCTCTCCCCCAGCATTTCCTTCCTGTTTGCTTATATAATCCCAGTTGCTGGAGTTGCTTCCCCCTCAAGCAGGTCCTTAGCTGATGCTCTACTCAGAGAATTGATACCCTCTGTCAACTACCTGTTTCAGTTAGGTCCCAATTAATATACACTGGTGGTTATTAGAGTGACAGGGTGCCGAGTTAGCTCCTGACTCCGCACACCCTGTTACATGGCCCCTAGTGCAAGATGACAATGATTAACTGGAGCTGATTTCCCAAAACTCCTGAAAACGGCAAACATTGAGGACATACCTTAAAACTTCACAAGAGGGTTACAAGAACAGAGCCGAGCTGCCTGTGAACATGGGAATTGCTAGGGCCCGCCAGATCTCTCCAAAGCCCCATGCTGCTAGTGCAGCGGTCTCCCCCTCTGCGTGTCCCCTCCTATCCTGGCATGCTGGGGATGCAAGTGTGTATGTGCTGGGGCCTCTTCAGGGCAAACAATTTCCTGCCATACAGAAATTGTACATTTCAGGCAATTTGGTGCATGTCAAAAAAAGGCCCAACTATTTCAGCTTTTTGCTTTAGTTGGTGGTTTAATAAGGGTTAATGGGATTTTATAGTACAACTAGAAATCCTATGTATATTCTCCAGGCCAGGGTTAAAAGTCCCAAATGTTGGCTTTAGAACTGCTTAGATATTATGGTGAGAGGTCTACATAAATTCATTAGATAGATAAATGGAGTGTTGGGCTTGGCTACACTGGAGAGTTGCAGCACTGGTGGAGGCTTTACAGCACTGCAACTTAGTAACTGTCCACACCTGCAAGGCACATCCAGCGCTGCAACTCCCTGGCTGCAGCGCTGGCTGTACACCTGGTCTGCTTGGGGTATAACGAGTGCAGCGCTGGTGATGCAACGCTGCTCGTCAAGTGTGGCCACACACCAGCGCTGTTATTGGCCTCCAGGGTATTAGGAGATATCCCAGAATGCTTTTAACTAAATTACTCTCTTTGTTTTGTTATGATGCCTCTCTTTATTTTGTTGTGAACTCGGGGCTCCGGGAGCTGCTTATCTAAAAAACAAACACAGCTCTTGTTTGCTGTGATCAATCTGTAACTGACTGTGAACAATCAATTGAGATAACCCACTACCTTGCTGTGAGTGAGGCAGGCAGGGGGATGAGTGTTTGCTTGAGGAGAGAAACAGCGGGGGAGGGGGAGGGGGAGAAAGGGAGTCCATTGGAGCAGCTGCTTATCTGGTCTGCAGGCTATTTGCAGTTAAGAGTAAATATGGGGTCGAGGAAATTTTCAGATTTTGCAAGGCAGGGAGCTGACACAGAATATGCAAGGCAGGGAGCTGACATACAGTGTCGGCTCCAAAAATCCACTCTCTCTCTCTCCCCCGCTCCCTGTCACACTCCACCCCACCCCGCTCTTTTGAAAAGCACGTTGCTGCCACTTGAACACTGGGATAGCTGCCCATAATGCACCACTCCCAACAGCGCTGCAAATGCTGCAAATGTGGCCACACTGCAGTGCTGGTAGCTGTGAGTGTGGCCACACACCAGCGCTTTCCCTACACAGCTGTACGAACACAGCTGTAACTCCCAGCGCTGCACATCTGCAAGTGTAGCCAAGCCCTTTGCCACTTACAGGTTTTCCCACCAGAGTATTTTAACCTGATATACAGCTTAAGTTTTCCTTTGCACATTCTCCCATTACTCCCATCTATAACCCTTCAACCACCATAAAGAATTTCTTCCCGTCCTCAGGGCTGGCTCCAGGGTTTTTGCCGCCCCAAGCAGCATAAAAAAGATCCACAATCGCGATCTGCGGCACTACCACTGCTGCTTCAGTCTTCGGCAGCTGGTCCTTCGCTCCGAGAGGGAGTGAGGTACCCGCTGCCGAATTGCCGCTGAAGAGCCGGACGTGCCGCCCCTCTCTGTTGGCCACCCCAAGCACCTGCTTGCTGGTGCCTGGAGCCGGCCCTGCCCGTCCTTCATACTTGATGCTTACACCAGGTTTATGCCAGCACTCAGGGCCGGCTCCAGACCCTAGCGCGCCAAGCGCGCGCTTGGGGCGGCCTTTTGCTGGCAGGGTAGCAGGCGGCTCCGGCGGACCTTCCGCAGTCATGCCTGAGGGAGGTGCACTGGAGCCGCGGGACAGGTAGACCTGCCGCAGGCATGACTGCGGAGGGTCCGCTGGTACCGTGGCTCGGATGGACCTCCCTCAGGCATGACTGCGGATGCTCCACCGGAGCCGCGGAACCAGCGGAACCTCCACAGGCACGTCTGCAGGAGGTCCCGCAAGCCGCGGAACCGGCGACTGCCAGAGCGCGCCCGGCGGCGCGCCGCCCTGCTTGGGGCGGCGGGATTGCTAGAGCCGCCCCTGCCAGCACTGTTGATGTACTGTTTGAGCTAAATCCAGGACCGTCCTTGGGCATAGGTAGAGTACACAGCTGCGTAGGGCACCTGAAAATTTGGGGCACCACTGGGTCTTAGTGTCCACCCCCCTAGTTTTCCTATTCCTTTCCTGACCCTGCCTGCAGGCTCCCACAGCTGGCTACTGCAGCCTGAGGACTCTCACTCTGGAGGGGATCTAGTAATTTAAAAGTGAAAAAGCCTGCCAGACTGCCAAACCTATTAGCACAACATTGTAACTGTTAAAGAGCCATTTGAGTGGTAATGAAGCCATTTAACAGGCATTCGCCAACCCCCAGGTATATACTGTCAGTTTCTGAATTTATTGAGAAATACAGTTGTGCATTACTGTAATATTTACTCAGAACATGTTAGTCTATAGGACCTTAGTTTAAAATTTGCTTTAAAAACATTTAATTGGTAAAGATTATAAATCACATCTCTAAAAAATCCTCGCATAAATTATTAGATGCACAGTCATCTTTAGCCTTAAATGCTTGGATCTTCAGACACAGTTTTTTAAATAAATTCTTCAAAAGACCACCCTTATCTAAAATACACATTTTAATTACTAGAGTAATAAAAACTGCTTCCAAAGTCTTCCTGTCCATCTCTTTTTCCCTTAACCCCCCTCCCTGCCCCCCATTGAAGAGGCCCCTTAAACGAACAACGCCCCATTCCTTCCAGATAGATGGACAAAGAATTTCCCTTTCTTTACTTCTGACTATCTTATGAACTAGTTTTAAGAGAACCCTCCAGCAAAATCAGTACCTTAGTAAGATATAACATCCTTTGTTATGCCTAAAATTTTTGGAAACATATTTTTTAAAGTTGGTGAAATTTCATAAACATGTCTGTTATGGAGATCACACAAAGTAAATTAGTGTTCCCTTTTTCTAAAAGCAAGAAACATTGTTATGAACACACTAAACCTCTGTGACTGATTAATTTAAAATATTGTCTTTGTTTCAGTGAGTTAAATATGTAGTAATCTGGAATGATTACTTTATGAAGATTTAAGAGTACATTTAAAATATAAAATCAGCTTAGAAATACTGATTAAGAAAATGTAAAACAGAAGGGCTGCATCATGTATGCCATATTTCATGCTGTATTGAGCAAGACAGTTGACTCACCCTTACAACAAAGGGTTTGCAAATAAATCTGACAAACTTCAGGGCATATCAAAAAACCCGTGACTGACATTTTTTATTCCCAAATTTAGTGCTTTTAATTGGTACCTTCTGCATGTCCATTCCACACCCATCTGGCATATAGTGGAAAACATGCCGCATTTTCTTTAGAAAGAAATTGCAGAAGAATATTTTTTTCAAATGTCATTTGCTTCATTTGGGTTCCTGGATTTGGCTAGAAGGGGGTGAGGAGGGTGGGGGATGGAAGAGAGGAGGGAGACAGTGGGGAGAGGGCGGGGCCTGGGTGGAGTGGGGTGAGGCCTGGGGTGGAGTAGGAGTGGAGTATGGGTGGGGCCACATGCAGAAGATGTGGGCTGGGAAGTTACCCTCCCCAAGCAGCAGCTTCACCCACTGCCCATGACAGCAGGTAAGAGTGGGTTGGCTCCCGCATACTCAGCGCACACTACAGTCTCCTTAGGCAGAGGCCGTATTCACAGAGCCGAATGCGCCAGTGCTGCACATTCTGTGTGAGGGAGAGGGTACGGGGGGTGTCTCCCCACAGGGAACTGTGACTCCCCCCTGCAGTGAGGCGGGCCAGGTGTCTCGGTATCCTTTACTGCCTCCCCCGTCCCAGGCTGCAAGCCTGGGCTGCTGTTGGGGATAGGGGCACTAGTTTAATAATACTGCATAGGGCTCCATAAATCCTAAGGATGGCCCTGGCTAAATCCCTCCCTAATGTAGCAGGGTTAAAGTCACTACAATCAGCAGAGTTGTACAGAGTGTATCTCAGCGCAGAATTCAGCCATGTGACTTTGTTTCCTGGATCAGAACCTATAATAAGCTGCATTCCTGGAATTAGAGCCTTTCCAAGGCTGTTCTTGTGCCCAGTGACTCAAAGACTCCTTGCCCCCAAGGAAACCCCTCCTCTTTCCTTTTGTAAAATCAAGAAACAGTGTCTATATAAGAACTGTTAAAAATAAAATTAAATGATGGGTCCTAAATAGAGCAACTTCCCTGTTCCAGACCAGACGCTGTTTCAGACCAGTGGAGTTTTCCACTTTCCATCATCTATCTCCTTCCTGCTTTGCCGAGCCAGGGTCTGAACGGAGTAACACAGCAGTCTGACTCTGCTGGGTCTGATGGAGGCGGGATATGATTCTTACATTATCCACCCATTTCCCTCCCTTGCCAACTGCAATATTTTCCATCCAACAGCAAGTCTAGTGCAAAGGGGCCTCAACCAGCTCAGCTGAGCGATGATTTCTGTCGTAGCTCTTGTGCCTCTACCTCACTGAGTTTTCTTTCTTTGCTACGCAAAGCCTAGAGGAAGCTGGCAGCTTGATGCTGATCCACTGAGAGAAAGAGAAGGTATTGAGCTTTCCCTTGCCTGTCTCTCCCTTTGGCCAGCAGAGTGGCGTCTGTTTGTTAACACATCTGGTGGGGCTGTGAAATTAACCACATAAAATCACAGAACCATTGGGTTAAGACGGACTGTGAGTGTTGTCTACTATAACCCTCCGTCAAGATGCAGGGTTTGTTGTATCTAAGCATCCAAGAGACAGTGCACAAAAGAACATTAACACCCTAGCATTCCCCTTCCCCAGGATTAAAGCTCTGAGATTGGTTCAGGCCTCATGAGATTTCAAAGCCAGGCCTGGTCTACACCTAAAACTTAAGTCAACCTAGCTACGTTACTCAGGGCTGCGAAAAATTTCATGCCCTGTGCAATGTAGTTAGGTCACCCTAACCCCCATGGTAGGTGCAGGAAGAATTCTTCCATTGACCTACGTACAACCTCTCGGAGAGGTGGATTAAAAGCAATGGCTTAAATTGCAGCAACAGAGGTTTAGGTTGGACATTAGGAAACACTTCTTAACTGTCAGGGTGGTTAAACACTGGAATTAATTGCCTAGGGAGGTTGTGGAATCTCCATCTCTGGAGGTTTTTAAGAGCAGGTTAGACAAACACCTGTCAGGGATGGTCTAGATCAGAGGTAGGCAACCTATGGCACGTGTGCCAAAGGAGGCACGCAAGCTGATTTTCAGTGGCACTCCCACTGCGTGGATCCTAGTCACCGGTCCAGGGAGGCTCTGCATTTTAATTTAATTTTAAATGAAGCTTCTTAAACATTTTAAAACCTTATTTATATAGAACAATAGTTTAGTTATATATTATAGACTTATAGAAAGGGACCTTCTAAAAACATCAAAATGTATTAATGGCACGCAAAACCTTAAATTAGAGTGAATAAATGAAGACTCGGCACACCACTTCTGAAAGGTTGCTGACCCCTGGTCTAGATAATGCTTAGTCTTACACCTCAGTGCAGGGGACTGGACTAGATGACCTCTCAAGGTCCCTTCCAGTCCCCTGATTCTAAGATTACCTACCCCTTCCATCAACGTAGGAAGCATCTATGCTTCAGAGCTACAGTGGCACAGCTGTACTGCTGCAATAAAGACATTCACACTGATTGTCTCTGAGATTGTTAGAGCATACAGCATGGTGCCCAGGTGTCTCCTGGCCTTCCTATACAATTTTCAATTCATTGCTAAGTTCTTGGCATGGTGGATCCCTTCCTAAAACCAGCATCTCTGCACAGAGAAGGCATTGTCCTTCTTCCTCCAGTACTTTTAACCTAAAGGTCCTTCTGGGACAGAGGCTGAAGTCTAATTCTCAATGAAGTGCTATGTTCACCTCAGGGGATAGTAAATATTTATATCCACGAGCACTCAGGACTTAGGGTTTATATTTCAAATAACACATGCCATCTCTAGTAGTGGATGCCCTTTCAACACCATTTTGTGGCATTGATTCACTACTGACCTTTAGCTGTGTGGGACTCACCCCTGCGGCGCCTCCTGCTGTCGTCCTGGGAATTAGCTCTTTCACATCCTTGGCGTGACCTCTGCAGGCCAGTGTCCCACTGCCACTGAGCCCCCACATCCCTCCCTGGACTCTGGTGCCCCATTATCTGGGGTGCTGCCCCCTGGCAGTAACCCCTCACTCTCAGGGTCTCCCCTTCCTAGGGAACCCCCAGCCCCTATCCCCACCTCACCTCACTCATAGGCTACTGCCAGTCACCAACTAGCCCCCACTCCTTGGGGCAGATGCAGTATAAGCCACTCCTCACAGGCAAGGTTAGGTTTGGACCTGCTGCCTCTGCCTACCTTGGGCTGTCTCCGGCAACCCCAATACCTGTTTGGCCTTATACTAGGCCACAGCCTGGGAGTTTCCAGGCCAGAGCTCCCCATCTCCCTTGGCCTTCCCCCAGCCCTGCTCCACTCCAAGTACCTTCTCTACCTCCCCAGCAGCCAGACCCATCTCCCTCTACAGCTAGCGGAGACTGTGTGTCTGCCCCAGGCTTCCCTGTCTTTTATAGGGCCAGCTGAGTCTGTTTGGGGCATGGCCACAGCTGAGGCTGCCTCCCAATCAGCCCAACCTAAGGCTCCCTGCCCCAGCCCTCTCCAGCTGGCTTTTAACTCCTTTCAGGCCAGGAGCAGGTGACCACCCTGCTACATGACCCAAGAGGGAGCAGTGGGCGCTGTCCGGGGTTCTCTGCTCGGTGTCCCCGTCAGGCTCCCTTCTTATGACCCTTTGACCGCACTCCTGTCCCTGTTCTTTTATTAGTTGTCCCCCGTACTTAGTGGGTTTCCGTGGCCCTGTGGATCCTCCCCTTAGGCTGGGGGGCGGGGATCCGTTAGCATGGGGCGGGCTTCCGCCCGCCCCCTCTCCCGGATAACCCAATAGATACATGACCCAAGAGGGAGCAGTGGGCGCTGTCCGGGGTTCTCTGCTCGGTGTCCCTGTCAGGCTCCCTTCTTATGACCCTTTGACCGCACTCCTGTCCCTGTTATTTTATTAGTTGTCCCCCGCAATTAGTGGGTTTCTGAGGCCCTGTGGAAGCTCCCCTTAGGCTGGGGGGGGGTTCCGTTAGCATGGGGCGGGCTTTGCCCGCCCCGTTTCCCGGAAACCCAATAGATACATGACCCAAGAGGGAAGAAGAATCCTTACTGAGTCTTGGACACTACATCCTGTGGCACGGAACTCCCTAACATCATGCTACACATCCAGGGATGTTTTTTTACCTTTGAGTTTTATTTGTATGTAGATCTTCCGTGCTTTACAGCAGAGTACAAATAAAAGCTCCAAAATCTTGCCTGTTTTGCAGGGGTTGGGAAAATGAATAGGTTTAGGGGTGCTGCCACTCGTGCTCCATATAAACAGCTGGACAGAGAAAACCATTTGCACAGCACAATATACATATGTGCAGACAGAGAGTACTCTTGTAACACTTCCTATCCAAGATCATTCATAATAGTCTGCTATCTGATGGGCTTCACTTCCCATCTCAATAGATTTCCTAATGCTGTCTCCTTGAATTCTCATCCTGTAACAGGTGTGATTCTTTCTGTACAGCTCAGCTTTGCTCCAGTTTCAGTCCTGCTGGTTGCAGACATGTGTGGTGAGGTAGCAGGTTGCTGATGCTAATTTCTTGTCCTTCCATGGTTTTGTTTTCAGATTCCCTGTATCTCATATGTGTCTTGTGTGAGTTTTGGGTCTATACCTTATGCTATTGATTCTTTTTTTTTTTTTTTTTTTTAAGAAAAAACCAACAACCCACAGTAGCTTGGTGCCTGATCCGGAGAATCCTGTGCACCCACAACTCCCAGCAAAATGAATGGGAGCATCCACAGCACTTCTAAGAACCCAACTGCCATGTGTAACACTAGATAGTCAGTTCAACAGAAAGGTATCAGAGCCAAGTCACAGACTGTAGCCCAGAAACAGGTTTAGCAGCCTAGATTTTTAATGATAGGCATTGCTGCACTCAGCATTGCAACACTGAACAGATTTAGGATCCTAAATCTCATTTTCAAAAGGAATTTAGGCACTTGGCCTAAATCCCTCTGATAGTCAATGGGGTTTAGGCTCCTAAGTGTCTAAATCGGATTTGAAAATTAGATTTAGGCTCCTAAATCTGTTCAGTGTGGCAATGCTGAGCGCAACAATGCCTAAATACTGTGAAAAATCTTGGCCTAAATCTTAAAGAGGCTGTGCTATTTTATTTAAACTACCTTAATAAACTGTCTTGCACTGAACAGGGCTCGGAGTCGATCTGACTTGCCTGGGGAAGCCAGTCATTTAGAAGAAGGCAAAGCAGAGCCAATCTCACAGAAGCTCTGATATGACGTTTCTAGAGTATCCTTTATTCTAAACAGTGAAATAGTTTCCATTGTTTGCAGTGATGAGCAACTGCACTTGCATAACCTGGTCCTGAACTTACTCAATATCACAGAAGCTCAGGCCCGGTGTATCTTATCAAGCTGTCCTCCAGTACACCTCAAAGAAGTACACCCTTTGTTTCCTGAGCCATTCTCTCTTGCTCAGTATGTACCACAGGCCAATACACTTGAAGTAACAATTTCTAAAGCACAGTGATATCCTGCAGTTATTGTTTCGTTGTGATTGTTCGGATTAAAGGTAGCAGACATAGCCTAGCTTTAGTGGAGTGAATTTAGCACTGATAAAAAGTGCAGGCTCAACAATCAGGGTGGCTGATGTTCTCAGTTTAGCCATAGAACAGGCAACATGAGCGTCCCAGCATGGCCCCAACCAATAGGCCTCAACCCTGGCCTTACAGGAGTGATCTATTAATGAGATGCCTGCATATACGCAAGTAGTTAATGGATAAAGTGCCAGCAAATGGTGCTCAGGAATAAGTAGGATAGTTCCTGGGTTCTGTAGAACCAATATATGTTTTTGTTTTGCACTGCAAATGGTCTCTTCTGTGTAGCTCTTTACATGGAGCTCTTAAGAACTTGTTCAGCCCAGGAAACTTCAGGGTCCATGATCTAGTCCACCCTGGCCTTTCTGCTGCAATTGCCACTGAGCATGGCCATTTTAATAGTCATTTTTATGCTTGGATATCTGCCCAGTAGGAACCGGACTAAAACGCACCAACTCATTCTGTATACGAAACCGAACAGTTGTCTGATGTTTATGCTTTTTTCATGCTCATAAGGCGGAATGGCACTTGTTCACAGCCACCGAGCGTCCTCTTGCCCAGCTGGGTCAGTGCAGGGTTGTGGTGGCTTTACTTTCCAAAGCAATGCATAACCTTGAGCCCTTAGATCCTTTATAAATGCAGCTTCAGGAGTTATTTCATATTCCCTTAAGGCATTCCCATAATTAAGGCAAGGAAGGGTAATCACCCGTCTCTGCAAGAGGGAGAACTTCACTGAGACAGTGCATATGAGGGTGGAGGAAAGAAAGAGGGAAAATTTGGTGGGGTTGGGAACTTCATGGCTCAGAGGACCCTTCCTGCATGGGGATGGGAGTTAATGTCAATCAATGGGTGTTTTTCAAAGCTCACAGAGAACTGCCAAGGTTCAGGCTGGTTTTTGTAGGAGAATATGAATGTGATTTTCCAGAAATAAAATATCTCAGCATTTGTGTTTGTGCTTTAGGGCTAGTTTATTGCCTCCAGATGCCATTTAAGAGGCCAAAATAACACAAGATCTCATGTTTTTCAAGGTATTTCCACCATCAAAGAAGCAAAATGCCTCACTCGGCATATTTCACTGATCTCTCTATTTACTTCTGACGTGCCCTCACCATAGTATGTGAGCACTGGTCCTGGATCTGGATGCCTGCAATGAACGGTGCACAGACAGCGGGAGCTGGTTATGCAATGCTCATTGCAAGATCACACCCCAAGTTTGCAAATTTTGCACCATCAAGCTTCTGTGAGCTGCTGACCCTCTCTTCAACACTGATATAGAAGTCAAGGGATACTGTGTAATGTTTGCCCTTTGATTTTAATGAAATGTTCATTGCAGACAGATATCCAGACTCAGGGTCAGATGCATCCTTCTGGGCATAGCTGACCTTCTACTATTTTATTAATAATTCCCTTTACAGGGTGTGTTTTTTCCTTCTTCTTCCTAAGATAGAAATTAACCTAAGGAAATAAAAATAAAGATGAAGACACAGGAGCCAACACATCTGTCAGCCAAATGGTCTCTCGGAAGAATGGCGCCCCAATTTCCAATCCCTGAACGGCACGTTTTGTCTCTTGCGAGAGGGTGAGTCTGGACTGGTGCCTAGGAACCAAACAAGAGCTAACCAGAGTAAGTCTCTGTGCTGCTAGCAATACAGGAAGAGGCGGAATTTCTGTGGAATCTCCCCCTGCCCGCCCCCCTTCCTGCTGGTTTCCTGCTTGGTACATGTGAGCAACAGAGACGGCTTTTGTATTGGAAACTAAAGCAAAGCTGCTATTCTGGGATAACCAAATTGGAGACAAATAGCCTATGGGTAACCCATCACCACTAACCTTACTTTAACCTTCTTTGTGGTGTGTAGTGCAGCCAACAACTGATTTGGTTTCTAGTAGCACATTTAAAGTCTTCCCTCTTTTTCTATGTCTCTCTGTCTTAGGCCCTTCAGTACAAAATTATCAATCATCCATCACTGGCCAAGTGGAGAACAGAGGAGGCCAATGTGGGAAACAGAACTGGAGATCACACACACACATGCAATGCCCCCCCATGTAGAGGCTTCTCCCTCCCCCTACATTATTCCTAATTATTTATTATGTGCTGATCTGTAGTCTTCATTCAGGCAAAACTATCACTGAAGCCCAGAGAAGCTTTGCAGAACAAGGACTGATTAAGAACTTTCATCCAAGCCTACTCTTATTAAGGGAATGAAAATTAAAAAGAAAAACATTCACCAAAATGTTTCATTCATCCATAAAGGATGCTGGGTTTGGTCCAGCTTGATGTAGGGAAGGGAGTGGTTTGATTTCAGCCGAGCCACTTCACTAAGCAAAAAGTGTATGTAACAGAGATAAAAGCCTATTAAGCCATCCCAGTACAGTGTAAAATGGTTTCCTGAAGTACATTCTTTGCTGCTTGTCCTGTTCATATTAACATGACTCAAGTGATGGGGCTTCCTCCCGCCCTTCCCCTCGGTAAATGATCCCAGATTTCATAGATCTTGCTTTTAGGAAGGTTTTCATGCTGGATTTTCATTTTAAATTTTCTTTTGCTCAGTGTCATCCCATTAGTCTGAGATATAGAATAGATTGTAATAAATAAATAAATAAAATAATGCCAAGCCCACAGAGAAATTTATTCACTCATGTTTGTAAAGCACGTGGAGAGCACGGGATGGCAGGTGCTGAGGAAAGCAAAGAATTGTTATTAATAACACATAGCACCTTGCAGACGTTGATGAATGAATGCCCAACTAGAGCTGGGCAAAAATGTTCCACCCAAACTTTTTTTGGTGAAAAACGCAAATTTGATGATACCAAAATGTTTTGAGAATTTGTGTTGATTTTACCCTGCAAGGAGAGAGGGTTCTAGAACCCAGGCTCCAGCCCAAGCCCGGATGTCTACACTGCAATTTTATAGCTCCGCAGCCTAAGTCAGCTGATATGGGCCAGCCACAGGTGTTTTATTGGAGTGTAGACATTCCACAATGACTGTAGGCTTAGTTCAAGTTAATGACTCGAGTTACTTTGCTTGAACTAGCCTTGTTTGAGTCATAGTGGACTGAGATGGTATGTCTATACTGCAATGTCAGCCCAGGGTTAGTTGAACTCAAGTTAGCAGACCCTGGGTTTGTTAACCTAGTGCTTAAGCATCTACATTCATTTGTAACACCAGGTTAGGAATTGTCCCAACCTGGGGCTCCAGTGTCTATACTGAATTATCTGGGCCCAAGTTCAACCATCCATATATCAGATTTCCTAGTGCCCTCTCAAAATATGGCCATTCTAGCCCTTTGTTCGTAGTGCAACGTGGAAAAGCTTGCCTGTCCAGAAGACAAAGAAAGTTGACTTGGGGGATTTGTGGGATACTTTTGGCGGACCCCAAAAGCACAAGTCCAGTGGGGCTGCATCTACACTGCAAAGCAATAGGGCTTGAACCCTGGCTCCCGGCATGACTCAGAATCAAACCCTCCACCCCTGTGGGGTCCTGGGACCCTGGGTCCAAGCCCTGGATTTGCATGATTTGTGTGTAGATGGAAGGAAGTTAGGCTTGAGCCTGAGTTTGAACTCTGGAGTTACACTGCAGTGTAGATGTACCCGGGGTGACCACACTGGGAAACAGCAGTGGGAGTTACACATAGTGATTGGATTAGCAGTCAATGAGGTATACGCAACTTGCTGCATCCACACTGCATTGCTAACTCCGGCTTCAGTAGCACTCACATGCCAGCCCCACTCGCCAACAGACCAGCTAGCTGGGGCTTAATACATGGCTTAACTCCAGCTAGAGATTTTTGTTTGTGGACAGGAGTTGGGTTAGGAGCAAAACTCAATTTATACCTCAAGCTGGCAATTAAATGAAGACAATCCTCACTTCCAGTCTTTTGCTTAGTTCTCGAGAGCCTGCTGCACTGAGCTAACATTGCGCAATTGTACTACAGAAGTTAAAAGTCAGTGGAAGTTATTAAAGTGAAAATGGGTTATTATTCTAACCCCTGGGCTGACAGGCTGATTGGTGTAACCTCAAACTCTGGCTGAGCTAGTCCTGCTTGCACTTGGCAATTGAAAGATGGTTTTTAAACTGATTTCACATCTCTCCAGTTTTTTGTAATAATTAATTTCAAATGAGTATAGTGCTGTGAGTGAAGGGAAAATTCACCCCAACAGACCCCAGAATCTATCGGGAGAGTAGTTGCAAGAAGGAAGGATAAAACATATTAAACCAGGATGACAAAAACCACATGACACGTGTCTCCAATAAAGTGAGGAACAGTTACTAGGTGGGGCGGGATCGAGGCAAATACAAAGGCATTAGGACATTTGAGTTGTCCACAAGGATTTAAAAAACAAACAAGCCCCAAATCCTCTGAAGTTCTGCCAAAGAATTTTGCTTTAACAGCTTCAGCAATAAACTGCGGCCAAAGGGTAGGAATTGTGCGTCTGTGGGGGACGACGACAATGCTGGATAAGGACACCTACATATCCTCACAGCAGGTATGGCACAGATGGCTGCAAGTTCAGTATCTTACGGGTAGCACATTGAAGTCTTAATGGCAACAGCATGAATAATAAGTGAGGTCATCAGGACTAATGTTATTACAATAAATACCACAGGAATTGAGCCGTAATGATAACAGAGTGTGAGTTAGTGAGTTATCTGTCAAGGCCTCCCAGTTCTCTGCCCCCCCCCACCCTCTTACAGGCTGAGGCTGTTTGGATGTGTCACAGAACTGTTTCTTTATTACAACAGGCTAGTGCATCAGAGCCAGAAGGTGTAACTGACCAAGTGAGTTTCACTCTCTAAACTGAGTGACATGCAATAAGTGAACATGTAGCACTGATGGTGAAAAGTAAATAAGAGCTTTAAAATTCATCCCGAGTTACTAACTGAAGTTGTTGCCTGCTGGGAGAATGTGGCAAAATATAAACATCCCGTGAATAGTTGCTCTTTTAAAAAATGTTTGATTTTCTCCATGTCCCTTTTACACTCTGTCCATGAATATTCTAGGGAAATAATTTTCTGATAGAAGTGTATATGGAAACATGGATTTCTAGCTGAATGTTGAAGAATATTTGCTGAAAACAAAATTGTAATTCATGACTGGAAGCAGAATTAAGCTCATCCAGTCAGAGCAGAAACATATCATGTGATCTATGTGTCCTAGCAAAACAGCTCCAACTTTGAATCGTGAGCAACGAACTAATTGTGAAATGACTACACAGCCAAATAAAATAGAGAAAATCATGATCTGGACACAGACAACTTGCAAACAGAGAAAGAGGTGAAATTTCTTGAATAAATAATTGATTATAAATTATTCCCTCTGCTCTAAGGAAAGCAAAATTGTTTGAAATATACTAGATCTTGATGGCATGTCTTCCAAAACACAATAAAAATGTTGCTTCCTACACACATTATTTTCTTTTAGCTGAATGATCTCAAACCTTTTTCAATGTATTTTTCCCCACCAAGTCTTAGTTTATAGGAACAACCAGGGGCGAGTCCTTCTCAACATTCCCAGGACTGATTCTGCTGCTTCCGTCCTCTGCCAATGCCAGGAGCCAAGGACCAAGCTGAACACGAACTCTTTGCATGTCAGTCCTTTGCCCTGTCGCATGGAGGACCTGATCTTAGTTGGGGCCTGTAAGTGCTAAACAACTAGTGATAAATAACGGTGATGATGCAGAACATCCCTCCCAGTGCTCTTTGCTGACCCCTAAATACTTTTTCACTTGCACAGGAAGATCTCCCTCCAGCACACTCTGAACAATTCTTTGCCCTGCTGCACACAGCTAACATCGTCACCATTAGTACCACCCCTGAGAACTGTTCCCACAGTTAACACACAATAGTTAACTGTGTGTTAACTATTCACCTCATCCCACAGCTTTGAAGCAAATGCTGCCAGCTGGGCACAGTGCAGAGAGATCACATCAAAATGACCTGAAGGGAGGAGCTGACTTTCAGCCAAAATAAAAAAAAATAAAAATTACAGCATTTAAACCATTGCACAGAAGTTAATGTTATCGAAGTTTTTTTTTAAAAAAAGAAGAAAACACAGCTCATGTCCAAGATCCCGCACTGTCCTGTGATGTCCCCATAACAGTGCTCTGACAGTGAGGTACATGAACTCTGAGTTTTACTGATCCATTACATCAATAAACAGCCAAATCAAAGTCTTCAATCCAACTCGGGAGGGCACCAGACCCACTCCAGGCACCTTCCACATCTGTTCTTACAACCTTCCCCATACACCTTGATTCTGTTCCACTGAAAGCAAAGGCAAAACTCCCATTGACTTTAATGGGAGCAAGATTAGGCCGGAGTTTACTTGAGGGTTGCTCAGCAGCACTGGTCTATGATGAACACTTGTTAAGTATTGTAGAGTTGCTTGTAAATGCTGTGCTGTGCTGGTAGGTTTGTTTTTGTCAGGTTGCTTGTGAATGCTATGCTGCACATGGCGGTTTGTTACTGTAGTGTTGTTCATGAACCTGGGTTGTGCACACTGCTTTAGTACGGTGGTAGGGCCTGTGAATGTTGGGATATGCACTTAGGGTTTGTTTCTATAGGGCTGCACAAACATAAACACCATACTGCACATGCTGCTTTGTTATTTGTAGTGCTGCTCACAACAGCTGGACTGTGTACAGCTGATTGTGACTGTAGTGCTGCTGAGTGGTGCACACTGGTTTGTGTTATTGGGCTGCTCCTGGCTGCTGTGCTTCCAGCATTTTGTTTTGGTTTAGAAAGGAAGAGCACCGTTGCTTGTATTTTGGAATTAGAAACATCTTTAAAGCATTATGGAGCCTTGGCTAACAAGTAGGAGAAAAAGATCGCATTTTGGAATAAGCCTCGACTTGGCCGCTTTAACCACAAGCCTCAGCCTAATTCTTCATCACACAGGGAGAACTTTGGGGCAAGAATCCCATTTGACTGCAGTGCCTTTGCTTACTTTGCTGTGGGTCTTTCTTTGATCCATGCCTGTAACTGCAAAGTGAAAGGGTTTAGAACTATTTGTGCTTGATTTTCCCACTGCCAAAAAGTTGGTTTCACCATGCTGGTTCCCCCTAGGATCTCTTCTTCCATGTGGGCAGAGAGCAGAACAGCTGTTCAAGCAACTGGAAACCAGAGGATGCAAGTGCATTCAATTGTTAATGCTTTGAGGATTCCGCCAGCTACAACAGCAGCACCATCTAGAGCTTTGAACTGTTCCTGCACCCACTTCAACCTGTCAGCCCCTAATGCCAAACGCTTTCAGATCCAAAACCTTTCCCCTTCTCCAGCTGTGCTCTGAGAGTTCCCAAGGTCTGGCTCTGTCTAATTTCATTCCGGGGCCTGCAAAACCCATGTGAAGTTCTGATTAAGATGTAATGGCCAAGCTTTTCGAGCACCGAGATCTAGAAGAGCAGGAGTGCTGCAGGGGAGGAGTGAGGTGCATCAGCCATTAGAGCTGGTCAGAAAGTTTTTTTGGGGGAGGAAATAGGGTTTTTTGGGGGGAGAGCGGTGTTTGTTTTGTTTGTCAAATGGGATTTATTTGAAAATGAATATTTTTTACATCAATTTTGTTTTGAAATTGTGGTAAAATATCCACGTTCTCAGAGTTTGTTACCCACTCCTCCTTTTTCCCCCACTGGAAAATGTGGAGGAAAACGTTAGAACTGAGAAAAAGTTGGGGGAAGAAAACATTTTATTTCACTTACTTACTTTTCCCACTAGAATAGTATGAAAAAAGTGTTAAAAAGTGAGAGAAAATTATACTTTCCTCTCCATTTTTTTTTAACTTTCCCCTATTTTTCAAGTGAAAGAATATAAAAGGGAGAAAAGTTGGGGCGGGGAGGCGAGATGTGTTGGGTTTCCCCCTCATTTTCACTCCCTTTGCCACTTTCCTCCCCTTTTTCAAGTGAGAAAGGAGGGGAAGGGAAACCTAAAAACCAGAACCTACTTTTTTGTCAGTTTTCAAAAAGGAAATTGAAATGAAAATTTCGATTCTGAAACAGGTTTCTTTCATTTAAAGTTTTTCCATCAAAAATTTTGAAGATTTTCATTGACATTTCATCAATAAACTGTTTTGTTCAAAAATGTTCACTGGGAAAATATGACTTTTGCCTCAGCAGACTTGGGGAGAGCGGGGTGGGTGAGAGGTGCAGCGGATTGGAATAGTGGCTGGGTGCTGCAAGTCAGGAATAAGTTGTATCAAGAGAGTTGTGTGGGAAGTAGACTATCAGGAGCTGCTACAAGTGTGAAGTGCCTTAGCAGATCTGTGCAGCTTACGTAATATGTGCCTCCAGTTTGCCTGATTCTGTCCAACTAGTCAATGACCCCAACCCTCTCGCATGCACAAGCTCTAATGCACTCAAAAAGGGTTTTAAAAAGAAGTTGGAGTGTGAAGTGCTGATGCTCTTGTGACCCAGCTGCATCCTCCCCACTCAAACTTCTCCTTGCATATTAACAATGCCTCTTGCTCCCAGTGCTCCCAGCTCCTGCTGCCATCATGATCTGCAGGGGCTTCCACCCCTCCGTGCTTTCATTTATTTATGGTAAACAATTCTGGCTAACCACTCCCCCCATCTCTGCTCACTATCATCAGCCCTTCCTCAGAAAGCTAGAAACTCTCAGGCCAGCTCAGTCCCTCACTTCATTTCACATCCTCTTGGTTCTAGCACTGCAGAGAGACCATTTCCTGCTGGGTGTGCCACAGGCTGATTCAGTGGATGACACCTGTACCACCCAATACGTGCATGCAGCATGACTAGCATTTTGTTCATGCATCTCAGTTTTTTCCCCAGGTTTTCCCTTTCTTGGCAGGGTGAGTAGTAATTTATAACCCTGGTAGACACACACACATAAAGATACCACTGCAGTCGACAGTCATCGTCTGAAACACCACAGTGTCAGCCCTGTAAGCTGTAGAATTTGTTTGGTCAGGACAGTTGTGGCGTATGCAACTCTGTAAAGGTGGGAAAGGTGCTATGATTCTGGCTTATGTGCAGTGCCCCTTTAAGGGTAAACAGTCTCCCTATTGCGTGTGCTGGGGCAGTGCTGTGAGTGCGTTCCAGCTAGATGCTGTTTTACAGTGAGTCTCACACATTATGTTCCCTCTCGCAGAGACTTTATATTTGTTCTTTCTTTCTTTCTCTGTTGCTTTCCTGAATAAAAGTCATCCAGACTGAATAGGCATGTTTAGCTCTGGGTACACAGAAACCATAACACAGATACATCTTCCTCTGCCAAGGTAACAACAGGGAGTCAAAGCCATCTCTGGAAGTGATTGGAGTTGCATGAAGGATACATTTGGCTGGAAGTATCTAGGCCGGTATTTTCAAAGGAGTCTAAAAGTTAAGAAACCAAATGGGATTTGGGCATCTTAGACGCCTTTGAAAATCCCACACCTAACGCCTAAATGAAGTATTTCCAAAGTGAGTGTTTGAAAACCAATCCTCAAATTATTAACTATTACACTGCCACAGCCATGAGGGGTCCCAGGCGATATCAGAGACTGTACAAACAGTTGTGACCTTGGGCCTGTTACTTAATCTCTCGGTGACTGTTTCTGTCCTCTTTATGTCTCCTGTGAGCTCTCCTGGCCAGTGACAGCCTCCCCCAATGTGTTTGTAAGGTGCCTAGCACAATGGACCCCGATCACAGCTGGGGCGCTAGGCACTACTGAAATACAAATACAAATAATGAATAATTACAGCCCTTGCCCTGAAAAGTGCTCCAAAGACAGGTGAATTATGAAGGGTAAGGGAGAGACAGAAAATATATGTAATATGTGCAAATTTTATAAACATATATACATGTTTATGTTAAAAACGGATTACAAACAGATAAAGTATCATCTTTCCTCATCTGCCGCTAGGCTGAGACATCATTCATTGGAAAGGGCTCGTTTCTATTAGGCACCATGGCATGAGCAGGGATTTGAAGGAGAAGGTAGCGGCCCCACGGTTCTGGTCAGGGAGAGCATTCCACGTGCAAGGGATGGTGTATTCTCGAGGAAGCAGGGAATCATCCGTTTCAGGGAAATGCTTTCCCTTAACAATTCCATCAACTGCATGACAGGTGAATAGGGTGACCAGACAGCAAGTGTGAAAAATCGGGACAGAGACTGGGGGTAATAGGAGTCTATATAAGAAAAAGACCCAAAAATCAGGACTGTCCCTATAAAATCGGGGCATCTGGTCACCCTACAGGTAAAACCAGACTCAGTCTCTGACTCAGAGCAGCCCTAAACTCTGAGTCCATGTCTCGCTGTAGCCTACTTCCTGCTAGATGCCTGCAGGGTCTACATGCTGACTCTGTGCCACAAGGGGCAGCACAGCGGAAGGCACTGATCACGCAAGAAGCTGATAAACCAAGCTAACGAATATGTATAGTTAGCATGACTGGATGAGCTCTCTGTGTGCTCAGCGCTGCACAATACAGGGGAAGACAGGGTCCCTGCCCACAAAGGGTTAACATCTCAAATAAACAGACACTCCTGTTCAGGATCTTAATGCACCGAATGACCACAGGAAGGTCCATGCTCAGGACACTGCCAATTTCTCTCTTCTCATATCTTAATGAGGCAGATTATCACTGGTGGCCTCTGCAGACAGATCATGATGTAGGGGGTAACTCGAATGATGACAGGATGCTCATTTGGTGCATGTGATTGACCAGAATAGTTCTGATGCAAGTGTTCATTGCTTGGCTTTGAGGTTGACACAGTCAGGCCAGTGAGGTTTCTTTAATATTGGGCTAGGGTTTACACTGGGTCCTAGTAGAGCATTGCCACCAACATAATGATGCTGAAAGTCGCATTTTTGGTGATGGGAGGATGGTCCCCGGAGTAAGTGATTTGGTAATGCTGATTTTCTCTCACAGTTGGTTGTTTTGGTGGGATTGTCTGGGAATGTCTCTCTCTCTTCAACCCCCCTCTCCACACACCCCTCCACCCCCGGTGTTCTGGATTCCACACACAGAGACAAACCTTTATTTGCATTATTTTTGCTTGTCCTTTAAAAACACCATTATAAATAAAACCCAGCCCCTCGCCTGAAAAATCCTACTTGCATTTTCTGCCCAGCAGCTCTTTCCCTGGGGACAGCGCAAGCCCAGGATTGCAAAGAATGTTCCCATGCAGTTTACACAGAACCACCCATCATGGAAATAGAATCTCTGGCAACCAGCAGGCCAGCAGAGGTGCAGAGCAGGCAACTATTCCTCCACCAGACTAGATCAATATCCACCCCCTGCTCCAAACTGCAGAGCTCTAGGGGGGGTCAGTCAGCAGAACTAGGGAACGAGTCTGTGGATGGGGTGAGATCGGAGAAGTGTGGAGGCTTTGCTTCTGTGCTGTTACTTCCAAAGTTTTATGTTGGTACAGGCAGGAGTGTGCAGCAGGGTTTGTGCAAGTGCCAGAGATATAGTGAGACTTAGGACAGAGATTCAGGACCAGCCTCCAAACCCATGCACAGACATTTCACATACGAAATTGATTGAGCTCCATCTTTTTCCAATTAAAATTAATAACAAAATTCCCCTTATCAGAGGGGTAGCCGTGTTAGTCTGGTTCTGTAGAAGCAGCAAAGAATCCTGTGGCACCTTATAGACTAACAGATGTTTTTGCATCCGAAGAAGTGGGTATTCACCCACGAAAGCTCATGCTGCAAAAACATCTGTTAGTCTATAAGGTGCCACAGGATTCTTTGCTGCTTCTACAAAATTCCCCTTAATGTCAGAGGCAGCAGAAATTACATAACTTTGTTGTAAGGCCTAGTGCTGCACGGTCAGCAATTTCCTTACTAATGCTCTGTGGACTTGGAAGGGGATGACTTCTTCCCAGAAGAGAGCTCAGCTCCCATCCCTCTCCCTGCCCCTCCCCTTGTCCCTCCCTGTAGTGCAGAGTCACAGATACATGAGGTCTCATGCAGTGGCTTCCATGGAGCCAGAGGGAGGAGGAAGGCAAAGCCTCACACCTTCCTCCAACAAATACTGGTCCATTCCCATTGCTCTGGCCCTGACTCCCCTCTCTGCTCATTGATGCCCCTTCCAGGGCAGGGAGCAGCATGTGGAGGAAGCTGTCACTGATAGAGCTGGTCAGATAGTGTCTCTCTCCAGCAAGAAATTCACGGGGCGGCGGGGGTGGGGGAAACGTGCATGGAATTCCTAGACGATTGACCCCAAACGTGCACCAAGTGCATCTGGCATCTTGACATTTAGTGCAGTTTACAACCAAGTGGTTTTGAGGAGAAGGAAGCATCTCTGCCAAACTTCCTGCTGCTGCTACACAGAGAGTTCAGCAGCTTGACAAGACGTGAGTAAAGTGAGCATTAGGCTGACAGGGTGTCTGTGTGAGTGTGTGTGTGGGCTAGATGTTCATCTGTGTCACAGCAGTATGCAGTGCAGCTAGAGTGGGGAAGAAAGGAAGTCCAGCCACTAGCAGCCTCAGAGCTGCGCTAAACTGCACAATAGCTTCCCAGGAGACCTTTCAGCACCCAGAGATAGCTTCACTCTGGCACACCCTCTTTCCCCCGGTCCATTCTCCCCCTCCAACCTAACACACGCACACACTCCATGCTGAGGCAAGGAGGGACGTGGTGAGGACTGGCTACTAAAGCTGGCAGAATTCTTTTCCCAAAACGTCTCTTTGATGAAAGCATTCACACAAAGCTTTCTGCTTTTGCAAAATTTTCCAGTTTCTCATCAAAAGTTAAGATTTCCACATTTTGAATTTTCAATTTTGGGTCCAACTCCTCCCTTTTTCCCTTGATTTCTTTTGGTTGCTGAATGCAGTAGCATGAATGATGTCTAGGAATTGGGGTCATTTTTTCTTTTGCCACTTGGTAACTTTTCAAAACGTCCTCAACTTTGGAAAAGTTCCAGAGTGGCAGAGGAAAAATTAAACTTGAAATCAGCCACTCTGGAACTTTTCCAGAGTTGAGAAAGTTTTGAAAAGTTATGGAGTAGCAAAAGGGCAAAACAAACCCCCTCAAACATGACAAATATAGATAAAATAAGAGAAAAGGAAGAAAAAGGGAGAGAAAGCAAAATTGGATTTGCGAAAATTGGAAATTAAAAAAAAAATCTGGAAAAAAAACAAATAAACCTCAAAATGGAAACGACTTCTACATTTTTTCATGACATTCCTTTTCCACTTTTAGGCTGGATCTACCTTCTACACCAGCTCTGTGCCCATGTACCAGAGGATCTCTATGGAGCATGTTATGGTGGCTTTAAGGCTGCTTTGTGTCACAGAATGTCATAAAGCAGACTTGATGGAGGTCAGGATCTGACACCATGTGTCTGCATATGTATATCTATGTCATCAGTACACATATACCTTTGTGTGTGCATTTGTGTATGTGTGAGATAAGGAAAGATCTTTTACTGGACCAACTTCTGTGGGTGTGAGAGAGAAACTTTTGAGCCACACAGAGCTCCTCTTCAGGTTTGAGACAGGAACTCCCACCATCATAGCAAAACCCAATAGATTGTTTAGCATAAGTAGTTAACACATATTGTAAGGGACCATTCAAAGGTCGAGCTGCCCATTAACACTTTGTCAGTCATAAGACAAAAAGAGGGGGTTAGTGGGTTACACACTTTTGTGATAAGCCATAAATCCAGTGTCTCTGTTCAGTCCATAATTTTTATTGTCTAGTAGCATAATGAATTTAAGCTCCCAGGCTCGTCTTTTGAAAGTGTTGTGCAGGTTTCCTTTGAGGACGAGGACTGAGAGACCAGATGTAGAGTGATCACTTTGTGAAAAGTATTCACCTGCAAGTGATAGAGATTTTTTTGTCTTTTATCATTTTCCTGTGTGAGTTCATTCGAACAGGTGTGTGAGAATACATGTACATCTGTGTGTGTGTGTGTGTGCGTGCGTGCGTGCGTGCGTGCATGCATGGCTGTGGGTGCACATACATGTCAGTGTATGTGGGCATGTATATGTCTGTGTATTAGTGTAGTGGTAGTGGTGTAGAGGTAATAAAATAAGCGGGTAAACTAACCTTAATTGAACTCCATAATCTCCAGATGAGAAGTGGGTTTACCTGAGTTTACACTGGACTACACTGCCGTGCGTATGGATACGTAACTGATCTGTGTGTGCCTGCTCGAGATGTGGCTTTGCTGCCTCATCGAATCCACTTTCCCTCCCATTTTTCTTTCTGTTGGAAGCTGTGGCACCATCTTGTGTTGAGCGGATGGAAGCACACATGCCGAGAAAACACTGAGCCGACTGCTGAAGGGTCTAAGGGCCTGTCTCCTTGCCTTCTGAAACAGCAACAATTGTCTCTGGCTATAATCCACAGTTCAGCGGCATGTGGCTGGCACTTATTGTCAGCAGTGGATCATTCTTCCAGTGTCATAAGGGGGAGTGGGGTAAAGAATGGGCAGGAGCCCACAGGAAGGGATCCTGGGTTAGCTAAATAAGTGAACGTCCCTTTCCGACCCTCCCACCCCAGTTTTTCTTTGAAGGAGAATAGAGGAGTAAAGCAATCAAACGCTGTGCTGGTGGGGAGTGTGAGTCTTTGCCTTTTCGATTTAAGGCCAATACCATCAAATTTGGGTGCCTAAAGTGAGGATCCTAAATAGGGTTGCCAACTTTCTACTTGTACAAAACTGAACACCCCTTCCCTGCAGCCCTGCCCCTTCCATGAGCCCCCATCCCTTCTCTCAGGCTCCACCCTGCTGGCTCCACTCCCCCCCCCCCCCGTCGCTCGCTTTCCTCCACCCTCGCTCATTTTCACTGGGTGGGGGCAGAGGATTGGGGTGCTGGCACTGGCTAGGGCTGAGGACTTTGGGGTGGGGCCAGGGATGAAGGGTTTGGGGTGCAGGAGGGGCTCCGGGCTGGGGGTTGGAGTGTGCGTGGGGGTGAGAGCTCCGGCTGGGGTGTGGGTTCTGGGGTGGGGCTGGGGATGAGGGGTTTGGGGTGCAGGAGTGGGCTGGGGCAGGATTTTGGGGGGGTGTGGCCTCCAGGAGGGAGTTTGGATGCGCGAGAGGACTCTGGGCTGGGGCAGGGGGTTGGGATTGCAGGAGAGGGCTTGGGGTGCGGGATCCTGGCAGCACTTACCACGGCTCTTGGGAAGCAGCCCCCAGCTCCCTGCAGCTCTAGACACATGGGCTACCAGGGAGGCTCTGTGTGCTGCCCTTGAACCCTCAGGCACCACCCCCGCATCTCCCTTTGGTCACGGTTCCTGGCCAATAGGAGCTGCGGAGCTGGCCCTTGGCGCAGGGGGAGTGCACTGCGCCTCTCTGGCCACCCATGCATCTAGGGACTGCAGGGACCTGGCAGTCACTTCCTGGAGCCTGCCTTAGCCCTGGGCCCCCGCTGCGCGGCCGACTGGTCTGGAGCAAGTGCCGACTGGAGTCAGTGACCAGGATCCCTTTTCGACCGGGCGTTCCGGTCAAAAATCAGGTGCCTGGTAACCCTAATCCTAAATAGGTGGCTTGGTTTTCACAGGGGCTGAGCATACACAGCTGTCACTGATATCAGTGGGACTCAGCACCTCTGAAAACCAGCTGCTTGGGTAGTCTAACGTTAGGCCCCCGACTTTGGCAATTTTGACCAAATGCTTTAACCATTTAATGGGGTTCTTTGGGTGGGGGAAGGAGGTGGGGAGTAGAAGAGAGGAAAGAACTTGCTAATGATGTGACTCCAGCTGGTCAGCCTCCACACCCAACTCTGTACTTAGTCTTGCCTAGCACCATAACATGCACACATCAAGGACAAGACTGTCTCAACTCAGAGCCCTGCCTGGGGCTGGACATGGCAGCAGGTGCTCCAGGAAGAATTCATGCTGATTCAGATTCCGCCTCAGGCTTCCAAAAAAAGCACACACCGCAGCGACGTCTCTGCCAGCAGGTGCATCATGCGTTCTGTCTATGCCAGGCCAGCTCCCCATCCCCTCCGACCTTGTCTAAACAAGATTTTAGCCCATAAAATCTCCTTGTGGTGTTTCCACTAGTCCGGTTCCATCAAGCAGGGCAAGCCAGGGCATTGGTGGCTGTTGGCATTTTACCCACTGTGTTATATAGACCAGTGGTTCTCAGTCTCTTTGGGCTCAAGACCAGTTTGTAAATGTTTATGGTCTGTCGCAACGCAGTAAGTAGTCGGGATGTGGAGGCCCTGGGGTTGTTTTATGTGGGTCCTGCCCCCTCGGGGGGTGGGGGAGGTTGGGTCCTGCCCAGCACGCACTCCACACTGGCAGCTCCTGTGCGGTGGGGCGGGCTGGGCTTGGCTCTCCACTCTGGGCTTTGCAACCTCTGGGGTTGCAGCTCTGCTCAGGTTTGGCCCTGCCCCCTTGACTGGACCAAATTTGTGAGAGTGGAGTTGTGACCTGGCTCATGGGGTTGCAGTGCCACTCACTCAGATTTGGCCTACCTGGACTGCTGTCTTCACGACAGCTGGGCCAGACCCGAGTGGCATGGGGACCCCAGAGGTTGCAGTGCCTGGAGCAAGGAGCCACAGGACCAGCCATATGACCCTTTGAAACATTCTGGCAACCCAATTTTGGGTTCCAACCCGCAAGCTGAGAAACCCTGATCTATTCTGCAGAAATTTTAGGTGGAAAAAATTAGAGTAAATATAGCTTAAGGCAGCAGCACTAGCATGGAGCAGTGGCTTTGCTTCCCCAGTCGATATTTTGTATGTGCAATTGTGTTTCTTGCATTCACCAGAAACAATCTGCCCACCCGCCTGATTTCAGCACCCAGAGATCTAGTTTATGTTTCACAGACATTTTGCAAATCCATACACTAAACAAATGGGATAAAATACAGAAGTTACACTACACAATAGGCTGATTCAAGCTATTTAACAAATGTGTCCTGGCCCCCAATGCGTTCAGCTCCCAAATTCATGCTTGGGGTTCCACAAGGTAGCATTAGCATCTCTGTCTTTATCCAGTAGTACTGTATGAGCAATACTATGCACAGCCAGAAAGTGTGCTGTGTTCTGCATTAGTTTATCACCCTTAAATATTACAACTATTCATAAAGTGATCCAGCCTGTTCTTAATTCTACACTCAATGGATTCATGTAGTGTCTGCTGTAGGAAGTGTCACCTTGTTTATATATTGTGACTACACTGATCTTGAATTTCAAATGCTTGCTGCTTCCCACATTATGGGACAGTGGAAAGGATGCATTGACCAGTTTTTACCAGAACTTGCAATGTTTTAATTACCTTTGTCAAGGGAGAAACTCTGTCTCCTTCCTCCAGTATTACTCCATCTTCCTTTCTGAAGAAGTCTTTGCTCCATCCCTGAGCTGCGTAACTCAGGTTAAGCAACTCAGCAACTTTAATTACTGTACACGTGATTTTATACTTTAGAATGGAAGCTCTTTGAGCAGGGGCTGTCTTTTTGCTGGGTTTGTACAGCACCTTGCACAGTGGGGTTCTAGTCCATTACTGGGGCTCTTAGTTGAGATCAAAATACAAATAATAATAACAGTACAGCAAAATGAGCTTATCAGTCTTGTGGCTTAAATACTTCACTGTTCTGGGGCAGAAGAATGATACCCCCATGTCTAAGCACTGGCTTGCTGCCTGTACCTCAGCACTGGCAATTTCATAAGAAGCATTAGCAAGGAACATTATGGTTTGCTCCCAGCCTTTCAGTGGAGTGTCACCAGGGCTGAAATTGGCCCGTTGTGTTTTAAAAGCTCCATCATACAAAGGAGGAAACTCAGAACACGCCATCCAGGGGCCAATGATGTGAGACGAGTTGGTTTGTTTGCTGGGTCCAAGTTCAGTTCCTACTTGCAGAGATGTCACAAATAACCCAGAGACTGCTCCCTTTGTGGGCAGTCAGGAGAGCTGCTGAGGACTGACTAGGCCCTGGCTACTGCTCCAAGGCAGGAGCATGGTGAATTGTCAGAGCAGCCTGACCTTGCACTGCCACTGCCCATCTAGCTGGCAAGGAGGGGACTTCAGAATATAACCCTATAATATTACAGGGAGGAGGGCCATACTAGTACTAGAGAGACAGATACACAGACATGGCGTAGTACAAAGTTGCAGCATAAGTTTGCTTTCAGAATTTCTAGGGAAAGTAACAGCCCTGCAGCGAGAGAACATGAACAGAGACCCACGCTGTCAATTTCACCAGCACAATTTGTCGGGGCCGAAGTCTTCTGCACATCTGTGGAAGGCCCTGACCCAGCAGGAACAGTGGTGGTTCTGTTGCAAAAAAGCAAGATTTGGAGATGACCTGCAGGGGGTCTGCATCGCACCATTCATCGCAGGCTCCCTATACAGCAATGTGCACAGGGTGTCAGGGACAGGGCAGGGCCCAAGCCACAGGATAATTAATTTTGGAGCCACTTGGCACTCTTCCTCCATGAATGGGGGGAAAGGGGTGCACATCAGCCACAAGGTGCCAGAGTGGGATAGCGCATAAGAACGGCCGTACTGGGTCAGACCAATGGTCCGTCTAGCCCAGTATCCTGTCTACCGACAGTGGTCAGGGCCAGATGCTTCAAGGGGAAGGAACAGACAGGGGAAGAACAATTCTAGAGTAGCTCTGGAAGGAGCACAGCAGGAAGGAGCCCCCTCTTCCCCATGGAAATAGTTAGTGTGCAGTCTTGGGACCCAGCGTTTGGCTCTTCAAAACTAAAAATTCAGAAGCCGCATTTGAAGCAATGGACTCGGTTCCTCGGGAGGCCTCGAACTGTGACACACCCTGGACTGAGAGACAACCATAAAAATCCACGCTGTCTCTGTGCTATTGTTGCAGCTGAAGGACATCTTGTGCTGTTGGGGAAGCACTTCGTTGCCACAGAGGATGATGGCTGATGTAAACCCAACTGTCACTCTTGAGCAACTCAGGACAGGAGCTGGGGCCTGGTGGTCACACACTTCCCTGTGACAATGACTCTGCAAGCAGAGGCCGCAGTGTTGAAATGCCCTCTTTGTGCTAGACGAGTGGTGCCAGATAAGCAGCATGCCTGCCTCCTCCCAAAAGCCCACAGTGCACAGGCCAAGAGACGCAAACACCAGTATCTTGGCTATGTTGTGGTGGTTGCTTCCCAGCCTGTGGAACTGCAGGACTGATAAACAGACAATTTTGTATCTAACGGGATTCATGGTATCACAGGCCCTTCTGTTGTTTCTGCTGACATTGAACCTTGAGCATTGCCATCGGTGGCTAGCTTTTACTCTGGACATCTCACCATTCTGCAAAGCACTTTTTTTTCCATCTAAAAATGCATGGAAAGGATTCTGTGCTGATGAAATTGTGGGGTTAACAGGCCTGGTCAGAGCCAATGAAAGTTCAGGCTAGTGCTGTGCAAGCTTCTTTGACAAAACTTTGCCTATACACCTCAGTCCTGATCTCGCTGTCTTAGTCTGATGCTCTCCATGAGCTCAGCCAAGTCACCTGCGTGGTGATTGGTAGCACCCCGATTTTCCAGTTTTGGGCTTCTCCTGAGCAGAGCATTTTAAAATGTCAAATGCTGCCTGGATGTGCAAAACTTGGGAACTAGCATAGCCCCCACCTAAGTGATTTTCATTTATAATTGATGTCAGGATTTGAACCCAAGTGAAAGGCTAATTCCTTACCTATTGGAGCTCCCTGTAAAGCATCATCTTAACCGAGATGTGAGCCCAAGACCTACATTCAGGGGCGGCTCTATGTATTTTGCCGCCCCAAGCACAGCAGTCAGGCGGCTTTTGGCGGCGCGCCTGCGGGAGGTCTGCTGGTAACGCGGATTCGGCAGCATGCCTGCGGGAGGTCCGCCGGTCCTGGGCCTTCGGCGTACCTGCTGCTGAATTGCTGCTGAAACCGCGGGACCGGCGGACCTCCCGCAGGCGCGCCACTGAAGGCAGCCTGACTGCCGCCCTCACAGCGACCGGCAGGCCGCCCCCCCGTGGCTTGCCACCCCAGGCATGTGCTTGGTGCACTGGTGTGTGGAGACGCCTTTGTCTACACTATAATGACAATACAACCCTAGCACTATTTTGACTGAAACAATAGATCTTTCCTATATAAGATTTAAAGATCATTAGATGTGCACCATCTATAATGTCTGTCAGGCTTGTGGTATGTATGTAAACTGGAGTATAATCCATTTCAGTTGCAGCAATATTATGTACGTGCTCTAATAGTTAGCATCTCTACAGCTATTTCCACTAATTTGTAAATCCATAGAACTGCTGCCCGTTTAGTGTTACAAAAATAGTTATTGATCCAAACTTGAAAGCTCTGGAGTAACAGGGAAGCCTGGATCTATATGAAAGGAGAACAAACTGCTCTTTAATTGGCTGACATAGTTGGAGATATGACATCTAACTTTTGGAGGTGCTGAGCTGAATACCATAGTTTCCATTGATTTTAGCTGGAGTTGTGAATATACAGCACTTTGGAAAATCAGGACTCTGGTCTGTATTCCTTTAAAGTGTTTTTCACAAGTTACAAAGACTCCCTGTCTCCCTCTTAAAAAAAAACCCAATAAACAAAACTCCCAACCTTTCCCAGTAAAGTCTATGTTGGGAGAGCAGCACAAATGGATGTGAGATGTTCATGAAAGGATATAACTTGGATACTGCCAAGAATCGAAGGTGACAGTGCTGCATTATAAACAAGAAGTTCTTGGCAATTAAAGATCCAGATGAGACCTTAGAGAGCAGGGTGAGGCCCAAGGGGGAAGGAAAGAGGCTGGGAGGCAGATTGTCCCATATCTGCCTACTGCTGAGTTCTTACACCTTCCTCTGAAGCATCTGGTACTGGCCATAGCCAGAGATGGGACAATTGGGTCTCATCTACTATGACACTCATAAGAACATAAGAACAGCCATACTGGGTCAGACCAAAGGTCCATCTTGCCCAGTATCCTGTCCTCTGACAGTGGCCAATGCCAGCTGTCCCAGAAGGAATGAACAGAACAGGTAATCATCAAGTGATCCATCCCGTCACCCATTCCCAGCTTCTGGCAAACAGAGGCTAGGGACACCATCCCTGTCCATCCTGGCTAATAGCCATTGATGGACCTATCCCCCATGAACTTATCTAGTTCTTTTTTGAACCCTGTGTGTTGTGTGAAAAAATACTTCCTTTTGTTTGTTTTAAACATGCTGCCTATTAATTTCATTTGGTGACCCTAGTTTTTGTGTTACGAAGAGTAAATAGCACTTCCTTATTTACTTTCTCCACACCAGTCATGATTTTATGACTCCTATGTTCCTATGACAGTGCTTTGGGGATCCTAGCCATGTGATTTACAAAGCCATCAGCTTGTTGCTGGGATTTGCTTTCCCTAGCTGTTAGTATTATTTATTAATGTAAATAACACCACTCACAAGGATCCGGATGCCCCGCAAGCTAAAACAAACTCAAACTCAACAGGAAGTTAGCAGCGAGACAATATTCTGCTTAAATTTAAAAATACAAATGAGTCTCACCCTGGAATCTCTTTAGGAAGTGATTTCCACCAGAGGGGAGGTGGAATCTTGTTTAGCTCCATTTGGGGTCTTCCGGTTTAGACACTTATCCCCTGATGTTCAGAGGTGCTGGGCATTTACAGCTTCCATTGGCTTCAAATGGAGTGAGGGGTGTTCAGTACTGAATGTGTTCATCGAAAAATGTGGCATCGAAAAATTACAGGTTGCTTTTCAAAATATGGACCTAAATGGTTTAGAGGTTCTGTATTTTGAATGTGCAAGTGAAGGAAACTGGGCTGACTTGTGACAAAATGTGGCAAACACAGACAGGACTGAATGAGCCACAAACACTGATCTGTGTTCTCAACCCTGGATGATGTTCTTCTAGGTCAACTATTCTGTGGAAAACAGGGGGCTTTTGTCTCTGGGGCTGTCAATTCAGTGCTTTCTCAACAGCACAAAATCCATACAGAAACTTTAAAAAGAAAAATAACTCAGTAGTAATCAGAACCAATGGCAGATGAGTGAATAATTCACAAATAACCTACCTGGCTAATTTAGCCAGTGTTTCTGTTCATGGAGTCTCCACTAATGGGTTGTGATTTTCACAAAGGCGTTTGTCATTTGAAATCTGTTTGAGTTTTGGCCTCTGTGGATTGATCAAGAACATATGAAATTCAAGCAGTGTTACCTAGTGGTGGTTGGTCAGATACATCATCTAGTATTGATTCTATTCCTTGACTGGACCAGCGTGCAAACACTTCTGTTGTGAATACTTGAGTGTGCAACTTTTCTCAAGTTTCCACCGGTGCACAGGACATTGAAATTTGTGTCAGAGAAACTCAATTGCCTGAATGTTCATGGAAAGCAAATGGAAAAAAGGGCTCAAACACGTACAGTGCAAGTTCACGTAACAAGCCAAACAAAGCTACACCAAAAATACGGGGCACGATTCCCTGAGCTCTAAAACCAGCTCTACTACTGAACACACCTACTAAGACAATGGTGGGAATGTGACCATTGTGTTTCACGGGCCATACACACAAAAGGGAGTATGTGCTAGGCCTAAACCTTTTTGCTTGCTACACTCAGTACTAATCAATAAGCCTTCATTCTCAGGATGTTAAGTTGATAACATCTCTAGGGACTCACAGTGGTGAAACTTGGTTCATATGTGGTGATTAAAGGCTATTAGGCATAGAAAAGCATCTTTAGTGTGTTAAAAAAAAGACACCGGTTAGCATCAGATACACAATAAACTTCTGCCTTACTAATCAGTAGGAAATCAACACAGTATTGTTTTAGAAGTTTTTATCTCATTCAAAATATATTCTAACATGTTCTGATGCCTCACCCTCCATTTGAAGAATGGGTTCCAACCCACAGCTGTTTTTGTAGTCTCCCGGGACCAGATTCTGCCCTGGGTTACACTGGTATAAATCCAAAGTAACTCTATTGACATAACTGAGAATAAAACACAACCCCATAGCCTCTGATTATATTAATTGCTAAGGACTAACTTTGCTTGCCTTGCAAAATATGGAGGAGTATCTTACTCCTTACATAGCCACATAATGGGACTAGCAGTTCTGTTCTTTATATGAGTAAGGGTGGCAGAATATAACCCTATAATATTACAGGGATGAGGGCCATACCAGTACTAGATAGATAGACAGACAGACGTGGCTTAGTACAAAGCTGCAGAATTTCTAGGGAAAGTAACAGCCTTGTAGTGAGAGAACACGAACAGAGACCCACGCTGTGCTGTAAAGACTGATAGGTTTGGGGAAAGAGATGGAAGATCCATTTCTCCCCCCATTTTAAAACAGATGTGAATGAACCAGTTCAGATGAAATAAGACCAGACCCATGCTGATCCGAACCTCTTGCTCACTGGCTGGTGCTATTTTTCTATTCCTTTCATAAACACCAAGTGTACATGAATATTATTAATAATAATTAGACTGTATATTGTACAGGATGCTTATGGGTCACTCAAGAGCGTTTTTAGACTGAACGTGGAACTCCGTGCAAGGGCGGTGACAGTTAGTGGGGTTTTCTTATCTGACACAGGCCATCTGAAAAACAGCTTGAGCCTCACAGTTTCTTTCGTGTTGGTTTTTTTTCCCCAAAGACAGAAGTTTAAAATAAATGTGACAAACACATAATCGCCCATGAGCAGCAACATCCTCCATTTGCTATAGCCCAGCCTCCAACACTGGCTGCTGAAAATAGGACAGAAAAGCTATAAATGCCCAAACACGCTATTTAAAACAACATTACGAGGCACTAGTGATGGTTTTCTTTTCTGAGAGGTATAAGCACATGTGAGCAGCAACCAGGTGCTCATGAGAGCAAACTCCAGCCACCCCACATTAGCGAGCGGCGTACATATCAGCCAGTAAAGAGTTCATTTTGAAAGTGCTTTTTGCCGAAGGTGCCAGAAACAGCTTCATGCCCTCAGGGTGTGATTGACCAATCAGACTTGTGGTGAAGATGCAATGCTTCTAATCTAGTATCTCACTGGGTGAGTGGGTTGTCACTCAATGTCTTGCTGCTGAGGTTAGAGACCAGCGTGATGTGGCATCTCCTAGAAGAGGCTCTCCATCATGCATGGCTCACTTAACTGCTTATAAAGACTCAGCTGTTATTCTTCTGCATCATCTGTGGGGTCTTAAATGCTTAGAACTAGTAACTTAAAAGTGAAAAAGCCTGCCAGCCTGCCACACCTATTAGCACAACATCGAAACTGTTAAAGAGCCATTTGAGTGGTAATGAAGCTTTTTAACAGGCATTCGCCAACCCCCGGGTATATGTGCATTACTGTAATATTTACTCAGAACATGTTAGTCTACAGAACCTTAATTTAAAATTTGCTTTAAAAATATTTCATTAGTTAGTTGGTGAAGATGATAAAATCACATCTCTAAAAAATCCTTGAATAGATTTTTAGATGCACAATCATCTTTAGCCTTAAATGCTTGGATCTGAGGACATATAGTTTTTTAAATAAATTCTTCAAAAGACCACTCTTATCTAAAATACACATTTTAATTTTAATTACTAGAGTAAAAAAAACTTGCTTCCAAAGTCTTCCTGTCCTTTCTGTCCATCCCTTTCTCCCTTCACCCCCTTCCCCGCTCCTCCCCTTTAAAGAGAGCCCTTAAAGGGACAACACCCCTTTCCTGCCAGATAGCTGGACAAAGAGTTTCCCTTTCTTTACTTCTGACTATCTGATTAACTAGTTTTAAGAGAACCCTCCAGCAAAATCAGTACCTTAGTAAGATATAAAATCCTTTGTTATGTCTAAAATCTTTGGAAACATATTTTTTAAAGTTGGTGAAATTTCATAAACATGTCTATTGTTATGGAGATCACGCAATGTAAATTAGTGTTCCCTTTTTCTAAAAGCAATGAATATTGTTATGAACACACTAAACTTCTGTGACTGATTAATTTTAAATAATGTCTTTGTTTCAGTGAGTTAAATATGTAGTAATCTGGAATAATTACTTTATGAAAGCTTAAGAGTACATTTAAAATATAAAATCAGCTTAGAAATAGTGATTAAGAACATGTAAAACAGAGAAGAACTGCATCATGTAGGCCATAATATTTAATGTTGTATTCAGCAGGACAGCTGACTCGCCCTTACCACAAAGTTTTTGCAAATAAGTCTCTGACAAACTTCAGGGCATATAAAAAAACCTGTGACTAACATTTTTTATTCCCAAGTTTAGTGCTTTTAATTAGGTACCTTCTGCATTTCCAGTCTTTACCCTCTGACATGCAGTGGAAAACATGCTCCATTTTCTTTTGAAAAAACCCTCTTCTGCCATTTCTTTAATGTCATTTGCTTCCCCCTCCCCCCCTGCCATTGGGCATAGGGGCACCAGTTTAATAATACTGAGCAGGGCCCCATAAATCCTAAGGACGGCCCTGCTCCAACCACACCAGACTGTCCCTGTGGTGAAGTCAGAAGCAGCAGCCACTTTGGGAGAAGCTCCAGTAGCAACTGGCTTTTGTGAGCTTTTAATCAGAAACCTCTCCAGGATCCAGGGGCAAAACACAGGGATTGGGGTGGGGGTGGAGGGGAGATTCCACAAGTGGGAAGGAAAAGAGCAAGAACATTTGAATGTTATAATTATAGCAGTTTGTCAAGCAAGGACCAAGTAGGATTCTTCAGGTGAGAGGAGAAGCCTGAGAGAGAGCACTGGGGTATTACAGTGTGATGGGTGAATTACAATTCCTGTCCACACTGGGATTTTCATCCTGCATTAGCAGGGCTTAAAAATAGGGAGCATCTGTGCTCCAGCTGGGTTACAGGACTGGGCTGGAACTGCAGTAAGGGCCTGATCCAAAGCCCACAGAAGTCAAGGAAAAGCCCATTCACTTTCACTAATGGTTTGGATCAGGTCCTAAACTGGCAGCACAACACTTTAATTTGCTTACGTACTTGTGGAGTTTTGCCTTCCAAGACATCTCTCAGCACTTTATATTCAATGAGCTTCCTAGGGCAACACCACTGCCCTTGCACTGAATCTGGATCTAGCCCAGAGGACCAGATTCTGCTTTAACCTACACTTGTCCAGTCCCATTGACATCAGGGAGATGGCATGAGTAGGGCGGGGTCAATGAGAGCAAACTATGGCCACATGAATTTCACGAGTTAGCTCATCCCTAAATGAACGCAAACCAATTCCTGGCCCCGGCCTCAGCTGGGAGGGGCATCACTCATGATAGGCCCAGATTTACCTGCATCCTGCACAGACATGCTGCTTACTCCTACACATATTGACAATGGAAGTGCAGGATCTTGAAAGTAAAATGAGCGAGGACGTGGTGAAATGAACCTCCTGTCCCATTCTGGGTGTGGGCTACCTCATTCAAAGGTGCTTTGTCACCCCCCTTTGCTGCACAGTTTTGTGCTTTTGGGAGTTGGCAGGTGGAGGGCTACAGCTGATACCCTATGCAGGGCTGGCTCTACTATTTTTGCCGCCCCAAGCAGCGTGCCGAATTGCCGCCGCAGACGGCGGGGGCAGTCCGTGTGCCATTAGGGCAGCATGCGCGTTTCTGCGGCAGCGGCAATTCAGAGGCAGCTTCTGTCTTCAGCCAGAAGCTGCACGGCCATGGATAGCTGAAGATAGAAGTTGCCACCAAATTGCCGGCGCCGCGGAAACACGCGTGCCACCCTAATGGCACAAGGACTGCCCCTGCTGTCTGTGGTGGCAATTCGGCATGCTGCTTGGGGGCAAAAACACACAGACTGCCGCCCCTTGCAGATTGCCACCCCAAGAACCTGCTTGGAATGCTGGTGCCGGGAGCCGGCCCTGACCCTATGTGTCTCAGAGAGGTTATGTCTGCGCTGAAGCTGTACTTTCCAGCTCAAGGAGACATGCCTGCACCTGAACAAGCTTCAGCACGAAAAGTAGCCCTTTAACTGTGGCAGTGCGAGTGGTGGGAGGGGCTAGCTGCCCTAGTGTGTGCCTAGGGACTCAGATGAGATTGTACTCGGGGCAGCTAGCCCCTCTCATGGCAGAGGCAGCCCCAGCTACACTTCTATTTTTAGCACGCTAGCTCTACCAGAGCTAACCGGAGTATGTCGCCTTGAGCTGGAAATTGCACCTTCCAGCTCGGTTGCAGACATACCCAGAATAAAGATCGTTAATATCCCGTAGGGGAGGCTGCAAACTTGTTCTGGAAAGGCTGACTTGGTTAGGAAATGTGGAGTGCAATTTCAAAGCTATTGCATGCCTTAGTGTGATGACACCTGACGAGCTGAAGGGGAAATCCGCTTCACTGTGAAATCCCCACCTGCTTTTGCTAAAGCTGGGCCTAGTGGCTCACAGGCAGTGGGGTGTGCTCTAGAGCAGGGTGTTCGGACTGGAGAGAGATTTAGGGTCACTCACTGTCTGGAGACTCAGACCCATTGCTAGCTAGTTTAGGCCACCAAGGGTATGTCTACACTGCAAGAAAACACCGGTGGCTGGCTCGTGACAGCTGACTCGGGCTCAAGTTGTGGAGCTATAAAATTGCCGTGTAGATATTCGGGCACAGGCAAGAGCCCAGACTTTGGGACCTTGCAGGTGGGAGGGTCCAGAACCCAGTTCTGCAGCCCAAGCCCTGTAAGCCCAAATCAGCTGAGACTGGCCAGCGGCGGGTGTTTTATTGCAGTGTCGACAAACCCTCACTCGAAGGGGCTGTGGGGTAGCTGAGGATTATCAGAGCACTATCATACTCCAGCCATACCCCCGACAGCGGTGGCCACAGCCGGTGTGTGGAGTAGGCATGGCTCTGCCTGCTCTGTGCCAGCTTCAACGCCTCTATGGGCGGAGTCCTCAGATGGCAGGTCTGGGTGCTCTCCAGCCCCTTTGTGCCACCAGCTTGGTGAAAACAAGCTGAATTATAATGTAGAGCCTGGCCGTTTATGTTTCACACGCCAATAGTTTAATGCTTTTTATCCATATTAACTACTATCTTTCTTTAGCGCAGGGAAGGTCAGTGTTGTAGGCTGTGACACAAGGGGAGCATGAAATATAGTTGTCCTGTCAGTATCATATTTCAAACATAATAAAAGACTGGTGAATAGTTTTCAGATGTGTTTGCTTCTGCATAAAAGGGTCAAATATTCCAAAGCTCCTAAGTGAGTATCTCATTTTCACAAATGACATAGGCAAAAAGTTCTGTTACAACTGCAGGCTGAAGGAACAAAGATATTTTGGTCAAAATTTTCAAGCCTATAATAAGGCTAAACCCATACATAGACACTAAAATGTAAGTGTCCTGATTTTGAAATTTTCTAATTTCCATTGGGTGTTAGGAGCCTAGATACCTTTGAGGATCTGGGTCTGAGTATTCACAACGGCTGTCAAAGAGAATGGGAGCTGTAGATGTTTACACTCTTAGCCATCAGCTTGCTTTACTTAGGTACCTACTTATGGATTTAAGAGCCCAACTTTAGGCACCCAGGTTTGAAAATATTCACAGATTCAGGTTAGATTTAAAGACCGGAAGAGACCATTTTGATCAGCTGGTCTGCATAACAGAGCCATAGAACACTAGCCTTCATCTTTAGTACAGTCCAAGTGTCTTTGCTTTGTGAGCAAGATCAAACGCTGCTCTGAACGCTACCCACCACAACTACCCTGCATACATTTATTTATAGCAGTTTAATTTGTGGAACAATGTATGGACATGGGATTGTGGTTTCTTGATGAAAATATTTGAGCACGTTTACAACTTTCAGATCTTTTATCAAGCTCGGGGTTGATTTTTTTTGTTTATTCAAAAGCCTGATTCTGCCCTCCCCCACATAAGTAAGCATCAGCACTGACTGCACTGAAGTAATGGAGTCACACAGGTGACAAAGCGATGTAAATTGGGTCAGATTCAGGCCCATCATGTTTTATCTACAGCATTGCAACTCGTGACACAAACAGCATAGGAAACTAGTGAGCACATATCAGATCTGCCATTGCATTCACTTAAAGAGAGAAGCATGATGAAATTGCTCCAAATTGAGACGCTAATTCTGAGCTTTCTTAGAGGTGGACCTCCTGGACTATGGATTGGGGCTGGATTTCTAGCACGTTCAAAGTTTGAGGGTGTTAAGATTTAGAGTTCTGGCTTAGGCTGTCCCTAGGTTTTTTTCAACCCTGTTGTTGTCACAATAAGCACATGATTTAGTGTATGGACCAAACTCTATGTTACACTGCACTGCTCCTTGTATTGCATGCCCAGAAAGGGATACAAATAAAATATGTCCTCTCTCACCTATGAAAAATCAATAATTTGACCTGGAAGTTCAAGGAATTTATGGAAGTGTCTACTGATTTCAAGGGCTTCTCTGTGTTTGCATGGTAAAGAGAGAGAAAGAAAAAAAGATTCAGAACAAATTGTACAAACTACATCCCCAATTCCACTCCCTCCCATTTTTTTTAAAAAACCACCCATATTTTCCATTCCTCTTTATTATTATATATTTTAAAATGCCGGGGATGAAAGAGGAACTCAGCATGCTAGCTATATCCCTCATTCTCTAATACTCCCTGTCAGACACAAGGATTAGGGCTTGTTCTTAGCTGAGGACCTGAGCCTGGATCCTGCAAGCACATGAGTGACTTTACACGCATGAATAACCGCATTGAGTTCAAAGTGTGCATGGCTACTCATGTGCATAAGTGTTTGCAGAATCAGGGCCTTGGCCAGCACAGTAACAATATGGTGAAACGAGTGGCTGCCTCCCTCTGTGTGTTAATAAAGCAACTGAAAGCTGCTGGCTTAGTTTAGGTCCCAGCAGGCAAAGACTACAGACCCCTCCATGTGGTTTGGCTAGAGGTACTGAGACAGCAGTGGAAAGTTGGAAAAGGGAAGGCTAGATGGGTAAAATGGGAAGGAAAGGCAGCTTCTGAGTGGCAACTAAGGGAGAACTGATCCCTGGTAATTGATGAGACACAAGCCAGGAGCTGACTAAACATGCAGTGACATCTTTCAAACGAGCACTGACTGCATAGGAAGATGCTGCACACATCTGTCCGCGCTAAGACTTTTCCAAAAAATTCCTGGTGTTGATAACACAAGTTCAGCTTCCATAGTCCTAGCTGTGTTGTGGAGCTTAGTGTGGGGGGCTTTCTGGCAGTTGTGTTCAACACTGTGTGGATTAGATGAGAATGACAGTTGGAACTGGCAAGCTGGCTCCACGAGGGCTCCCCTTGTTGCTAACACCCATGGAACCGGTGTGGTGTTCACAATGGTGAGAATGGTTTGTGAAAGTTCTCCAGTGCAGAACAAGCTAATGGTAAACAAACCATTGATGTTTCTGTGCTGGTGTGTGTAGAACGCTTAGATCAGGGGTTCTCAAACCGGGGGTCAGGATCCCTCAGGGGTCACAAGGCTATTACATGGGGGGGTTGTGAGCTGTTAGCTTCCACTCCACTATGTCTTCAGCATTTATAATGGTGTTAAATATATAAAAACATGTTTTTTATTTATAAGGGGAGGGGGTCGCACTCAGAAGCTTGCTATGTGAAAGGGGTCACCAGTCCAAAAGTTTGAGAACTGCTGGCTTAGATACTCCGGAGATAGGGGTCTTAGAAATATGGGGGGTGAATAGGCAGATGGGCAGACAGATGGCCAGAGAGAACGAGCAGTGCAGTCCGTGATATATACCGTGACTTTTAGAAACAAATGCTTCCTTTCCATAAATCACCTGTGGAAATCAATGGTGATCTGATGGGGGCTGGTTATTTCTTTTGCAAGAGAGATGGGTCCAAACTACAATTTCAAATCCAAAGACATCTGATCGGTTTGGGGATGAGATTCAGTTCCTTGGTCCCAAACCAGCCCCATCTCTTTTGGTTCTGGCTTGGGATCTTTTTTTTTAAATTGGGTCCATAAGCAACTGAAGGTGTCAAAAAACCTCTCAGGAACAGCTGATCTGGTGAGATATCCTCTCTCTTGGGCTGAATGATATCTCTCTGCCAGCCTATGTCTCTTTCATCTATTTCCCTTCCCAAGTGCATTCCCTATAGCTCTGCTCTTCTGCTGCACCACGAGTCCACATTGCCAGCTTTGTCACAGTGTAGCCAGGGGCAGCATCGTAATCCAAGACAATCTGGCCATTTAAATAGTTAAAGTAAATTTCCCCTTCTAAAAGCAAGAGGCTATTGGACTAGCCCCTGGAGTTCCTTTGTAAGCCAGCAGTGAACAGCCTCCCCCAAGGTGTGATTAGCTCAAATACAATAAATGTGGCCTGGTTGCCAGTTCTGCTGATGCCTTGGGGCCTATTCTAATCTGCAAGGTATTCAGTCTGAAAGTGCATCTGGACAGTTTGCACAGACCCCATCCAGCTTTGCTTTAGCAGCAGTTTGTGAGCTTTGCACCCTGTGAGAGGGACAAAGCCAGGAGCTGCTGCTGCTGCTGCTGCATTTCACAACTCTGACATGTTGTCACTCACATCCAGACATTTCCTGTTATCTAACCTCAGCCTTATCTTCCCCATTTTCAGCTTCCTCTTGAAGAAGGAGAGGCCCCTTCAAAAACGAGCTGCCTTCCTGGGCTGAGCCCCACTGCTCTGCTTCTGCTTTGCTCCCTGGGTGCCCCCAGCAGGCCCCACGTGCCTGACCCAGCACCACACAACTTCTTCCCCCGTGAGAGCACAGCTACAGGTATGGTTTGTACCCGCTGGCACTCCTGCTTGGCTTCGCTCTCTTGTATGCTGTAAAAGGGGGTGGCAGAGGGGAGAAGGGATGGAGTTTCAACTGGGACACGTGTCTCACTCCTCCACCTCTACTTTGAGGTGGGTACAGCAGCAATTCTCCTGTCTAAAGTTGTTTTGGGGGGGTCTCTTTCGGGAGACTTTGGGGTGAGATCCCAGGGAACACCTCCAATTTCTGCCAGCCCTCTGCCTGGACACTCCACCCCCACTAGGGTGACCAGTCAGCAAGTGTGAAAAATCGGGATGGGGGTGGGGGGTAATAGGAGCCTATATAAGAAAAAGACTCAAAAATTGGGACTGTCCCTATAAAATCGGGACTTCTCGTCACCCTAACCCCCTACCTTCCTTGGTGACTTTCCCCTATGTTTACAATTTGGTCTAGATCATTTCTTAGCCCAGCTTCCAGAATCCCTCTCTCCAAGACACAGAATCATATCCAATATTCAACCCTCCCTGGGGCAGATATTTTTAATGAGTGGGTTTGCCGGGTCTCTCCTTGGAGGGGAAAAACCATGCAGCTGGACAGTATATTTTAAGTATATGGATAGAAGGGTTGGCTTCTTCATTTCTCTTTTCTCCCCATGCATCCTGCCAGGAAAGAAAATGCAGCTGATTGTGCCTGGGAACTCTGCACTTGGAACCATAATTAATTTATGATGATGATGATTTATTATTAATGACTATGTGTACAGCTTCTAATGTATGCCTGGTGCTTTACAAAGAAATAAAAAAGGTTGTTGGCCTTGGGGAGATTTCAATCCAAATGAGACATAGAAAAGCCAGGGCTATAACTAGCAACGAGCAGGGGGAGGTGATCCGGAGGTTTCCGCCAGTGAAAGATCATACAATAAGTTAGTGCGCATGCCCCACTGGCTGGGTCCTTTTCTCGAGTTCTGTGTACGTGAATTTTAGATATTAGCATTTTTCCTCCCTTTTTCTTGTCTCCTTTCTTAGAAGTCAGTGAAGCAAACAGTTGGAGAGAGCAGAGTCCAGTGGGAGTGCAGAAGAGGTGGGGTGGAGGCCGGCGCTGGAAGGTGAGTTTCAAGGTGGGATTTGCAGGACGATTCAGGGATATGCAATGCTAGCAATAATTAGTATTGTATCAAGCACTTCTACATAATTTATGCTTCTAGGCAAAACAATCATGTGTAAATTGCCACTCTTCTGATTTTCAGGCTCCTAAGCCATTTCTGCAGCTCTAATCGATCCCCTGATGTGTTAGACTCAGATTATCTATGTATTGATCAGCTATCAAAAGGTTCTCCTTGGCTAATAGTTTTATCCTTTCTGGGTCTCTGAATTGGGTTGCAAATAAGAACACTGGGGACACCATGTGCTTTTATGTCAGCCACAGCGAAATGGGGCCCAGCATTAAACTCTGGTTGCGGCTTTTGCATATCCCAAAGTTCAGGGGTGTCTGTCCCTGGATTATTGGTTCAAGCCCATCCCTGAAGCTGAGTTTAACTGTCTGCATTGTAAATTGGCTCCTTGTCCAATTATCCAAATAAATACTCTATAGGATTTTTTATTTTTATGACTCCGTGGGGTGAGAGAAGAAAGCTTTAATACTGTGTACCTCATAAAAATCATTAACCTCTGGGTCAGATCATGATACCCTTCCGCACACGGAATAGTGCCCTGCTCCACTGAAGTCAATGAGACCACCTGTAGAGCAAGTGATCCTCAAGCTGAGAAGAGATCAGAATTTGGGCCTATTTTTTTATTTAAAACAGCAACGTGTGTGTGAACAGTGCACTCTACTCATCTATTACATGGCACCACAGATGTGCACAGGGCTGTACAAAGACAAATGAACACAACCCTGCTGCAAAGAGCTTTACCATCTAGGCTACGGTGCAAACAACAGGAGAAGATGTCAACGCAGGGAGGGAGAGGTGGAAGCGAAGGGCATGCAGTCGTATAGTTGCTGGGGAGACTAATGCATGTGCCTTAGGGGGTTGACTTATTGTTTATGGGACTCTGGTTTATAAGCCTCTGTGGAGAAGTGGGGTTTGAGAAGAAGGTGGGTTTACAGGGGGAGGGAACCATGTGAAAGAAGGGCCAGAGGCAGGTGTGGGGCAAGGACAGAGAGGGGACATTCAGATGAGTAGCTTGGGCTGAGTGAGGATGAATGGCATTTCTGGGCCTATGTCTCTACTCTAGACAGCTGGCATAAGTAAGGACAAAATCACGCTGACTGGGGGTGGGTTATTGGGATGACAAGACATGGGGAGCAGGTGCTTGGGGAAACATTTCACTGTTTTATACGTTTCCTTGTAGGGACATTTGGTTTGAGCCCGGTCGCAAAAATCAAGAGAGCAGCCTGAGCACAGCTCCCTGGAAGGTCAGAGGGCACATGCGAGGCTGCTTGCCAGCCCTGGTGATAAGCTGAGCCAGTGCCCTGGATCCAGCACCCTGAACTTTGGGGTGTTGCCAATCTGGTTCTGGAGCTGGATGTCCCAGCTTGAGCCCATCTCTGGAACACGTAGAGCTCCATTGTGCCTGGCCCCTGTACAGAGGGAATTGGTGCAAGATGCCTCTCTCCACATGCACCTCTGTGCCAAGGCTGGGCACAATCTTTGTGCCTGATCCAAAGTCCCCTGAAGTCAATGGGAATATTTGCATTGAGCTGGATGGGCTTTGGATTGGGTACTTTTTCTCTGAACGCAGGAACCGCTTTGGTTTAGTGCTGTTGGCAGGGCTGGATTCCTCGGAGAGGGTGAGGGTGAGACGCGACCATAACCTCACCCCTGCTCCCTCTGTACCAGCCAACAGAGCTGCAGTGTGTACCCTGCACCTGCTTCCAGGTGGCTGCCTCAGCTGGGCTCCTGGAGCCAGTGCTCTTCCAGGAACTCTCTGCTGCAGCTCCACTCTGTCCCCTATAGTGTATGGTGGGTTAAAGCCACTATAAAGCCCTTAGCAAGTAAACAGGAGAGTTTCCATTAATTCTAGTGCTGGGGGAGATGATTTCATCTGCAGCAGGGTCCCATGTGCAACCAGGAACCTCACTGCTGTAAAAAGGCCAAGAGCAAGTGCACAACGAAAGCTGTCGTGTAGCTTTTGGCAAGCTCTGTGCTGCTGTTGCTCAACTCTTACGAGGAATCGAATGCTTTTTTTACTGCTGAAAGAACTCTCATCTAGTTGGATTCAGCATCCTTGGAAGGCGGTTCATAACATGATCAGCCCTCATTAGCAGGGAGCAGAGCATTTGCTGTCCTGCATGATCTAAGCAAGCAGCAATGACACTTGTCAGCCAGAGAGCAGGCGTTACTAATGTACTGGGCATGATACTTAGGCGGTTGCTCTGTCTGAAACTTATTCACTGTCTAACCCAAATCCACAGATGTGCTATAGCCAAAATGGACTTGGGTACAACCTGGCATGGCTGCTTCAGTGTAAACTCTTATCTCCAGCTCTGATCTTTTCTGGAGCATGCCTGGTACTTATAATTGAATCCTTTGAATCAAATCCTGTGCTCTTTATTCAAGTAAACCTCCCATTGGCATCAACCATAGTGATGGTGCAGATCTTTAGTGGAATAGACTAGGATTCAGTAGGAGGTTCGATTAAGTAAGGGCCTCAGGATTTGGCCCAGTGATATTAGGGTTTTCAATTTACAGCTAGAGCTTGGGGGGGTCACTCAGGAAGCCTGATTCTGACCTCACTCCAGTTTTAAATCAGCGTAAGACTTGATTTCAATGGAGTTACTCCTAATTTACACCTGTGTAAGTGAGAGGAGACTCGAGGTTACAGCTGGTAGGGCATTCTACAAACCCAGCTCCACACAGGTTCATGTGGATTCTCTCTCTCTTCATTTTGATTTGAGATTTGTGTTTGAGTGAGTACGGCAATTAGAAATGGGTCTGCGTGCAAACCCAGGTTCCGACTGCATTGAACCTGAGAAAGGTGTGTATCCAAACTGAGAGCTGAACTTCAGAGCTTGGGCTCGGTTCCACTGAAAATTCAAAGAAACACACAGCCAAAATACAGGCACTTGTATAAGTTTGGGGCCAAATCCATCCTGCTTTGTTATTTTCCTTCTCTCACCAATTGCACAGCGAATAGGAAGAGAGTCCTGTAAAACTCCCAAGAGAGATCCCATGTGGCTGATGTGCTCACAGCAGGATTTCTAAAGCGTTGGCCTTTTATGCCATTCACAAGGGACTGCATGGAGAAAGCTTCTGTTTCTGTTTTTCTGCCTCCAGTAATATTGATGGTTAAGTCTGCTTTTTAACACCAGGTTTTTCCTTGGAAATACGCATTCCAACTGGAAACCAGAATCCCTGTCAATAGTGAGGTTCACCCAAACAACATACCATCAGTACAGGGTGCGGAGTGAGTTCCTCTCCTATGTACTGAAAAAATGATCTTCACTTTGTGCCCCCTCCCTGCCCCCTTGATCTGTTGCTGACAGCAGCATTATGAGCAGCTCTGTTTTTCCCCTCTCAAAGCCACAACGGCTTTAAGCTAGAATAGCAGAAGCAGTGGTGCTCGTTTTTTTTAAAAAGAGCCTTCTTGAACTTCAGTATCAAATCCTCATCTGGCGTAAATCAGCATCCCTGCACGTAAGTCAATAGAGCTCTGCTGACTTACACTTTTGATGCAACCTCCACATCAAACTTTACTGGAAAGAGAGTTCTTAGAGCAAACATGAGGCATTTGGACCACTTCCCAGTTAATTTAATGACAAGTTCATTCTTCTTTCCCCCCTTGTATAGAGTGAATGGTGCCAAGGACTGCACAATGTCTAATTAGTAATCATAAATAATCTGCATGTAGAGCCCAATGACAGATCTGGGAAGACGAGCCAAGCACCTGCTGCCCAGTCCCCTGCTATAACCATTAGGCACATCAGCTTTGCAAGAGTTAATCTGTGGCCTGGCTAAACTAGAACACTTGCACGGCAGTGACTAAGTCACTTTAAAATCAGTTTAGTACGATGTGGCAAACCCCTCGGGTAGCCCACTTAGATTCATTTAAATTCTGCCTAAATCAATGTAGCTTAAGGCCGTAACAGACTGGATTGGTTTTTATATTGGTTCAGTTACACTGGTGCAAGTTTACCAATATCGACAAAACTCTGTGCCAGCAATGTTGTTCATGCAGCTATTTAGGGCGAAATACTCCCTTAAGCAGAGGACAAGCACAAGGACCATGCATCATTAAAGTCCCATTTAAACCCTAACTCGAGTGTTTAAGTGGAATTTGAGCATTGCATAGCTCTTATGCTTATTATGCATGGGAGTGAGGTTGAGGGAGGGGATCAACATTTACTAGAATTTTTTTATTTTCCATGTAGAAAAAATACACCCCTTTGGGGGGCGTGTGTGTGTTTGTGTAATAAGAGATGGGAAACTAAGATATCATCATACCCAGAAGTTAGAAATTAGAATTTAGACCTGTTAGATCACCCACTCCATTTCACTGCCAGTGTAACAGTTTAATTCTGTTTTCATCTCCTTTAAAGGTTTTCATTTGAGTTTCTCACTGTGGTCTCAAAAATAGCCTGCTTACGTTCTCAGAAACTTGGTGCCTCTGGTCATGTGAAATGAAAAGAAGAGAACTCTGACAGCAGCGAACTGTTTCATTTTTAAAAATAGGCTGTGCCGGGGCCTATACCACAGAGCATGTGAACAGCCCTGAAATGGTGTGACACGGGATAGGTTTTTTCCAGGAGTCGTGATACATTTTCCCTGCATCATAATTTCAAGCAGCAACCATATATTCTGAGCTGCCGGCTTCCTTTAAACACACGCATGCATCTGTCAGTGAAGTTTAGCAATGTCTTTTCTCTTACAGACTTGGTGCTCTGAATTTTGTAAAGCAAACTATTGATCTGATTGTTTCTAAAAGGATTAAGGCAAGGACAATGCATCTGCATGTTTGTGTGCAGAGGAGCGGGGGGGGGGGCGGGGAGGGAGGGAACAAAGGGAACAGGGTTTTAGTGGGGAGTTACATTAGGTTATGGGGGAGTGAGTTGTGCTGGCATATGTGGGTAGAAAGCTATGTTTGTTCATGGGGGCGGGGGGCGGGAAGCTTCATCATAGAGCAGGCAGGAAAGGGAACAAAAGGCTTAATTCTGACAATGGAAGAGAACGTTCCTAAGGTCATTCTTGAAGAAATGCATTATTTCTTTCTGAGCTCGCCTGGCTGAACAGCAATAGAGAATTAGAACCCTTACAACATTATTGCCAAACAGTGCAGTCCAATATCGGAAGGTGGCGGGCTTGAGACCATTACTGGAGTGAAGGCAAGAACGCTGCTGAACTGCCACATTGTTTTAGCGGTTTTGGTTTGGTGGGGGGTTTTTGGGGTTTTTTTTTAATGAAAATGACACTGGACTTTGAGCTAGTTTTAGGATCTGATCCTGCTAATAGTGCATTCAGTGGCAACCCCCCCCCATTGATTTCAAAGGGACCAGAATCATATCCTTCATGTCAGATAGGCCTGGAGGTCCCATTTTTCAAATTCAGGTGGACAATTCCAAATCTAGGTGCTCAGTGATCTCAGCACTTAAACATCAAGAGTGAAATCCTGGTTCCATTGATGTCAATGGGAATTTTGCCATTGACTTCAGTGGGGCCAGGATTTCATCCCTAACACCTGTTTTAGACACATAGACCCAGATGCACAAAGGAATTTAGGCTCCTAACTTCCATTATGGACCTGAGCCAGAGACGCCAATTCAGCAACATACTTAAGAATGTGAAGCATTGGCTACAATGGGATGACTTATATGCTTGAAGTTGGGCACATTCCTAAGTACCTTGCAGATTTGGGGTTGCAGGTGACTGTGTGATCGTTGGAATGCAAAATTACAGCAGGGGTTCTAATTCAGGAGCCTAAATTTGAAAATCCTGGCCTGCTTATCTAAACGTATAATTACAGAAATGAAAAATGCAAACATTCTATTAGATTATCTTGCCTGTGACCCCATCCAGTGCAGATATGCCCCCTAGGGTATATGCTCTGGGCTTTTTGTCTAGACAAAAAGGGCCCTTGTGTACCCAGAAAGATATCAGCCTTCCTGACAATGCATCCAAACTCCACTTCTGTGTTTGTGGATGGTCCTTGTGTGGGCAATGCAGTAAATATTTCAAGTCCTGTGGGCTAGCTCCTCATATCCAGCTTCAGTTCACAGATCAATGTAGCTGATGTGAACTCAGCAGAAGTCAACACTTGCTTATTTGGCTCCCCTCCTCACCAATTAAAGGGAGGGATTTTCCTTACCTGTCATTGACAGAAACTCAACTTTTCTTTTTCTTCCCCTCTAGGACATCACGTCACTGAAGGTTTCCCAGGTGGTACGCCCAAATCCTGCAGTGCTGCGCTCCGTGTATTTGACAAGCTGAGTTTGACACTCAGTGTGGCAGAGTGTCAGTTTGTCAAATACCCCAAGTGAGGCATTTGCTTAGCAACACACATCAGCACCACAGAAGATTGATTACTTCATTTGACTGTTTGTATTTTCAGCGGAGAGAAAATCTTAAAGAGCTATCTAATAACGGCATACTATGCTTTGCTTCCTGTGCTAGCAGATTTCCTTAGTGCCCCACATTCAGAAGCGTCTGTTTGAACACGCATTTGAATGGTGAGTTTCTACAGAAATAGGGCCAAATTTTTGCTGGCACACTTCCATTGAGTGACACAAGCAGAGAATTTTGCCCAGAATTATTTATTTCTTCAGTCTGTTGCCAAAGACAATGCTCGTAACTGAAGTATTGGTGGCAATTAGGAGGTGATGTTGAGTTGTTGTGTGACAATGGTTTTTTAGTATATTCAACTAAGCTAAAGGTTAAGGCAGTTGTGATCCCACTTACAAAACCATTGCCAATAACAGAGAATTTCTTCATCAGATGTGTTGAAATATTTTTGTATAATCATAGAAGATGGAGAGGAAATAGACTTATAGGGCCGTTATTTCATTTTCCCTCTTCTCCACCAGCCAATATAAGATTATTCCCTGCAGTGAATTCTCCTGTGGTTTGTTTAGTTCAATTTTAAATGACTCATGTGAAGGAGCTTTCATCACTTTGCTTGGAAGTCCTAGTAAAATAAATCTCATGTTTAGAAGTCTCCTTCTCTTCAGCCAGTTACTCCCGGTAAGATCTCCTAGCAGAGTTGCCTATTATATTTGCTGTACCTCTGCCGTTGTATTGAAGCTATACTAAGCCAGCTCACATGAAGAAACCTATTTATTGGCCTACATTTTCAAAAGTGACTTGTGATTTTGGGTGAGACATCATAAAGAGGTCTGATTTTCAGAGGTTGGGGTGCTCAACATATTTAGAAAATCAGGTCCCTTTATGGTGTCTCAAGTTGGACACTCAAAAACTGAGCCAGAACCCAAAATCCCTTTTGAAAATTCAGGCCATTGTTACTTTGCTAGTGTAAAGAGCTGGTCAGAAAACGACCCTTCTCACTGTTACTGGAGCAGTATCAGGAGCCAATTGTGCCATTAAATTTATATATATATATATATATATATGGTATTTCATCCTTAACTCTCCTTTTTTCTTTAGATTACATCCACTTATTGTAAAATGTTTTGGAGATGCTGGGCTTTGTATGAAGAATGCTATCTGTAAATAAATGGTTTTGACTTTCTAAGTGAATAGCATGCTTCTGATCATCTACATAATAGAACTGCAGTGTGCACCTGTATGAGCAAACATGGCCGTAGCCATTCTGACTCAAACTGTCCCTCCTGAGTTTTCTTTCCAGTCCCTAAAGTTGATTCATAGACAGTACTCTCATCTTAATTATTATTTTTATCTGTGCATTCAGTTTTTAAAAAGTCCAAGGTCCATTGTTCTGTCTGACTTTCCATTTCTGATAATCCATAGTGTAACGGAGGCATACGTTATCCACCCTAAACCCTTTCTGTCTCTGGTCAGAAGCCACTGGGTCAGATCCTCAGCTCTTGCAAATGGGCCCGGCTCCAATCACGTCAATGGAGCTACACCTTTTGACACCGGCTGAAGACACATCTCAGGGTCCATTTTAAGTTCCTCACCTCCTCTTTTCCAGCAGTTTACCTCAGTCTTTATTCTTACTACTTTGTCGCTCCCCTCCTCTTCTGAAATGTCTAGGAGCAGATCCTTCAGTTTCTTCCACACCCCAGGAGGAAGCAAGGTTAATCTCTCCATCTTTGACATTTTGGTGGAACAAATCCTGCTGTTTCTGGGGCATTTTTCCTTTCAATTCCCATCAAGATCTGCAGCTTCTCACCACCTCTGGAAATCAGGATAGACACAAAAAAGCCAATGCACCCCAAATGAGCAGATCCCCTCTGAAAATCCTGGCTTAAATGGCCGCATCACAACCCCACTTTGCCTCTTAGTTCCATGAATATAGTCTGCCCTGAATCCCACCCTTGCAGTGGCACTGAGAATGGTGTTGCCCAGATGCAACCAAAGGCAGAATTTGGTTCATGACACGTTAACCACTGCTGCCAAGTATTGTGCATCTTGTACACAGAGCAGTTTCACAGAGGAAGCTGCGGTTTTTCTCTCTCCTTTGGCTCAGATTCTGGAGTTGACTGTATTAGTCAGAGCATCAGGTGAGTGACCAGTGCAAAGAAAGGAGAAGTTCCCTGGTTATCTGGAGATACAACCCTCCCCCTGGCCGCCCCTGCAAACCCTTTTGACTTTCAAGGGGAAATGTCCTGTTCTGGCTGGCTTCTCCCTACCAGAAATCACATGCCCACAGCATAGAGGGAAGCAATAGTGCAGGGCCAGAAAGGAAGCTGCTTGGTGCTTTTGGGGAGGGGACCAAAGCATAGGTAAGGGCACCCCTGGGGCTGCCGGAACATGTGGCAGTCAGGGACAATCAGAGCACTCCAGCCATGCCTGCTCTGGACCTGTCTCAGCCCCTCTTCAGCTTCTTCCTCCAATCTGCTCCTGCCCCATCTTTTGCACCATGGTTTCTGCAAGGGCAGCACAGAGCTGATGCTCTTTACTGGGGGGAATCAAAATTGTGGGCTGCGTGGCCCCTTAGCAGCCTCCATGCACCAGCTGGTGCAAAGTAGCCACAGGTGCAGTAGTGAATTTCCTCCAGGTGCCACTTAGGAACATTCCCTTCCCTTTATTTCCAGTGGTGCACAGCTCCTCTGTGTCACTTGTTGATTCAAAGCTTCTCCAGTGGTTACCAAGGAAGCATGGACAGACCCTGAGAGCTATTAAACAATAAGAGGCTTATTTCTCAGTTAGTGGCACAGAACGACACCCCAGCACAGCAAGCGGAGATTGTCCCACTTAGCTGCAATACTGTTTAAATGGAATCAGACCCTTACAATGATTTCAACCCTCAGAGAGGATGTGCACACTGCCCTACTGGAACAGAACCAGGAGATGTTTAGTCCATTACTCTAATAGTGGCCAGAAAGTTTAGAGGCGGTGTGAGCACCCATAGATCCCCTCATTCTACAGTACTGTTCCAGGGAAAGTGGGAGAAAAGCTATTTCTTCCTGTCCCTGCCCGTTGATCAATTAATGCCCTGACCCATGAGGACTGACAGCCCCAGAAATGTTGCACTTGCTATCACCTCCGCAGATGCTATTGTTAGCTATGAAAGCATCTGAGGCACTTGTTTCACATAAGGGTAGCACATAAGTAATGTCAAGCCACAGGCTAGTGTGGGAGGCAGGAGGGAAGGGGGCAGAGTCTGAAGCACCTTCATGCACTCAGGCAGATTGCTGGTGAGCAGCTCAGCATGTAAACCTGAGTAAACAAGCAGTAGGGAAGAAACAAAGCAATTGAGTCAAGAGCATAATACAGGAAGCAGCACATACGGCTGAGACAGGGAGCTAAGAACAGGGCTTCACACACCCTTCCAGGAAGGAATGTTCCTCCCATTTGGTTTTTGCCAGAGATCTTTAAACTCACTGGGGCAGATTAAAGGAGTAACTGCAGATAAGGGAGGCAGTCCATTTATACATTACATGACAAATGTTGCCAATGCTCATGACTTTTTTTGAACCCCATTTCTTAGCACCCCTGCTTCTGGAATCAAGAGATTCTGCTTTCATTAACAAAAATAACTTGAAAACATGAAGTGAGGGCACCCTGAATGCTCAGAAACCAGAAGGCAGATAAAAAGAACCCAACATTAACTATTTGTTACAAAAAAAATCCCTTTTTTAAGCCCATCTCATGATTTTTTTGATGCTTCAAGCTGGCAGTACTGCCAGGGCATATGAGGTGCTGGCAAAGTGGCTCAAACATCTCCAGTCTCAAGGATCCAGCCGGTTTATTTAAAACAATAAACCCATCAGGAAGGGCTAAAACAAACAGGCCCCTAAGCTCTCAGGGCAGGTGGAAGGGTGTTCTTACTTCTCCATAAGAAAGAAGCAGAGTAGCTTGGCTTTAAGCTAATAACCTAAGACCTTTCCTTCATAACTTACTAAACCTGTTCCTTTCTCATAGGGCTGTCATGAACAGCCTCCCCTTCCCATGATTACTTCCATGACAAGGGTCAGTGTCTAATCTACCCCCAGGGCCTGACAGAACCTCAAAGGCGAGTAGAGAGAAATCTGTTTGAATTTTTGCTTCAGAGGACCTCATTTCCCTCTCTGAGCTTCCTCTTCTTTTCCTATCACAGGCTAGCAAAAGGCTCTACTTCTTTTCTCCAAAAACCTTCTCTTACTCAATCTGTCCTGCAAAACCTACTGCCTGCCTTGCCTCATCTTTTATGGCCACACCCCACCAAACCCAGCTGCAGTTGATTGCAGCCCAACCCTGCTGCAGCTTTTAACCCCTTCCCTGAGTAGATGAGGCAGAAATGGGAGGCAGGGGTAACACAGACTGACTGATGATCCAGGTCTCTTTATTAACCCTTAGAAAATTGCCCATTTCCCAGGTATGTACCCCACGAATGACAGATAAGCCAAGTTGTGCAGACCAGATCCACAATCCAATCAGAAGTGGAAGATCCCCAGTGAGCTCTGGGGTGTGCAGAATTGGGGTTCTGAGTTGGCCAGCTGCAGGGATGGGCCTGGGTCACAAAGGATCTGAATTGTCCATACATTTGTGACAAAAGTTGGGCTGGGCAGGTTGGATTTGGTGTCCTAGTTCAGCTGTACTGAGAGCTAATTGTTTCCATGGGCATTTCTATGGTCAGGCTGGGGAACTAGTGGGGAAAAGGTTCTGGCACTTGTGTAGTGGGGGAGAACAGCAGCCCAAGAGGGAAAGACATTGCTTTGGGACAGAGGAAGCTTTGCTAAGTAGTGATACAGTCTAGCAACACACCAGTGCCATCCATAGCTTATCTCCACTCTGTATCCCCCACAAGTGACCTCACAGCTAATTGACCAACCCATGAAAGCAGGCAGACCGGTAGGGTCCATTTGTTGCAGGAAGCACTAAGGTGTCATAGGGATGACCCAGAGGACCTGGAAGCAGATGTAGTAAATAGGTGAGACTCTTGGGGCTACAGTGTTACCAACTCTCATGATTCTCATTGGTGTCTTTCTTAAAGCTCCAGCTTCTGGAGTCAAGTGATTGCATGAGAATCTCAGCTTTCATTTTAAAAAAAAAGAGTAAGTTTCTCATCCTCATGGTTACAGAGAAACCTTGAACACTTGAACCCTAAAGCTTCAAAAGGCAGGCGACACATAAAAGGAACTCAAAATATATTCTTTTAAAAGAATCTCATGTTTTTAAGATGGTCTGATTTTTGGGGACTGACTCATGATTGTTGAATGCTTGGGAGTGGTAATAGTGGGATACAGCAAATCAAACATAAGAAAGGAGCAGCTTTGCAGAATCACCACCTGCTAGGGTGACCAGACAGCAAGTGTGAAAAATCGGGATGGGGTGGGGGGTAATAGGAACCTATATAAGAAAAAGACCCCAAAATCAGGACTGTCCCTATAAAATTGGGACATCTGGTCACTCTACCACCTGATGGCACAGTTTGGTTACAGTATCTAAGGATGAAGCATAGTAATTGCACACACAGGGCAATTGGAGCCTAGCACATTTTTAGATGGCTCTTCTCAGTCACAGAGTCTTTGGAGTGCAAAGAGGCCTTGGGACTGAATGAGGAGCACATTGTACATTGACTGAAGTTGAAAGAAGTCAATCAAATTAAAGTGGAGTCCTTATTCTAGCCACATAAATGTATATTTGAGCTACTGCCCTAGGAGAGAAAGACTCCATATCCCACTTGGACACTTTGACATGTGTTTGGTAGTGGTCTGTTGTGGTTACTTAACATACTTAGGTTTTGAATAGTAAAAGCAACATGAACAGGCCTCCTCCTTTGGCAGTAGTCTCACTTCTGTCTGCCAATAGCAATGCCCATTGGGAGTTCTGACTGAGAAACAGAGGACTGCATGACTGCCCCCAGTTAGACAGCTACATTTGGGCTTGATGAAGGCTCCTGCTGATCTGAAGACTAGGTACAGCTCAGGCAATATCATTATAAGCTCTTAGCTACAGCGCCTCCGACCCTCTTTAGGGATGAATAGGTGATGTTCTATCACTCCTGGGCCTTTCTGCTGACATTATCAATTCATTTATTTACCATATTCATTTCTAAGGCACTGATCACCATATTATCTGGGCACCATTCACATAATTTAGTTAAGCTGATGTAACACTTCCCAGTATATTTTTCCTCTGCTCCCCACTTCATCCATTGCTCTTGAGATCGTCAGTGGTGTTGGTGGATTTTGTGATGTCCTCCTGGATTTGAACCAGTGTCCCTGATGTGAAAAGCTCTTTAGTTACACTGCCAATTCCTTCCATCACTCATGCCCCTTTAACGTCATTTTTATAAGGGTGATGAAGGAGGCAACTGTTCAAGCTTCCAGCTCAAGAGTAGTTGTGTGGCTAAACAGAGACTCCTAGTGACCTGAACAAGAAAAGGTTACTGCAGGGAGAAATAAGATAAAGCTTCTTCCCAGTCCCATCTGCCCCCACTTTTCCTCCCTCTCTCTCTTCTTACGCTCTGAGATTTCAAGATCCACCCAGGTTCTATCTACCTGACTGGCGTAAATCGGGACCCAGAGAGCAGCACCAGGTAGGATTCAAATCGAGGGTTACTAAAATAAGAGCGATGACCTCCACTGACAGGTAGAACACCCTCCATTTGTCTTATGGAAGAAACCCCATTCAGAATGGGTGAGACATAATTGATTTGGAAAGGAAAGGGGAAGGGAGGTGAGAGGTGGAGGATGTTACTGGAGATAAGCCTTGGGCTTCTCAGCTAGTTGAAAATTCTCCATCAAAGTTTTTCTCAGGGGAAACAAAAATATTTTGCAATATTTTTTCATTGCGGTTGGGTTATTTTTTTTGTTTGTTTTCTAATGAAAAAATTAGAAATAAAATATTTAATTTTTTTCTTTTTTAAAATAAGTTTTTGTTTTGAGGGGAAATAGTCATTTTCTCTCACTTTCTGACCTTTTTCCATTGGAAAGCAGGAGGAGTGTGGGTGGGGAAATGCGAAAAAATTAAAAATTAGAACAAAAATTCCATTTTATTTTACTTTTTCCTCAGCGTTTCCAGTGGCCTCTTCTTCATTAACTTTTCCCTTCTTTTATTAGTAGACAAAGTAATGAAGTGAGAGAAAGTAGGTTTTCCCCACAAAATGAAACAATCTTTTGAATTTTTTTAAATTGAAAATGTTTGCAAAATTTTTCATTTAAAAGAAACAATAATTTCCACTACAAATTTCAACTGAAGCAAAACATTAATTTCTTTTAATGTGTGTGTGTAGGGGGGTGGGGGGGGGGAGAGAGAGAGAAATAGTCTTGCCTTTTTTAACCTACTCCACAGGGGGTACTAAACGATGGTTACTGGATTGGTGGTTGGCTGGTTTTGCTTTACAGCTCAGGAGAGAAATCATCCTCCCTTTTGTGCCGCAGCTGCCCCTGGTCAGCAGTTGGAAGCAGTGGTGTGGGGCAGCCAGGCATTGCCCTATCTTTGCACAGGACCATTTCTGTGTGCACAGCTGCAATGCATTCTCAGTGGAGTTGCAATGGTATAATTAAGAGCAGATCTGACCCTGGCTCAGCAGGTCTGACAGCAGCAAAAAATAGCAAAACCTCGTTTGTGTCACTAGAGTGAGCCGCTGTGAGCTAACCTTTAGGACCCAAACTCTCACATGCTCTTGTGCTGTCACTACAATGGCAGGCAAGCTGCATGTCTGTGAAAACTTGTGTGAAGAGACTGTACAAGTGGCTGTGAAAACACCATCTAACTTTATTTTGAGTAGGGCACGCTGTACCCCAAATCACTCTGCAGAGTTACATCAGACAAGAGAGCAAGGGGAACAAATTGCAGGAAACAGAACGAGCATGCATTGGATGATGAAAGACCAAAGTGGTCAGAGTCAAGATTCAATAGACTCCTTGAGACCCCTTTGCAATTACCATGGGAGAATATTAAAATACTCAGCGCTTATCAAGCACTTGCTATGTTCAAGGCACTTTACAAACATGAAAGCCTCACAACATCCCTGTGAGATAGGCCAGTATTAATATCTCCGTTACACAGATAAATAAGTGAAGCAGACAGATTGAGACACGTGCCAAAGGACACACAGTGAGCCGGTGTCAGAGTCTATGTTAAAACTCAGGCGATTCTGGTTCCCAAACCATTGCTCATATCACTAGACCATCCCTTTCTTTCCCCTCTAAGCTCTGACTCAGGATGACAAAGTTCTGCAACATTCCTGTTATATTGTGTTCCTATTTCCCCCCACCCTAAAGTCAAGCTGTAGTGGTTTCCCCAACATCAACTCTGATTTTCCAGAAGAGAGGCAGGAAAGAAAGATGCCTTCCTCCAATCTGACGCACCCCGGACATCAACCAAACCCTTACGGTCCCTTTACCACCCCACCCCACATCTTGGGGAGAAGACCTGAGTGCAAATAAGATGTAAAATCAGTGGTTTAATTGTAGTGGAGGAAGCCAGAGAACTTTCCGCCTTTTAATAAAGTTCCCTGGCCCTAAGCATTCAGTAACTTTCTATCATTATAGATCTTTTTATTGTTTTAATGATCATTTGTTGGGTATGTTACAATCCACTATTTACCTTGACCTGCAGCTTCAAGACTTTTGTGGAGCCCCTTTAGCCCTGACACCCGTCCCCCAGGATGCTCACAAATTAATCACTGCATAAATCAGATAGATAACTGCTTTGCTGAGGGTTTCTGCAACAAAGGCCAGAGCTCAATTTGCTGAAGAAGCAGAAGGTGACACAGTTCCCCTTGAACAAGTAAAGGAAGGAGTTTAGAATATTTATCAGAGGAGAAGACAGACAGGAAGGAAGGTTTCCCTTGGTGAAGGGTCACCGTTCAAGCTCTCCAGCTCTATCTTCTGCACTCCTGCTTGCATGAAAATGCTGGTTCCTACTGAACATCCCCCACTTCATATTCAGATTCCATTGCGTTCACAAGGCTCTTGCATTCATTGGTTTCCTTTATGCTTATTGTCTCATATTCATTCTCTTTCACAGGCTGTGTCATGAAGTTGTTTTTGACTGTGGGTTTTCCCTCCTCATACTTGCACTTGTCATTGACTCCTGAACAAGTCTGTCTTCTCGTGTCATTCCTCGTGTTTTGACTGAAACAAAAGTCCAACATTAATGGGAGGAAGGAGTCAGGGGAGACTCGACATTTTCAGATTCTGATCTCATTTAAACCAGAGTAGGGTAAATCCAGAGTCATTCCATAACTTCAGTGGAGTGACTCTGGATTTGCAGTAGGGTATTTGAGATCAGGCTCTGGTCCTCTGCTTTTGAATGACAGAGGAATATTAGCTGTGGAATAACAAGACTCCTGATACTAATCCAGGGACATTATGGGAGGCTGTGCAAGTTGGTTTAAAGAGACACGCAACAATGATGAGAGAGTCACATACAAAAAAGAGGCAACCAAGAACAATCAGCAGAGAATTTGGCTCCAACATTAGCTGACATTACCCTACTGACCTCAATGGGGCTACACCCGTGGGGAATTTGGCTGTTGGAGAATAAACGATAGAACAAATAGTGGACAAATTGCAACCCATGGACCAAGTGCAGCTGATAAAGTTCTCCAAGGTGGTCTGTGGCTGGCCACATCTTTACAGTGAAGGTGCAACCAACGAAGAGCAGTCCCAGCATGCAGTGCACAATACTGGTCAGAGTTAGACCTTATTTTAACATACTGCTGTACAAACGTCACTGATAGAATAGCACCTGGACATATTTCATTGGCAGAATATCACACTGCAACACACACTCTTATGATCACTTTCACTGGCATCTGGATAAGTAGCTCCCACAGTACGTGTCATTTTTATTGTTGGGGCCTTTAATTTGGCAGCTTGTCTTGTGTGTTAGTAAATGGAAGAGTAGGACACAGGGATGCAAATTTATTATTAGGATGGTCCAGGAAGAAATACCAGGGAGTAACAGAAGGAGGTTCAGCAAAGGACAGTTTGGATGAACATCAGGAAATGGTTCTCAACTGGGAGACCCATTCAGCTGGGATACTGTCCCAAGGGAAGAGCTAGAAATTCCTGTTCTTTAGATTCTGGACAAAACACTGGGAATTCACTGGAAAATCATGCACTGGTCTCTTTGGTGAAGGAACAGAGAATCCAATAGGTCTTTTCCAACTCTAATTTTGGTGTGGTTCTAAGATATCATTCAAAAACATTTCTATCGCTGTCCTCTGTGTGAATAACTAAACCTTCATGCTGTCAATCACATACACCATTAAGCTATTCAAACCTCTCCTCCTGTATAACCAAAGAGGACATTCATTCTTCACTTGGCAAATAGTTTTCCTGCCACAGAAATCAATATTACAATCCCAGAAGTTCCCTCAGCACGACAGGTGATGAATCTTACTCACTATGTTACTTCATATGGATTATCTGAAAAAAAGAACAAAACACAAATGTGAAAATGTTGCATTTTATTACCCCACAGAGAAAATCAGTTTTATTTAAAAAATGTGCTCATTGAAAGGTTTCATAATGATAAATGGCACTTACATAGCACTGTATAAAGTTTTTATAGTACTATACAGACATTAATAAATCCACTCAAGCACCCTGCTAAGTAAGTTTTTTGTTACCATTTTATAGATGGGGAAATGGAGGCATGGAGTGGTTAATGACCAGCTGAAAGTCACAGCTGAGCTGGGATTAGAAACCAGGAGTTCTCACCTCCCAGCCTTGTGTTCAGTCCACTACATTTTGCTGCTCTTCCTTGTCTGATATTTCTGTACAACAATTACATATTCATAACTATCTGGCTTTGAAATTCCCATTTCTGAAATGAACATTAGAAAGCTCTTACTATTGGGGCTGAATGAATCGTGCCTGCCCAGCTAAAGAGCAGACACTAAAGTGGATTTAGCCTCTGGTGACTGGTTATCTGGGGCCCAGATTCTCTGTGTCCGGCACATGACCTCTCTTGGTCTCTTGTATGCAGGCAATGGCTCCACCAAGTGAGGCAAGAATAAACGGTTACCCCCTGATTCACCAGTAGGATCCAGGCTGAGCTGGTCTCAGCTACGAGTCACCTACTCAAGTTCTATAGTCAGTAGGAGATGTGCTGAGTATTGGTGTCAACTGGAGGCTGCTTTTAGAGAATGGAACCATGCTGATTTCCTAGCAACCATCTCTGGAGCACACACTTGCAAGATGTGCATTCACAGTCCTGCAATGGATAGGCAGAGTACCCTCAGTTCAGTGCTCAGAGGAAATCTAGGAAGGCAGGCACTGTGATTATGATTACCCTGTCCATTCCCTTCCTTGATAGAACATGCCTGCCCCCTTGTGTTCATATACGAGAAGTGACTCATTTTCCTTTCGTTGTATTGCATCAGTATTCTAATCTGGGACCAGCTCATTCCTTCTAGTCTATATGCTGGATGGAGGAAAGCTGCTTAGAATATTGTTTCTTCTTACTGAATTTTCATGTATGTAAACTAGGCCAGTAAGTAGCCTGTGGGAGTGCAATGTGACTACTGGCCTGCTGGGAAGACCCCCATTTATCTGGAGTGAGTTACACCTAATCTTCGGGGGGAAAAAATCACATGTATCCAAGAGAACACTCCCCATCCCATCCTCCACCTGCGCACAGATCACTCCCATGACCTCAGACCACATTTCTGTCAAACGCTTTGAGCAAACATCTTAAGGTTTTTAAAGCAGATCTCAAAACTGCCTCTGCTATCTGTTGGCAGAATATTGGCCCCCTCCCCCGGAAATCCTCAGCAGTAGAGTCAGCCTGATCGCCCAGAGCAGTCCTGAGCTTCCCCAGCACACCCCACTCACCCTCCTTGGTCTTTCTCCTGCACAAGATGACAGCGACGACAACAAAAACCACAGCCACACAGAGCACAACGATCAGGATGATGAGATAGAAGGGCAGGCCAGTCCTCCGGTGGCCTAGATCAAAACAGCATAAGCTGAGGTTTCAAGCAAGGAAGCAGTTCTGCTTTGTAATGAATAAAAACAGACAAACCACGATGATGGACCTTTCCCTTGGGAGCTGAATGTACTGACTGAGGCCTAGGTTATTATGTGGTTTTTCTTTGTGTCCCTTCCTCATACTGAGTCAGCCAGCTGGGACAAAGGGGCTCAGAGCAGAGGTAGTGGTTCAGTCAACTCTATTGTCTCACAGCTGGAGTTCCTGCACTGGCCTCTTGCTGCGATATTGGGGTCCATTGTGGTTCATGGTCAGCATCTCCATTCAGAGATGAAAGGAAGCCCCAGCTGACTGAGAAAGTAGGAGCTGTGCAGAGCAGAACTGTGCAAAACGTTCACATCCAAACATCAAGCCACATGAAACTCATCTGGTTTGGGGTCTCATTAAAACTCTAGTTTCAGCTCATTTCATCCAAAGAGTCACCACGGTTCACAGACATTTTGAGACACGCTGGGATTTGTCTCAAAAATCACAATATCTACCGTTTCACTGAAAAACTAGGTAAATCATGACAGTTACAGCCGACTTTAACTTTGAGATTTTCAGTACATTTGAATCCTGAAACTCAAAGCAAACATCAGGATTCGGACAAACCCACAAGGACCGGAAGCTGGGAAGGAGGTGAACACAAGAACAGCCATACTGGGTCAGACCAAAGGTCCATCCAGCTCAGTATCCTGTCTACTGACAGTGGCCCATGCCAGGTGTCCCAGAGGGAGTGAACCTAACAGGTAATAATGATCAAGTGATCTCTCTCCTGCCATCCATCTCCACCCTCTGACAAACAGAGGCTAGGGACACCAAGAAGGATTTGGACCTGCTGCCTCTGCCTAGCCTTGGGCTGCCCCTCTGCAACCCTAGGACGCTTCTTGGCCTTTAACAAGGCCTGCAGCCTGGGGGTTTTCCAGGCTGGAGCTCCCCAGCTCCTCTGGCCTTTTCCCAGCCCTGCTCCACTTTAGGTACCCTGCTCAGTTCCCAGCAGCCAGGCCCATCCCTCTCAACAGCTAGAGAGAGACTGTCTCTTGGCTTCTGGCCCACAACTCTCTTATAAGGGTCAGCTGGGCCCTCATTAAGCCAGCCACAGCTGTGGTCAGCGACTCACTCAGCTTCTCACAGCGGTTCTCACTCTCTTACCCTGCTGCAGCCCCTCTCCAGGGCTGCTTTCACCCTTCCAAAGCCAGACCAGGGTGATCACCCCGCTACACCCTGCGACAAAATCTCCTGCCAGGTGTCAGCATAGGAGCTCCAGCTTGACTCTTTGACCTCCCTGCCCGCTGCTTGAAAGGTCTCCCCTTACCCGCTGTCACTTCATGCGTTTCTGGAACTCGCACCTCACTCCCAGGTGCCAAGGCTGTGGTGATCAGCTCTGCAAATCGAGCCAGGTTCAGGTGATCATAATGGTTTACGAGTCATTCAGCATCGGAAAGAAATCTGATTCTGGCCTATGAAGCAGCTGCAGGACTGGAGGGCATTTCCCTATTTAGCCTAATAAGCCAGTGAAACAAACCCTTTAGAGCCAGTGCTGCCCAGGTACCTGCCAGGGTGACCATCCCTTCTGAATAGAAAATGAAAGGCCCTGCTGTGATACCTTTGAGCCCCCCAAACCACTGGGGTGACAGGGGCATGATTAACGCCTCTGATTAACTTCTGCTGTACCAAATGGAGCTAAGGAAATCCATAGCTCCCCTGGGCATGTCCCCAAGTGTTAGAATGGCTGCGATCCCATGGAGACTGTAATCAAGTAGTCCAGCAGCATGAGACCACGTCTCCCAAGGAGCAAGGGAGAGAGGAGCTGGAAGTTACCTAGGGCAGCAGAGGTCATTTCCAGCAAGCCACATGCCTCAGCAGCCTACAGACCATCTGCTAAAAACTGGCTGCAAATGAGTGGACATGTCACAGAGTCAATTCATCCTCTATATCATTCACATACAACCACAATGAAAATATCACTTCATGTCCAGTTTCCAAGCTGCTTCCGATTCCGTGCTGAGCAGGCCTCACCTCTTTCTGAGACAGGCTTGGCCGTGGTGTTCGCCTTGTTCTCAGAGCTGGGTACTGTGGTTGCTGGTTTTGTGAGGTCTGTGAGAGAAATGACCACACATCAGATTCTGCTGCTCCTTCAATTTACAAATTGGATAAATACAAAATCTTCAGGGGGAAGTTGGAAGCCTCCCATAATGCACTTTATTGTGCAATTCTATATCACTGGAGGGTGCATGACATTTCTCTGACCCCAGCCAGTGAGCTGAGTGATCCTAAAGCATGCAGATTGACAGCCATTGTTGTTTTAACCTAGCAAGTGTCACTATAAATGTCTCATCCTTTTTAAAACCCTCTAAGCCATTTGCCTCATTATCATCCTGCAGCTGGGAGCATCTCAGAGACCACCAAGCACTAGTTTGGGGCACTTACCCCTCACAGTCAGCTGCACTGCGTCACTCTGCTGCATGACTTGTGAGCTTACTCTGTTTTCTGCTTCACAGTAATATTTCCCCGTGTCAGACGTTCGCAGCAAATCAAACATGAGTACGGCGTGATTGCTCACAAGCACTGTGTTTCCTCCTGGCTCTCCCTTGAACCATCGGTAGGTGATGGGTGGGGACCCATTGGCAGAGCAGGTCAGGCTTGTTCTAGCCCCTTTTGGTACAGTGAATCCCAGATTGCCTGCTCTGATGATGGGTTTAGTCACTGCAACTGAAAGACAGAGGGAAAGGGATTTGGGTCAGTAGCTAAGAACTCCAAAGCATTCATCACCACACAATTTTGACAGGGTTCCATGCCCCCTTTTCTGTTTTATGTCCTACCTCCAATCTCACATTTGGACCAGTATGTTTTTGGAGCAGTCAGCCATTTTGAATTTTTTTTTTATGGGGAACATTAGTGTGTGTGTGTGTTTTAACATGTTAAGGTTAGAAGAAAATAGGGTTTATTTACACATTCTTAGAGAAAAATAATTTTATAGGCATTTTAAGTGGATTATCACCAAGTGATAAAGAAAGGAAAAATGTTAGAAAAGAGAGAGTTTTAAAACTGAAAAAAAGAGATATGTTAACAGGTCTTTTTAGAGAAAATAATTATGCATTTTTTGAAAGAAAGGTATTATATTAATTTAAAAAGAAAATATTGTTTATGTACTCATATTATTTTGCCATAAAGTCTGAAAAATAACTCTGTGCCTTTTGAAATAAAGAACAGAACATGCATTTTTGGAGAAAATAAACAAGACACCAAGTGAGAGAGAACAGCTAAGAAAAGCAAAAGCATCTTAGCCTGTTACAGAAAAAGGAAATATAAAGGGAGAGAGAAAGATGTAAAGCATGGGTGGGCAAACTTTTTGGCCCGAGGGCCACATTTGGGTATGGAAATCGTGTGGCGGGCCACGAATACTCATGGTTCCCGGCCAATGGGAGCTGTGGGGGCGGCACTTGGGGGAGGGGCAGTGTGTGAAGCCCCCTGGCTGCCCCTATGCATAGGAGCCAGGGGGGCACATGCTGCGGCTTCCAGGAGCCATGTGGAGCCACAGCACGTGTGGAGCAGGGCAAGCCCTGGACCCCGCTCCCTGTCAGGAGATCGAGGGGCAGATTAAAATGTATGAAGGGCTAGATGCGGCCCCCGGGCCGTAGTTTGCCCACCTCTGATGTAAAGCATCAAGAAGGCCTCTGTCACTGAGCACATGGCAGAGAGAAGAGAAAACCATCCAACTCCTGCAGCTACCTCTAGACAAATGCCAACAATTCTTGGGGACAAGGTGGGTGAGGTAATATCTTTTAATGGATCCACTTCTGTTACTGAGACAAGCTTTTGAGCTACACAGATCTGGTTCCTTGAAATACGTGTTAACTACTCATGCTACGCAATCTATTCCACCTTGTGTTTAGTTGTGACATTCTGAGTTAATTTCACAGACCTGAAGATGTTTACAGGCTAAGAGACTTGCTTTTTTTGGTTGATCTCTCTCACTTTGTGTTTTGTTCATCTTCTCTAATATACATGCTCTATTCTTTATTTCAAAAGACATACAATTATTTTTCACACTTTTTTCCAAAGTAACTTAAATGCATAAACAATATTTTTTCCTAAAAACTAATATTTAATACCTTTATTTCTAAAATTGCATACAATATTCTTTCTCTGAAAAGATTTCAACATATTTAAGTATCAGAAGGGTAGCCATGTTAGTCTGGATCTGTAAAAGCAGCAAAGCGTCCTGTGGCACCTTATAGACTAACAGACGTATTGGAGCATGAGCTTTCGTGGGTGAATACCCACTTAGTCAGATGAATGACGAAGTGGGTATTCACCCACGAAAGCTCATGCTCCAATACGTCTGTTAGTCTATAAGGTGCCACAGGACTCTGTCAACATATTTAAGAGACGTTTCTCTTTTTTGCAATTTTAAAACTCTCTCTTTTTGGACACTTTTCCTTTCTTTATCACTTTGCCATAATCCATGTTATTTTGTAAATTACCTAAAAATGTTTATAAAATTATGTTTCTTTAAAAGTGTCTAAAATACCTATTTTCTTCTAACCTTAACATGTAAACACACACACACAAACAACCCTAAGGTTCCCCATGACCTTTTTTTTTTTCTTCAAAATTGCCAACTGTGCCAAAGGTGTACGTGTCCGAATATGAGACTGGGACAGAACGTAAAACAAAAGAGGGGCATGGAAACTTGTCAGAATTATATGGTGACAAATGCTATAGAGTTCTTAACTATGTAGGTCTGAATTATCCCAACACTGGGGGGAGGGGAGGGTAATTTGATCTGGGCGTTTATAATACATTTGGAGGACAGTATGAGGCCAGATCTGGATTTCATGTCTGTTCAGATGCAGGGTTCAGGCCTTTCTCCAGACTGAAGTTATTCATTGCCTGCTCACGTCCTGCTTAGTTCATGGCTGCCTGGTGACCGCTTTGCTCCAGCTATGCTAGTGCAATATGGCTGCCAGGAATACCCCAGCACAGAAGGCTCTCTTTGGCAGATGCTGAGCCATCTCTCTGCCCATTTGTATTTGCTCACCGCCCATGGAAGGAGTTGTGATGAATCTGCTAAGCAGGGAACTACCCATTCCCATCAACCACCTCCCCACCACACTTCATCTTCCACAGGCCAGGTAGGAGGAGGGGGCAGGAATTCTGTTGAAAGAACTGGCCAAGGAAGTTATCTGGTCCTTCTGCAGAAGGGGTGATGGCATGGCCAGTAGCAGCAGGGAAGCCTGAGGCCAAGGGAAATGCCAAGGAACTATGTACAGAGCAGGCTGCACAGAAACCGGGAGATCACATGTGGAACAGGGGGTGACTGCTGGACATTGCAGCCGGAGCAGGTCTGTGTAGGACAGGACTTATGGGGCAGCAACCAAGTCAGGGCAGAAAGCTGGTGCCGAGGGGCCGCAATGAGACACACACCACCAACTGATCATGACCTGGAAACCTGCAAGCTTTTGTTTGGTTTGACCAGAAGGCTGGACTAGAGAGAACAACCCAGGCAGTAGACCTGAGGAGTCCTAACCCTCGATTTGATTCCCCTCCCCCACCTCCTGCAACCATAAGAACAGCCTCACTTTGAGTTAGAACTGGTTAAGCCTTAGTATCTAGAGTATTTTCAAACTTTCCCTTTCTTGCCGGTACCCACCAGGGCAAGTTCCTAAAAGGCCTAGCCACTGAAGTGCCTTCAGAGCTTGCCCCAGCATCACAGTACACCTGGCATGCTACTAACACCTTCATGTTCCACAGTACTGAACAGCTACACCCATCAGAGTTTTCCTGGGGATGCTGTTGCTGGGGATGATCTGGAGTGGGGAGAGAGTATAGCTGGGGTCTGCACCATCACAGGCATGAATTCCATCCTCTGGCTTGTTTCACCCGCATTAGGGTGGGGCTAGTGCCAGTTAGGGTTGCCAACTTTCTACTCAGACAAAATCGAACACCCTTGCCCTGCCTCTGCCCCACTTCCGAGGCCCTGCCCATGGCCTTCCCCTTCCCTGAGGCCCTGCCTCCACTCACTCCATCCCCTTTCCTTCTGTTGATCGCTCTTCCCACCCTCACTCCTCACCGGACTGCCTCAGGGGGCTGGGGTGAGGGAGGGGGTGAGGGCTCCAGCTGGGGTTGCCGGCTCCAGTGTGGGGCCAGGGATGAGGGATTTGGGGTGCAGGAGGGGGCTCCAGGCTGGGGGATGGAGCCAAGGGGTTTGAAGTCAGGTAGGGGGCTCCCGGCTGAGGCAGGGGGTTGGGGCGTGGGAGGAGGTATGGGCTCTGGGCTGAGGGTGCAGGTTCTGGGGTGTGGCCAGAAATGAGGGGTTCAGGGCATAGGCATCGACTTCTGCTTGCGCCGGTAGGTGCTCGACCCCCCCTCTACCCCCAGCCCTGCCCTGACTCCGCCCCTGCCCCGCCTCTTCCCGCTCCTGTCCGCCCCCATTCCAACCCCTTCCCCAAAGTTCCCATCCCAACTCTGCCCCTTCCCTGCTCCTATTCCGACTCCTTCCTCAAATCCCTGCCCCAGCCCCACCTCCTCCCCTGGCTGCACCACATTCCCGCTCCTCCCCCATCCCTCCTGGAGCTTGCTGTGCTGCCAAACAGCTGTTTGGCACTGGCAAGTGCTGGGAGGTAGGTGGAGGAGTGGGGATGCGGCACACTCAGGAGAGGAGGTGAAGGAGGAGGTGAGGTGGGGTCAGAGAGTGGGGAGGGGAGCTTGGCTGCCGGTGGGTGCCCCGGAGCACACAGCGAGTTGGCGCCTATGGTTCAGGGTGTGGGAGGGGGCTCCGGGCTGGGGTAGGGGGTTGGGGTACCGGGCGGCGGGGAGTTGGGCTCCGGCTGAGGGTGCAGCCTCTGATGTGGGGCTGGGGATGAGAGATTTGGGGTACAAGAGGGGGCTCCGGGCTGGGGGGTTTGGAGTGCAGGAGGGGGCTCTGGGCTGGGGTAGGAGGTTGGGCTGTGGGGGGGGGTGAGGGCTCCAGCTGGAGGTGTGGGCTCTGGGGTGGGGTAGGGGATGAGGGGTTTGGGATGCAGGAGGGTGCTCCAGGCTGGACTCTAGGGGGTTGGAGAGCGGGAGGGGGAATCAGGTCTGGGGCTGGGGCAGGGGCCTGGGAGGGGGTCAGGGGACAGTCAGTGGCCTGCCAGGATCCCTTTTTGACCGGGTGTTCTGGTAAAAAACTGGGCACCTGGTCGCCATAGCTGCCAGTGCAGTGAGGAAGAAGTATGGAGCTCGAGAATCCATTGGAAATGCTGGCCCCAACCCTGTGGATGTGAGGAGTCAGTGTGGCATGGAAGCCCTTCTGCATAATCCCATCCCCACCAGATCTGCAGCCAGCTCAGTCAAGTGCTTTATGACTGACAAATGCTACATAGGTGCAAGGGTTTATTACTTGATTTACCTTTAACAACCTTAATTGTAGTGGTTCTCTCCTTGGTTAGCAAGCTGTTGTTCTGGGCTCTCCAGGTGACTTTGCAAGTGTAGTGTCCACTGTCTGTTATTTCAAGCTTCTCAATTTCAAGAGAGACATCCCCTGGACTGTATTTTGGGACGCTGACCCTACCTCTGTACCGTGACAACATGATGTGATCGCCAGAGCTATCCCTTCGAAAGACGGTAGCAGGGCTTTGATCTCGGACCAGGGTCCAAATGACTGTTTGCTGCACAAAGTCCTGGGAAGGCCCGTAGATACATGGCAAAGTGATGGAACTTTTCCATGTCCCTTCAGTGTCGTGGGTGCCAGTCAGTTCCAGGATGGCTGCAGAAAGCAGGAAATGAGGGATGGAAATAAAAGAGGAAACAGTATCAGCAACACCAAACCATGCTGGATGCACCACCAGGTTGAGCTCACCAAGCCACAGACAGTCACTCCTGACAACCATTTTATATGTGCTGTTTGTTATTACCATCTGAATCCAGGACTGTCAGTCATACCATTGACTGCATCCAGGGGCCTGAACAATCCTTCCAGCTCCCTGGTTATTTTTGTTGCTCTTCTCTGAACTCTCTCCCATTTTCAATACCTTTCTGCTAAGGAAATGTAATAGATCTGAATATAACATCCCAGCTGTGCTGACCACAAGTCCACAGAAAGGAGCACCATTACCTCCTTTTCCCAGGATTGTGGTTACATATTCATATTACCTCTAAGTACATGGTTGTTTTGGATCTTTCAGCTCCAAGGAGTTCCTTCGTTTTCTGATTGGATCTGGTGCCCCAATACTCTACCATGCGCGTTCCTTTCAAGCATGACTAGCCACTGCTTCTCCCACCCTTTCATGCACACCTGTCCATCAGATATGGGAGGAAGGAGGGGAAAAAATCATCCCCACTGCTCTAATGCCTTTAATATATTTAGGGCCAAATTCTGCATTTAGTTACACCAAGGGAAATCCAGACTGTAGTAGGTTTACTCTGCATTTACACCAGTATACCTGAGATGAGAACCTGCCCTGTTGTCTCAATATTCAATCTGGAACTTGGAAAACAGAGATGGAAAGTTTCCCAACTCTTAAAGTTTCCACTGGAGTATTTCCATTTATTTCTCAAATATTGTCCAGAGTCTTGCAGTAGTTTTCCTTGAATATTGTGAAATTATCAACTGCTATGAATGTATTTTGTATTCTCTCAGCATTGGCTTTTTAAAATCCTAATGTCCACTGTCTAAGGCATTAAAGGCATAGAAGCCATCTGTGTTGTGCAAACAAAGTACCAAATAGACACAATGCACCAGATTCTCAGCTGGTATAAATCTGTGTAGCCCTATGAGACAAATGACTCGACTGAGATCAATGAAGCTACACTGATTTACAACAGCTCAGGATCTGGCATTTTAATACATGCAGCAGAGGACTGTGAATACCCATGTCTAGGAATCAGTTCTGGAGAATTATTGGAAAAACTAGAACAATGAGCAGAAGCAAGATTAAAAGGGAGAGTCTTGGTTGTAATCTAGACCAGGGCAATGTCACTGAGAGCCATTATCAAGCTCTTGGTACTAAACAGTTCTTTGGCCTGCATTATGTGAAAGTTGGTGGTGGGTCTCTGCCAACTCCTTATCATAGGTGACCACATCCCCATCATTGCCATGCCAATTAGCACTTCTTGCCCACTTGCTGGCAGTCTCCCCAGAGAGGCCAAAATTGAACAACTCACAGAGAGCGGATTCCCCTCTCATCTTACAAGTCACAGATGTACCAGACCAACCGACATGACGGGGAGTATTCACGAAGTTTGGGCTGCAGGACGTGGGTCCTCTACCAGTTATAACAAACCTCAGACATGCCGACATTAGAGATAACGTGCCTGGGCAGATGTAAAGACTGGGATGAATTATTTGGGAACTATGTCTACTTCAATCATAATGAAAGCCCTGGTATCAGATTCAGAAAAGATTTGCTTTGAATAATGCAATAATGAGACCTGGAATTGAGCGAGGAAATTACAAATCTGGTCACACAAAGGCCAGATCTCTGACACTGATTTTCAGAAATTTTATGAAAAGTCTTCTAAACAGAACACAATGCAACAACAAAAAAACAACAAGAAAATACTCTAAACTTTGTCCAAAAAAATGACAAGAAGCAAAGGAACCGCAGGAACTAGCTGGATACTAACAGAAAACTTGAAAACAGGAAGTGGTGAGCACGGTAGCTCTAAATGGAACCTTTTCCAGCTGGGAAGAGCTTAGCTTAAGAGTCAGCTTTGAGGGTTGTTCTTTTATTTATACTGTGAACTGGAGCAGAGTGAAATATATACAATATATTCCAAATGTTTTGAAAGGCCAAGTTATCTTAGAAATGAAGAATGACACAGCTGGGATCAAAGGGGGCTGGGCCTTTTAGGGGAGTCGGCTAGCAAAAAACAAATATGATTTAAGGAAGACAGAAGGAAAATAACCATGTTGGAACAGAAGCACTGAAGTATAACGTATATGCTGAATGGAACAGCCCTGCAGTATGCTCAGTAGTAGCTGGCAGTGTAACTGCCTCAGCTTGTATGAGTTGAACAGGGTCAGATTTGGGAGGCTCCAAGAATAGTTGAGTCTATATTGGGGATTTACAGAACAGTAACCTGGTCTTTTGCTCTTGGTAAAGAAACACATGTTTTTATGAAAAAACTTGCATTGTCTTACCTACCTAGCTGTATTTTAAGGAACCTATGTGCTTTGTCCCAACCCTACCCCCTTTCTGGTAAAGTTCACTGGAAACTTAGAAACCTTTACTCCATATTTCCCGGATTGTGCACTGTTGCTTTGTGCTGTTAAACAGCTGCAGTGTTTCAGCCCAGAGCTTGCTGCATTTTTCAGAGTGATACGATTACTATATCCCAAAGGAGAGATTACTAGCTGTAAGGGGATAAACAGAGCAAAAGAAAACTGATGCTGAAACATTTCTGAACAAGAAATATTTCCTACCAGTGAGAGCTGTTTAACTAGGTTGTAGCTTCCCAAGGGAAATGATGGGGTTCCCATTGCTAGAGGGATTAAAAACTAAACTGGCCAAAACCACAGAGAATGTATTTTCGAGAACATTCTTCCATTGGTCAGAGGAATGGGTTAGCTAACCTTCTAGAATACTACAAATTTTCAAATCTTTTCATTTTCGGGACCATTCCATAAGAGAGGGACAATCTCTTTTAGACCCTCTCCCCTCCTCCTCTCCCAATCCCCCGCCTTCTTAGTGGCATAAAATTGCTCCCTGAATCACTGGTCTCATACATTAAACCTGTGAACTGGGACAAGATTTCTTTGGGGCGGTCCAGATCTGCATCTGGTCTTCTTGGTTCATGGCCATCTTTATAAGACGAATCCCAACCAGAGCACTGGATCGAAACTATTGGCAGGTTTGCAAGTTCTGTGAATCTAGGCTCACTCTTCCAGTTTATCAGATGCCCGTCCAAATTTCAGCCTCATAAATAGTCAGAGAACTGCTGAAGCTCATTAGCAAATGACTTCAGAATTTTCCTCAAAGTCCAGTTTTTGCTTTTCGTCCCCCTGGTCCCCTTTTCTGAAAGTCTCCTGTTCCTTTTAACTCTGTTTAAAACAGAACTCCAAGTAAGCAACTGAAATAGGAGTTCACATACATCTAAACTTCTACTTTTGCACCATAAACCAGGACTGGTGCCTTCCCCCACATTCTTTCCTAAAACCTGGGAGTAACTCAGGGCTTCCACACACACCTTTCAAAGCAGTATCAACATTTTCCCCTTATCTGTTTTCCAAGTTCTTCCTAATGCAGTGCCAGATTTACTGGTAAAATGTGAGCACATTTCATTTGAAACTGCAGCACTATATAAAATGACAGCTCAGATTCTGATCTCAATTACGAGTGTAGCTAGCGTAACAGAGTTCTGGAGATCAGAATCTGTCTGGAGGTAAGCCAGGGGTGCAGCTCTAGCCAGCATTGTAATTAAGATACCCACTAGCACAATTCTGAAAAGTTGTTACGTTCCAAAAGAATGAATGTATTCCAACCATACAATGAACTTTTCAGAAACTAAAATGCCAGAGAAGAAACTCTCCCAGTATCCTGAATAATCTAATTTTGTTCTAACTCTGGGCACATTACATCTGACAAATTGCTTAACGCTGGGCTGTTTGTTACATTCTCAAAAACATCTCCCAGTTGTCTGTGATGCAAAATGACTGTAAATGTGTATTAGCTGCAGAACTAAGGTTCTGGTTTTCACAGCATTTTTAATATTTATTCTTCCATCAACAACATACCTATACAAACAATCAGCTAACACACACGGGCATGTCTGCACCTGTAGAGTAACTTTCCCTGAGTATGAAAAGCATTTGCATTTACTCACCATTGCAGAAGATGAAGGAATTCACAAGTGCCACTAACCACATTAACTTTTCCATTCTTCACAGGACTGCAGCTACGTCTCTCTGATGCTGAACTCAGTGAGACAGACCCGCTCTGCCAGGATCAGAAGCCAAGTCAGCAATACTTCCTTTTCTTCACTTATTATATCATCTGGGATCTAGAGCTGTTGTTGCTGCTCCTCTCTTTTCCTTCCTTCTTTCACAAAAAATACAAGTTACATTTTACTGGCGGCTGAAGGTGTGGAGAGATCCTAATGGAGGATGGAGTTAATAAGAAGATTCTAATAATCTTTTCTTTTCCATTTCATATTTACCTTGAGTCTATCTACCTTGCTTACCATTCACTTGATTTTTTTTCAAGTAACTTCTTCCTTTGAGTCTCTTTATAACTTGCTATTTTTTCTGCTTTCTTCTCTTTCATGTTTTCCATTCTTTTCTCAGTATATATATAAACACACACACACACACACAAGAACGATGTTAAAAGAACATTTTTAAGGTTGAAAAGTCAAACACTCAAAAGTTAGGAAGTACCTAAATTAAGGTTGTGCAACCTGAATTTGGCCTGCTTGACCATATTTATTATGATACAATCTTTAACTACATGAGCACAGGCTATTTTTCTGTAGGAGTCCCTGCCTTATTCAGTGCACAGGATGGATGGTGCTCACTGAAAATTGTATTTTATCCTCACTGTTCAATGAGTGGGCCCATCCGTTATTTACTGCACACTTTCAAACCCTGCGCTGAAGGCAGAATTATTAATTTTCTCCTTGGCTTTTCTATGGCACTTATCACAATCATTTTGGAGTGCTTAATTGATATGCCTGTGATGAGGAACTGAGGAATGGACAGATTAAGGTCAAAAGAATCCACTAATTTTGTGTGCCCAATTTGAGACACCTAAGACTTGATTTTTCAAAGTCCTTAGCATTACATAGTATGTTCTATGTTCAAAGCACAGCTGCCATTGACTTCAGTTACAGCGGTGAGTGCTCAGCACTTCTGCAAATGGAACCTCAGGTTATCAAGTTAGGCACTCAGAAAATGAGGAACACACAATTGGTGACCACCAGTGAAAAGTTTGGTTTAAATTACTTTCCTAGCATCACTCAGGAGCTCTGTGGCTGAGGCAGGCATAGAATCCTGTTCCCCAGGGCAGCATTTAATTACCTTAACCATGACCTGCTTCTTTCTCTTCCTGCAATCCCTGGCCTTATTCACTACACACTTTCCAGCTTCCACCTCACAGTTCTCTGACACTTCAGCTAATGAAGAAACTGATAGCGGTAGTAGATTGTCATCCTTCACATGCACCAGAACTAAAGAGGATGAGACACATACCTACTGGAAAAGTATCACAGCTGAGGAATGGCGAGACTGAGAAAACTTGGGGTCCATTCCAGGCTCTGAAGAAGGTGTGGTCTAGGGGGCACAGTCTCTCCCGTCCATTCCCCTCAAGGTTGATCTCTTCTGCCCCATCACCTCCAATCTCTCCCTGTCCCAGGCCTGTCTCTTCCCCATCCCTGTCTCCCTGTCCCAGTCTCCCCACCCAACCAGTCAACCACCCTTCCCCCTCATCTCACAGTTCCCCCTCCAACTCTCAGTCACCGTTTCTTCCCCCTCCTCCAGTGCCAGTCTCCTTATCCCAACCTACTCCTTCCCTTCCCCTCATAGGCTGTTCTTAGTCTCTTTGCATTCAAATCAGACCGCATCCTCCTCCAAGCTGCCTTGGCACCAACAGAGAGGTCATCGAAACCAACGGAGAGACAGGCTTCCTGCTCTCAGTTCCAGTTCTTGGACAAATCCTGACGCAGCCCACCTGGGAGCTACGATTACCGGAAAAGTCTGGCTTTCCCCATAGCTCTGGGATGGAGTGTGCTCAGTTGCTCTGTGGGGATGGAGCATGCTTAGTCTGGTCAGCCCTGGGAACTGAGAGAGACTCAAGCAAGCTCAAGGAGGGCTGAATCTTTGGAGATTTTAGCTTCTAAAATAAAACAAGTCTCCACTGAGCATGTGCAAACTACAGTTGTTTTAAAGTTTATATATTGGCCAAATTTGGTCAGATTTTTACAGCAACAGTAAAGGGCATATTCCTGACACAAAGGCTTCCACCCTGCCAATTTTCAAGTCCCTGTGCCAAAGCTGTTCAAAGAAGAGATTGCCAGAATTTTTTAATATGGGCAAAACAATGCTTTCCCCGCTATCCTTGTTCTCTGAAATGGGTGAACTGCTTTGGCTGAAATTTCCCCAAAATATTCAGCCTGCTGCAGATGCTCAGCATAGAAAATTTGAGCCCAAACAGCAAATGTATAAGGAGCTGAAAACAGGTTTTAGAATGGGAAGTGAGCTACCTTAAAAACTTGTGGTGCTACCAGCCTTGCCTATAATACATGAACCATAGTGCAGGTGCAATAGTTTATAAAGGAAGCACTTATGGCATTGTTGACCTCATTCCTCTGCTTATTCCATTTTCCTGTTCATAGAAAGCAGTGTTACAGAACTGATAAAAAAAAAGCCACAATACGTTATGTGTATTCTTTTCATTGTAACTCACTATATGTCAGTGGTTCTCAAACTTTTGTACTGGTGACTCCTTTCACATAACAAGCCTCTGAGTGTGACACCCCCCCCATAAATTAAAACCACTTTTTTATATGTTTAACACCATTATAAATGATAGAGGCAAAGCAGGCTTTGGGTGGAGGCTGACAGCTCGCGATCCCCCCGTGTAATAACCGCACGATCCCCTGAGGGGTCCCAACCCCCAGGTTGAGAACCCTTGCTATAGGTCATTCTAAATAGTAATAAGTCTGGAATAACAGCAGTAAAATATGTATTTCAGGCTGAACATGTTCTGTTGAAAATGGTTTTTAATAGAAAGTGGCATTTCTACTAAAGGGAAATTTTCTCACACACACAATATTTTCATTAATATTTTGGGAGGTCTCACCAAAGTACTGAAAACTCACCCCCACCTCCAATTTTTTTTTAGTGTTCAGCAACCAAACACATTGTTTTTTGGTTGCAGAAAACCCAAATATATTCCAGAAAAAAAATGTATTTGAATATTTTCCTTAGAAAAAAAATTATTTCCCAGACACTTCTGGTCTATACAAAGATCATCAAATAGGATGCCATAGAGCCCTTCTTACCAAGAACAAAGGATTGTCATATTATTTATGGGAATAAGAAACACAACCATGTTTTCCCAGGATATACTAACGCAAACTTTATAGCAGCCCTATAACACCACGTTATGTTTTTTGCCAGTTTTATTGTTTGCCTTTGGTTCTTTGAGTCTTAATCTGTTTACCCCTATGAAGTACCTTCCTTTATGTATGATGTTCCTGGAGTCATTTGTTGTTCATGTAGAGGGATGGGTTTTTTGCATGAATTAATTCGAATGTGAATACTATGTGGGATGGGGTCAAGAATGAGAGGGAGATGCATACGTTAATTTCAGTGTTCTTAGGCCAGGCGAGTGGATGAATAAAGTGGTTAAATTATAATTAAGCTGGGCAAACCTGTTTACTGTGAGAAGCATTTGGCAGAGCAGGAAGGGAAAGTCATCCTTTGGTCTAGATAGGTGATAGGAGATCCCACCACTATCATAATGGGTGGCACAGTCACATTGACACACACCTCCTGGGGACTAGCTATGCTGAAAATTTAGAAGAGGAGGAAGCATTGTGTGGGGGTTTTCAGTAATGGAAGGACAATCTGAATACAGCCTAGGGTGGCTATAAGTTTTCTTCTGGTCCTTTTTATAAGACAGGTTAAGTGTTGATACTTGTGTGGGGGAGGCACCTTGGTAAAGGTTGTGGGTCACTTCTCATTTCCCTTGCTCCTCTATGGGAAAACTAATCACACAAGTTCTGCTTTTCCAAACCAACCTTGCTTTACAGAGCTGGAAGCAAGATTTTTAATTAGGGACTGGCTGAGGAGGCATATTTCATCCTAGGGGGTTAAAGCAAGTTGCTGGCAGCTATCTAAGAGCATTTTGAGCCAGCCTCATGTCCAGTCTCTGGTCACCTGCTGAAGTCCATTTGTCTGCACTGCCCTGGAAACAGGTGGTTCTTTTCAGACTCCAGCAGGTGCCCTATCAGACATTGCATCAGGTGCTGGGGTCACAACAATTCTTTGGAAGCACCATGGGGCCTAGCTCCTATTCCAGAGAGCACTGTTTAAGCAGGCACAAAGCATTCTGGGATGCAGAAGTGGCAGATAGGGTGCAGATGACTGAAATGGGGGGTCATGTTCTGAAAAAGGATGAAAAATGCTGATGAAAAGGAAATTTGATTTGCGTTTCTAGCTTTCTGCTCTGGGCTTGCTCATACTTGGGTGTGTTCCTCCACTGCTTAGTAAGTACATCATGGGTTAGGATTGAGGGAAGTTCTATCCCTTCCTTTCCTCTTCTCTCGTGACACGGCTATGCTGAAAAGAGAAGCCGACGACTTTTGGCTCCACATTGCTGCTGGGGAAGGAAAGAGACTTGTACTCTTAATGAGGCAACTGTGGGTTTTAGTGACCCATGCCCCACAGAACTGGGGAATTTTAGAAAACCGTGACTTGGATTGTTATTAAATAGCAGAAATGATTGCCCAGAGAAAGCTGAAATTCACCAGCTGGCTATAAATACATCAGTAAAAGGCATTACAGCTGGTTAGAAATCATGGCTACGGGCAATCTATTGACTTGTTGGGTGCTATAACAAATGACGAACCATTTGTTAAAACATCTTTTAATCATTTACTTTGCTTTTATAAGCTATTTATAAATATACCCTTTGTGACGTTGCACTCCATAAGTTTATGGAAATATACTTTTGAATGTGAATATGATGTAAATGGAATATGCTTTATGCAAAAGGTCTCTTGTAAGGTATCATTACAAAGCTTATCATCTATTGAGTGTGGTCATCCTATCTGTATGTATGTATCATTCTTGTATCTAAAACTAGAAATATGAAGTATTACTCTGAAGTCCTATTGTAAAGTGTGGGCCATTAATGGTGGTTTAGAATCTTGATGGCTCCCATTGACTAGGACAATTGGTTGTAAATGGCTCTGTTTACTTGCAAGCGTTTCTGCATGTGTGTGTGTCAGGCCAGGAAGAATGAAGGCTTGGGGTCTCACTGGACACGTGACTATGTCACCTGGTACTGGAATCCATCTTAAACCTGTTGCCTTTCCATTTAGAAGGAGGGGTGGGGACTCAGAGAGACAAAAGATTCCCGCCTTGTGCCAAAGCTATAAAAGGCGGTGGAACAGAACAAAGGAGGCTGCCAGTCATGAGAAATCCCCTAGTTCAGTGGTTCTCAAATTAGGGTTGCCACTTGTTCAGGGAAAGCCCCTGGCGGGCTGGGATGGTTTGTTTACCTGCCGTGTCCACAGGTTCGGCCGATCGCGGGTCCCACTGGCCGCGGTTCGCCGCTCCAGACCAATGGGGGCTGCCACGGGCCAAGGGATGTGCTGACTGCCCTTCCTGCAGCCCCATCGGCCTGGAGCAGCGAACTGCAGCTAGTGGGAGCCGCGATTGGCTGAACCTGTGAACGCGGCAGGTAAACAGCCCGGCCCGCCAGGGTCTTTCCCTGAACAAGCGGCACCCTAGTTTGAGAATCACTGCCCTAGTTACCTCCTGAGCTGGAACTAACAAGGACTGTACCAGGGGAAAGGATTGGGCCCAGACTAAGAAGGAGTCTAGTCTGTGAAAGAAGCTTACTGGAACATCTCTGAGGGTGAGATTTACCTGTATTCAGTTTCTTAACCTATGAGGTTTAGACTTGCGTGTTTTGTTTTATTTTGCTTGGTGACTTACTTTGTTCTGTCTGTTATTATGTGAAACCACTAACTCCTCCTTTTTATACTTAATAAAATCACTCTCTTTTATTAATCACTTACGCTGGGTTAATTAATACCCGGAGGAGCAAACAGCTGTGCATATCTCTCTGTCAGTGTTATAGAGGGAGGACAATTCATGAGTTTACTCTGTATAAGCTTTATACAGAGTAAAATGGATTTATTTGGGGTTTGGATGCCATTGGGAACTGGGTGTCTGGGTGCTGGAGACAGGTAACCTGCTGAGTGGTTTTCAGTTAAAGCCTGCAGCTTTGGGGGCATGGCTCAGACCTGAGTCTGTGTTGCAGCAGGCTAGCATGTTTGGCTCAACAAGGCAGGGTTCTGGAGTCCCAAGCCATCAGGGAAAACGGGCTCAGAGGCAATTTCAGCACATCAGGTGACAGTCCCAAGGGGGTCTCTGTGACCGAACCTCTCACCCCCTTAATATAAAGTGCGACCAGCGCCATTCTGTCCTACTACTTGGGACAATTGTAGGGGTAAGGTCAGTACCCTCAGGTCTTGTCTAGTGGGAGAGGTCTCAATAAACTGCACCCTCCTGACTTGCCTGGATGGAAAGAGAGCAGAGAACAGTAGCCATCTATCATCCAAACCTTGCATTCCTTAGGCAGTCTCTCACTGATTACATTAGGGGTGTTTGGGGTCTACAGGGAATTCAGGATAATACCCTGCTGTACACAAAACCAGAAGCTGCTGGAGTACAGTTGGCCCTTTTCAGTTGGGGTTAGAGGGTTAACCAAAGTATAATGTACCATAATTTAGACCCTGCCACAAACTGTCTGCCTGGCATCATTATTAAGTGGTCTTCACTAAAGCTGAGCTCAGACTGATCACTGAAAATACGGTGAACTGCAAACTATGGATCATTCCAGATCAGTGCAGGATGGTGAGAGCCAATGGGACATTTTTCTTCTCTGAAAATCAACCATTTGGTGAGAGCAGCTGAAGCCCATTCCTCCCATTGTGACCACCTGGAGGAATGTGCGTATTCAGAAGCACCACACTTGGACCACTGCGTTTGGTTTAACTGAATGATACATCGAGTTCAGTTTAAAACTTGACCTTTCAGTGCACTGGAACCCCGGGGGAGGAGTTGTGTATATATGGTGTAGGTGAGCTTGTGCGAGATTCCAGACGGACGGCCCTGGAGACTGAAATCCTCTGTGAACCTACAGAAAATAAATATCGTAGACAACCGCACTGCAGCGTTCTCTCACACTCAGAGGTGAAAGTGGACCAGTACGGGCCGGTACAGTGTACTGGTAAGAAGTGGCATACTGGTAAGAAGTCATTGCCCCTTTTGCCACTGCCCACCCCAGCCCCATCGGCAGCCCGGGGCGGGGGGGGTTTGAAGGGGCAGCTTCCCTGGGGCCTGGTGATTTAAAAGGGCCTGGGGCTCCTGGCTGCCACTACCACAGCAGTGGCCACAGCCCTGGGCCCTTTAAATTGTCATTGGAGCCCCGGCTGGTGCAGGCCAGGCAGTGCGGAAGGGCTGGCTGGGGGGGCGGGGGGAGGGTGTGTGTGTAACCCCAGCCCCGCCCCTTCCTCCCAAGGCCCCGCCCTTTCTGGGGGCCTGGAGCCAGGCCCCTGTACCGGTAAGTCTTTTATCTTACTTTTACCTCTGCTCACACTGCACCCAGGCCAGTGTGCCTAAAGCCTGACTTAAAGGGACAGCTGCACAACCCGTTCCCTTCTTAACCTCTCTGCTGAACGAACTGAACTGTAGCGGTGGTTTTTAATCACACAGACAATGGCCTGCTACCAACTGGACCACTTGAAATAGAGCCACAGAGCAATAACTCTATATCTGAGTTATCAGTCCTCACCTTCAAAGGAAACCTGCACACACACATTCAAAAGATGAGCCTGGGAGCCTAAAGTCATAACTTTGCTAGACACAAAAAATGGTAGACTGAAGAAAGACACTGGATTTATGGCTTATTACAACAGTCTGTAGCCCACTGACATTCCCTCCCAGCTGCTTCCCCCTCCCTTTCCTCCCTGTGACTGGAGGGGTATTAACAAGCCCCTGCACTTTGATGATCCCTTGAAATCCGTGTTAACTACTTGTGCTAAACAATCTGTTCCATCTTGTAGTTAGCGGCGACTCTGAGAAAGTTTCCTAGACCTGAAGAACAGTTCTGTGTAAGCTCAGAAGCTTGTCTCTCTCTCACCAAGAGAAGTTGGTTCAATAAAAGATATTACCTCACCCATTTTGTCTCTCTAATATCCTGGGACCGACACAGCTACAACACCATTGCATACAACATCTACATTTCAGTCATTTCCAACTCAATGGGAACCAAAAAAATGCTGTTATCTGGGGAAGCTTGCTGCGCCACTCGCTGGGTGGGATTGCATCTGACTCTTAACAGGGTTTGACTCGGACTAGGTCTCAGATGAGGAGGTGAGCCTTTGGGAGATTTCTGCCCACTGATCCCAATCATCAAATGGGCTGGCTCTTTTCCACACCTTTTTGGAGCAGTGGGTGTTGTCTGGGATTCTCTGCTCAGTATCCCCCTGGTTCCCTTTTATAGAACCTTTGTTCTCCCTCTCCATTTTCATGTTCATCGCTGTGTCTTTGTGGCCCCGCCCCATTCCTGAAAGGGGGTGCCATTGCTGCTGCTGTGATGGAGCTCCTTCACAGAGGTCAAATAGGCTCTTTTTAAAAAATAATAATAGGTCTGCACCTTGCCCCAAAGTGACTCCAGAAACCAGGACACTGACTGGAACTGCAAAAATATGAGCATGTAACACCTTCCCGTAAGCTTTCAACACTTCAGAAATTATCATGTGGCAATACATTGCCCAGTCATGATTTCCAGCTGTCCTCTAGAAAACCCTTCAGTCTGATTGTTTTGCGCAATATCACGGTAATGTGTTATTTTGTCCCTTACATGACCACCATGCAAATAATTCAGCATTAAATAGATTCATAGATTTTTAAAGCCAGAAGGGATAATATAGGGTGATCTCCTGTATATCGTAGTGTGACATACCAGGGCACAATCCAGACTAAGGAGTAGCTGCGTCACCCCTGCCCTGTAACCTGGGGTACTCTTTATAATGCCCTGCTGCTGTAGCCTCTACCCTGGACTGCTCACAAACAGCCTCCAGCATGTAAATCACTCCCAGCTACGTCTGTGTGTGCTGCAACCAGCCAGCCACACCTTGACTCTTACCAGTCTGGGTTATGCTGCAGGGTGACCCCAACACCCCCCCCTCAGTCCTGGATCTTCCCCCAGAAATGTAAGTCCTGTCTTGCCCAGTACTCTCCTGGACAGTACAAATATATTAAGTGTGTTATTCCTTTAAGGGAATAATATGTCAGCTTATTATTTTAAAATAGTTATCCAGATATTTCAATTTAAACACACAGGATTAGATAAAACAACTACAAAGAGACAGATTTTAAGCAAGTCCAAGTAATAGAAGTCAGAAATGCTTACAAGAAAAATAAAGATAAAACTCTTTCTGGTGCCTAACTTAAACTATATTAGATTCAAAGAGAAGTTCTCTCACCACATGTTTTCGGCAGTCTTACTGACTAAATTCTTTAGGTCAGGACCCTTCCCCCAGAGTCCATCAGCTGCTTCCTTTGTCTTTTCAGGTGCAGAGAATGCAATGGGTGGAGGGAGAGACACAATCCGGTCTACCCTTTGAAAATTATTTCCAGCTGGGAGCAAGGCAACAGGCAGCCTGCATGGAAGGAAACTCCATGCTGTTTCTTTGCTAAGATGTAGATTTTTGCCCCTGACCCCTTTCCTGCCAAAGAATGGGCACTTAGCAGGTAATGGTCCATCAGCCCTGTGTACACCTGGCTAAGGCATCAGCTTCCCCTTTCTCTCTGAGGTACTGGTTTGACCACCTCCCAGGTTTATCTGGAAAACATAAGTTTAGTCATGATCTCAGCTCATTTAAAACTGCACAGATAATGCTGCTATGTGCATTTTGCCATGCTATTATTGATGATCAAATTATGAGGTATTTAAATGATACCTCACAAGGCATACTTTGTACAAACATTATTATAATAGTGTGTAAGGTATGAACACAGGGACATATTCTGTCACATCTCCCCCTTTACAAAGCTGCAGAAAGGTTGGCCACTGGCTGACTGTAGGCAGCAGGGTTAGGACCATCTTTCCTGGGTAGGGCCTTTGCCACCATGTTTTTTTTCCTCCTTTACATATACAATTTCCATATTAAACACCTGTAAGCCCCTAATCCAGTGTCTGATGCCTCTGTACACAGTTCAAACACCTTTTCAAAATATGGACTGACTAGAACAGGCTTTTTAGACAAGATTTTTTTTACCTTATCAAAACCCTCTTGCCATGCCTTTGTCCATATGGCTTTGGTTTGTTTTTTTTACATAGATCTGTGCTTGCAGATACAATGTCAGTCACTGAACTGACACACAAACCTTCTATAATAAATTACCAGATCTATGAAGGATTGGAGCGGTTGTTTTGGTTGGGGTATAGGCCAATTTACAATGGCTTCAACTTACCAGGGATCAGGGGATATTTGACCTTCCCCTACCCAGTGTTCCCAGTAAGGAACTCTGACTGATCCAATTTTACATTTGGAGGCGTTTATTGTTAGGCCTACTTCTTTGAGCTTTGACGACACAATTTTAAAGCATTTTTTGTGATCAGTCCAAGTGTTGCTAAACACTCCGACATTGTTGACATCCGCCTTTGCAAAGTTCTGCAAACCATTTAACACTTGGCGGACCAGCCTTTGAAAGGTAGCTCCTGCATTAATTAACCCAAATGGTAACATTGTGATTCAGATATTTCGCTTGGCTTAAAATGCCCAGCATATCATCAATTCTAGTCATGGGATACACATCTGGTACAGTGACAGCACTGAGTTTTCTGTGCTCACCACAAAACCTTACCATGTTGTCTTTCTTAGGTACCAAGACCACAGGTGACAGCCAAGAGCTGTCAGACTCTTTAAATTACTCCCAGTTCTAACATGCTTTATATTTCTATATTAATTTGTTCCTGCACCTTGCCAATGGCCCTGTAGGGTCTGCTGGCAGGTGGCTGTGCTCCTTCTGTCATAATTTTGAGTCAGCAAGTGTGTCTTCCCTGACTTGTTAGAAAACACCTGTGTTCTTGGAGCACTGACAACAGCTCTGCCCTTTCAACTGGAGTTCAGGCACTGCAGATATCAATGCTTTCCAGAGTTGAGTCAGTCTGGTGTTCAGCCATCAGATCAAAGAGGCAGCGTGCCTCCATTTCCCTTTCTGCACAGCAGATGTTTACCCTGTCATCCCTGCTGTGGTACACTTTAAGTCTGTTTGCATGTACTGGATGTGGGACAGCATTACATGAGACTTTTTAACATGATATGTATCTTCATCTACCTCCATCACCTCAAGAAGTCCTTCCCAAGAATTTTGCATTTTTTCCCACCGGGCTTAATACCATTACCAAGTCTCTTATTTCAAAAGTGTATTTGCAAGTATGTTGATCATACGACACATTTTCTTTGGACTGAGAGTCTTTGGGGTTAGTTTGTCTCTTCTTTCTTTTCTTAACCTTTGTACATATTCAATTACTGGCTCTCCCTCCGCCTCAGTGTTAGTCAGAGCTATTGCTTCAGGATATCTAAAGGCAAAATCCACAAGGGTATGTTCTGTCACACACAGGACATTAATTTTCACACAAATACTTTAGCTGCATTTCAGTCCTCAGAAAATGAAGTTGCATGCCACAGACTGAGAACAGGAGAGACCAAGGTGCCACCAACACCCACGGCCACTGCAGTGGCAGGGAATTGATTAGACGAGACATTCCCAGATGACACGAGCATGCAAACCACGCCTCATGCTGCAGAGGACGACTAATAAACCCTGCAAATCTGATCTGGGAGAAAAATCCCCTGACCCCAGATCTGGAGGTCAGTATGATCCTGAGTGTGTGAGGAAGACCCACAAGCCAGGGTCTTCTCCTCTAATCCACCCTATATGGTGTTCTCCTGCTGTGGCCAATCTCTGATAGTTCAGAGGAAGGTGGAAATGAACCAATCCCAAGACATGTAGCCAACTGAGCATCGGGGAAAAATTGTCCTTCCTGACACCTACTGGTGACTGGTTGAAGCCCTGAAGCATTAGACTTGATAATAAACATTATCTTAATGAATAACTGCAAGTGTTATGAGTATGCTGAGGGCAATACAAGTGGTCCCATTCTCCACTTGGCCCCTGAAGGCAGAGGATGAACAGGAGGATTCAGATTCATAGATTCCAAGCCCAGAAAGGACAGCCACAATCATCCAGTCTAACAGACCACCCACTCCTTCCCAACCACGCAAAGGCTATTGAATTTCCCCCAGAAGCTGGAATAAGGCATATGTTTTTAAAAGATACCAATGCTTGGAGTCTTTGACATGAGAAAAGGTAAGTCCATTACCTCGCCTGGTAAGTGTTGGGATTCCCTTCGAGACCTGTTTCCACTGGACTTCTCAAGAACTCACTTGGACGCCAGACTTTGTTACTCTGGTATCTTTATTTGGCATACAGCAAGACTATGCTAAATGGGTCAGATTCAAACCCAAAGGGTGGGTGCAGGGTACATCACAGCTCCAAAGTTACACAGAAACCCTCTCCCTTTGTATACATTTACACATTGCATCACACCTTTTGGATTGGTTCCTGCAAAGGAACCAATCCCTGTGCAGTATGTGCTGTCCACCCATTGTCCACGCTCATTCCTAACTTATCTTGTCCAATAGTAAATGGTTCCCTCTTATCTTAGCTGACTCAGACTTTCAGACTTTTTGCCTATTGACCTATTTACTTATCTTTGTTGCATAAATGTTCTGTTTTCAGCCTAATGATCTCTTTCCCTCCCTAATTCTATCTTCCAAGAAGTGCTCCCCCCATCTGTTACTCATTCATGACAGGCCAAGCCTCAGCTACACTAAACTGTTCCAATGTTTAATTATCCTCAAAACTAGGAAATTATGTCTTATTTTAAGGCTGAATTTATCTAACTTCATCTTCCAGACATTGGAACTTGTTATGCCTTTGAAACATGACCCCCGCTCCCCAAACAAATGTCCCTTCCATGTGTAAGTGCCTACACACACTTATCAAGTCACCTCTCAACCTTCTCTTCGGCAACCTGAAGAGATTGAGTTCCTTCAGCCTCATATCAAAGGATCATTTTTTGGTCCTCCTTTGAACTCACTTCAGTATTTCCTCAGCCTTCCGGAAGTGTGGACACCAGAACTGGAGACAGTATTCTAGTAGCGATCTTACTAATGTTGTATACAGATGCAAGATCACATTCCCTACTTTTACTTGATAATCCCCTTTTTAAATATCCAGGGATCTCATATTTATCCTTTTCGATACAGCATTGCACTGAGAGTTAACTATATCTATAATGACCATATAGTCCTTTTCCGAGTCATTTTTTCCAAGATAGTCTCATTGTGTAGGTATAACCTGCATCCTTGGAACCCAGATGTATTACCTAACATGTAGCTGTATTAAAACACATTTTGTTGGATTGTGATCAGTTAACCAGGTGATTCAGATCCCTCTGAAATAGTAATCCAGCCTCCTTGTTATTCACTACCTCACCAACATTTGTGTCCTCTGCAAATGTTACCAGAAAAGATTTTTACATCATAATCTAAATAATGGAAACAAATATTAAATAGCATTTGACCAAGAACCAATCCCCAGAGGATAGTAACAGTCCACTCATTGATAGCTCCCCATTAACAACTACACTTTAAGATCTGTCAGCGACTCAGATTTTCATCCATCTAATGTGTGACCTCTCAATTCCATGTATAGTAATGTAAGTTTTTCAATCAAGTACTATGTCAAATGCCTGGGGAAAATCCAAGTATACTATCTCACACAGTTGCCTTTATCAACCAGACCTGTAATCCTATCCTGTTTGACAAGACCTACCTTGCATGAAACTATGCTGACTAGAATTAGTTATATATTTATATTTTTGACCTTCCTTATTGCTTTAAAATCAGATAGCTAATGTTTTGCATTTGCTGGAAGCTGCAAAAATGAAGTGGGTCCTATCAGTCTCCACAAAATGATCCTCTCTCCTATCAGGTGCAAAATGTCTTGTCAGTGCAATAGCTCCCATCATACACTGGTCCCATCACACCAGCTAAGTCTGTTGCAACAGGTTTTTGATGCTCTGCTGTGTTCCATCAGTAAGAGCAGATCTAGCATCGCCTTTTCCCTGGGTGGTGCCTGACCACTTTCAAAATATCAGGTGTCAGGATATCCCTGTGTGAAAGATGACCCTCAGCACTTGGGTTATACCTAAACATCCAGCACATGCATGATAATACTCTGCAAGGGAAGTTAGCCTTCTTTACTCTTAGGGCTTGGCTACACTTACAAGTTGCAGCGCTGGTGGAGGCTTTCCAGCGCTGCAATTACACCCCGTCCACACTTGCAGGGCACAACCAGCGCTGCAACTCCCTGGTTGCAGCGCTGGCTGAAAACCCATCCCGGCAGGGGTATAAGGAGTGCAGCGCTGGTGATCCAGCGCTGCTCAGCAGGTGTGGACACTCACCAGCGCTTTAAGTGTCCTCCAGGGAATAAGGAGTTATCCCAGAATTCCTGTTCAGCCACTCTGCTCATCAGTTTGCACTCTACTGCTCTTGCCTCAGGTGACCAGCCCTTTAAATGCCCCGGGAATTTTAAAAATCTCCTTCCTGTTTGCTGCAGCCAGGTGTGGAGTGCAATCAGTTAATCTTTCCAGGTGACCATGCCTCCACGTGGCAAACGAGCCCCAGCATGGAGCAATGGCGAGCTGATGGACCTCATCAGTGTTTGGGGGGAGGAATCAGTGCAGGCACAGCTGCGCTCCGGCCGTAGGAATTACGATATCTTTGAGCAGATATCAAGGTCCATGCTGGATAGGGGCCATGATCGGGACGCACTACAATGCAGGGTGAAAGTTAAGGAGCTGCGGAGTGCCTATTACAAAGCCCGCGAGGGGAATCGCCGATCCGGAGCTGCCCCCACGACCTGCCATTTTTACAGGGAGATGGACGAGATACTTGGGGGTGACCCCACTGCCAATCCCAGGACAACGATGGACACTTCTGAGCAGGCTGGGGGACAGGAGGAGGAGGAGGAGGCGGAGGCGGAGGCGGTGGCGGGGTGAGGAAACCACGAGTGAAGCTACTGGGATGGGGGAAGACACCCCAGAGTGGGCATGCAGCCAGGAGCTCTTCTCAAGCCAGGAGGAAAGTACCCAATCGCAGCAGCCAGCAGTTGCAGAAGGACAAGCAGAGGAGCGGGTTAACGGTAAGCGGCTTTTATTTTCTGGGTGGAAATGTTTCTGGAGAGGAAGGGGGGTTATGGCTGCATGCATGCCAGCCTCTAGATGTGGAATAGCCCGTTGATGTGGTCTATCACATCGCGGTAATCTGCTTCAGTTATCTCAGCAAAAGTTTCAGCCAGAGCGTGGGCAATATGCCTGCGCAGGTTTATAGGGAGAGCCACTGTGTTTCTTGCCCCAGTCACGCTGACGCGTCCGCGCCACTGTTCCGCGAGTGGGGGGGGATCATTTCTGAACACAGGCAAGCCGCGTAGGGTCCCGGGCGGAATCCACATTGCTGTAAAAGACCCTCCCGCTGTCCCCTAGTGACTCGCAGCAGGGAGATATCTTGCAGGATTAACTCCTGTGAAAAATGTTGGGAGACTCTTTAGTGAAGAGATAGGTAGATAGTGAAGATCACCCCTGCAGCTGCATCTTCACTCAACCCCTCTATCACTCCAGATTACCCAAAGCAACCAGCTCCCCTCTATCAATCAAGCCCCACTTCTCCCTGTATAAGCACCCCTCACTCACCATTTCGTGGCTTCTGTCGTGTTATGCGTGTGGGAAAAGAATGTTAAAGTGCGAACTCCCTCAGTGTAACAATTCATGTCTGGAGATAGTGGATACAATGCTGCCCCTGTTAAATGTTTCATTTCTGGGTTTCTACAGTGACCTTGACTCCTGGAGTGGGCAGATGTTCCACAGCACAGAGGCTACAAAATTTGAGAAAAAATCCCCGAAAGAGCAAAGAGGACATGCTGAAGACTGTTCTTCATCACTCTGCTGCAGAGAGAAAGGAATTGAAGGAGTGGCGAGAGAAGGAAAGCATGATCCGCCAGAGACATTGGCGTAGAAACGCTGTGGCAAAGAGGAAAAGCACAAACCAGCTGCTAGAGATCCTGTCGAGCCAAGCGGACTCTCTCAAGGCTATCGTAGCCATGCAGGCAGAGCAGTCCCGTGCTGCCCCACAGCCCCCCCCGTCCCAAAGCTTTTTTCCTTGTGCCCCAATGTCAGCTCAAACCGCCTTTCCCCAGCATTCAGGTTCTTACCACCACCAGCTGCCTCCAACACCTGTACGTTCACCAACCAGCCCTGATACCTACCACCCTTACCCTCTGCACTCAACCCCCATCACCATGCAGTATATGCACCCTGAAGTGCAGGATTCGTTAAACAGCACTCCAGACAGGACATATGCAAACTTGTGACTGTACAGTTCACCAACCCACACCCCTTCCCTCTTGTGTTCATGAAATGTTGTGTGTCTGTCTGTCAAGGAATTTTTTTTCTTTACAATAAAACAATTCTTGGCTTTGAAAACAGTCTTTATTATAGCAGCTAGTGAAAGATACCTTAGCCCAGTAAAGAAAGAGGCACTGCAAATCATTTTAGGGATAATAGAATAACAGTGTAAACAGTGCAATTCACTCCCATGCAAGTCAGCAAACATTACTGTTGGCTTTCAGCCTCAAATTCTTCCCTCAAGGCATCCCTAATCCTTGAAGCCCTGTGCTGGGCCTCTCTATTAGCCCTGCTCTCTGGCTGTGCATATTCAGCCTCCAGGACTTGAACCTCGGTGGTCCATGCCTCACTGAATGTTTCACCCTTCCCTTCACAAATATTATGGAGGGTACAGCAAGCGGATATAACCGCGGGGATGCTGCTTTCCCCCAAGTCTAGCTTCCCATACAAGCAACGCCAGCGTGCCTTTAAACGGCCAAAAGCACACTCCACAGTCATTCGGCACCGGCTCAGCCTGTAGTTGAACCGGTCCTTGCTCCTGTCAAGCTTCCCTGTATAGGGTTTCATGAGCCAAGGCAGTAACGGGTAAGCGGGGTCTCCAAGGATCACAATGGGCATTTCGACGTCCCCTACTGTGATCTTCCTGTCTGGGAAAAAAGTCCCTGCCTGCATCTTCCTGAACAGGCCACTGTTCCGAAAGATGCGTGCATCATGCACCTTTCCAGGCCAGCCTGTGTAAATGTCAATGAAACGCCCGCGGTGATCCACAAGCGCCTGGAGAACCATAGAGAAATACCCCTTACGATTAACGTACTCTGATGCCAGGTGGGGGGGGGGGCAGAATAGGAATATGCGTCCCATCTATTGCCCCTCCACAGTTAGGGAAACCCATTTGTGCAAAGCCATCCACAATGTCCTGCACGCTCCCCAGAGTCACGGTCTTTCTTAGCAGGATGCGATTAATTGCCTTGCAAACTTGCATCAAAATGATTCCAACGGTCGACTTTCCCACTCCAAACTGGTTCCCGACCGACCGGTAGCTGTCTGGATTTGCCAGCTTCCAGATTGCAATAGCCACCCGCTTTTCCACCGTTAGGGCAGCTCTCAATCTTGTGTCCTTGCGCTGCAGAGTGGGGGCGAGCTCAGCACACAGTCCCATGAAAGTGGCTTTTCTCATACGAAAGTTCTGCAGCCACTGCTCATCATCCCAGACTTCCATGACGATGTGATCCCACCACTCAGTGCTTGTTTCCCGAGCCCAAAAGCGGCGTTCAACGGTGCTGAGCATTTCCGTGAATGCCACAAGCACTTTAGTGTCACACGCGGCAGGAGAATCGATATCGATATCATCGTCAGACTCCTCGCTGTCACTTTGGAGCTGAAGGAATAGCTCCTACTGCCAAACGTGTTGTGCTGGCGACACTCATCAGCACAGTCCTCAGCAGCTCGGGCTCCATTTCCCACAGAAATCGCGATTCACACACAGAGCAGACACTCACAATGGCGCCAAACGTTGCCAGAAAGACAGAATGCTGGGATGTGAAGCGATGCACCACGGGGCGTTGGAACAGGAAGCGGAATGACCCACACACTTCCTTCCCCTTCCCACAATACTCAGCGCCAAAACGGCGCCAAAACGGGACGAGGTGCTCTGTGGGATAGCTGCCCACAATGCACCTCTCAATACAGCGCTGGAAAGTGCTGCAAGTGTGGCCACACTGCAGCGCTGGTAGCTGTCAGTGTGGCCACACTGCAGCGCTGGCCCTACACAGCTGCATGACCAGCGCTGTAACTCCCAGCGCTGCAACTTGTAAGTGTAGCCAAGCCCTCAGATGCTTGGTACATTCCCTCAAGCTGAGCTATTTGCTCATGCACCTTCTTACATGCAGAATGATGAAAGGCATGACAAATGTGCTGATTTTACAGTCCTAGAATTTAATTACTTCATCTCATGTTCCTCCTTTGCTACCCAACCTCCCCACATCCGGACCATACTGGTGCCAGCAAGCCTGCACATTTCCACGACCTCATCACCAATAAAAACACTGTCAGCATTTTCTGTTTCCATTTTAAAACCTAGGGGTTTCGTAGCTCTAGATTTTTAAAACCGTTCTCAAGAAAAGAAACGAAACTTGGGAGGGGGGGGTGAAGGAACTGGATCTAAATATGATGGTGAACAATGCTTAACCCTGCTGCTGCAGCCAGATACATTCATGCTTCAAAAGAGATCAGTAGCTGGAAGTGCAGATATTGAAATTAAACCTGTTCAGACTGGAAATGATACAAGAACCACCACATTTCCTGACATATGCGATTGGTTTGAAATTGTATTAGAACAGCTGGGTCTGCACTGCATTGCTGCTCCCAGCAAAATCCAGATAGAGCAAAGATATGTGAAAAATTACAAACCAAACTGAAACAAACAAACCCAAGTTTTTTCAAAACCAAGAAATTGACCCCATTCAGCGACTCCTAAAAATCAGCCAAGGGCACTGCATATCCAACAAGTAGCAATTAGAGAGATACAAGTGTAAAAGATCTCGCAGGGAAAGGACAGTTACAAAAGTACTGGATTAATTAGCATTTGGTAGGTACTCACCTGTTAGAATACAGATACTCAGGCCTGCTTGTAAAGGCCTATACTTTAAGAACGTAGGTGCATTTTTATCACTTAGCTACTTATAGAGGTATAAAACAAAGAACCAAAATCACCGTCCGCCTGTGTATGGGCCTTCTCTCACTAGGATAGTCTGAAGCCTTGTCCTTTGGCTAAGCAACACGGACAGCGGTTACATCCTCACATTCCAAACCAATCACATTGAAATAAGGTGGTATTGGGCTGTTAGGAAGATGATCCTGTCCTGATAATGCCCATCACCACCAGACAGAGAAACAGAGCTTAAGACTGATTTCTTGCCAGAGAGGGTGCCCTTATCGATGGTTGTGGTTGTGAAACCCTCATTTCAGTATTGTTATCTTATCTTTATGGCCCCCACTTTTCTATTGTGAATCTGTCCGGTTCTCTAATTGTTTCTGTCTGCTGTATAATTAATTTTGCTAGGTGTAAGTTAATTAGGGTAGTGGGATATAATTGGTTAGAGAATTATGTTACAATAGGTTAGGATTGGTTAGTTAAATTTCAGTAAAATGATTGGTTAAGGTATAGCTGAGAATATTACTATATAAACTGGGGTCAAACAGGAAGTGGAAGCGGAAATTGGAATCATGCTTGCTAAGTGGGGAGGGGGAAACGGGAATAGGGAATGGGGAACAGACACAGGCAAGGCTCTGTGGCATCAGAGCTGGGTCGGGGGACACGGGATAAACACTCTGTGGCGTCAGAGCTGGGAATGGAACACTGGGGAACAGACTCTATCGGCGTATAGCGATAAGCTCGACTGGTGTGAAGGCCTTCAGAATATGCTCGCTTGGAAACGAACCCCAATGAACATCACATTGTTTGCACTTCAGACTTCTGGTCTTTTGCTGATTGCTGTCTGAGCGAGAAGACCCAGGGAAGTGAGAGCGTTGATGGAAATCCCTCTAACACAGGGGTGAGCAAACTACGGCCCGGGGGCCACCTTTGGCCCTTCAGAGGTTTTAATCCGGCTGTTGAGCTTCCATCAGGGAGCGGGGTCCGAGTCTTGCCCTGCTCCAGCTGGGAAGAGGGACCAGGAGCTTGCTCCGCTCCACATGTGCCATGGCTCTGCACAACTCCCAGAAACAGAAGCATGTCCTCTCTTCATAGGGCAGGAGGGGGATCTGGGCTGGGGCAGGGGCTTGGAGCATGGGAGGGGGTGCAGGCTTTGGGTGGCAGTTACCTCAAGAAGTTTCCCCTCCATAGGAATGTGTAGAGGCAGCCAGGAAGCTCCGCATGCTGCCCCCACCTCAAGCCCCACCCCTGCAGCTCCCATTGGCTAGGAACTTGGGCCAATGGGAGCTGCAGGGGCAGCACCTGTGGCCAGGGAAGCACGCCAAGCCGCCTGGCCGTGCCTCCACAAAGGAGCTGGAGGTGGAACTTCTTGAGGTAATCACCACCCGGAGCCTGCACCCCTAACCTCCTCCCATGCTCCAACCCCCTGCCCTAGCCCTGATCCCCCTCCTGCCCTCAGTCCCAGCCCAGAGCACCCTCCTGCATCCCCAGCCCCTCATCCCCAGCCCCTCATCCCCAGCCCCACCCCAGAGCTTGCACCCCCAGCCAGAGCCCTCTCCCCCCTGGACCCCAACCCTCTGCCCCAGCCTGGAGCTCCTTCCCGCACCCTGAACTCCCCATTTCTGTCCCCACCCCAGAGCCCACACTCCTAGCCGGAGCCCTCATCCCCTCCAATGCCCCAACCCCCAATTTCATGAGCGTTCATGGCCTGCCATGCAATTTTCATACCCAGATGTGGACCTTGGGCCAAAAAGTTTGCCCATCCCTGCACTAACATCCTGGTGTTGTGACTTGGCTACATCACATCGGACAGGTGAGTGGCAGCCAGGTAAGTCTCCCTCCCCAACAGTCCCCGCAGCTGCATGGAGGGGGTTATGGCAGGCTCTCATGATGGTAGTTGCGGGTCCTTGCAAACTGGGGTAATCGTCTTTTTGGATAAGTGGATATGGAAGAATCAGGGCCCATTCCAGGCATGGGGATCAACCTGGGATGAGATTAATAAGGAAATGGAAGCAGTGTTAGGGGACCCAGAGGGATAGGGGCTGGCTGAGGAGCCCACCCTCCTGGATAAATGGGTAGTGGAAGGAGGTCCATGCCCACGGGGACAGGATGCCTTCCAGGGAAAGGAGGCACTTAAGTCCACTTGAAAGAGGTTTGAAGTAAAGGCAGCATTATGGGAAGCTGCCAGTAATCTTTCAAGTTTGGTGCTACTCCAGCGAAGGCTACTGGAGAATTGTAAATTAGTGTTAGGGGTGGTTAAAGATGATTTGACACAACAGGGTTTGGCGTCAAAAGCAGAGTTGACAGACCACCTTAAGAGACAGGAGCTGGGACTTGGTCCTAGGGGAGTGGAAAAAAAAAAGTTTCAAAGTGAAAAACAGCAGGTTTTGCAGGAGTGGGTAACACTCTTCTCCCAGAGCCAGGATAAAAACCTGGGGGTAAGGGTTCCCAACTGTTTAAACTTAGGGAGCCCCACCCTTGCTCAGAGCTAACTATATCCTTCTCTTCTTCTTTTTAATAACTTCACAGGGTTAATTGGTTGCTTTCCACCCCACTCCCCTCTCTCACACTTTTGGTTTTTCCGAAGTTTTAATGGAAGGTACTTTAGATATTCATGTGAAATGTTTGTTTGTTTTTGGAAATCTGCTGGATTCTGCTAAAATTTTTAGAGTAAAAGATCCAGGGGTGACCACGGAGATAAAAGTTTTTTACTGCTTTTTTGAACAGTCCCGAGGCAAAGACAGCACAGGGTAAAAGGCAGTTGTTTGCAGAAATTAATACTACAGAATGTGGGGGGAATTTGGAGGGAAGTAAATGGTTGGGAGTTGTGGAAATGTTAAAAGGTAACGGTTGTGAAGATGTTACAGAGTAACAGTTGTGGTGTTATAAGAAGGAAGCTTCTGGTTTGATGATAAAACCCGGTTATGTAAATGTAATTATTTGTTCAACTCAGTACAGTCACATTGGTTTGAACCGTGGTAGTTAAACAAATGACACAAAGAGGATCAAGTGGCTACCACCACCACCAGGGCCCGTCCTTAGGCATAGGGCACCCAAAAATTTGGGGCAACTCTAGGTCTTAGTGTCCACCTTCCACCTCTTCCTATCACTGTTCTGACCCTTCCTACAGGCTCCCACAACTGGCTGCTGCAGCCTGGTGAGTCTTCCTCCAGAGGGGATCTAGTACAGGAGTCAGCAACCTTTCAGAAGTGCTGTGCAGAGTCTTCGTTTAGTCACCCTAATTTAAGGTTTCGTGTGCCAGTAATACATTTTAACATTTTTAGACGGTCTATTTCTAGAAGTCTATAATATATAACTAAACTATTGTTGTATGTAAAGTAAATAAGGTTTTTAAAATGCTTAAGAAGCTTCATTTAAAATTAAATTCAAATGCAGAGCCCCCTGGACCGGTGGCATGGACCCGGGCCGTATGAGAAAATCAGCTCGCGTGCTGCCTTCGGCACCTGTGCCATAGGTTGCCTACCCCGATCTAGTAACTTAAAAGTGAAAAAGCCTTCCAGCCTGCCAGACCTATTAGCACAACATCAAAACCGTTAAAGAGCCATTCAAGTGGTAATGAAGCCATTTAACAGACATTGGCCAACCCCAAGGTATATACTGTCAGTTTCTGACATAAATAGTTGAACATATTCTGAGTAATTACGGTATTACAGTAATGCACGTCTACACAGGACCTTAGTTTAAAATTTGCTTTAAAGATATTTCATTAGTTAGTTGGTGAAGATGATAAAATCATGTCTCTAAAAAATCCTTGCATAGATTTTTAGATGCATAATCTGAATATTCATCTTTAGCCTTAAATGCTTGGATCTTCAGACATGTAGTTTTTTAAATAAATCCTTCAACAGACCACCCTTATCTAAAATACACATTTTAATTACTAGAGTAAAAAAAACTTGCTTCCAAAATCTTCTTGTCCTTTCTGTCCATCCCTTTCTCCCTTCACCGCCCTATTGCCCCCCGACCCCATTGAAGAGAGCCCTTAAAGACACAATACCCCTTTCCTCCAGATAGCTGGACAAACGAGTTTCTGTTTCTTTACTTCTGACTATTTGATGAACTAGTTTTAAGAGAACCCTCCAGCAAAATCAGTACCTTAGTAAGATATAAAATCCTTTGTTATGCATAAAATCTTTGGAAACATTTTTTAAAGTTGGTGAAATTTCACAAACATGTCTGTTATGGAGATCACACAAAGTAAATTAGTGTTCCCTTTTTCTAAAAGCAATGAATATTGTTATGAAGACACTAAATCTCTGTGACTGATTAATTTAAAATAATGTCTTTGTTTCAGTGAGTTAAGTATGTAGTAGTTATCTGGAAAGATTACTTTATGCAGGCTTAAGAGTACATTTAAAATACAAAATCAGCTTAGAATTACTGATTAAGAAAATGTAAAACAGAAGAGCTGCATCATGTATTCCATAATATTAAATGTATTCAGCGGGACAGCTGACTCGCCCTTACTATGACGTTTTTGCAAATAAATCTCTGACAAACTTCAGGGCATATCAAAAAACCTGTGACTGACAGCTTTTATTCCCAAATTTAGTGCTTTTAATTAGGTATCTTCTGCATGTCCAATCTTCACCAACTGTCATGCAGTGGAAAACATGCTCTTCTGCAATTTCTTTAATATCATTTGCTTTATTTGGGTTCAGGGATTTGGCTGGAAGAGGTTGAGCAGGGAGAGGGAGGGAAGCGAGGAGGAAGACAGTGGGGGGAGGGCAGGGCTTGGGGCGGAGCAGGAGTGGAGTATGGGTGGGGCCACATGCAGAAGAGGTGGGCTGGGGAGCTAGCCTTCCCAAGCGGCAGCTTCACTGCCCATGACAGCAGGTAAGAGCGGCTCGGCTCCTGCATACCCAGCATGCATTGCAGTCTCCTTAGACAGAGGCCGTATTCACAGAGCCGAATGCATCGGCACCGTGCATCCTGCATGAGGGAGAGGGTTCGGGGCTCTCTGCAGGGAACTGTGACTCTCCACCGCCACGAGGCAGGCTGGGCAGCTCGGTATCCTTAGTGCCTCGTCCCTCCCCCCAGGCTGCGAGCCCGGGCTGCCTTCGGGCATAGGGGCACCAGTTTAATAATACTGCATAGAGCTCGATAAATCCTAAGGATGGCCCTGACCACCAATACGTTTTTGTCCCCAGGAGCCTTTATCGCTATTGTGGGGGAAATGGGCCCTTTTCCCACAGAAATGGTCTGTAAAGGACTGCTGCAGGCAGCCAGATACTCTGATCTATATTATTTGACTATTGGACGAGTTAATCAAAATCACTAAAGGAATGTAAGGGGTTTCCATTAAAAATTGACTGTCTCCAATGTATAAGATGGGAATGTAATCTGGGTACAGTTGTGTAAAAAATAATAAAAGCAGTGCAAGGGGTGTTGGGTAAAAGAGAATTTTTGTGTGTGAATCTTTGTGTGTAATTATGTGAGGTTTTAAGGACCTAAACGAACACTCATGGTTTGTAAAATCCTGTCTGTAGGTTTAAGATGAATTGTTTTTGTTTTTTTAAATAAAGAAAAAACAATGGCACTAAATCCATTTGAATCTTTCATTCAAAGTTGCAAAACTGACAGTTTTTGCTAGACACAGGTAACTAGTGTTGTTTGGCTTTGGTATTTAGCATTCAGCCCTTAAGGTACCTCAATGTTTAATATGTTTTTAAATAAAGACCAAAGTTGTGGCTGTTGTGGGAGACGGCCGTGGCCACGGGCTGAGGGAGACATTCTGGATCTTTTGTGTGTGTGCACAGGAAAAATAAGGAATAGGGGAGCAATGTTGGGAACACAGCCTTGGGGTGACTCTGGGTGATCGGACTGTCGCTTTGGTGGGGGTGCATGAGAACTCTGTGGGCATGGGGGAGGCAGTTACATCTTGTGTGAAAGTTGATGTGGCTAATACAATGTTGTAGAGTTGAACTGTGGCGGGGGTGTGCATTTTCCCAGAACAGGTGCAGTGTATATTGTAGAAGGGGTAAAAGAAATGCAAACAAAACATGCTCCTTAATTAAAATCCTATTAGGGCTCCAAAAGGAGCCACAATAGGTTGTGTTTTCTTTTGCAGGTGCCTGTGTGTTTTAGAAGCAGGAGTTAAAAGTGAAAAGCAATCAGAACTCTGGTGGAAGCTAATTATGTCCCTTTTAAGACAGGGTCTCTGAGCTGCTAATAGCTTTGGATCCAAAAGCAAGCCAGAAAGCCTGTGTGTGGATGCAAATTACCTAGCTGATAGGGGAAGGAGAGAACTGCCCATAAATGGCAGCACAAAGGAGCGGCAAATAATAAACAGTGGCGTATTATTGCCTAGGCCAACAAGGTCTAGGCCTAGGGCAGCAAATTTGCTCATGACCCCTCCCCAGCTCCACCCCTTCCCCAAATCCCCGGCCTGCCTCCTCCCCCAGGCGCGCCGTGCTTCCCTCCGAAAGCGCTGGGAGGGAGCGGGAAGCGAGTAGCGGCATGCTTGGAGGAGGCAGAGCAGAGGTGAGCTGGGGCCCGTGGGCACGGGGAGTAGCCCATGGGGGCTGGGAACCGCTCCCTGCCCCAGCTCACCTCCGCTTCACCGCTGCCATTCCCCGAGCGCACGGCAACTCCCCTTCTCCCCACTCCCTCCCAGGCTTGCCGCGCAAAAGCGCTAGGAGGGAGGGAGGGAGAAGCGAGTAGTGGTGTGATCGGAGGAGACGGAGCAAAGGTGAGCTGGGGCCAGCGGGCGTGGGGAGTGACTGGGGGGGGGGGGGAAAGCAGGGAACCGCTCCCTGCCCCAGCTCACCTCCACTCCACCGCTGCCATCCCCCGAGCGTGCCACAACTCCCCTTCTCCCCCCTCCCTCCTAGGCTTACCATGGGGGAGCAAAGGTGAGCTGGCGGGAGGGAGCGGCAACTTTTTGATGGCCTAGGGGTGCCAAATTTGTTAATCCGCCACTGATAATAAATATACCTGGTCAGCAAGAAGACTCAGATTATGGCCCTCCAGGAAAGGGAGGTAGGAAAACAAGTCAAGCCTGAAAATAAGAGGGGACAGGTTAACGCTAAGTATTCCTTTGTTGTGTCTGCACAGTGCTAAAATCTGAAGACAGATACAAAAGGAGTCCGCTTACATACACAACACCCTGACCTTGTAATTCACCAAACCCCCAAGCCTATGCAAAGATTTCAAGAGGGTAATGAACACACTGGCCTCAAAGACAATTTGTCTAAATAAAAGGCCTGGTATAACAAGATACTTATAAACACCTATTGGTAATAGATTTGACGCTAATGTTATTGTTAGTTCATATGGCAATAATGCTTCTCACCTGCTACCTGTGAATAAACTTAAAGCTAGGCACAGCAGAAAAACCATTACAAACGTGGTCTGTTGTACAAGAGGGGAAACTGAGGTACACCGCCTCATGAATTTCATGAATGAACAGTGGGATAATTCACAAGCCTGCCTATAGAACAAAACAAGGAAAGGATGGAGGTAATGCTGCTCTTTTCCCTACACTCAGCAAGATTTAGAAGGGTTATTTTTAGGCAATAATCTGTCCCCACCCAAGGGGCTGGAAAATGTGTCTCTTGTTTTTCGGACACTCTACAAGTAAGCTGGTGCCAGCAGAAGAGTAACCATGGGTCTACTGTCGTGACAAAGATGGTGTTGTGTGTTTGTCTTCTTACCGTTATTTTGGTGGATATTGTACAAGAAGGGCTAACACATATAGCAGCAAAGGTCAATGCATGGTGGGACCTGCCTGGGAAGCACGGTCTATCCAAACTGGGAAATCAAGCGCAAATAAAAAGGCACAAAATGGGGGTTAAGAAGGAGGACATATAAATTGTTACATGCATCTTACAGGTGGACCTACAAAGGGAAACCCAAGGATTCCGCGGCCTGGAATGGAACAATCATTGTTGCTAATCACAGTTGTCACTATTGTAAACCCTGCCCAGATCCCACCATGTGAAGTGGCAAAAGGAGGGAACACGTGGACTGCTACACCCCCAAGTTGTGGTAATAAGGAAGATATATCTGTAGAAAATTGTACCACTGATCCCTCCCATGGGAATTTGGCAGTGTTGGTATGTGGTATACTGATTGGAAGGGGGAGGGGTCCTAACCCAGTAGAGAATATCAAATTTATCAGGAAATGTTGCATGGTATTTCTTAGGATATGTCATGAAACACAGTCATCTGAAAATGTGGTTTGTCACAGAGGGCCCAAAAAACATATAACCCTCTCGTCTTCTGGGGTGCTTGGGTTATGGGGTCCCACAGTTGGGGTGTGAGGTTACCATGTGTAATCATAATGGTACCTCCACAGGGGAAAATCCCTGGACGTGCAGTTATTATGTACACATCACATTGGGCATACAGTCTCCCTGGGATGCTGGGTATGACAATTTAACCACTTTACAGAATGTAACCCTACAGGTAATATGGATACCAAGCTGGAAGAATCCTGATCAAAGCCGGCTGCAGCCTGGAGCTGGAAATACTTGCGAATGCATGGGAGCCACTGTGAGAGTGGATGCAACCAGTGCTTTTCAGTGTGTCTTTCCAGTCCATAACATGGGTGATATAGCCCAGAGAATGGTGGGCAGACCGGGTACAGCCCAACTGCAGTACATACATAGAAGGGTTGAAGCAACAATTTAATTGGTGGGTGCGGGGACTTGCATGGAATCATCGCTGGAAAAGGGATTTGTGGGCAGCAGGAAACACAGGGTTGGGTGTATGAAATCTGGGGGGACCGTTGGGTAACTAAGTAGTTGATAAGCCAAAATGTGAAATTGCAGTGGCAAATCAATGAGCTACTGACACAAAAGCTGTCTGCAATCACAATGGGATGGAAAAGGACAGCAAAAGTGAACCTGCGGCTAACTCAATGGACAGGAAAGCTCGTGACATGGGTGGAGGATGGCTTCAAAAGGCCAACTTGGGAGGGGTGGTGAGTATGGGGATACAAAATGCTCAACTCTGGGGCTAGCACTTGTGTAATAGTTACTGTGGGACCTTGGAATTGGATGGCTACTAAGGTGGTCCCCATGAGCCCTGTGGCAATAATGAGAAAGGGAGGAGCTCGCTGGGAACCATGGGGAGATAGATGGGGAGGATGGAATGATGTAAAATGGACAATAATCCAGTTAAGTAATTGTTTGTCTAGAGAAAATATTTGAATGTGTCCCTCCTCAATGGCCATGGAGGGGCAGAATTAATGGTCTGTTGCAAATGGGGGCGATTTGGAGTGATTATATATTGGGTATGGCGTGTTTGCTGGGAATGTACACAACACTTGGGGACACAAGTGCATGAGCATCTGGAATAATTATGCACATTTACATGTTCCCATTGGGACTTCAGTGCACAAGTGGATCTGTGGAACTCATTGCTGTGGACAACTGAACCAGTGCACACTACCCAATTCCATACCAAGTGGTCGAGCTGGTTTGGACAATACCCAATTTTTCTGAGAATATCCAGTGGACTCATATTATGGACAAAAGCATGCGAAGACTGCAGGAGCAGCTCACTGCAACTGCCAACAACTGGACACATTTAAAATATATTCTCCAAATTGGTGTTAAAAAAAATTAACTGGGTCAAAGAAGGAGAAGCAGTGTTTTTGGTGGTGGCCAGGATGTTGGACTATATTGCAGTGGTCAGGAGTCTTGGTGGCGCTCTGGATTATATCATAGTATTGTTAAGTATACTTGCGTTACATTGTATATGGAAACAGTCAAGAGGGACACAACCCTCTAAAGCAGCGGTCCCCAACCTTTTTAGGACCAGGGACTGGGCCGCGAACCGACCCAGTGGAGCTTCCGCAGGCGTGCCTGCGGGAGGTCTACCCGAGCCGCGGGACGAGCGCTCCCTCCGCAGTCATGCCTGCGGGAGGTCCACCGCTCCAGTGGAGCTTCCGCAGGCGTGCTTGCGGGAGGTTCAGCTGAGCCGCGCAACCAGCAAACCGTCCGCAGTCATGCCTGCGGGAGGTCCACCGGAGCCCCGGGAGCAGCGGACCTCCCGCAGGCACGACTGCGGAGGGCGCACTCGTCCCGCGGCTCGGGTAGACCTCCCATAGGCACGCCTGCGGAAGCTCCACTGGGTCGGTTCGCGGCCCGGTTTGTAAGAGGCCGCGGACCGGTACCAGTCTGCGGACTGGGGGTTGGGGACCCCTGCTCTAAAGAATGGCCACTAATTATAACCTACAAATAATGTAGTAAGCCTGCCCCTCCACCCCACTCCCCAGTGTACTAGACAACCCAGACTCAATCTTCTCAGGCCCACTATAATGGGAAGTCTGGAACACTAACTGCAAGAGGTGTAGGACGCCCGTACAAGAGAAGGTGCAGGGCATTGTCCTACACAAGGGACAGTGGAACAGATGGAGCATTGACACATTCCACCTTGATGCCTGGCTCTATCTGGAAATGTCGCCATATTTCCTAGGCTTTTCCAGGGATACCTGGGCAGGAGGATCTCAAAAGAAAAAGAAAGAGGTGGAGTGTTAGACTATAGATTTTCAGGCCTGCTTGTAAAGGCCTATACTTTAAGAACGTAGGTGTATTTTTATCACTTAGCTAGTTATAAAAGGTATAAAACAAAATTAAAATCACAGTCTGCCTGTGTATGGGCCTTCTCTCACTAAGATAGTCTGAAGCTTTATCCTTAGGCTAAGGGCTTGGCTACACTTACAAATTTGCAGCGCTGCAGCAGGGTGTGAAAACACACCCTCTCCAGCACTGCAAATTGCGGCGCTGCAAAGCGCCAGTGTGGTCAAAACCCCAGCGCTGGGAGCGCGGCTCCCAGCGCTGTACGTTATTCCCCACAGGGAGGTGGAGTACGGACAGCGCTGGGAGAGCTCTCTCCCAGCGCTGGCGCTTTGACTACACTTAGCGCTTCAAAGCGCTGCCACGGCAGCGCTACCAGGGCAGCGCTTTGAAGTGCTAAGTGTAGCCACAGCCTCAGGCCCTTGGCTAAGCAGCAGGGGCAGCCATAAGCTGCAAAGCGAATGGTCACATCCTCACATTCCCAACCAATCACATTGAAATAAGGTGGTTTTGGGCTGTTAGGAAGATGATTCTGTCCTGATAATGCCCATCACCACCAGATAAAAGAAACAGATCTTAAGATAGCATCCTGTCTGGCAAGAAATCACTTATCAATGGTTGTGATTGTGAAACCCTCATTTCAGTATTGTTTTATCTGTATGGCCTCCACCAATTTGTCTGGTTCACTAATTGTTTCTGTCTGCTGTATAATTAATTTTGCTAGGTGTAAGTTAATTAGGGTAGCGAGATATAATTGGTTAGAGAATTATGTTACAATAGGTTAGGATTGGTTAGTTAAATTTCAGTAAAATGTTTGGTAAGATATAGCTGAGAATGAGATTATATAACTGGGGTCAAACAGGAAGTGGAAGGGGAAATTGGAATCATGCTTGCTAAGTGGGGGGAGAACAGGGACACAGGCAAGGCTCTGCGGCATCAGAGCTGGGTAGGGAGACATGGGGTAAATGCTCTGCAGCGTCAGAGCTGTATAGAGATAAGCCCAACTGGTGTGAAGGGCTTCAGAATATGTTTGCTTGGAAACTAACCTCAGTAAACATCCCATTGTTTGCACTTCGGCCTTCTGGTCTTTTGCTGCTTGCTGTCTGCGTGAGAAGAACTAGGGAAGTGAGAGGGTTGAGGGAAAGCCCTCTAACATCACCCTCGAGGGACAACAGTCTCCTCCCTTAACTCAAGGCTTTGATAACAAGAAGAGCTACAAGCCAAGTTCAAACAGGTTGGAACTGCAATTACTGTATTTGAAAATGATGTATCTGGTGTCAAGTCAGTCACCACTGGACTATGTGAAACTGTTCAGTTTAGGTGAGCGCAGATGCTGGATATCTCCCATTGCCTGCTGGGCTTCTCAATTCCCCACCTATGGAGGACAAGTGACCTGTCTATATGCTGTGCGCACACTATACCAAAGCAGTTAGCATGTGCATGAGAAATCAGCTTTATACAGAGTGGAAAGTTTTTATTAACATAACACTTAAGAGCTGGGGCAAGGGATGGTTGTCAGCATATGATTCCATGCTAAAAATACTGTTTTGGTAGGAAAACAATGTTGCCTATATTAAAGCCTAAGGGCAAAGCAAGGAGCAGAAAAAAGTGACAGCAGGAGATGCAACACTCCTAGCCACAGACTTTTTAAAAAGTATCTTCCATCTTTTCCAAAATGTTAAAAATGTAATTCTAGCAGGAAACAAAAGAAAGGGACACTGAAAGAATAGGTCCCAAGTTGCAATTTGAGATACCATATGATTGGCTAGCTAGCTAGCAGCCAAACTTTACTACAGAATACATATAGACTTCCTCTCGCAGTAGAGGTATGGTACAAAAACTATTACAGATTACAGAGCAATTTATAGATGTAGAGTTGATTCCTTTCCGCTGGTACCTCCAGTGCTGTGTGGTTCTTATTTTGACCTTGCTTTCAGTTTTTTTCCTGAACTCTCCTTGCGTTATTAAAAGGACCTTCCATTGTCTGTGCTGAACGTTAAACCCAGGAGAGAGAGAGAGAGAGAGAAACTTCTCACCGTGTATTATTCCTGGATAGTTTACACCAGGAAGCTGATTTTAGGAAGGTTTCTTGCAAGTTCTCAAGCACCAATAGGGCAGACTGGATTCCATGAAGAACCAGAGGTTGATGCAATTGCGCTTCAACAATTAAAGCAATGAGCTTAATATTTTTTATCAGAGAAGAAGGTGGAAAGGATGAAGGGCTTCCCTTTATGAATGGTGACCATTCAAGCTCTACAGCCCTATCTTCTGCGCTGTTGCTGATGTGTAAATGCTGGTTTTCTATGGAACATCCCCCAGTTCATATTCAGATGCTGTTGCTTTCCCAAGAGTCGCATAGTCATTGTTTTTCACTGTGCCAATTGTCTCGTATTCGTTCTCTTTCACAGGCTGTGATGTATAGTTGTTTTCACCTCTAGATTTTGCTTCCTCATATGTGCATTTGTCATTGACTCCTGAACAAGTCTCTCCTCTTGTGAGGTTCTTGGAGTTATGACTGAAACAAAAGGCTAATATTAATGGGAGGAAAGAACCAGAGGAGACTCAACATCACCCAGCTTCAAGATCCTGGGCAGTGTTCCCTCTAATTTTTCCCATCCATTCACGGAATGAATTTTGTTATGTGCACCAATAGGGAGGCAATGTGTTGTAGGAGTGGGGCTGAGGGGTTTGGAGTGTGGGAGGGGGCTCAGGGCTGAGGCAGAGGATTGGGGTTCAGGGGGTGAGGGCTCTGGCTGGGGATGAAGGCTCTAGGGTGGGGCCAGGGATGAGGGGTCCCCCCAGCAGCAGCGCCTGGGCTGGGGGACAGCGTCTCTCCCTGCTGCAGCAGGTCCAGGGCTGGGGTGAGGCACCTCTCCCCACCACAGCAGCTGCGAGGCTGGGGCTGGGAGAAAGGCGTCTCTCCCCGTTACAGCCCCAGAGCTGGGAGGGAGTGGCATGTCTCCTCGCTGTGCCGCAGCCCCGGGGCTGGGGGAGTTAAGAACAGCTGTACCGGGTCAGACCAAAGGTCCATCTAGCCCAGTATCTGTCTACTGACAGTGGCCAATGCCAGGTGCCCCAGAGGGAGTGAACCTAACAGGCAATGATCAAGTGATCTCTCTCCTGCCATCCATCTCCATCCTCTGACGAACAAAGGCTAGGGACACCATTCTTACCCATTCTGGCTAATAGCCATTTATGGACTTAGCCACCATGAATTTATCCAGTCCCCCTTTAAACATTGTTATAGTCCTAGCCTTCACAACCTCCTCAGGTAAGGAGTTCCACAAGTTGACTGTGCGCTGCGTGAAGAAGAACTTCCTTTTATTTGTTTTAAACCTGCTGCCTATTAATTTCATTTGGTGACCCCTAGTTCTTGTATTATGGGAATAAGTAAATAACTTTTCCTTATCCACTTTCTCAACATCACTCATGATTTTATATACCTCTATCATGTCCCCCCTTAGTCTTCTCTTTTCCAAGCTGAAGAGTCCTAGCCTCTTTAATCTTTCCTCGTATGGGACCCTCTCCAAACCCCTAATCATTTTAGTTGCCCTTTTCTGAACCTTTTCTAGTGCTAGAATATCTTTTTTGAGGTGAGGAGACCACATCTGTACACAGTGTTCGAGATGTGGGCGTACCATGGATTTATATAAGGGCAATAATATATTCTCAGTATTATTCTCTATCCCCTTTTTAATGATTCCTAACATCCTGTTTGCTTTTTTGACCGCCTCTGCACACTGCGTGGACATCTTCAGAGAACTATCCATGATGACTCCAAGATCTTTTTCCTGACTCGTTGTAGCTAAATTAGCCCCCATCATGTTGTATGTATAGTTAGGGTTATTTTTTCCAATGTGCATTACTTTACATTTATTCACATTAAATTTCATTTGCCATTTTGTTGCCCAATCACTTAGTTTTGTGAGATCTTTTTGAAATTCTTCACAATCTGCTTTGGTCTTAACTATCTTGAGAAGTTTAGTATCATCTGCAAACTTGGCCACCTCACTGTTTACCCCTTTCTCCAGATCATGTATGAATAAATTGAATAGGATTGATCCTAGGACTGACCCTTGGGGAACACCAATAGTTACCCCTCTCCATTCTGAGAATTTACCATTAATTCCTACCCTTTGTTCCCTGTCCTTTAACCAGTTCTCAATCTATGAAAGGACCTTCCCTTTTATCCCATGACAGCTTAATTTACGTAAGAGCCTTTGGTGAGGGACCTTGTTAAGTGCACAGCCCTTGGCGGCGGCCTGTGTGGCCACGCATTTTAGAGGGAATTTAGATCCTGGGCCAGATTTTATTCTGCATTACACCAGCTTAACTTCAATGGAGTGACACTGGATTTACAGCAAGGTGGCAGAGATCAGGCTTTGGTCCTCTGCTTTTAAATGACAGTGGAATATTAGTTATGGAATAACAAGACTCTGCATACTAACCCAAGGACATTATGGGAGGCTGAAAAAGTTGTATTAAAAGGAAAAGCAACAATGATAAGAGAGAGAAACAATCTGCTAACTTTGGGACCAAATTCTCTGCTGACATTATAACATTGACCTCAATGGGGCTATGCTAGTCGGGGATTTTGCCCTGGGAAAATAAAGGACAGAATAAATAATGGACAAATTGCAACCTATGGGCCAAGTATAGCTGATAAAGTTCTGCAAGGTGGCACATGGCTGGCCACATCTTTTACAATCCAGGTGCCGCCAATGAAGAGAAGTCCCAGCATGCAGTGAACAATATTGATCAGAGTTAGACCTTATTTTAACATACTGTTACACCCACCTCACTTGGACAAATTTCATTAGCAGAATACCACACTGCAACACACACTCTTACGATCACTTTCATTGGCATCTGGATAAATAGCTCCTACATTACATATTGTTTTATTGTCGGGACATTTAAATTGGCAGCTTGTCTTGTGTTAGTGAATGGAAGAGTATGACACAGGGATGCAAATTTAGGATTAGGAGAGTTCAGGAAGAAATACCAGGGAGTAATGGAAGGAGGTTCAGCAAAGGACAGTTACAATGAACATTAGGAAATGGCTCTCAACTGGGAGACCCATTCAACTGGGATACTGTCCCAAGGGAAGAGCTAGAAATTCCTGTTCTTTAGATTCTGGACAAAACACTGGGAATTGACTACAGAAGACAATTGTGCACTAGTCTCTTTGGTGAAGGAACAGAGGATCCAATTGGTCTTTTCCAACTCTAATTTTGGTGATTCTAAGATATTTACAAACAACCTTTCTATCGCTGTCCCTTGTGTGAATATCCAATGCTGTCAATCACAAATATCGTTAAGCTATTCAAACCCTTCCTCCTGTATAACCAAAGAGGACATTCATTCTTCACTTATCAAATAGCTTTCCTGCCACAGAAATCAATATTACAACCCCAGAAGTTCTTGCAGCATGACAGATGAAGAATTTTACTCACTCTGTTACTTCATTTGGATTATCTGAAAAAAAGAAAAATAAATGTGAATATTTTGTAGTTTTATTCTTCCTAGTGGAAATCAGATTTTTATTTTTACAGTCTTACCATTGAAAGATGGAATAATAATTGGCACTTACATAGCACAGTATGCTTTCATAACACTGTACAATCATAAATTAGTGCATCCATTCCGGGACCCTGTTAGGTAAGTATTGTTATTCCCATTTTACCCATGGTAAAGCCAAGGCACAGAGTGGTTAAGAGACTTGCCAAAACTGGGAATAGAAACAGCCTTGTGTTCAGTCCATTACATCTTGCCGCCCCTCCCTGGATGATGGTTCTACATAAGAACGGCCATGAAGGGTCAGACCGATGGTCCATTCTAGCCCAGCATCCTGTCTTCCAATAATGGCCAATGCCAGATGCTTCAGAGGGAATGAACAGAAGAAGCAATCATCGAGTGATCTAATTCTTTTTTTGAGCCCTGTGACAGTGATACTTTCCAAAAGGCATCTGTCACTGAAGTGCCCTATGCTGCAATGAACACTGAAAATCTCTTCCTATTAGACTGGATGTATTAGGCTTGCCAGGCTATTAAGTAGACACTAAAGTTGATTTGACCAGAATTAAAAATTAAAATTGTGAACTTGACACTAATTTTGCAAAATGATTCAATTACATTTATCTGTGAACATCCTGCAATGACAAAATATATCCATGACATGACATCCAAACTAGTAATATATAGATACCTGGTGCTTTGGAAGAAAAAAAAAAGTCAGTTTTACAAAACTGAAAACAATCACAAGCCAAATCAGCTGGGTGGAAGTATTTAAACAGAAAAATGTGAAAGATACTTGGGAATGATTCAAGATGCCCAATAAGCCACAATTGCACCATTTAACACTGGGGGAAGCAGATCATGATGAAGAAAAACAAACAGCTAAGAATTGTAGAAAATTGATTAAGGAATTAAAAGAAATCTATGACCAGCAGAGTTACGAACAATAAGGAGTTTTTAATTACAAACAAGGAACAAAAAGGAATCCAGACAATAGTATTGGTCCATTATTAGATGAAAATGGTAGTATGGTCAATAATAATGCAGGGGGAAAAAGGAAGTGTCCAATAATAACTAAATAGCATAATAAACTACTTATGCTAAACAATCCGTTCCACCTTGTATTTAGTTGCGACACTCGGAGTTAATATCCCACACCTGAAGATGTTTGCAACATCAGATTGTCACAGTTAAATACAAGGTAGAACAGATTGTGTAGCATGAGTAGTTAACACATATTTCAAGGGACCAGATCTGTGTAGCTCGAAAGCTTGTCTCTCTCAGTAACAGAAGTTGATCCATTAAAAGGTATTACCTCACCAGCTTGTCCCCCAGAATTGTTGGCATTTGACTAGAAGCAGCTGTAGGCGTTAGGTGGTTTTCTCTTCTCTCTGCCATGTGCTCAGTGACACAAGCTTTCTTGCTGCTTTATAACTTTCTCTCTCCCTCCCTTTATTTTTACTCTTTCTGTAACAGGCTAAGAGACTTTTGCTTTTCTCGGCTGTTCTCTCTCACTTCGTGTCTTGTTTATCTTCTCAAATAGACATGCTCTATTCTTTATTTCAAAAGACATACAATTATTTTTCACACTTTTTTTTCAAAGTAACCTAAATGCATAAACAATATTTTCAAAAAACTAATATTTAATACTGTTACTTAAAAAAATGGGTAAAATATTTTCTCTCTGGAAAAAACCCTCAGCATATGTAAGGGACTTACCTTTTTTGTAGTTTTAAAACCCTCTTTTCTGACATTTTTTCTTTATCACTTTGTCATAATCCACATTATTTTGTAAATTATCTAAAAATGCCTATAAAAGTATTTTTCTTTAAAAGTGTGTAAAACTATGTTCATGTAAAACTCACACAAACAGCTCTGAAGTTCCCAATGAAGAAAAAACATTCAAATGGCCAGCTGCACCAAAAGCGGACATGTCCCAATAGGAGACTGGAGCAGAACATAAACCAAAACAGGGGCATGGAAACTGGGTCAGAGTTCTGTGGTGACAAACGCTATAGACTGCTTAACTATGTAGATCTGAATTATCCCAACATTGGGACAGTATTTGATCTGGGGGGTTAATTATTATACATTTAGGGGACAATATGGGGCCAGATCTGAATTTCATGTCTGTTCAGATGCAGGGTTTGGGCCTTTCGCCAGACTGACATAATTCATTGCCTGCTCACGTCCTGCTCAGTTCTTGGTTGCCTGGTGACCGCTTTGCGCCAGCTATGCTAGTGCAATATGGCTGCCAGGAATACCCCAGCACAGAAGGCTTTCTTTGGCAGATGCTGAGCCATCTCTCTACCCTTTCGTATTTGCTCACCACCCATGGATGGAGTTGTGATGAATCTGCCAAGCAGGGAACTACCCATTCCCATCAACCACCTCCCCACCACACTTCATCTTCCACAGGCCAGATAGGAGGAGGGGGCAGAATTCTATGGAAAGAACGGACCAAGGAAGTTATCTGGCCCTTCTTTGGAAGCAGTGGTGGCATGGCCAGCAGCAGCAGCGAAGCCTGAGGCAGAGGGAAATGTCCAGGAACTATGTACAGAGAAGGTTGCACAGAAACCAGGAAACCACATGAAGAACGGGGGATGAGTTGAAGCAGGAATTAATTCAGGGAAGTTCTATGGCCTGTGTTCTGCAGGAGGGCCAAGGCTAGATGATTACAGTGGTACCTTCAGTCATCTACTCTTTCTACAGTCAATACAACTGTTGAGATGTCAGTTGGAAGCAACTTTTACGGAATGAAACCATGTTGACTTCCTAGCAAACATCTCTGGGGCACACAGCTGCAAGAGGTGCATTCACACTATTGGAATGGATAGATAAACTACTACAGGTTCAGTGCTCAAAGAAAATGAGGCTAGCACAGTGGATTATGATTACCCTGTCAGTTCCTGGTCTCGATACGATATGCCTACCCCTTAGTGTTCTATTTCAAGAAGTGATCTTGATTGACTCATTTTCTTTCACTGCATTGTAGCAATGTTTTTATTTGGCCCCTCTCCAGAAATCTTCAGAAACAAAGTCAGCCTGTTCACCCGGAGCATCCCCAGCACACCCCACTCACCCTTCTTGGTCTTTCTCCTACACAAGACGACCACAATGACAACAAATACCACAGCCACACAGAGCACAACGATCAGGATGATGAGATAGAGGGGCAGGCTGGTCCCCTGGTAACCTAAATCAAAACAGCACATGGTGAGGTTTCAAGTAAAGAAGCAAATGTGCTCTGCTGGGCTCCCCAACATACTGAATCCTCCCAAACCACTGGAGTTATGGAGGCAGGAATTTTGCTCCTGATGACTTCATGCCGTACCACATGGAGCTAAGGAAATCCATGACTTCTCTAGGCATGTCCTTCCAAGTGTTAGAACAGCTGCCATCCCATGGAGCCTGTAACCAAGTAGCCCAACGGCATGAGGTCATGCTTCAGAGGACAGCAGAGGAAAGGAGTGTAGCAGCTAGAACCACACAGGGCAGCAGAGGTCATTTCCAGCAAGCTCTAGCAACCTGAGGACTAACTTCTAAAATGGCAGCAAGTGGATGTGTCACATTCAGCCCACCCTTCTCCATCATTCACACAGAACCGCAATGAAAACACCACTTCCCTTCCAGTCTCCAAATTGCTTCCAATTCAGCACTGAGCAGGCCTCACCTCCTTCTGAGATGATGGTCTCCCAAGTGTTTTAGAGCACTTTGCATTCGTACATCTCAATGGGCATTACAAAGGAAATGCCTGTTATCTCCAGGGGTAAACTGAGGCACAGGACGGCAACTTGCCTAAGGTCAGCAAGCTGGCAAGTGGCAGAGCTGGAGGATGGAGAACCAGTGATCAGCTGCGTCCTGAATATGAAGGCTGACAGTGAGAGCTAGAGAGTGTCACTACAGATGTTGTTTACATTCAGGCTAAAGGTCTAAACATTTCTTAAACCCTCTAAGCCATTTGCCTCATTATCATCCTGCAGCTGGGAGCGTCTCAGAGACCACCAAGCACTAGTTTGGGGCACTTACCCCTCACAGTCAGCTGCACTGCGTCACTCTGCTGCATGACTTGTGAGCTTGCTCTGTTTTCTGCTTCACAGTAATATTTCCCCGTGTCAGACGTTCGCAGCGAATCAAACATGAGTACGGCGTGATTGCTCACAAGCACTGTGTCTCCTCCTGGCTCTCCCTTGAACCATCGGTAGGTGATGGGTGGGGACCCATTGGCAGAGCAGGTCAGGCTTGTCCTAGCCCCTTTTGGTACAGTGAATCCCAGAGGGCCTGGTCTGACGATGGGTTTAGTCACTGCAACTGAAAGACACAAGGAAAGGGATCTGGGTCTGAATTGTCCCGAAGTTGCGGGGTATTTGATCTGGGAATTTCGATATTATAGAAAGGTGCAGGAGTCTTCCCTGAATTCCACGGCTGTTCACTCTTCTCCAGAAGGGATTAATTCATTACCTGCTCATATAACCCCCTTCTATACAGAGTTCTGAGCTCCATTCATGTTTTCCTCGTGACAGCTTTGCACCAGCTATGCTAGCACAACGTGGCCACTGCAGGGAACACCCCGAACCTGCAGGCTTTCGCTGTCAGAGGCAGAGCCATCTTTCTGCCCCTCCATAAGCCTTCCACACCAATGCACAGAGAGTTCTAGGGGGGGTGTTGGGGATGTTCTGCAGTGTGTAGCTGGGGCAATTCTGTATCACAACTCTTCTATAACTGCTGCAAGGCCCATAGAGATGCTCAGCAGTGAGGCACCGTAGGGCAGTGTGAAGGCTATCCTAAGTAGCACTAGGGGCCAAACTAGGTACAAGCCACATCCCCAAATCAATGTCGCAGGCATGAATCCCATTCTTTGGCTCATTTTCCACTCATTAGGGTGGGGGGTAGTGCCAGTGCAGTGAAGATGATGCATGGCGCTCAAGAATCCATGGGAAATGCTGGCCCCAACCCTGCAGATGTAAGGAGTCAGTGTGGAGTGGAAGCCCCTCTGCATAACCCCATCCCCACCAGATCTGCAGCCAGCTCAGTCAAGTGCTTTATGACTGACAAATGCTACATAGGTGCAAGGGTTTATTACTGGATTTACCTTTAACAACCTTAACTGTAGTGGTTCTCTCCCTCGTTAGCAGGCTCTTGTCCTGGGCTCTCCAGGTGACTTTGCAAGTGTAGTGTCCACTGTCTCGGACTTCAAGCTTCTCAATTTCAAGAGAGACATCCCCTGGCCTGCTATTTGGCATGCTGACCCTACCTCTGTACTGTGACAACAGGATGTGATCGCCAGAGCTATCCCTTCGAAAGACGGTAGCAGGGCTTTGATCTCGGACCAGGGTCCAAATGACTGTTTGCTGCACAAAGTCCTGGGAAGGTCCGTAGACACATGGCACAGTGATGGAACTCTTCCATGTCCCTTCAGTGTCGTGGGTGCCAGTCAGTTCCAGGATGGCTGCAGAAAGCAGAAAATGAGGGATGGAAATAAAAGAACAGAGGAGAGAATGTCAGTAAGACCAAACAGTGCTAGAGGCACATCCAGGTGGAGTCCACTAAGCTGCAAGCACAGACAGTTATTCTTGACAAACACTGCTGCTTGGTTTCCCTAGTCACACCTAATGGATAGGGCACTGGCTTAGGATGTGGGAGACCTGGCTTCAGTTCCCTGTGCCACCGTGGAATTCAGGTGTTACCTTGAGCAAGCTACTTATTTCTGTGACTCAGTTCCCCCTCTGTAAGATGCAGATAACACCACTTTGCTGTCTCACAAGGGTGTGGTGAGGATACATACATGAAAAGATTGTGAAGTGCTTTGAGCTCTATTCATGAAAAGGAATTATGGTTATTGCCTCTCAGATCCTGTCATAGCCTAATGTGGCTGCTTGGAAAGTTTTTCCCCCTCTTCCTTCAAGTGCCCCACAGAGCAGAAAGAGATGTTCAGAGGCTGATGCACAGAAGGCATGTTGTCCTAATTAGTTCGAACACAAGTCATGAGTTCTCTTGCAGTGTCACTAGCCTTTGGTCTGTGAACTGGAACAATGGATCCGAAGGTCCTTGAACTTTGGGGCGGTCCAGATCTGCATCTGGTCTTCTTGGTTCATGGCCATCTTTATAAGACGAATCCCAACCAGAGCACTGGATCGGAACTATGGGCAGGTTTGCATTTGGAGCCACAATTCTTATCTCATCTCCAAGTCCTGTGAATCTAGGCTCACTCTTCCAGTTTCTCAGATGCCCATCCAAATTTCAGCCTCATAAATAGTCAGAGAAGTGCTGAAGCTCATTAGCAAATGACTTCAGAATTTTCCTCAAAGTCCAGCTTTTACTTTTCGTCCCCCCGGTCCCCTTTTCTGAAAGTCTCCTGTTCCTTTTAACTCCGTTTAAAACAGAACTCCAAGTAAGCAACTGAAATAGGAGTTCACATACATCTAAACTTCTACTTTTGCATCACAAACCAGGACTGGTGCCTTCCCCCACATCCTTTTCTAAGACATGGTAGTAACTGTGGGTTTCCACACTCACCTTTCAAAGCAGTTTTCAACATTTTCCCCTTATCCTGTTTCCCAAGTGCAGATTTACTGATAAAGTGCAAGTGCATTTCATTTGAAATTGCAGCACGATGTAAAATGACTGCTCAGATTCTTATCTCAATTACACAAGTGTGAATAGAATCTCTTACAGTTATGGAGATCAGAATCTGTCTGGAGGAGAGTTGTATGTAGAGCCATAGCTAGCACTGTAATTACAATGACACCCACTAGTACAGGGGTGGGCAAATTATGGCCTGCAGGCCGGATCTGGCCCACGAGCCGTTTTAAGCTGACCTGTGAGCCGCACCATGTGGCTCGGCCCTGCTCCAGTGCTCCAGCCAGGGAGCTGGGTTGGGGCCACACCATGCAGCTCAGCCCCACTCTGGATGGGGCCCTGGGTTGGGGGCCGGACCACGGGGCTCAGCCCGGCTCCGTCACTCCAGCTGGGGCACTGGGTCAGGGCTGCACCATGGGGCTCAGCCCCACTCTGGACAGGCCCCTGGGTTGGGGGCTGGACCACGGGGCTCAGCCTGGCTCCGTCACTCCAGCTGGGGCACTGGGTCGGGGGCCGAACCACGCCTGAGTTAAGTACTGCTCGGAGCCTACACCACTGAGCCTCTCCCCGTGCCCCAACCCTGATCCCCCTCCCACTCTCCAAACCCCTTGATCCCAGCTCGGAGCACCCTCCTGCACCCCAAACCTCTCATCCCCAGCCCCACCCCAGAGCCCACACCCCTAGCCAGAACCTGCACCCCTTCCCACATCCCTGATCCCCCTGTCCTCTGAACCCCTCAGTCCCAACCCCAAACTCCTCATCCCCAGCTTCAACCCAGAGCCCGCGCTCACACCCCAACCCCAATTTTGTGAGCATTAATGGCCCGCCATACAATTTCTATTCCCCGATGTGGCCCTTGGGCCAAAAAGTTTGCCCACCCCTGCACTAGTACGATTCTGAAAAGCTAAGTTAAAAAAGAATGAACTTATTCCAACCACAACATGAATTTTGAAGAAGCTGAAATGCCAGAGAATAAACTCTCCCAGTACCCTGGACAGTCTTATTTTATTCTTACTTCGAGTACATTAAATCTGACAAATTGCTCAATACTGGGCTGTTTCTTACATTCTCCTTGTTGTATGTGTTGCAAAATGACTGAACTGGAAATATACAAGCTGCATTTTCACTCCAGGGATAATATGCTGCTACTTTCTACATGGTTTGAATTTGAAGCGACTGAAATCCAAGCTGGTAGAAAGAACAGAAGAGATACTGGTTTTCACAGCCTTTTACCGTTTTAAATCTTTTATCAAGTCCATAGCTATGTGAACTTAGATTAACTGTCTCTGAATATGGAAAACATTTTCATTTACTCACCCTGGAAGAAGGTGAAGGAATTCACGAACACCACCAGCCACACTAACTTTTCCATTCTTCACAGAACCGCAGCTACTTCTCTTACCCTGGACCTCCTCTCCTGTCAGCAGATGCCAAGGCAACCATACTTCCTTTCAGCAGTCTCTCACTCAGCTAGCATACAGAATTGCTGCTGCTCTTTTCCTTCCTTTTTTTCCTCAAAAACCACAAGTACGTCTTACTGGCAGCTGAAGGTGTCAGAGTGACGGTTCTACAGATAGGACAGATCCTAATGAAGGATGGAGTTAAGAAAAAGGACTGTTTTTTCCCCTCTTTTTCCATTATATATTGCCCTTACTTTGAGTCTGCCTTGCTTGCCATTCATTTGATTGTCCAAGTAATTGCTTCCTTTGATTATCTTTTTAATTGGACATTTTTGCCTTCTCTTCATGTTTTCCATTCTTCTCTCAAAGGCCATATATTTATATTCTCTATCACACACGCAAGTTCTATTCAAAGCACATTATGGTTGCAAAGAGAAGCACTCAATAGTTAGGAAGTGCCGGAATTAAGACAGACTGTGCCAAATCAATTCAGGGCCCTTGTATATATGCATTAAGGTACAGTATTGAATTATACGATCACATTTTTTCCACAGGACCCGTCTCATTCAGTGCACAAAATGGCTGGTGAATGAACAGCTGTTTGATTTTTGTTTTCTCCTCATTGTTCAATGTGTGGACTTTGGCTGGTTGAGGAGCTTGATGGATTGTTAATATCGATTTTCAATAAGTTTTGGGGCACCAGGGAAGTTCCAGAAGACCAGGAGAAAGCAAGTGTTGTGCCAATTTTTATAAAGGGTAAACTTGTGTAATCATAGGCCTCTCAGCCTGACATCAATCCCAGCCAAGATAATGGAGCAACTGATATGGGACTCGGTTAATAAAGAAGTAAAGGAGGATAACATAATTAATGCAAATCAACATGGGTTTATGGGAAATAGATCCTGCCAAACTAACTTGATAGCTTTTTTAAAATGAGATTACAAGTTTGGTTCTTAAATGTAATAATGTTGGCTTCATATATTGGACATCTTCAAGGCATTTGACTTGGTACCACATGGCATTTTGTTAAACAAAACCTAGAACAATATAAAATTAACACGGCTCACATTCAATGGGTTAAAAACTGGCTAACAGGTCTCAAAATGTAACTGTAAATGGGGACTCAAGCAGGTTGGCTTCCCATGTGGTTTTCCAGAGATCGGTTCTTGGCCCTGTGCTATTTAGCTTTTTAATCAATGACCTGTAAGGAAACAAAATCACGGATAAATTTTGCAGATGATACAAAAATGGGAGGAGAGGTAAACAAGTAAGACGACAGGTCACTAATGCACAGCCATCAGGATTGTTTAGTAAACTGGGGGCAAGCAAACAATATGGGTTTTAATGTGACTAAACATAAATGCATACATCTAGAAACAAAGATGGGGGCCAGGATTATGGGATGGAGAGCTAGATCCTGAGAAGCAATGACTCTTATAGGGAATGGTTTCCCCATGTCTGGGGATCTCTGACATTTTGAGAAGTGTTCTGGCATCTCTACTTTCAATCTGAACAGCTTCTAGAGCTGGGCAGAAGGGACACTAGCATGAAATGTTCAAAAGGAAGGAAGGAAAGGTGAAGAGAAACCATCTCCCCTTAATTATTTTATCTCATAGTAGCCTGTTATGAGAGATCACTTCCTATTGGGAAGCCACCTGGTAAGATCGCTAAGCTTATCTATATGGCAATGTCTGGGAGCCTACAGAACTACATTAGGGCATGCTTAATGAGAGAAGACTGTACATATGGAGGAAGGAATGTAGCCTGAATGTCACACTGTCTTGGCTTGCTCTCTTTTTACATATGAACACTGAACATGGGGTCAGAAGAGAATTAGCCCCTCTAGGTTAATGCGTTCAGAAACTAAGTATATCAAAAAGAACAACTCAAAGAGAAAAGTATAAACGTGGCAGCAAACCAGATTCCTGTCTCTGAGCAGATAGAGAAGACAGACAATGTGTTTTGCAATTGGACATTCTTTAAATCACAAGGGAAAACTAAAAAATTGCAACAAACTGGATAAAAAGGAAAACAAAATAAGAGCAGCCTCACCATTAACTGTGGGAGGCAAAGGCCACCACATGGACGGTTTGGGATCGCAAAACTTACCCACAATAGAACATTTCCATCTGGACAAGAGAACGGACTGAATGTTTAACTCCGTGCCCGAAAACCTTTGGGGAGCCAGAGTTGGGGAGTTGGGATGGTTCAAGATGCCTGAAGGGATGACTGAGAAGGGTTGCCACACAGAGGTGAAGGAGGTCCAGCTACTGCACTTTTTTTGGCCATTAAGGTGCTATGAGGTTAACACTCGCTCCTTGTCGCAGTCTAAACAAAGTTTTGAAGATTAGAGCAGTATAGGTAGGTACCTGTAGAGCAGGGCCAGGATATTAGCAGAACATCTCCCAAGGAGTTAGATCCACATCCTCTGTTGGAGCAGAGAACTGACTGAATGTTAGCAGAATAGTTTAACTATTTCTCATTGGTTGATGTTGCAAAGAGGTATACATGTGTGAGGCTCCAGGTTTGGTAGATGCTCTGGAAGACAGTCATTGAGCTCCCATTCGGGGTCCTGATGGAAATGCCTGCTCTTGCAATCCATAATTGTGTTCTGAAGGCTAGGTAGATGATCAATATGATGAAGGATGCATGAGTTCCATAGTCTCAGTGACTCTGTGTGCATAAGGACTGAGAGATCTTGCTCCCTTTTGACAGTTTATGTAGTACATAGCTTCTTCGTTGTCCAGGTGTAGCGGACTGCCCTTAGTTCTAGGATGCTGTTATGGAATGATCTCTCTTGGGGGACCATTTGCCCTCTGCTGTGACCTCTTGTAGATTGGCGCACTCACCCTGGAGAGAGGCATCTGTCATGAGAATTTTTGAAGGTGGAGGATGTGAGAATGGGCTCCCACACAAACCTTCAGTAGATCTTTCCACTACCTGAGAGAGTCTAGTACCAGCTGAGGCTCTGTGATTAGTTTGGAAAGACCCTGCCTATTTGCGGTCTACATAGTCCTTACCCCAGCCTGAAGACATCTGAGGCACAGTCTCACATGCGGTGTAACAAATATGGATGACAACATGTGGCCCAGGAGTTCTAGGCAGGCCCTTGCAGTTGTTTGAGGGCTGTGCTTTAGAGTAGAGATCAGGCTGGTCATAGTGAAGAATCTTTCCTTGGGGGAGATAAGCCTGGTGGATGGGGAGTATAGTGTGGCTCTGATAAAGTTTATCCAGTAGACAGTGGTGCAACTGGTTAGTGCAAAGGGGAATACTGCTAGGCTTATGAGTTCAAGCCCTACCTGGAACACTGGCTTCTATTACCCATATGGGTCTTTTGCTCATGGATTGTGTTATGAAGCCTGTTCGTGGTGTTTCCCCAACATAATACTGCATTGTTTCCCTCCTTTATTAAAAGGATTTTGCTACACTCAGACTCCGGGCTTGCGAGAGGGGAAGTATTGCCTCTTAGAGCCAGCCAGGGGGTGGGGATATGTAACTGTCCCAGGTCACGGGGGGGCGGGGGGAGGGCTCGTGCCGGTTTTGCATTGTATTATTGAAACGGAACCCCTAGATACTGAACCCGGCCGTTGTTGCTACCAACTCAGACGGGCAGAAGGGTTACACATGTAAAATACTAGAAGTGTTCCAAATGATATGAAAGACGTCTCTTCAACAAATGTAATCAAGAATCTGAAGCAACAGATCAATATATTGCCAAGCTATGAAAATGACTGACTCATACATTACTAATAGATTAGTAATGGGACACAAGACAAAGGAGCTTGAAAAAGAACGCTCAGAGAGCCCACACTAACTCTACCAAGAGCGAGGGACACGCGCAAAGCTAGTGTTCAAGGTCATATCCAAATGCAGAGCATAAAGTGGAGCAGACAGAGATTAGTTTACCAAGTAGCCAAGGGAAAGAATAAAAATAAGGAAAAAAAGACACCAAAAATTGTACAAAAGCAAATGCACAAATCACAAAGCAGAAGAGATAAAAATGCTAAGGAAGGTACTGTAGAGAAAAACGTGTTAATGGAAAATACCATGCATCTGGGGTCTTGACAAAGTTACGGAATAAGAAATTATGCCAAGGCTTGCAGAAAAAACAAAAAACAAAAAATAGAGTGTACCATGTCAAGGAAGCAAGCAGCGACTCAGAGGAGGAGATTCTGCACATGACAGTGCAAAACAGCAAAACTAAATGGTTTGTGAAGCTCAGACTAGCAGCAGATGCAAAGACAAGGCAGCGGCACACATGCAGGAAACTGAATGCCAAATAAATGGGGAGGCATCAATGAACGTGCTAGGCTAAAAAGATTGGTATTATGTAAGAAAAGAAAGTGAAATTGCAACCAAGTGAAGCCAAATTAAAATTAGGCAAGACATTATCATAATACATTAGGACAGTGTAAATTACTAGCAGAATACCCAGGAAAAGTGATCAGGCAGTAGGGTGACCAGCTGTCCCAATTTTATAGGGACAGTCCCAATATTTTGGGGGAGGGATAGCTCAGTGGTTTGAGTATTGGCCTGCTAAACCCAGACTTGTGAGTTCAATCCTTAAGGGGGCCATTTAGGAATCTGGGGCAAAAATCTGTCTGGGGATTGGTCCTGCTTTGAGCAAGGGGTTGGACTAGATGACCTCCTGAGGTCCCTTCCAACCCTGATAGTCTATGATTTTGAGATTTGTCTTATATCAACACCTATTACAGCCCACCCCCATCCCAATTTTTCACACTTGATGTCTGGTCACCGTATCAGGCAGAAATTTCTGGCAGCACAAAACACAGAAGTCACTGCTTTGAGCTAAAACAATTGAAGGCTGAAACCCGGGACAAAAGGATTCATACAACAGACACAAGCAAAAAACATACCCAAAGCAGACAGTGAACCAGGGCAACCCTGCAGCAAAGCTGTCAAAAGATTATCAAGCTGGTCATCAAGGCAGGTCACACTCAGAAACAAATAAAACAATTCAGCCACTATCTGCCTCACAGAGTGCAGATTAACATAAAAAGAAAAAATAGGAGCAATAAAACAAAAAACTTAAAAGGCAGGCAACATTGTTAAAGTCATAAAGCCCCCAAGTTGGAAAAACAGATTCAAATAGTTTAAACAAAGCACTAAGAGCAGCTCAGTACAAAATGCTTACAACAGAAGTGTTACTTGACATTGTAAAGCTCAAAATAGCTTCAGTATTTGCCAAAGACTGATACTGGCAAGTGTTACTAGGTAAGGAAAGCAGCTACCTCAGCACATTTTGGACATCGGCAGGTAGATACAGAGGGCTGAGATGCTGTTTGAGATCAAACCTGTAGTGAAAGACAATCAATGCGGCCAGCAAGCCATACTAAGAGGACTCGCAGGGATAAGTGTCACTCACAGCTGATGACATTCTAGCATGCGGATGCAGACACAGCATTGCAGAAACGATGGCCGATAAGGACCTCAACCTCATCTCTCTGCTAGAAAGAGCCAAGGAAGTAAATCTGAAAGTGAATTAAAAACAAGTTGTAATTGTGATTGTCTGCAGGATGATACAGGGGACACTGGCTGACCACCCAAGAGCTCAAACCACAGAGGCAAGTATTGGACAAAATTCAGTATGGACCTGGTTACCTTAAAATGATGCAGCCATCACACACAAAGAACTGGGGCTCAGCTCAACTCTCCCATCCTGGCATGCTGTGATGTGAACCAAGAGGAATCCACATAATGTGATGACAGTGAAAAAGGGGTTGGGGCATGTCTCCTACAGAAGCTTTCACATCAAGATCGCAATCACTAATGGGGGCGGGGGAGAAGATACACCCAACTTGAAAAGGAACATCGTGCTAGAGCTTCCGAATGAAAAGTCTATTATTGGAACAGAACATTTCTATTGTTCTTTTCAAAACAACTTTTCATTTTGAAATTTTATTTTTTGAATAAAGATGTGATTTTCTCTCAACAGAATGTTCTGATCAACCCAAAATTCCACTTCCCAGACAATTTCAGTGCCCCACCTTTCAGATTTAGAACAAAAATAAAAAACTTTCAAATCTGAACATTTTTAATTGAACAGAAATGCCAGTGACCCAACAGCTCTAATACCATGTGTGCTGGGTGGAGGGGCAGTTACATTAACAAGATGGCAGTTGTTTAGTCTGTCATCACATTGTACCAGAGCATGTCAATGTCACTCCTTGTTACTAGGAAATAAACCACATTATGTTTTCTTCTATTTCAACACCAATGTAACTAGCTGTATCAGCATTTCATTTCTCCTCTTTCTCCTGCAGTGTCCCTCAATTTAGTACAGAGATCTTGACTTTTAAGACAATCCAAAGAAAAAGAAGTGAAGGGACCTGGATGGTTAAGGAAACTGTAAACAAGGGGAGAGTGCTGCTGGAAGGAGAGGGTAAGGCAACAGTCTCTCATAACCTACCAGATGGAGTCTTTCACCTTTGGGTTGCAGCCATTCCAGGTAAAATGGGAACTGAAATCTGGGGAAGCTTCCTGTACCACTAACTGTATGGCATCACTTCTGCCTATTCTCCAGGGCTGACAGACTAGGCCCCACCATCCCTTGCACGGGAGGGCTTTCTGTTCCAGTGCTCTCTGCACACCAATCCCAGTTAAGAACATAAGAATGGTCATACTGGGTCAGACCAAAGGTCCATCTATCCTGGTATCCTGTCTACAGACAGTGGCCAATGCCAGGTGCCCCAGAGGGAATGAACAGAACAGTTAATCATCAAGTGATCCATTCCCTGTTGCCGATTTCCAGCTTCCGGCAAACAAAGGCTAGGGATGCCATCCTGGCTAATAGCCATTGATGGACCTTCTGTGAATTTATCTAGTTCTTTTTTTAATTCTGTTATAGTCTTGGCCTTCACATCCTCTGGCAAGGAGTTCTACAGGTTGACTGTGCATTTTAGCTGCCAAAGTAGCTCAGCTGGGAGAGCATTAGACTGAAGAGCTAAAAGGTCCCTGGTTCAATACTGGGCTTTGGCAGGCCCTTTCATCCCTCTTTGGGGGAGGGATAGCTCAATGGTTTGAGTATTGGCCTGCTAAACGCAGGATTGTCAGCTCAATCCTTGATGAAGCCCATTTAGGGAATCTGGGGCAAAAATCTGTCTGGGGATTGGTTTCCTTTGAGCAGGGGGTTGGACTAGATGACCTTCTGAGGTCCCTTCCAACACTGACATTCTAAGATTGTGTGAAGAAATACTTCCTTTTGTTTTAAACCTGCTGCCTATTAATTTCATTTGGTGATCCCTAGTTCTTGTGTTGAGATGTAAATAACACTTCCTTGTATACTTTCTCCATACCAGTTATGATTTTATAGACCTCTCTCATATCCCCCCTTCATCATCTCTTTTCCAAGCTGAAAAGTCCGTCTTATTATTCTCTCCTCATACAGAAGCCATTCCATACCCCTAATCATTTTTTGTTGCCCCTTTCTGAATCTTTTCCAATTCCAATATATCTTTTTTGAGATGCAGCAACCACATCAGCACACAGTATACAAGATGTGGGCATACCATTGATTTTAAAAGAGGCAAGATGACATTTTCTGTCTTATCTATCCCTTTCTTAATTATTCCCAACATTGTTTGCTTTTTTTGACTGCCGCTGCACATTGAATGGATGTTTTCAGAGAATGACTCAGTGGTAAAAGCTAATTTAGACCCCATCATTTTATATGTATAGTTGGGATTATGTTTTCCTATCCTGTATTTCCTATCTTTTAACCAGTTACCAACCCATGAGAGGACCTTCCCTCTTATCCCTTGACAGCTTACTATGCTTAAGAGCCTTTGGTGAGGGACCTTGTCAAAGACTTTCTGAACATCTAAGTACACTATATCCACTGGATCCCCCTTGTCTACATGCTTGTTGATCCCCTCAAAGAATTCTAGTAGACTGGTGAGGCATGAATTCCCTTTACAAAAATCATGTTAACTCTTCCCCAATAAGTTATGTTCATCTATGTGTCTGACACTTCCGTTCTTTACTATAGTTTCAACCAGTTTGCCTGGTACTGAAATCAATCTTACTGGCCTGTAATTGCCGGGATCAGCGCTGGAGCCCTTTTAAAAAACTGGTGTCACATTAGCTATTGTCCAGTCATTTGGTACAGAAGCTGATTTAAATGATAGGTTACAGACTACATCATGTGCCTTCAATGCCCCTCTGCCATGTACATTGGCCAACCCGGATAGTCTCTAAGCAAAAGAATAAATGGACACAAATCTGACATCAGGAATTCAAAAACCAGAAGAATATTTTAACCTCCCTGGACACTCAGTAACAGACTTAAGTGGCAATTCTTCAACAACAACAAAAACCTTCAAAAACAGACTCCAATGTGAAACTGCAGAACTGGAATTGATTTGCAAACTGGACACCATCAAATTAGGCCTGAATAAAGACTGGGAGTGGATGAGTCATTACAAAACCTAATTTTACCATACTTATTTCCCCTACTGTTACTCACACCTTCTTGTCAACTGTTTGAAATGGGCCACGCTCCTTACCACTACAAAAGTGATTTTTACTCCCTTGGTATCCTACTGTTAATTGAATTGTCTCATTAGACTGAGCCCCCACCTGGTAAGGCAACTCCCATCTTTTCATGTACTATGTATAAATATACCTGCTACTGTATTTTCCACTCCATGCATCTGACGAAGTGGGTTCTAGCCCATGAAAGCTTAGAGCCTAACAAATTTATTTGGGCATAAAGGTGCCACAAGGACTCCTCATTGTTAGTAGTTCTGCAATTTTCACATTTCAGTTTCTTCAGAACACTTTGGTGAGTACCATCAGGTCCTGGAGACTTATTACTGTTTATCAATTTGTTCCAAAACCTCCTCTAATGATACCTCAATCTGGGACAGTTCCTCAGATTTGTCACCTAAAAACAATGGCTCAGGTTTGGGAATCTCCCTCACATCCTCAGCCATGAAGACCAATGCAAAGAATTCATTTAGTTTCTCCGCAATGGCCTAATCATCCTCGAGTGCTCCTTTAAATAAAAATAAATTTGCTATTACATTTTGACTCAAGCTAGAAATTCTTAAAATTCTTTTTTGGCTTTCCTAATTATATTTTCACACTTCATTTGCCAGACTTTATGCTTGTTTCCATTTTTCTCACTAGGATTTAACTTCCACTTTTTAAAGGATGTTGTTTTGTCTCTCACTGCTTCTTTTACTTTGTTGTTTAGCCACGGTAGCTCTTTTTCAGTTCTGTTTTTTAATTTGGGATATATATATATATATATATATATATATATATATAAGTTGAGCCTCTATTATGGTATCTTTAAAGAGTTCCCCTTTCTGAAATTAAATGCTAGTATTGAGCCGCTGTGGAGTTTTCCCCACCACAGGGATGTTAAATTTTAATTATATTATGGTCCCTCTTACCAAGCAGTCCAGCTATAAGAACCTCTTGGACCTGATCCTGTGCTCCACTTAAACAGTCCTTAAACAGGCTAACTCCTTTGCACACCTGTTCAGAGCTCTTGTGTGGGATCATCTGCACACTGTCCCCCTCGTTCTCTTTTGTTGCACCTTTGAGCTCACTTCCCATCGTCATTTGTCCCACATACTTCATCTCCATGTCTTTGTGGCCCCTTCGCATTCCTGTAGTGGAGGCCATTGATCTTTCTGTGGTGGAGCTCTTTCAGAGGTCAGATGAACAGGCTTCCTTCTTAACATACTTACTCTTTTTTTGGGGAGGGAGAGGGGATAGGAGAAGGGAAGTAGGTTAAATAAAAGATTAGGATCTTACCCCAAAGGGACTCCAGAAACTGAGACCTTGAGTGGAACCGCAAATACAGGAGGATGCAACAGCTCCTTGCAAGCTTTCAACAATTCAGAATTATCACTTGACAATGCATTGCTCAGATTGCCCTCTGGACAACTCTCCTGTATAATTGCTTTGCATTATCATTACAATGTGCTATTTTGTCCCTTACACCACCACATACAGAAATAAATACTCAACGTTAACCCTCATCACTTAAAATCAGAAAGCTAATGTCCTGCATCTGCTGGAAGTTGATAGGACTCGCTTCATTTCTGCAGTTTCCATAATAAGATCCATTTTCCCTTATCACGTGCAACACATCCCAATGCGCAAGCTCTAATCCAGGGGTTCTCAGACTTTTGTACTGGTGACCCCTTTCACACAGCAAGCCTGAGGGCGACCCCCTTTATACATGAAAACACTTTATATATTTAAGACCATTATAAATGCTGGAGGCAAAGTGGGGTTTGGGGTGCAGACTGACCACTCACGACCCCCTATGTAATAACCTTGTGACCCCCCCTGAGGGGTCCCAACCCCGTTTGAGAACCTCTGCTCTAATCCCAGTCTGCTCCCACACCAGACCAACTCTATTGCAGTTCTTCCCCCCCCCCCCACCCCTAAAGAACACACTTTTACATGCAGAGTAACAAAAGGCATGACAAACTTTGTCCTGATTTTAGAATCCCAGAATTTAATTACTTCAGCTCATATTTCTCCCTTGCTACCCACCCGTCTCACATCCGGCATATGCTGGTGCCAGGAAGCTTGCACAAATTCACACATTTCCAAGACCTCATCACCAACAAAAAAAGCTGTCAGCATTTTCTGTTTCCATTTTGAAACCTAGGTTTTTTGGCTCAAGTTTTCTAAGCACAGTCTCAAGAAAATAAAATGTCGAGAAAAAAATAAACAAGAAACGAACTTGATCTAAACCAGTGTTTCTCAAACTGGGGTCGCCGCTTGTGTAGGGAAAGCCCCTGGCGGGCTGGGCCGGTTTGTTTACCTGCCCTGTCCGCAGGTCCGGCCAATCACGGCTCCCACTGGCTGCAGTTCGCCACTGCAGGCCAATGGGAGCCGCGATCAGCCGGACCTGCAGACTGGGCAGATAAACAAACCGGCCCGGCCCACCAGAGGCTTTCCCTACACAAGCGGCGACCCGAGTTTGAGAAACACTGATCTAAACCCTCAGATTGAATAAATGCTTGGCCCTGCTAATGCAAGGTACATACACGATGGGTGATCTCAAGAGAGATCAGTAGCAGGAAGTGCAGATGTTCAAATCAAAATGATACAAGAATATCCACATTTCTTGAACTGTGTGGTTTGAAATTGAACGGTCTGGTCTGTACTGCTTTGCTACTTTTGGCCAAAGGTAGAGATTGCAAAAATGTGTGAAAACAGAACAAAAAACAACCAAGCAAGCTTTTTCAAACCCAAGAAAGGTTTTGGCCCATTCAGCTCTTTCTACCAAGAGCTTGGGATCCTGCACACCTAACAACCAGCAGTTAAAGAGATACGAACATGAAACATCACCTAGGTAGAGGACAGTTCAAAAACGCTGGTTTAGGCCAGTCCTTTTGTAAGTTACACAACTTTAGAAACAGCCGCTTCCTCATTTAACTCGAGACTCAGAGCAGAAGGAGCTACAAACCAGGTTCCAACAGGCTGGAGCTGCAAATTACTCTGTCTGAAAATAATGTACCTGGCATCATTAGTCACTAGCCAAATAAATGTGGAACAGCTGAGGTTCCTGATCAGGCACTTTTATGATTCAGGATATTTTAGAGTGTTGGGAATGCAAGTTAATTACAAACTTAACACAAAGTAAAGTTATTTCACAGTAACTGCCATTTTTTTCTAATGGAAATGCATCACATTATCGAATTAATTGTCTCCAGTTAGCTCCCAGCTGTTTTGCTGGTTCAGGATATTGTCTGTTTAAAGACTATGAGCCACATCAGCCTGAGCACAAGCGGGTTATATGTTTGATATCAATGGAGAAGCATCAGGTTATACCAGTGGCTGAAGGTGGCTCTCTACATCACAGCTGATCACAGGCAGTGGCCAGCAGGATTACAGGAGGGTTGTTTCAGTGCTCAGGGGAAAAATATTTTTGATACCCCCCCCCCCTTTTTTTTTTTTAATAGCCAACATGGGAATGGGTTTAAAGTTGCTGAACACATTTTTACAGGAGAAAAATATAGTCTTGTAATTAGAACCCTTAGGAAGAGATTTGGGAATAGAGGACATCGGCTAAGGACAAATTTCCCAGCACACCATGCCTCAGATATAGCTGAGGGCAGAATCAGGCCCAGTGTATGAGTGCAGCTGCATGAACAGGGAGATGTCATGGGTGAAAGAGAGCAGTGTACAGGAATTGTTTTAAGTTAATGAAAAAATCACCATGTGGATCTTTCAGTTTTGCCCCAAATGAGCCAAGGCAGAGCTCAAGCTCTGTAACAACAGGTGCAGGAAAATGTCAAACTGTGCTCTTTGCTCAGGCAAGGTCAGTTTCTGGAATTCTGTGATCGCCAACTACTGAGGACAAGTGACCCATGCATATATTATGTCCAAATTACGCCAGAGGAGCTGCTATGCATTGTGCACAAGAAATCAGTTAACTAACAGAACACTTAAGAACTCTGGTCAAGGGATGGTTGTTAGCTTATTAAAAATTAGTACTCCATGTTAAAAATACTGTTTTCCATGAGAAAATAATTTTGCCTATATTAATACCTAGGGGCAAATCTAAGATTAGAAAATAGTGACAGGCAGATGCAAACAATCTTAGCAGCAAATAAAATATATTCCGTCTTTTCAAATGTTTAAAAAAATCTAGTTCTAACAAGAGACAAGCCACCTAATGAAAGAGGCTCTCAGAACAAGTAAATCCCATGTTGCAATATTGAATAGGATGTGACAGGACAGCTAAAAAAAAAAATACAGCCCAACTTTACAATAGGATACAGATTTCCTTTTGCAACAATATAATTTTTTTTTACATATTACAGTGCAATATATTGGTGACATTTGCTCCTCTTCCAAATGCGTTCAGTGCTGTGCAGTTCTTGTTTTGACACTGCTTTCAGCTTCTTGCTTGAACTGCTCTTGCATTTTTAAGAGACCTTTCATTATCTTTGCATATTAGACCCGGGGGAGGTGAGGGGAAGGGAAGAGAAGCTTCTAACTGAGCCTTGTATCATCTCTATATTTTACACCAGGAAGCTGACCATATGAAGATTTTGTGCAAGTTCTCAAGCAGTTTCTATCTCTGAGGCCTCTTCTATAAAGTTAGCAACAGGACTGAGAAGCAGGAGGGGAAATAATTTATATTCTCCATTTCCGTCTTCTGAAAGTAAAGGCTGATCATACAGTTCCAAGGTATCGAGGGATTCAGCCTTGTTTGCTGGAGCTGCCAATGGTGAAGCTGCTTCGCTAATTGAGGGAAGAGAGATAGCGGGTTTCTCCTCCAGTGAGGACAGGAGAAGATCTTTGGGATCCTCTGTCTTCCCTGCACCTTCAACAGAAGGCAGTTCTTCGAATAACGAAAGCAGAGGGTTGCCCCTGTATTGTATCAGCTGCATGTCTGTAAGGAAACAAACATTTCAACTCCGATTCATGACAGGTGCCAAGAGCAAGGAGGTCTTATTCAAAAAGGGAAATGGGGTGGGGGGAATTGCTTCAAAAATTCCTTCACTTCAGATATCAGAGAGGCAAACCACCTTTGGCCAGCTGTGGGCCAGAAACAAGAGGATCCTGAGGACTGCATTTAAAGCTTGTGTGAGATGGAGCAGACTTGGTTGCCTTCATCTTTAGGCTGGAGACACAATTTGTGGATGCTACAAATCACATCACAAATGCATGCAATTATCTTTGTCCAAAATGGCCTGCCCTGACCACTGTAATGCTATACAAATGGCATGCACCAGCCTCTCAACAACTGCCCTCTCCTCACTCTGCTGCTGCTAAAAGTTCCCCTCTTGTCACTCCAAACATCATTCCCTCTCCCTCAAATCCCTTCAGTGGCTTCCTGTCCTTATCACATAGTGCCCTGAAGGCATTATTGAATCTTTCCTGTACTTCCTCCTACTCAAGTCATACACGCTGCCTTGTCTTTACAACTGCTCCAATCTCACCCATCTGCCACTCCCCAGCTTGCGCTGCATCCTCTGTCTGGAGCAACCTCTCACTTCTCAATATGCCTCCTTTCATGAAGCCTTCCCTTGCTGTCACCTCAACCATCTTCTGTTTGAGGCTCCCTTGCATTTCATATTCATGCCTGAAGTAGAGTGCAAACTCTTCGGAGCTGGGACCTCATACATCACATGAAGCTGTATATATATTTACCACGCTCCATAAATAAAGCAGACAGAGCATTACATTCTGGGGGCTGCAGTCTCCGGGGGCCACACCACCACAGTAAAGGGGGTGCAGCTGTGGACCCCACTTTGAAGCTCTCTGAATTGCACTTGCTCCCACCACCCCAAATAGACTTATTAAAAAATGCGAAGTCTCCTTGGTGACATTAACACATGAAATATTAAATCCAGCAGCTATGCTGATGATGCTATATTAAATCCTTAAGGGCTTGCCTCAGCTCCCATTAAAGCCAATGGAAAGTCAGGGTCTTAAACAGGAATTGGACTGGGCTCTCAACTATGGAAGTGAGGTCATACCAACACAGGCTGGGAAAGCTACATTCAAACCCCAATGATGTATTTTTAGGGTGGTCTAAAGACTCTGGGACAGTTCCCAGTTTTCCCTGCTGCTCACCTTTGTTTCCTGTTTCCTGCTCACTTGTTCCTAGCTCTTCAACGCTGTCCGTCAAGTCCTCAATCTAGAGGGGAAGTGAACACAAAGGCAGCACATTTAGCAACAGAGAATTTTTAGAATCAGAAATATTACTAGGACTTCCAGCTTTCTGTTAAGTAACAGAGACCGGGGGGGTGGGGGGGTAGTCATTAACCAAAACCTCCACCAAAAAAGGCCAAAATGGCATGCATGCACTCTCTCACCCTCCCCTATTTCTATTATTAATCTGCACAGCCCTGATCTTAAGGACTGTTGCTGCTCATGAGGGTGAAAGCTGGCAGTGCAGCAAATAGGAGCTTTCAGATATGCTTCTTGTAATTCAGGTAACTAATGTTTCCTGTACAGGTTTGTTGCAGCTGGTTTTTGGCAGATGTTCCCCAGTAAATATTGATCTCACCCTAAAACCAAAAGCTCTACTAGCTCTTTTATTCTATCAGGGCAGACCATGAAAAGCTGTTTCAAGTAATGCTTACAAATTAAAATCACACCTGATGAAAGCTGCCAGCATTTTACTCTGATTAACGTGAGCCAAAGCAGGCTGACAGAGAAGCTTATTTAACCAAGGTACATTGTTTCAAGATTTGCAAAATCAGAAGCCATATTGCACAAGTTTTCTGTTTCAAGAGAGGAATTTATGAACTGGATTAAATAACAGCTATAAATTTTGATGTCTCATGTCTCCCTTCAGGAAGCTGCTATGGAGGTGTGTTTGGGATAAGTGTATTTTATTCAAGTTTTTATGTTACGATGAAGAACTGGTGTCAATTCTGAAAGATGACAAATATTCATCAATGCCCCGTTTACAGAGTTGAGTGAATAATTCATGAATATATGAACTGAAAGCATTTCTGACTAGGTTTCTCCCTCCCCATTATTCCCCACCTCTACTGACAAATCAAAGAATACAATACCGAAGGCAAAATGAGAATGGGTGAAAAACATTTTCCAAAATAGGTAGGAATATTACAAACTTTAAGGGGACACTCACGACAACTCTCTCTTACTTGCTGCACATAGTAACATCTGAGATAATTCAAACAAATCTAAAGTTCAAGTTTTTCCCCATTTCTGCTCTTCACTCACTTTGGACAGTGAAACAAACTAGAATGGCAGTTTTCATGTTGTATCTCCAATCAATTTCACTTGTCACATAGACAACTTGTTGATTAGGGTCAAACAAAATTCAGCTCCTTCAATACCGTGTCAATCCTTTCCATCAGAAAAATTCCCCAACACTTACATTTTCCATACTGGATGAAGCATCTGTCAAGTTCGTGTCCAGGGCTGGTAGCTCAGGATTGAAAGTCTAAAGGTAAAGGGAAAGAACATACTATGTAATATATATATATTTTATGGAAAATCACAGTAATAGGTTCATAAAGGAAGGAGGGAAAAGGAGGCCAGGCAGATTGTGGAGTCCATTCCTCCCCTCTGCAATGGAAGGACACCACCTTTAATAGAGGATGTGTTACATTCAACAATATGTAGGGCCTTCCATTTGAGAATCTAAGAGCACTTCACAAGCTTCAGAAGATGAGATAGATTAGTATTCTCCGTATTTTACAGGAACAGAAATGGAGGCACACAGGTAAGTGTCTTGTCCAGTATCACAAAGCATGACAGTAAGTACTGAAAAGAATTTTGATCTCCTATAACTCAGAACTGCACTGTTGCTAGATAAGATGCACCTTATAAACTGATTTGGCTGAGATTAAGAGCAACAAGGCCCAAAATACTCGTGGTCTTTTTTTCCAGAGGAGCTGAGCATCCATAGTTCTCACTGATTACAATGGAAGTAGCAAGCACTCCGCTGTACTAAAAATCAGGCTGTTAGTTTCTTGCATCTTATGTTCACTGTAGCTCCTCAGGACTTTCCAGTCAATAGATACAAGAAACAGATTGTAACAACGATGCAATGGAAAGCCCCATCACAGTTTAACATTATACCTCTAACCTTATAAACTCTTCATATAGTGACTCTAAAGGCAGTGAACACCAACCAAAAAAATATTTAATGCTGTATCATCCCGAATTCCTGAAGAGTTAGGGCAGCAAACACAAATATCTAGTGGGTACACAGGCAACTAAGGCATGGCACGAAGGGAGAACGTGCTTGGTTATCAATCTGTGATGCTGACAGGCAGAGCATGTTATATTTCCTGTTCCATGTAACACAGGAAAGCATACAGGAGGGTAACAAACCATAAGATGGTCTGATAGGAGTCCCTACAGTGACTCTATTTATAACTTTGTACTATTTCATTCACTGACATCTGCATTTATGAGGATCTTCTCCTCTACATACTCCTATGCAATAAAAGCCAACATGAGGAGAAATAATGTAAATGCATCAATTATTACATCTGAGAAATCAAAGTCTGCAAATAAGGAGACACTCACATCACTAAAGGATTCAGAGCCAAAGTTAAATTTCTTCCCAGACAGCATCGCCTGGAGCTCCTCAAGACTGGCATCAATACAGTTCAGAAAATCCTGAATCTCTTCCCTAAAAGAAATAAAAATGACAATGTAAAACAAGATGCATCAGAAAACCAGACATGTGGACTGTACTGCAGGCTACGAATAGCCCCAGGGATAGTCTAGTGGCCAAGTGATAGCAGGAGAACAACATGAAATGGTCAGGACGCATAGTGGGCCTCTGCAAGTACAAGGTATGTCTCATTCCCATGCCACAGACCCTGTTACACTGCAGTGTTGACACATACAGTACTGTTTAGTTGTCAGGTAGTCTTCCTCCTCATGCCGATATACCAAAACCTATTGTATCAAAAAGAAGCAGGAAAACCATCTTGGATTCTCCCCTTTCTGCATATATTTTCCTCGTTTTATTTTTCTTCCAAATACTCAGGATCCTGCTGTGGTCTGAAATACATGAAGTTTCTCTATTTTAGCTCAAGTTCAGGATGCGCAGCTCTTGCCTTATAGACAGCAGTGCTGAATGCAGCACGGTAAGAACCTGTTTTCCGGAAAGTCTGTCTGTACGGACACTGCTTATGTTGTAACACGAGCAGCCAGATTCTTACCAGGCTGTACCTGCTTCCTTATGGTGGCTGGCAGAACACAAAGGGCCTGGCCTCAAATGGAAAGGAAATGTGTAAAGAATGCAGACTGGCATGTGAGCCAGGAAGGAGAGAGACTGCAACCCCCTCACTGTATGTTGAGCTACTTTCCACAGTGAAAGATATATACACAGCTAAACAAAACTGTACAAGTGCAATGCAATACTCCAGGTCTTGAATTCTCAGTGAGGTGATATACTACTGGATATTGGGGATTTGCACCCACCACTCCAACAACTGTGAATTATTGCAGCTATTCATTCCTGAAGGACAGCACCAGGGTCACTGAAAAAGAGTTATTAGGTGTCATTGTTCAGTAACCAAACTTGTCAATATTAAATTAAATAACTGGAGATATACCAATCTCCTAGAACTGGAAGGGACCTTGAAAGGTCATAGAGTTCAGCCCCATGCCTTCACTAGCAGGACCAAGTATGGATTTTTGCCCCAGATCCCTAAGTTGCCCCCTCAAGGATTGAACTCACAACCTTGGGTTTAGCAGGCCAATGCTCAAACCACTGAGCTATCCCTCCCCACAATATATCTGTCTGTTCTTATGTAACAGAATAAAGGAGCATTCAACCTAAAGCAAGAGTTAATGATAAAAGAATGTGCTGCTAGAGGACTGGCTGGCAGAGAGACTATCACCTCTAAGTCCCTGATCCAAACCTAGCCCGGGTCAGTACTGACTAATAGTCACTAATGGTTTTCCACATGGCTTATGTGGTGTTAGTCTCAGTCCAGCTTCTCTTTTTATCTAATGTGCACTCCCATCCAATAGAACCCACAAAAATGGCACTATTCAGTCCCCTTATTAGCAATCCCAGCTAAGGTTGAATGGACCTGTAGGGAGGAGCCCTGGCTCCCCGCTGTGCCTGAGAAGGACGAGCCAGACCAGGCGCCAGAGTGGGCGGAGCCACCACCGCCTGTCCCCGCCCCCCAGAAGTCAAAGGGGGGGCCGGAAGTATAAAAGCCCGGCCCCAGCGCTCCGTTAGGGGAAGGCTGCCGGAGAGGACAGAGGCTGGTGCTCAGGCTCCCGCCGGGCCCAGCCTTCCCCGTGCCCGGTACCCAGAGAAGCTGCCTAAGCATCCCCGTGCCCGGTATCTGGAAGAGCTGCCAGAACTCCCCTCCGCCCGGTATCCAGAGGAGTCGCCTGCGCTCCCCTCCACCCGGTATCCTGAAGAGCCCATGGTCTGGGACCCACCGGATGACGCCTGCGAGAGACAGATACCTAGGGAGGGGGAGATTGGAAGTGGCCCAGGGGTAGCCGACCCCAGTCTGGCTCCGGGGGACCCCGAGCCAATTTCAGTGTGTTGTGGCCAGGATCCCCACTGACTGCAGCGAATCTTTGCCGCTGCTAGAGCCCTGGGCTGGAACGCAGTGGTGTGGGAGGGCCTGCGTTCCCCCTGCCACCCTTCCAAGGGTGGCAGACTCCCCCTTCCCCCTGGCCTGACCAAGGCTTAGATACTGTGTTTGCTCAGCCCTGCTGAAAGGCCTGAGCCTGAATTGCTACTGCCCCGCCCTGCCCAAGGGCCTGGGCTTAAATACTGTGTTCACTCAGCCCTGCTGAAAGGCCTGAGCTGGGACTGCTTGTTGCCCCGCCCTGCTCCAGGGCCGGGTGTATAGACAGTGTGTTTACTTGGGCCCTGCTAAAGGGCCGGGACTCTGCCTTGTTCAGAGACTATTAGTTTGCTCAGCCCCTGCGGAGGGGTCTGAGCCCGAGACGGACTGCTGCCTGTAGGGAGGCGCCCTGGCTCCCCGCCACGCCTGAGAAGGACGAGCCCCTTACCGGAGCCTTACAGGACCATTGAAAATTAACTCTCCACCTGTTCTACACGGAATTAATTCCCCATCTGCTTGAGAACTTGGCTGTGTAAACCTTCATGGTCATTGTCACTGAGATACCTGTTTTGTAGGATAAGAAAGCACCTCAGTTTGTGGGGCTGGTCAGCCTAACCTCCCAGTAGCATATAAATTCACTGCTAACAGCCTCAAACCCCTGCCAGAGGCAAAGGCCTTTTTGCAGTGGTTGGGAGAAGTCCAGCTACATGTATATTGCTCCCCTCATCTATGCTAACATTCACTTTTAGAATAGGTATTTGCCATGTTGTTATATTGACAGATCCAATTAAGTTAGAGAGATTTCTACCCAGAATAGACAATGCTCAGTTTCAGGAAATGAGACCTATTCCCGCTGGAATGCCAAGTAGTATTAAGCATCACCTTCATCTAGGGCTTATTTTGAGAATGCTGGTACAGATGGAGAACAGATGATACCTGCTTTCAATTAGCCACACATGCCCAACAGCTTTCTGTATGACACAGCAGAAAGTTTTTTTTAGGATCCACCTATTTTAAACTATGAAGCCTTGAATAGTTCGTGAAACAATAACCCAAATCACTTATCAATTTGAAGACAGAAAAATTGGAGTGGGTATGTTACAAACTATTGTGTTGAGGAAAAAAGGTTTGTTTTTTTTAAATTTAACAAGAGACTCAATACTGCTATCCTGTCTTGTGGGGTTTACTGAACACAGCCTACGGCAGCATTCTCCTCAGAGCTGTCACAAGCATTTTTTTGCCTGGGCTGTTGTCTCAGAATGTTTTGATCCCATGTATCAAAGGTTGATCTGAGTGTGTTGTTTTGGACAGTTACGCCTTTTCCCAGAAGGCTCTTTCATGCAGGATTCCCATTCAGTCCTGTTCAAGGTGTATGAGGAGCAAGCGGAAGAGATAGCGAGATTGATTTGGGCTGCGATGCCATCAGGATACAAGAGACGCACAGATCTGTGTCTAATATCTCCATCAGATCCAGAGAGTTTGGCATTTTTTGCTTTCCTAGTGCTTGACTGAGACTGGCATATGGAGGGGAACAAATTGGCTAAATAGCATTTGGAGAGGAACAAACAGGCTAAAACTAACTCTGGACAAGATGCAGCATATGATAGAGGGTAGCAGGCAGAGAACAGAAGTGTGTGGTTCCTATCACAACTACTTTGCTCAAGGGGTTTGCAGTTGTAGAGTACTTGCATACCATCAATTACTATTGGTAGCAGTGATAGATGACACCTGCTTTCACTTTAAAGTATTCAGGACCATGTCTCTTTGATCTGGACTACACTAATGCTATGCATACCGTTGGGACTTATAGACTGAATAACTGCAAATGCTCCACAGGGAGCCACCTTACAATGTCCCTTAGCACCAGCTGCATGGAACTATTATACAAAAACCTCAACAAATCCACTGGCCTTCTGATTTCTTCTTGGTGCACTTCAAGTTGCTGACTCTGATTTTTAAAGTCCTACCATATACAGCATGATTCCTGACTAGCAGAAAGTCTGCCTCTCTCTCTACAAACTGTCATGGTAGCTGATGACAGCTGGGCCATTTGAGGGGACAATCCTGAGACTTTTTTAGTATCTGGAGGGCATGCATTCTCCATGAATGACCCACAGCTCTGGAATTCACTCCCCGACCTAGTACAGATTGTGCTGACCTTCAACACATGGTGCAAGACCCATCTCTTTTCCAAAGCTTCTGAATGAAGAGTGGGGAATTATGATTAATGGAGGGAGAAGAGGGAGGTCTACATTTTTCAAAAGTATTTGCTGTGTTCTAATATGTGTACACGTCTGTAATTAGAAGCATTTTATAAAATTAGCACAATGTAATGTCACAAGAATGCTAGTATATAGACTAGTCACCAGAATTATATTAGTATAAAGATACTCTGTACCTCTCCAGAAAAGCATCGCTTTGAGTAGTGGAGCTGCTCTCATTCAAGATGGAATCGATCACTGATGCAGGATCTTCGGGAGCATTAACTTGTGCAGAATGCAGCTCTACAGCATCATTTCCTACTGCACTGGACTCGAGGGAATTGTCAGCAACTTGGGCTGGACATTCTGGTTCTGTATGACTTAACTCAATGGGCTGTGATACTTCGCAGACAGGCAGCTCCTGTTCTTGAGCGGTCTGGGGCTCTCTAAGAAATACAAGACACGTCATGAAAAGTCTCAGGAGAGCTCAGCTACTACAATACTTCATAAAAAACAAAACAGCCAAAATGGGTCAGATCAATGGTCTATCTAGCCTAGTATCCTGCCTTCAGATACTTCAGAGGAAATGAAAAGAACAGGGCAATTAATGAGTGACTGATCCCCTGTTGTCCAGTCTCAGTTTATGGCAATCAGAGATTTAGGGACACCTGGAGCAGCGGGATGCATCCCTCACCATCTTGGCGAACAGCCACTGATGGACCTATCCTCCATAAACTTATCTAATTCTTTTTTGAACCCATGGCCTTCACGGCATCCCATGGCAATAAGTTCCACAGGTTGGCTGTGTGTTGTGAGACAAGATACTTCCTTCTGTTTGTTTTAAACCTGTTGTGTATTCGTTTCATTAGATGACTCCGGTTCTTGTGTTATGTGATGGGGTAAATAACACTTCTTTATTCACTTCCTCCACACCATTCAATATTTTATAGACCTCTATCATATTCCCTCTTGTATTTCTCTTTCTTAAGCTGAACAGTCCCAGCCTTTTCAAGCTCTACTTGTATGGAAATTGTTCCATATTCCTAATCCTTTTTGGTGCCCTTTTCTGTACTCTTTCCAGTTCTAATAAACTTCTTGAGATGGGGTGACCAGAACTGCACCCAGTATTCAAGATGTGGTGTGCCATGGATTTATATAGTGGCATTATGATATTTTCTGTCTTATTGTCCATCCCATTCCTAATGTTCCTAACACTTAACTTTTTAGGCTGCCACTGCACAATGAGCAGATGTTAGAACTATCCACGATGAATCTAAGATTGCTTTCGTGAGTGGTAACAGGTAATTTAGACCCTATCATTTTATATGTATAGTTAGGATTATGTTTTCCAACTTGCATTACTTTGCATTTATCAACACTGAATGTCATCTGCTATTTTCTTGCCCAGATACCTAGTTTTAGCAGATCCCTCTGGAACTCTTCATAGTCTGCTTTGAACTTAACCATCTTCAGTAATTTTGTATTGTCTGCAAACTTTGCCACCTTACTGGCTACTCCTTTTTCCAGATCATTAATGAATATGTTGAATCATACTGGTCCCAGTACATGTTGGGAGGGAGCTGCCATTACCTGTGTCCACTCTGAACACCGACCATTTATTCCTATCCTTTTTCTCCTATCCTTTAATCAGTTACTGATCCACAAAAGGACCTTCCCTCTTATCCTATGACTGCTTAGTTTCCTTAAGAGTCTTTGGTGAGGGACCTTGTCAAAGGCTTTCTGAAAGTCCAAGTACACTATATCCACTAGATCACCCTTGCCCACATGCTTCTTGACACCCTCAAAGAATTCTAATGGATTGGTGAGACATGCTTTCGCTTAAAAAGGCCACTTTGACTCTTCAACATATCATATTTGTGCTATGGTAATTCTGTTCTTTACTATTGTTTCAATACATTTGTCTGATACTGAAGTTAGACTTACAGGCCTGTAATTAGTGATAGCTTTTTTAAAAATCAGTGTTACATTTGCTACCTTTCCATCTGGCACAGCGGATGATTTAAGCGATAGGTTACATACCGCAATCAGTAGTTCTGCAATTTCATATCCGAGTTCCTTCAGAACTCTTGGGTGAATATCATCTGGTCCTTTTGACTTACTGCTGTTACATCAATCAATTTTTTCTGAAACCTCCTCTACTGACATCTCAATCTGGGACAGTTCCTCAGATCTGTCATCTAAAAAGAACGGCTCAGATGTGGGAATCTCCCTCACATCCTCTGCAATGAAGACTAATACAAAGAATTCATTTAGCTTTTCCATAAATAGGTTGTCTTCCCTGAGTGCTCCTTTAGCATCTCAATTGTCCAGTGGCTCACTGACTGTTCAGCAGGCTTCCTGCTTCTAACATACATTAAAAAAAAATTGCTGTTAGTTTGTGTCTCTTGCTAGTTGCTCTTCAAATTCCTGTTTGGCCAGTCTAATTATACTTTTACACTTGACTTGCCAGAGTTTATGCCCCATTCTATTTTCCTCAGTAGAATTTGACTTCTAATTTTTAAAAGGATTTTATTTTACTCCGTTATTTAGCCAGAGTTGCATTTTTAGTCCTATTACTGGTGGGGGGGTTTCTTAAATTTGCATTTAGTTTGAGCCTCTATCATAAGGTTTTTTAAAAGTTTCTATGCACTCTTATGACCATTCCCTTTAATTTACATTTAACCAATCTCGTCATTTTTGTATAGTTTCGCTTTTGAAGTGAAATACTACTGTGGTGGGGTTCTTTCATATTTTCCACCCTTTAAAATTTAATTACATTACGTTCATTATTACTGATTGGTTCAGCTATTAGAGTCTAACAGTGGTTCACCTGTTAGACCAAATCCTGTTCTCCACTTAGGACTAAATCAAGAATTGCTTCTCCCCTTGCTGGTTCTAGGACTAGCTGCTCCAAGCAGCAGTCATTAATGGTGTCTCGAAATTTTCTCTCTGCATCCCATCCTGAAGTGACATGACAATATCGGGCCAGTCGAAATCCCCATTATTGTGTTTTCTGACTTTGCAGCCTCGTTAATCTCCCTGAGCATTTCACAATCACAGTTACACTCCCTGGTAGTATATGCCTACTGGTACACTCTTGTTATTATGGTACACTTTGAGTCATTTGTGATTTCACTATATTTGACTCTATGCTTTCTTTCACATATATTGCAACTCCATCAGCAACATGACCTACTCGGTCATTCCTATATGTTTTATAATCTGCTATTATCATGTCCCACTGATTATCATCATTCCATCAGGTTTCTGTGATGCCTATTATGTCAATATTTTCATTTAATACCAGGCACTCCAGTTCATCCATCATAGTATTTAGATTTCTAGCATTTGTATACAAGCATTTATAAAATCTGTCAATATTAAGTTGTCTGCTTTCTGTAACGCAGCGGTGGGCAAACTATCGCCCGCAGGCCGGATCCAACTCCTCAGGGCTTTGGATCCGGCCCACGGGATTGCCCCCCGTGGCGCCGTGGGCCCCACGCTGCTCTCAGAAGCAGCCGACACCACGTCCCTGCGGCCCCTAGGCAGCGGGGCAGAGATCTCCATGCACTGCCCTTGCCTCCGGGCACCGCCCCGCCACAGCTCCCATTGCCTGGAAATGGGGAACCGCAGCCAATGGGAGCTTCGGGGGAGGTACCTGGAGGTGCAGCAAGGGCAGAGCATGTGGAGCCCTCCGCTCCCCTTCCCCCAGGAGCTACAGTGTTTCCTGGAGCGGCGCAGGGCCGGGGACAGGGCAGGCAGGCAGGCAGGGAGCCTGCCCTGGCCCCGGTGCGCACTGCTGCCACCCCGGAGCTGCTTTAAGTAAGCAGCGCCGCGCCGGAGCCCGAACCCCTCCTGCCCCCCCGCCCCCCTAAGTCTCTGACTGCCTCGTGCACCCCTCCTGTCCCCCAACCCTCTGCCCTACCCCGCACCTCTCCTGCCCCCCAACCCCCTGCCCTGAGCCCCCTCCTGCACTCTGCACCCCTCCTCTGCCTCAATCCCTTGCCCTGAGCCCTTCCTGCACACTGCACCCCTCCCATACCCCACACTCCCTCCCGCACCCCAACCCCCTGCCCTACATACAATTTCCCCACCCAGACGTGGCCCTCGGCCCAAAAAGTTTGCCCACTCCTGATGTAACGTAATAGAATGGGACTCTGCCATTTGACCGCTTCTTCTCTTCAGTTCCTACCTGTATGTTATCAACTACTTTCCTCTCCTCTTTACTAGGAAAGAGTATCTCCTTAAATAAATCCTCCCCTAACGGAAGTCTCTGTCTGAACCACGCGCTCCTCTGCACATGTTGACTTTTCCCAGCCTTTTGTTTTGAAAACTTCTCTACCACCTTTTTAATTTTACATGCCATCAACCTGGTTTTGGTTTGGTTTAGAAGGAACCCATCCATCCTGTATAGGCTCCTACTTTCCCTGACAAGTTCCCCCATTCCTAATAAACCTAAATTCCTCCTCCCAACACCATCATCTCATCCACACATTGAGATCCTGTAGTTGTGTGCGTCTAACTGGCCCTGCATGTAGAACTTGAAGCATTTCAGAGAATGTTACCATGGAGGTCCTGGACTTCAATCTCTTACCTAGCAGCCTAAATCTGGCCTCCAGGACCTCTCCCCTACCTTTCCCAACTACCAATATTTCTACTAATCAAATCATCACTATCATTACCTGTCTCTTCCTAATAACTGGAGTTCCCTTGCCCAAGGGGGGTATCCACAGTGTGAAAGGATACCATGACATCACCTGGAAGAAGGGTTCTAACTATGGGACCATTTCCCTCCACTCCAGCTTGACGGCCTCCTTCCCTGAGATTTTCATCCTTCTCAACAGCACAGAGGCGGTCAGATTTCCCATTACAACCTTTAACATTTCAGTTCTCAATGCCTTTTAAAGTCTGACCGATTAAACCCTTTGAGTGCTCAATTCATCATTCCAGTCCCTTGTAAAATTAGTGAAAATACCTTTATAAAAGGAGAGGTGAATTACTTACTATAGCTTAAATAATGCACTATAACAGAACATCCTATTTTGAAGAACTGGAGTAGTGTCTGAAAACATGAGCTGAAAAAATCCTTCTCCCTAAAAATGGTAGATCATGCTAGACTTGAACTACAACGTTTGAAGTGAGGCTGCATTTGGTATTGGTACTGGTGGCAAGTCCTAGACCACGCAGTTAAGATATGCAGATTGAGAGAAAGAGAAACCATCTGTTTCGAAGACTCCATGCTTTACATGGTTCCTCATTCAGTATGCAGGGACAGGTGATTTTCTTTGGGAACAAAGATCTCTTTTCCCTGGGCTAACTGAAACAGACAAGAAACACTGTCCTTTTTACTTTTGGCATCATTTCTAAAGACTGAGATTTGCCAAATTTACAAACATTTGTTAAGCAACTACATTGGAGTCTTCAGCCAATACAGTAACTGAGTCCCATCTTCAGATCATCTTGGCCCCATCTAGGCTGTTCTATATTGTTCCTCCCAGACATTCTACAAGAGTCTGAGGTTGCAGGCTGGAGGTTTTCCCCCACCCCACTTATTTAACGGTTATGTTCTGTAGAACAGAATCAAGGTAACTGCCCAGACTTGGGTAACAACTCTAAGGCTTGCTTTGAATATTATTGCAAAACTTGCCTGGCACCAGGGCCTCAGCATGTAAGCACTTGAGCATGTGCTTAATTTTAAGCAGGTAAATAGTCCCAGAGAATTCAACTCAAGGTGTTTACTTTGATTCAAATCGGACCATTTACATGCTTAAAAGGGAAAAACCCACTTAAGTGCTTTGCTGACTTAGTGCCCAAATGACCTGCATATTTTCTAACAGCTTTTAAAAAAAGCTAAACAACAACAACAAAATCACAACGATCTGTAATGCACTGAATATATTTAAAGATTTGTATAGGCTGTTAAATGTTTAGATTCAAGTAGTGCCACTTATGTTATCATGACAAGTATTAAATATGTCTAAAGTGCAAGTACTTTCACATCTCATTCATACCCATCACTTCCGCTTGTATGCACTAGAGCGAGCAGCCCATCAGTGGCATCATCCACAGTGTTGGTGATATCTTGAATAATGATGCCTGTTTCATTTTCACTGTTTGGATCATGTTCAGAAATAGCCACCTGCGTGCCACAGGAAACAATACAAAGAAATCAATCATCTGGCATATTAAGGTCACAGTCTCTAATTCTTGTTGCAATTGGGGTTCCACTTTTAGACTTTTTTTTACATCAAGCTCGTGTATTTCCATTGTTTTGGGGACATAGCAGTAGTTTAACATTTTCTATATCAGAAAATGTTTCACCCAAAATTGAGGACGTTATGTTTGTAAGATTGCTCAGAACATACAATGCCAAACACATCCATTAGTCTATGGCCCCTCAAAATTTACCGCATTGCCATGCTCCACAGGAAGGTGAATATACTGCCGGCTGAATTTGGAAGGTGAGGCACCAGAGGCATCTGGTAGAGATCTGAGGAAAAAAAAAATACAGCTGTAATGCAGAGTTAAAAGTAGGAGTACAGGTCATAGTAATGCTCGATTTCACACACTTGCTTATGTAGAATAGCAACAGCCGTTGCTTAGGGCACCTAGGAAGGGACTACTATTTAAGCAATTCAAAGCCATCGAACAGTTGGTGTAAAATGCATACTCATTACTGTTAGCCTCATACTTCCTATTTTTGTCACACACACTTGTTTTATTGAATAAGAGGGAAAAGTCTTGGGGGCAGGGATAATTTTTTCACATGCTTTGCCCAGCACAAACAGAGCTCTAACGCTGGTTGGGTCAACGGGGCATTAATGCAACACAAATTATAATAAATAAATAACGAGAAGGACATTTGCTCTGAAAAGAGTCTGGACAGCAAAACTTGGACAGCAACTTTTAGGACAAGTTCTTAGTAGCCCCACACCATCACAAAGCCACATTTCAATTAGCAGAGCTACAGTTTTAACAGTAACCAAAAAAGGCACACGCAAAATTCAGAAGAAGCCTGCGCTGGCAGCACAGTTAGGAAGCCACAAGTCCCAGCTCTGTTTCTTTCTCATATGCATATAGACAGACGTGCGCCACACGTCTTTCTGTGAGAGAGCAGTGGTATTATGGTCCAAAAAAGTAAAATCTTTCAAAAGTCTCCATATAGGAAGTTTGGTGACTGTTAAAAAAAAGAATGAGCTAGGAAAGGAGGGAAAAATAATAAAAGGAAGCGTGTTATGGACCTTAACAAGAGCTCTTTGGCCACCAAATAGTCAAATTAGTTACCTTTTTCTCTTGACTCCCACAATGTAGTTTCCTTTCATCAAACTTAGTATAAATTGAAGGATCTGAGGAAACAAAAGAAAATGTGATCATATGGAAGAAATAACTCGGTATCAATGTATAGACTTTGCTACAAAATTATCAGCAGAGTAAAAGTTGATGTGTTAGATATAAATACTACCATGGCATGACTGTCTTTCAATTAAGGGGGAAAAAAAACAAAATAAGAGGGCCCCCAAAATTAGATCCTCCCAGGTAGGTGAATTATGAACAGTTAAAAATCTCTCTGACACACGCAGCATTAATCATCATCACAGGCAGGATACAGACCAGATAGAACATGAAGTTCCTCCAGCAGGACAATTACTAAATTTTCAGTTTCAAAAATCTTCACTGTCAGAATTCAGAAGTCTCTCTCCCCTTGTCTTCGAGATCCCCCATAGATTTAACTCTACTTGTTCACAATTTCATGATTTTCTATTCTCCACAAGGTCCCCGCAGTTCCCAAATCCCACACTCTGGCCTGATCTACATTTAAAAGCTTTGCTGTCATAGCTATGCCAGTTAGGAGCATGGGAAAGAACAAAAACAAAACCACACACACATCTCTAATCGACATAGTTATGTCAGCAAAAGCCTTAAGGTAGATGCTGTCCTTCTGCTGGCATAAGCCGAGGGTGCGCTGGTAGAACTATACCAGCAAACCCTTTCTGATGTAGAAAAAGCCTCTGTTCTTTCCCATTTCTTCTGTGAACAGCAAGATCTTCTCCCAGGCCCTGTATGGAACAGGCCCAGTACACCTCTATGCACCACATATACTTCAAATCCCCGGTTTAAGACCTAAACAATCCACCTTCATTCAGCTTCCTAATTTTCCCACATGCTCAATCATTTCCCCTGAAACTTGCCCATAACAACACTCTTGAAATTCTCTGCCCCACTTCCTGCTGGACGTATAGTAACTGTTATTGCTTTCTCTCTTGCAGAGTTATACTGGGGGGGAAGAGGGGGAGGTTTGAGTTAGTATCTTTTGTTGGACCACCTTCTGTTGGTGAGAGAGACAAGTTTTCAGCATACACAGGCCTGAAGAAGAGCTCTGTGTACACTTGAAAGCTTGTCTCTCTCACCAACAGAAGGTGGGGTCCCATAAAAGATATTACCTCACCCACCTTGTTTCTCAAATATCCTGGGACCAACAGAGCTACAACAACAACACTGCAGGTATAACAGCATCATCTGTCATTCTACATAATGAAAAAATGCCATGGAACGTCACTGACAGGAAGAAATAAGGACAGTAGCACTGAAGAGGCTGCAATGGTACCTTAGACAGCAGCTTCTGTTGTTGACTGTGCTTCTGCCTTAGAACAGCCACTTCTTTCCACAGGGCTTTATTTTCCCTGCAACACAGAATAAAGCAGGAGGTAGGGATGAACAGAGAGTTTACTTCCTGTGCTCTAGTTCAGTTTTCAAAGATTTATACTAGCCTGAGGGACTGAAGAAAACATTCCTTCCCTAGGTAACTGGGAATCAGTGACTCAGACCCACCAATCCAGACTCTGGGTTAAACTCGCTCCATCCTCCATCAGGCTGGACCAACCAATTGGTACTGGGGATTTTCACATCCTCTGCTGCTCAGCCACTCATTTTGGTCTGAGGTGTCCATCCAAAGCCTCCTGGGGTACCTAAGCCCATAGTTTTTTTTAACTGGTCATCAACATGTGATGCTCAGAGAAAGAGAGGCTCAGTGTAGCAAGGACCATCTCAGAACAACCTGAATGGCTACTTCAAACAAATACAAAAGAATGTCTAGCAGGGGATGAAAATACTTACTGAGCTTTGGTTGGTGCTGCTTGCTTGTCAGAGGTCAGAACGGGATAACCCAGTGTCCAGAGGAATGGATCTGCAGGAACAGAGAGACTAGGACATGCAAATTCAACATACAGCTGACCTTCTCTCACATAACCACAACTGACCCTGTTTTGTATTTAGGAAGGCTAAATCACTTCCTGATGCATGCATCGACTACAACACAAATTCTGCCATGGATTCTGATGCTGGTCATCAAACTGAAATCACATGAGTATTACCCAGGCTTTGCATACTGGAGTTGCTGAGCCATGTAGGTAAACGAAACCCGGAGACTGGAAAATGGATTATTCAAAGGAAAGTAAGGGACAATAATGAAGCTATATGCTTTTGATTAATATGAAACTAAAGTTTGGTTCCATTAATTAAATACAATCAATGTCCAAAATATAAACTCATCTGAAATATAGACACCATCTACCTCCTCATACTAGCCAGTCTGACATCCATGTTGTTCTGTTGCTCCCTCATTTCCTGGACTTCAGAAAGCACTTTGTGCAAATCTTCCGAACAGACGCGGAGATCCTCCGCTCTCACTGCAGAGACCTAAAATGGATTGGGTTGCAGGTGCTTTAGTAAGGTCTATACTTTGTGCATTTCATTTTTATAAGGAACAGCACAATTTGATTATTGATTCTGCAGAAGAACAGTGTCTGGATTGCCTCAATAGATTAGATAAGATTGAAAAAATAAACTTATACTTTGATGCATGAGAAGTCACATCACGGCAGACACAATCTACTACTGATCATTCATGCTCGTTCCCTAAAGAAAAACGCTTCACAATCTTTAGATTCTTTTTAGCCTGAAAAGTGTACAAAAACAGGAAGTCAAAACGAGTGTGGCTATCATGGTAAGGTGGGTATTTAACACCATGCATCATGCTGAAAGTTTAGCACAGATTCATCTTCTCCCCTCAAGGGCTCTCTGTATTACTGACATGAAGATATGCCAATACTGCTAAGAGTACAAACCTGCTGTAACCAGGAGCTAGAAGCAGCCCTGCTTACTGCACAACAGTGACATTATAGACTCTGAAACCAGCCCATATTGAAACAAGGAAACAAGGTAGAAGTTTACTGGGATCTAGATAGTTGTATTTAGATAATCCAGAATTACCAGGTGTGGACTAGAGACTTAATTCTGTTCCATCTCTGATTCTATGCTAATGTGGCTGCAGATGCTAATAATCAATAATACATTAGAGATTAAGCTGCCTACTTGGTATCCTGATCAAAATGCATTGCTGCCTGCTTCATTATCAGCACTGCACCAGTTCCCAGAGAGCACAGACAGCTAGAAGGTAAATTCAACTATCAGTCACTCTGTCACTAAAAACTGTTAAGCATCCATCTGGATGAAATGGGATTTACCCCCTTTAGTCTGTATTTAAGTGACAGAGCCATAGGACTGACCACAGACACCCTATAGAAGAGGGTGCAAAGACTCCTCAAAAGCCTTGGTTAGGAGATACTCTTCACTCCAGCCTGCTTTGCCGCTGGAAGCCTGAAAGCAATTATGACTCCCTTCCAGCTCATAAAACAGGAAAGGCTGATGGCCATTTTATCTGCTGTAAGAACCACTCATGTTTGCAGCACAATGAAGACTTGCTTGCCAGACTATTCCATGGCTCAATGTGAATTTTTTTGGCATTAATTAACATCTTTTGTCTCCAGGCTAGAGGACTCCACCTAACGTAATGGTCTTAGGAAACGACATGAGCCAGCTATTTCAACACACTCGCGTGGTAGAACCAGAAAATAGGTTTGAGCCAAACCAATCTAACAATTGTAGGAAACAGGGAGGGAGAGTGGGCATGCGTACGTGTGTGGGGAGAAAGGGAGGAGATGGCAGCATCAGAACAGCAGATAAATTTGGTCCACTTGAGCTGCATGAACTCGAAATCACAAAATAAGGTATCGAGCAAAATAAAATTGTAGCTTCCTAACTAGTCCCTACATCTACAACCTCGTCTTTAACAACTTAGGCAACACAACAGCCAAAAGGATCTTCCACAAAGCTCAATGCACGTTTGCATACTGCCGAATGTCCACACTACACTCAGCACAATAACGTTCTGGTGTGCACTGCTTGGTAAGGAGGTTTTGGTATCTAATGATCAAATACTGTTTTTACAAAGCCGCAGTTACTAGACAGACTCAGTGTGTGAGTTTAGTATGTGGAAAAGTGCTCTAGATTGATGGCCCTGGAGACTGAGGTCATGTGTTTTTCCTCAGGAGAGGTATAACATAAATGGGGCATGCATCCTCTACATTACACCAGGATGACTGTGTGTGGAATTCAGTCTATATGGCAACACCCAGTCCTCAGCGTATGTGCTGAACAGGGCAGCAGAAAAAACAAAAACAATCTCTGCACAGGTTAGATAGTGCTTTTTTGGTCATGCAGAATTTGTTAGCTAGGAAGTGGACTAAGACCCAACAACTTATTCCACATAAACTGCCTTTGATAAAAGAATGAATACACTCAGTGCACTATACCTTTCGTTTGATGTTTTCCAGTAGGTTTGCTTTCCCTTGTTTAAAGAAAGGGTGCTGGAATTCAATGGCTGCACTCTTCTCTGCTGTAATCATACCATTCTCCAAGGCAATCACTTTCCTGAACCCATCTGTTGAGGAAAGATTAGAGCACTCATTTCTCCCAGCAGCCAAAAGGAAGTTCAAAACATGCAGTTAAACAATGAAAACCAAATCCAAGTAAGATGATAGTATCTGTAGCACATAAGAATAAAGTTAGCAAAAGCAGGACCTGAAAGTGAGACCAAATAACCGTTCCCCAGCCCTCAGCCACTTGACCAATGCTGAACGTCACAGCCAGAGAACGCACCTACAGTACTACTGAGTGTAACTGACATGGACTAACAGATTCCATTCCCAGGGAATGAAAGGGGATGTTGTTTGGAATGCAGGCATGTGGGGAGGAAAAAGTTGAACAGTGATTTCCAAGGAATCATGGAAGTTAGAGAGAGACATGCCCTGTTAGGATCTCTTAGGTAAATACCTGGCCCACCTGAAGTAATGGTAAAACTCCCATATAACTTCAATGGAGCCATAATTTTACCTATTGTTCATCTTTCGCTCCTACCCTCACACGGCAACTGAATGCATCAGAAACTGCATCTCCATGTACTACCTTCAATTAGTAAAATAATGTAGGGAAGAGAGAGGAGAGCAACCCACAGAGCGGGAGGGGAGACTACGGCTCAGTTTATGTATCCACAAACACACGTGCTGCTCTCCCCACATCACTCAGCAGGAAAGCAGCATTAAATAGCATGTCTGCTCTAAAAATAGCATGGTGACTGTGTTCTATTTCCATTAGTGCCATAAATACTATGATGAGGATGCAGAGTACACTCTTGAGGGGTAATATGGGTTCTTACTATTCCCAACCAAAGTTTCCAATGTAAATAACATCTTCTGGTTACCAGGACACAGCTCTCTGGGCAACAAGTCTGAAAACTGCACTCAAAGCCTGGCTGGGCCCAGCAGGAATATCAAGCCCCATACATCTGCATGGAATAGCTCAGTGGTTTGAGCATTGGCCTGCTAAACCCAGGGTTGAGAGTTCAATCCTTAAGGGGGCCACTTAGGGATATGGGGCAAAAACCAGTACTTGGTCCTGCTAGTGAAGGCAGAGGGCTGGACTCGATGACCCTTTGGGGTCCCTTCCAGTTCTAGGAGATAGGTATATCTTTTTTGTGGGGAGGGAGACAGGGGAGCTTTTACATGTTTAAGTCCAGTCTTGTCACAAGATAACTAGTAACTGTTCATTTAATCCTTTGATGCTCAGAGGTCATCCACTTCACCCTAAATTCCAAGAGATTAACAGATCCCTTCATCTCCTACATAATATAGAATCTAACAACACTGCTCTACAGCCAAATTGCTTCTGAAATAAATGTAGTCAAACTTTACTAATTCTGGGTCACTGAGAACGAAAATGATGCTTAAAATTGTTGACTGGCTCTAGTTTTCAAGTTATGCTATTGGGTCAGTATATACGACTCTTGACTTGGGAATAGCGGAGGATAAGTGAGTTATAAAGGGAAGGGATCTCAATTTAAACCAGAAACGACTAAAATACATCTTTGACTGGATCTATGAATAAATCTATGACTGGGTTTGGACAGTACTTGCTTTTTAGGCAAAACAATGAATGATGCAACCTGAAGCTGGTATTGCGTCATACATTATATGAATTGCATCATGTTATTCCTAGAAGTCATGGATGATGCAATCATAACGAAGCTTACATCACTCTGCTGAACAAATTGCCCTAGATCAGCTCTAGAAATCATACAGTGTCATGCTCTCTTATTTGTCAGTGTTTGATTTTGCAAAGGGACACATTTCTGTTTAGCCAAAGTGAGCAGAGATGCCTCGTACTTGTGTGAACAGTGCAGATTACTTCTGCTATGTTTGTGGTGAAGTGACTTTTGCATCACAAAAGCGCAATATAACCACTATGGTTAAGAAAGCCTATCACCTTTATTTTGGCTGCAAAATTGGAGATCAGGACAAGAGGTGGGCCCCACACATATGCTGCAACACTTGTGCAACAAGTCTTCACCAGTGGTTGAACAGGAAAAGGAAATCTATGCCTTTTGCAGTGCCAATGATTTGGAGAGAGCCAACAGATCATACCAGCAATTGTTACTTCTGCATGGTGCCTCTAGTTGGGAAAGGTGTGTCAAAGAAGAAAAAGTGGACTGTGCATTATCCAAACATTCCATCAGCTATACGCCCAGTACCCCACAGAGAAGGACTGCCAGTTCCTGATGCACCAGAATCATTCTCACTTGAGTCAGATGAGGAAGAGAAAGAGGATGAAACTTCTGGTCCTGAACCATCAATTTCACAGGACCCACATTTTCTCCCATCCTCCTCCTCTGAACCACACCTCATAACACAAGGTCAACTGAATGACCTTGTCAGGGATTTGGAACTACCCAAGAGTAAGGCAGAGCTGTTGGGCTCCAGACTACAGCAGTGGAATCTCCTGGCAGGTGATGTTAGGGTTTCCATGTTCCGTGACCGTCAAAAGGATCTTGTCCCATTCTTCTTCATGGAAAGTGATCTTGTAGCCTGCAACAACATCGATGGTGTGATGGCAGCCCTCAACATCGTTCACGATCCAGATGAGTGGAGACTGTTCATTGATTCATCAAAGACGAGTCTTAAAGCTGTTTTACTGCATAATGGCAATGTTTTGCCATCAATTCCAGTTGGTCATGCAGTCCATATGAAGGAAACCTATGACAACATGAAACAACTTTTGAGGTGCATAAACTATGACCAACATCAGTGGCAGCTTTGTGGCGATTTGAAGGTTGTTGCTCTCTTGCTTGGTCTGCAGACTGGATACACAAAGTACTGCTGTTTTCTCTGCGAATGGGATAGTCGTGCAAGAGATTCTCACTACATCAAGAAAGATTGGCCACTCCGACAGTCATTGGAGCCTGGGAGGAAAAGTGTTCAGCATCCACCACTTGTTGAATCAAGGAAGATTTTGTTACCACCCTTACACATCAAGCTGGGTCTGATGAAGAACTTTGTCAAGGCCATTGACTAAACACAAGCAGCTTTCAAGTACATCCTGGAAAATTTCCAAGGTTAAGTGAAGCTAAGATAAAGGAAGGTGTCTTTGTTGGTCCTCAGATTCGTGAACTTCTTCGAGATGATGCATTTGACCATGCACTGCGTGGCAAGGAAAAGACGGCATGGAAAGCCTTCTAGTTAGTGGCAATAAATTTTCTCGGAAACAACAAGGCAGACAACTACAGGTTGTTGGTGGAAAACCTCCTCAAGGCATACAAAAGCCTTGGTTGCAACATGTCACTGAAGATACATTTTTTGCACTCTCATCTAGATTTTTTTCCACCGAACTGCGGAGCAGTGAGCAACGAGCACGGCGAGCGATTTCACCGGGACATTGCAACAATGGAGAAACGATATCAGGGCAAATGAAGCCCATCAATGCTTGCAGACTATTGCTGGACAGTGACAAGAGATACTCCATTTAATGAATACAAGAGACAAGCCAAGAAGCGCCGAGTAGACACTGAATAGGACTAAACTACGTACATAATAGTTTGCCTTTTGTTTCATAATAAATTTTATTTTTATAACCCTTTTGCTGATTTTTAAAGTGTTACATAAACAGGACAAGTGAAATATCATGTAAAGCAACCATAAACACATGAAAAGACCTAGGTTTACAATTTATGATTAAAACTCTACTATCTACACAATATACATAGACATAAAATGTAAAAACTTAAATAACTTAAAAACAGTAGCCAGTTATTGTAATTGTCATATTTGAATTCAGCACATCAAAATACATAATAAATAGCACATTTTATCTCTGAAGCAGACGACTTCTCAAAAATTATAGACCAGTGCAATCAGAGATGTGGACAAGTCCGTACAAATCTACTCAGCCAAGGACAAAGTTCCTTAGTCACTTCACAACATAACCACAAGGGAACGCTGTGAAATGACTAAGGCCCAGTATCACTCTGTCAAGCCACTGCAAATCTGTTTCTTCTGCAAGTCTATATGTGGAACCTACTTTTTAATCCTCCTTTCCCTTCAAAAAGGGATCTGAAATAATGAGATACCTTCCTCTGGTTAGTGACAAGGGAGGATCTCCAAAATAAAAGAGTGCTTTTCTTTGCAGTAATCAGGAACATTCAGTAACTGACTCCTCCAGTTCACTGACATAGTTCCTAAAGAATTATACCCCAGGGAAGGGTCACAGGTAAGCAGAGCTATGTGAGTAACTGATTTTTTGGCTCATTGGCTGAACTGGATTGGTGGGGGGTTTGTGGGGGTAAACATTTAGTGAAATTGAAGCAAAATTCTAAATGAAAAGTTCTTTTGGACTGAGAGAAATCAAAATATTCTGAAGTAATTGAAACAAAAAACATTTTGATTTTTGGATTTTGTTCTTTCCAATCAAAACAGAATAGTGAATTCAACATGAACGCGTGGTTTCTGTTGACTCAAATTTGCATTTGTCGTAAAAAAAAAATTTCATTCCGCTCTTCTGATAATTCTGAGACTTCCTCTACTCTTTTTTCCCTGGGGTCACACATACACAACATATTCGGACTGAAAATTTTAGATAAACATCGGAAGTTTCACTAAGGTAGTTTTTCTATATAGTTTCCATCTCCAGTTGTCCCATGAAGTATTCCAACTACCAGACAACCAGGGATTTGGAGCAATCACATTTTTGAATTACTCCACTCCAGCTCCGGGCAAAAACCTACTGGTCTCTGCTCCAGCTCCGGACTCCGATCCAAAGCCCTGCAGCCAACAACCTGTTTGTTCTGCAGCATAGCATTGTATTGAGTCTTGGGAGCAGAACCTCATTCAGCCTTGGCTGACAAACTGTATAGGGCATACATTTATGGTGTTATAAAAACAACAATGCATCATATTTTCAAGGAGGATGTAAAAAAAAGTTATGAACGAAGAACTTAATCCATCTGATCAACGTGACTAATCCTGTTTCAACATAACTATGCAGCACAGATTAGAACATTTTGTCCTCCAAAAGATGAATGCACGTGTGTACATATGGCCTTGCTTCCTTTTAAATATTTATAAGTTTAGCACTCATGAAAATGAGGTATTAATAGCACTAGCTGGAGCCAGATATAGAATGCAAGCATCCCATGCACAGCTCTGCCAATACACATCATCCCAAACAACATTCTCTATTTTAGCTCTGGATCCTCTTGAGCAGAGACCAACTATAGAATCCAAGTGAGCAGCAGTTTTGAGAGGCAGACAAGCCGAGACTGGGATGAACTCCACCACCATACACCTCTTCTGTTGTGAGCCAAGCTCAAGACTAGACTAGACTAGAGCGTTGTATGGGACTATTTTTCATCCCATTCCCACTATTATGGGAGTCGGTCTTGCGAGACCCACGGGATCCTGGTCCTCCTGCAGGCCTCTACACTAGTCCCGCACGGGATTCTAGATAGACTCCACGTCTTCAGGGGTAAAAAGGTCAGAGTACTCAATCCCCAGCCAACTCCATTCCTTTGTTTAAAGAAATTCCATATCATGGGGTAGCAAACTTAGCAGCATTGACACACGAGAACAGCCATTACTTACACATATTGAGCTGACGTATGAAGCTGCAAATATTGTTGTGTTTGAAGTATTTGGGAAGTAGCTCTTTAGCAAACCTCTGCTCATTCAGAATGCAAAAGCTCTGGCCACCCTAGAAGCAAATTAAGGGTAGAAATTAAAGAACAAATACATTTCCAAACTGTTTACATGCAAATGCCTTCTAGGCTGGTAACTACTTCTTTAAGGAGTGAGTAAAATAAATTCAGATAGATTTTTAAGTTTATAGGGTCCCTCTGAGCTCCTACTAATACAGGGACAAGTTTATAGTCAAAAGATATCCACAGCAGCATTTCTATAGGCAATGGGTGTTATAACCCTTTTCAATTAAATGTTGAGCCTAAACCGTTTGAAAGCATGCCTCCTGAATAAGCTGTGGTAAGTATGGCACAGTCTTTCTAAAAGCAAGTCTCACGTCCTCTGACAAAATATAAGCATCGCTTGTCCTGTTAGAATTCAGCCACTAGAGGGCCCTTCCACCTGCCCCAAAGCCAAGCCTTCTGACTTCCTTCTTCTGAGGAGGTTCCTCTGTGCTCCATTGCTTTCCTCACAATTGTCATCACATATAAATACATATATAATCTCAAAGAGATACTGAAAGTACAGAGTGTGTAACCCAGCAATAAAAACAGCCATTTTATGGTAGCTGAATTACTTTTAGGTTCATTCTATTTCCAAGTTTAGACTTGCTGGAGCTGGGCTGGTCTTTCACCATCCTCTTGCTGTTTGTGTTTATAGAATGATACAGCTCCTCCTCACACATGCTTCTTATCCTCCCAAGGGCCAAACACAACAAAGTGCTAGCACAGCAGGGATTTGAATCCCATGTTATTTTTAAATAAGTACCATATGTGTTAACCTCAGTTTCATGGGTCTACATCTGTATACAATATCCAGAGCCTGGCAGAATCATAAGCCAGTCCTACCTCTCGGCCCACAGTCTCCCCATGAGGCACAAAATTTGATTTCACTTAAAAGAAGTTGTATAAAACCAAAACTAATTAAGTTTTAGCATAGTTTTTTAAAAATTTTCCTGCTGCGTCTGGAGCTCACACATTGCAGCATCATACTGTTGCATACAAGTGAAACCCATTAGTGCATATTTGCTGTTCAAGATTAGATGCCAGAAGTAAGTAGCGAGAAAGTTAAATTAGATCCTTTTGATTTTGATGTTCTAAGGCACTAATTACAAGGTGTGAGTTGCTTTTCATTAAATTGTTTGTAATTCTGCATCTGACTGATCAACGCATTTAGTTGCACTGTGCTAATACTAGCAACACAAAGGCACTCACACAGTATATGACAGTGGTTCTCAACCTTTCCAGACTACTGCATCCCTTTCAGGGGTCTGAAACCCAAGCCCCACCACCCGAGATGGAAACATGTAACTTAGCTTTGAGGGCTCCCTTGTGGCATGGTGTCCCAAGCAATTCCCCTGCTTGGCACCCCTAACACTGGTCCTGCACTTGCAACCCACCTAAATCTGTCCCATGATCCCTCTGGGGTTCACAACCCCTGAGCTGAGAAACACTTGTCTAGATGAGTTGATGTACCCCCTGGAAGACCTCTGTGTACCCCTGTTTGAGAACCACTGGTATATGATGTATCTAGCTAAAGAGGTGGGAAAATGGCTGCAGAAAATCAACACAAATACAGCTGTGCTCCTGGCATATCTACAACTGTGTGTGCATGCAACATATACCCAGACACACTTTATACCAGGGGTAGTTAATTCTTTTTTTGTCAAGGTACAGAGTCCAGAGTAAAGAATAAAATTTCAGGGTTCAGTAAAAAACGTCTGGTGGCCCAGATTCGGCCCACAGTCTGACCACTGACCACCCTGCTTTACACACACACACACACACCCCTTCTGAGTGAGTGAGCATAACCTGTACGGTACACGTGCAAACACAAGGGCTACTCGTGCACCAGCTCTAAGCCCTGCAAACGCCGCCCCTAGGTGCTGCTACACCACTAATGCACCACGTGGTACTTACCCGGGCACAATCTCCTCCTGGGCCCGCCTCCCCGCACAGCCCGCCCCGCCCCGGCATGCCCAGCCCAGGTGCTCTCTCTCGCCACGCCCCAGGAGGCTTAAACTAATCGTGCTGCCGCGCATGCGCCTTGCCCCTAGCCGGGGGGGGGGCTTACCCGGCCCCAGGCGATCACATCATCGGTGCCCGGGTCCGCTACCAGGGCCCAGAGCTTCGCCAGGAAGCCAGGCACGGGGGCGGCGCCGGGACCGCCGGCCGCCACCGCCGCTTCCCTCATCCTCGCGCACAGATCGGAGACGACGCAACACGCAAGGGACCGCCACACGCAAAGGGCAGCACGGAAGCCAACGGCGCTACGTGAGAGGCGGGACCTCCCTTCGCGAGCCTCCTCATTGGCTGGGCCATGCCGGGTCTGGCCCCTCCCCCTTCTAGGTGCCCCCACCCCGAGCGTGGCGGTTGTTGTGGCGGGGCGGGGCCTCCGGGTCCTCGATGACGTCAGTGGAATGCCCGCAAAGTGCCAAAGAGCGTAAGACGCTGCGTTTAAACCTGGGCCCGGGACAGGGAGGGGCCGCTCGTGAGGAGAGCGGGGGGGGCAGGTTTAGGCGGCGACACTGATAAGTTGGTGGGAGGGGGCGCTCGGCTTCGGAGCCTCGCGCCGCTGACACACACGTAGGGGGTACCAGCCAGGCGCGTGCACACCTGTGACGGCACATGGCCCAGCACGGGGGTGGGGGCGGGGCTGGTGCAGCATTGCCAAGGCTCAGGCTTTTACTGGATGTTTTTTCTTAGAGCGTCGGCTGCTGCAGCCCTGTCCTGTGGGGAGACCCAGCTTTCATGTCACCGGGGTGGGAGCCACACAGCCACGCCAGGCAGCACGGCAGCCACCGCCAGAGCGACACACAGAGCCTGAGTTAGGGGTAGGGTGACCAGATCTCCTGCTTTGTAGGGTCAGGCCTGATCTTTGAGGCTTTTTCTTATATAGAAACTTATCCCCGCACCCCCCCGCCCAGTCCCAATTTTTCACACTTGCTGTCTGGTCACCCTAGTTAGGCACCTAGGCTCCCTTTACAGCAAATGGGGAGAGAGGCCCTAGGAATGTGATCCACAAAGCCGGCATATCTAAACTGCCTGGCAAGCCGCCTAACCACATCAAAGGGCAATGCCAACGAGCGGGGTGCGTGCTAAGCCTATCTCCGCTTAGCCTTTCACACACAAGACTCCAGCAGCTGGAGTCACGCAGCTTAGGTGCATTAGGTACTTTTTCAGGGGCAGCTGCCTCACTCCATGCAAAACAGCGGGAGGAGGTAGTGGCAGTGGTGCTGCACTCCTTATAGGCTTTAGCCTAGTGGCTAGAGGACCTCCCCTGAGAGGTGAGGGACAGACCCCTGATCAAATCCCCCCACCTGCTGCTGTGGGGGATATGATCCTGGATCTCCCACTTCCCAGGTAAGTACTCTAACCAGTGGACTAAACATTATAAGGTGGGCACAACTTTTTCCTCCAGCTAGATTTTGAATGGGACTTGATCTACTAGATAGCCTCTCTGGTTGCCAGTTTTGGTTGGCTGTATTCCTGGAGATTTCATCACGACAATCTTCAGGAATTAAAGATTACTCTTTAATTCCTGGAGACTCCAGGTCAATCTTGGAGGGTTGGCAACTCTACATCTGAGCCTAGCTACCACATCATGTCCCACCTGCAGCTTATGCAGCCAAATGTCTATCTTCCCAGGTTTGTGACTTGCTTGTTGGCTTCAGCGAGGCAGCACTGCAGCATGCATGCCCACCAGAGCCGGCTTTAGCAAGTGCGGGGCCCGATTCGAACAGTTTCAACGAGGTCCAAGCAGGGATGACTGAAAAAAAACCAAACACATACACACATAAAAAACCACATGGGGCTTGTACTTACCGGGTGGTGCTCCTAGTGTTCAGAGGCGGGTCCTTCACTTGCTCCGGGTCTTCGATGGCACTGAAGGACCTGCCGCTGAAGTGCTGCCGAAGACCTGGAGCGAGGGAAGGACCCGCTGCCAAAGTGCTGCCAAAGACCCGGAGCGCCGCCAGGTGAGCAAAAATTAAAAAGGAGCCTCTAGCCAGGGAAGGGATTCTCGGCCACTTGCTCCCCCGGTGGCCTTGCCACTGGGCGCGGGGCCCTCTTAGGCATGGAGCCCGATTCGGGGGAATTGGTGGAATTGGCCTAAAGCCGGCCCTGACCCTAACCCTAGCTCCAAGTGCCCTACCCACAGGAAACCTGACTCTACCTCCAAGTGCCCTACCCTTAGGAACCCTAACCCTAGGGCGGGAAGCCCTACCAATAGCAAACCTAACCCTAGATCCAAGTGCCCTACCCTTAGGAACCGTATCCCTAGGGCGGGGAGCCCTACCCATAGGAACCCTAACCCTAGCTCCAAGTGCCGTACCCTTAGGAAGACTAATCCTAGGGCTGGATGCCCTACCCATAGGAACCGTAACCCTAGCTGCAAGTGCCCTACCCTTAGGAACCCTAACCCTAGCTCCAAGTGCCCTACGCTTAACCCTAACCCTAGGGCAGGAAGCCCTACCCATAGAAACCCTAACCCTAGCTACAAGTGCAATTCCCTTAGGAACCCTAACCCTAGGGCGGGGCATCCTACCCATAGGAACCCTACCCTAGCTCCAAGTGCCCTACCCTTAGGAACCCTAACCCTAGGGCGGTGCACCCTACCCATAGGAACCCTAACCCTAAGGTGGGAAGCCCTACCCATAGGAACCCTACCCTAGCTCCAAGTGCCCTACCCTTAGGAACCCTAACCCTAGGGCGGTGCACCCTACCCATAGGAACCCTAACCCTAAGGTGGGAAGCCCTACCCATAGGAAACCGAACCCTAGCTCCAAATGTCCTATCCATAGGAACCCTGATCCTCGCTCCAAGTGCCCTACCCATAGGAACCCTAACCCTAGTGCGGTGCGCCCTACTCATAGGAACCGTAATGAGGGCCGGCTTTAGCAAGTGTGGGTCCCGATTCGAAGAGTTTCAGTGGGGTCGCAGCAGGGATGACTGAAAAAAAAAGACATACATAAAAAAAACTTGTGGGGCTTGTACTCACCAGGTGGCGCTCCTAGTGTTCGGAGGCGGGTCCTTCATTCGCTCCGGGTCTTCGATGGCACTGAAGGAAGTGCTGATGAAGACCTGGAACGAGTGAAGGACCCACCGCCGAAGTGCTGCCGAAAAACCCGGAGCGCCGTCGGGTGAGTAAAACTTTAAAAGGAGCCACTAGCCAGGGAAGGGATTCTCGGCCACTTGCCCCACCGGCGGCCCTGCCACTAGGCGCGGGGCCTGATTCGGGGGAATTGGTGGAATTGGCCTAAAGCCGGCCCTGATGCCCAGAGACAAACATAGCTGCCTAGGGAACTTCGAAAACTTAATGCCTAAACTCACTCGACGCCTTACAGGGTTCAGCAGGAGTTTTGAGGGTTGCCGTGCTGGGATTTAGGTGCCCTTATATCTTTGTGGATCAAGGCCAAAGTTCCTAGTCTTCATTGTGGAGAACCAGAGTGTACCCACAAGGCACAGAAAAAACTTTTTTTTTTTAATTCTCCATTTTTTCCATGTCTTATTCTTGGAGGACAGACTTACGACTTTTCAGCACTTACAGTTAGCAATACTGTACATCTCATGGGTATATTCTTTGTGGGCCGAGTCTAGCTGCAATGCAGAGATGAAGCAAGAGAACTTGTTGAGCTTTACCAGTGAAACAACCCTACCAGCTCTTTTCTAATAGGTCTGTTTTTGTAGACACAATTAGGACAGGAGTCAGCTAATCCACAGTTGCAATGGTAGACAAGTCTTACAAAAACTTCTAGCCTTATCAGCGTTTGAATTCTCTACATCTGTAGTTTCTCTATTAAGCTATACTATTTCCCTCATGTTCTGCAGCCAAGGCTGTGCTAGGGAATTAATTTAAAAACACGGTTCTGGGACCTATTACTAGCATTAGCTAAGGGAGTTCTGACAGCTCAAGCGGTAGAAGCCTGTGTTTTTGTAGCTGAAGTACCAGGTTACTTAGTCCCAGCTGCCCAGGTTTATGTGCATTATTAATATAATTGTTTCTGTTGTTTGCAGCAAATTAATTTAGCACACTGGGACCCACTGAGGCATTTAACAAGTACATACATTTGTATATTTTATATAAAATCCTTGTATTAAAAGCAGTTATAGGCTGACTCCATGGGATATATACCCCCCTGCCCCAATGGAGATCAAATATGAATTCCTGTTCATAGGCTACAAGGAGTCCAGTGGCACCTTAAAGACTAACAGATTTATTTGGGCATGAGTTTTCATGGGTAAAAAACCCACTTCTTCAGATGTTCCTAGGCTTAGAGCCTTGTGGAGAGAGCAGCATGCTCAACCCCCTATCACTCTGAAGTGATCTCTCCACCTCTGGCCAAGGCACAAAAACAGATTAACAGGCTCTTCCACAAGCAGTGCTGTCCAGTCCTCAAATGGAGAGTCACCATGCCAGGAAACCTTAGGGCGAAGCAGGAAAGATGAATGAGGGGCAAAGTGGAAGAGGCCCCAGTACCCAGTTGGCCTCTGAATGAAAGCATGAGAAAGAGAAAGAAAAAGAAAAAAAGAACAGGGAGTGTCTACTGTGTGGTATCTGTTATCTTCATTGCCTTTCTCCTAGCATGTAATTAGCTATATTAATACAATTTGTTTCCTCCCTGCCATAAAAAAATACATACCTGGTTTCCTGTTTCATAATTAATCCTCAGCTATAGTGCCACATGGAGAGGTTGCGGTAGCTTTTAAAAGCTGAAAGCAAAACAAACATTAAATTATGGGTAGGGCCCTACCAAATTCCCAGCCATGAAAAAAGTGTCACAGACTGTGATATATGGTCTCCCCTGTGAAATCTGGCTATTGTAAGTCGGTTGTACTATTGCCACCCTTACTTCTGAGTTGCCTTTAGAGCTGGGCAGCCAGAGAGCAGTGGCTACTGTCCTGGAACCCAGCTCTGAAGGCATCATTTGTGGGGTGGGGAGGCAGAACCAGCCTTATGGGTGGGCAATGTGGGCAACCACCTAGTGGTCACACCATCCCCACCTCATATACACAGCCAGTTCAAGGCCTCTTTAACACCCGCCCTCCCCGAGCTCTGGGGCTCCTACCATGCACCAGGCTCCAGCTGCTAGTCCCAGCTGGGCTGCAGAGGGGCAGGGGAAGAGGAAGTCCTGCATGAGTTGCTCCCAGGGCTAGGTCAGACCTATCTCCAGCAGCACAGAAGTAAGGGTGGCAGTACCATACCATGCCATCCTCACGTCCATGCTGCTGCTGGCAGCAGCGCTCGCTGCCGAGTTGGGTGCTCAGCCAGCAGCCACCGCTCTCTGACCACCCAGCTCTGATGGCAGTGCTGCTGCTAACAGTGGTGCAGAAATAAGAGTGGCAATACCACAACCCCCCTACAATAGCCTTGGGACCCCCATGGCCCCCTTTTGGATCAGGATCCCCAAAGTTACACCACCATGAAATTTCAAATTTTTAAAATCCTATGACTATGAAATTTACTAAAATGGACTGTGAATTTGGGAGGGCCCTAATTATGGGTGATGCCTATGTGGGGCATTTCTATAGTATTTGTGACCTGAATATAGCCAGCCAGGCTGCTCACGTCGTGACTATTCAGTGTCTAGTACATTCCTGAGACAACCCACAGCTCAGACCTATCAATTAACGGCTAGGCATCTCCCTTCTTTATAACCTGGACTTTGCCTCCTCTGCATATATTGATTTTTCCAGGTTCGTTATTTCTACAATGCTCTAGGCGTTTAAAGAAGAGAGTCTCAGCAATGACTAACCCATTCAACATTGCCTGTTTCTAACCCAGCTCAACAGAGTAAGTAAAACAGCAGATAAGTTAATTTAATACTTTCTTCTTTTTCTTGGGTAGAGGTTTCTTAGTAGCGGAAGTGTGACAGTTACGACAGCGACTGGTTTAACTTGATAATATGGAGTTTCGCATGCCACAAGGAGAGAAGTAAAGAATAGTAGTTTTCTTCCTTTATATGCATTTCTTATAGCATCAGAGAATAATGTTCAGCTTTAAGATGTTTAATGTATGTTTTAGTGTCTAAACAGATCTATCTATTTCAGAGGTGATTAGAATAAGGGAGTTGAAATGTCTGTTTTCTCTCCTTCAGTTCATGGACCCAATTCTGATTTTTTTACACCAGTGTAAAGTCAGGAATAACTCCTTACAAGCCAATGGAGTTGCACCATGGTAAAAATAGGTGTGAGTGATAGCAGAATCAGGCCCTATGAATCTGAGTTGAGATAAGCTGCTTCACCATTTCATAGAAATGGAGCACAGGACAGTGTAGTGTCCTGAATCAAACCCCTACTTTGCTCCTGACCTGGTCTTTGAAAGAAAGATCCCCAAAAGAGAGGCAATCTCAAAGATTCCATTTCAGGTTTTTGCATTAGGGCTGGACAATTCACTGGAAGTTTAGTTTTAGGTGGACATCCATGCAAGTAAAATGTATTCAGTAAACCAACTAATGCTGTCATATTGGGTTTCTAGAACAAGTGACCCACCTGTAAGTGACTCCTTTCCAAATCTACTTTAAAACCATGTTCTATACTTGATATAAAGTCAAAACTCACCCTCTTCCTGAAATCTCATTTTGTGAACAAAATATAAAGATTAGACCAAAACTTCTCTCCACATTCGACTGCTCTTAGGTATCCCTTTAGGGCTACTGAATCACATCCCAGAAATCCTCTCCCCTAGATAGCCACTGCCACCTCATTTATATCCAGGTGGCTAATGAGCCACTTCTTAGATGAGTCAACAGATTACCCTTTCTCGGCAATCAGTGTTAATAGGGTAAGAGGTTTCAGGCTAATCCAGCTTCTTACACCATCTATTCCTCCTCTTGGCTGGTCACCGCTGCCTCTCTCTATTAAACATGACATTTGTGTGTGTGTTGAATAGCACGTGTACAGTTTAGTTAACAAATTGGTTTGAAATCTATTTTAAAGAACAGCATGAGTGTATGTAAACACAGTCCTTTCATTTCCAAGTAGCTAATAACTACCTTAAGTGTGGCTTAATGGATGGAGCAGTAGCACGAGACCTTTGTTCTAGTCTTAGCTCTGCTGGTAGCATGCTGGGAGGCCTTGGGCAAGATATTGCATTTCTCTTTGCCTTTGTTTCCCCATCTGTAAAATGGGTATGATACTTATCTCCTTTGCAAGGCGCTTTGAAAGCTACTCATGAAAAACACTATAAGACTTACATATTTTTGGATTGTAGAGTAGAAATTTCTCACAAGTTCAGAGATTGCACTCAGCTGGAGCAGAGGAATGTGTGGGAACAGTTCACACATTTGGGTATACCACAAAGAGGGGTTTTCCAGGTTGAGTACCCAGCAGTGAAAAGCTCAGCATTGTAAATTGAATGACTATCTGGGATTGATTAACAATCACTTCTGCCAGTTACCATTAATTTCTGGGGACAGATGAATTGGTTCAGGATTCTATCCATTAGCTCTCTATGTTAGCACAAGAGATAGTTGGAGGGCTAGTAAAGGCAATGATATCCGATAGTGCTTTTTATTCAGAAGGACACCAAAGCATATTTGAAACTGATTTACAAGGACCACTTAACCCACCATAGCAGTACAAACACCCACAGTGGAGCACAGTAGATGTTTTACAGTGTACAGCAACATGACCCAAAACTACAGAACAAGCAGTTTAGAAGAATACGATCCAATGAAACACTTGAGAAAGTTGGCTAGGTCAGCCTGAGAGATAGTCAAGGCATGCCAAGCCTCTCTCCACATTATAGGAATTACCCCAGTAGGACAAACCAATTGTCCATAGTCCATTGCCCTGTCTCCTTCAGTGGTCAGTGTCAGATGCTGTTGAGGAAGGTATAACTCCTTTGGTACACTTTGTTGTATGTTAATAGACCAGGGTGTGGGGGCAGAGATGGAGGATTTTGTTTCTCATCCTGGAGCCGGTGACTATCTTATGCTTGAAGCATGGGAGCTGAGAATCCTTGTAATTTTCCCATTCATTCTGATATAATTAAATGGTGACCCCAGAAGTTTTTACATGTTGATTCCTCCCCATGTTCTCAGAACATCCTGGATCTTCAAACCAAACTGCCTAGGACTAAGTTATGAGCGTCAAAGCCTGCTTGTTGTCCCATTACTCCAGACTCTTTTTTTTTGTTTCTTTTCCAAAAAAGCAGTTGCCTGCTCCTGAAGAGCCTTCACCTCAAGCTGGGATGGAATCTTGTTGGCAACTGCTGCCTCAGTCTCTGTTTTTCCTTCATTTGCTGCTGCTGCCCATCTTTGCTGAAGGTGCCACCAGAGTCTATTACCTGGGTATCTGTGAGGTGGAATGGAATTATGCTCCAACAGGGAAGAACATAATCACAGGCCGAAGCATTAAAGATGACCCGTATGTTTAACACCTATAAGTATTTGAGTCTAAAAAAAGCAAATGGCTCTGGAGGTTTATGCAAGAAGTTTTATTTAGCAAGCAGCTGATGTTGTCACATATCTGATCTTTATTGGCTTAATGGTTAACCTGTTTTTATCGTAGGAACATAGAAATTATTACGTTGGGATAGGCCAGTGATCAATCTAGTCCAATATACATTGACCAATTCCAGATACTACTGAGGAAAGTGCAAACCCTTTAGAATGCACCTTATTGCACGATGCTGTATTTCTTCCTGACCCTAGCAGGTGATCTGTTTATGTGCCTTGAAGCCTGAGAATTTTATACCATTATGTACACAGGCAGTTAGAGGTGGTCAAAAATGTATTATGACAAAAAATACCTTTTTGACTAAGTGGAAATTTTTGCAAGAAAGCTTATGTTTTCATCAAAAATGTTCAACATTTTGTTGAAAACCCTACAGCCTGAAAACTGAGAAAAAATTGGTTTTCAGTAATAAAAAAAACCCATATTTGGTTTCTGGTTTTCGAAAGCAAAAAAATAAACCAAACCAAACCAAACCAAGTCTTTTAAATCACAACTTAAGAAAAATTCTGAAAAAGCATTCTCTGAAAATGAAAATTGTGTATTTCCTGTTGAAATTTTTCATGGTAAATAAAATCCATTTCCTGGTGCTACACTGTCACCATGAATTCTTTGTACAATTGGATCACTTATTTCAAAAAGCATATAGCAGAAATAGAAATGGTTCAGAGAAAGGCAACAAAAATGATCAGAGGCCTGGAAAGATTTTCATATATGGAGATATTTAATAGGTTGGGACTATTTAGTTTATAAAGAAGACAAATAAGAGGGGACATAATAGAAAATACATATAAAATAATGAATATTTTAGAGAGGGTAAATCTTGTGTTTCTAGTCACCTTCTCTCATAATAATACAAGAACAAAGAGACAGTCACTGAGATTAAACATAGAATTAGTCTGTGGAACTCATGTCCACAGGGAAATAAATAATAAAACTAGTTAACATTTTTTGAAGGAAAAGTTTTTTAGTTGAAAATATGGCCTAGGTTTGAAAATGAAACTAAATTTGCAATAAACAGATTTTTTTCTATAACTATTTAGATCACACGTGCATCAGGCTGGCAAAATGTCAGGGCTTTTCATTTTGAAATGGGAACAGCTTCAACCTTTTGAGAGAGAGAATGTATGTGTGTGTGTGTGGGGGGGGTGGTTTGCTGGGTGACCTTGGGCATGTCCCTTTCCCTCCCTGGGCCTCTAAAACAAGGATAATGATACTGACCTCCTTCATAAAGCACTTTGAGATGAAAAGTGCTAAATAAGAGCTACCACCTATTACACTACATTATATAATTTTTATAAGATTTCATAAAATGTAAGTCACTGCCAGGTTCTCTCATCCCCTTTTAAAACATCTGCTCTGGCCCTGCTACATAGAAGAGCTGGCTGCAGGAGTGACTCTGTGGATGTGGTGCAGCTCTGAACCGCATACCTACAGCTCCACCCTGCTCTATTACTGTGAGTGACAAAGCTCGAGGTTGACTTTAGAGGTACAGCACTGAGCCAATACAGAACAGTTTTTCTATTTGCCAATGTGCCAGGACTATTTTTATTGCTGCAGCAATGATGATGCCTAGGAAAAAATATCTTCACTGTCCATGACCTGACACACTAATACTTGAGCCAAGATTCACCTCTCATCTAGTAGGAAAGGAAAGAAAGAAAAAAAAAAAGCAATCCACTGTTGTATTGCCCGTTGGACACTTGTAAGAGGTTTAAACTCTGAAGGTTAGATATGTGCTGGGGACACATCAGCCTCAGCTGACTACTCTTTCCAGTAATATTTCACATCGGCTTTTGACTAGAACCTCACCCTCTTTTCTTGTGTCAGTCTTTGTGAGAGCGCTCAGGAGATTTTTTTCCCCCTTGCAACTCACAGAGCATAGCTCCAGTCTGCACTAGATTTAAAGGACTAGAACAATAGGTAGGATAGCAATCACTTGGGCTCTCAACTTTCATTCTTCAGTGCATAAAATGATCATAAGATAAGAAAGAAATTTCCCCCTGTCCCACCATTGTATAGCATCCACAGTTAAATACATTTAGGGGGACTGTGTCAGGTCTTCCCCTGAAGCATTCAGCACTGACCGTAGCCAGAGACCAAGTCTCAAACTAGATGGTCTGATGTGCTGATCTATTACATTGTGTCAGTTCCTCTCATATTTTACAACACTCAAAACCAGACAAGAGTAGTGAGGCCAGTGTTATTGTCCAGTCGGATTGCAGTCCCAGCATTGCCATAGGGTCCTGGAAGAGGAAGCACGATGCTGGACTAGGAGTAGGGATAGACCGCTGGCACAGCAGAGACTCTAGGAATCAGCTGAGAGAGCTACATTAGGTGTCCCTGTTATCACTACTCCCCAGGGTATGCAGCTGTAGTAGATGGCACATTATTCACAATCTGTTGTCCTGTTTTGAATTTAACAGAGAAGCCTCTACGTTCCTCCAGTCTGGCAAGGACAGGGTGGGAAGCACTTACAAAAAATCTGTGTATAAGCAATACTCAGACTCCACGTATACAAGAGAGATCCCCAAACCTGCCTGGCTGGGATTTCTTGGGCCCATCATACGAGCAGAAGTGGGTGACACCATTACCGTGCACCTAAAAAACTTTGCCAACCGGCCACACACGGTCCATCCTCATGGCGTCTTCTACAAGAAGGACTCAGAAGGTAAATGAGCCCCTGCTGAGTTGATTCAGTTTCCCACTGTGAATTTAGGAGTATATAGGAAAGCAAAGCCAGCTGAGAATGGGTCTTGTTTGAGTTGGCTCAAAGCAGTATCGCCTGGAAAACTGGAATATTTAGGTAGGCTTTTAGCAATGCCACCGCATGCTGGGTTATTGGGTTCCTAAGCAGTACAGTACCATCTGAGATGGATGCACTTTTTCCAAACATGAACTCCTTAACAGAATGTCCAAATTCCTTCCTAAAGAACACAGTCTTAGTAACACTCTCATTGCCTGAATACAGCAGCTGAGGATCAGCAAGCTAGTAGCTAATAAATGTTTATATTATAGTGCTACGCATATTTAGATGTCTTTAATGTGATGAATCTTGAGGTGCCACAGGAGTGATAGAATATCATTCAAACAGAGAGTCACTGTTTGAAATAGTCCCAGGGAATTTAGAAAGGAACTATTTCTGGGGTACTGCAGATTTGAACTGAAACTTAGCACAGTTCTCTGTTTTCCGATGAGAATATAAAGAAGCAATTTTTAGAACATGGGACTATGAGTCACCTTTCTGGTTCAGCCACCAGCAAACTGGGCAAAGTCACTTAACAACTTCCCTGTGCCTCAATTTGCCCATTGGAAAAATGATGATTACATTACTTACGTGGTGTGAATCTTAATTTGAAAGGTGCTACAGAAGTGGTAAAAGTAACTTGCAGCTGTCTGTGCTGTATCTAGTGTGAGAAATGCAGTACGTGTTTGTATGTTATATACTCTCTGCCAAAATTGAATGGATGCTGTGATTGCTCAATTATTCCAGGGTCCCTGTACCCCGATGTGTCCTCACAGGATCATAAGAAGGATGATGCTGTTCCACCAGGAGGGAATCACACATATACTTGGACTGTCCCTGAAGATCACAGCCCAGTGGCTGACGACCCAACCTGCTTGACCTGGGTCTACCACTCTCACACTGATGCACCGAAGGACATTGCTTCTGGGTTGATTGGGCCATTACTGACATGCAAAGAAGGTAAAACCTCAGGGGAACGACAGCTCAGAGTTACAGCTTCACACATACTGAAGACTTTGCAATGATCTCACTTATGGTAACGCAAGCAGTGATGCTTTGTTAGACAGCTCTCTAGTTCACGTGGAACTTATATGTAATCTGAGATAGTTCTCAATTTCTAGATTGATTCTGATTGTTATTTCTTTGTGGCTTAGAGAGTTAGTACATTAACTTCTCAGCTCTGTGAATCAGTTCAAATGCACAAGTGGAAATTCAAGACCCCATTTGTACATATTAAGAAAGAAAGAAAGAAAGAAAGAAAGACAAAGCCCCCAAACCTCCTCCAAACCCTACAGGATTTCAGCAAGAGTGACAACACTATTGAAAGATCCGGGAGTGCAGGGGGTGCTGTAAATCAGAAGTGAGACACATTGGAATTTAGGAATGGAATAGCAGGGAGTACTGCAGGTCTAGGGTGAGGTGCATTGGCAGACCTCAGTGATAGTCTGGGCTGGAAAATCACTCATCCTCTCTCTTGCCCTAGGAGCTCTGACTGGCACATCTCAAAGACGGCATGACGTGGACCTTGATTTCTTTCTCATGTTCAGCGTGATTGATGAGAACCTGAGCTGGCACCTGGATGAGAATATTGCATCATTCTGCACAGACCCAGAATCTGTTGATAAGGAAGATGAGGAGTTCCAAGTGAGCAACAGAATGCATGGTGGGTGCCACCTTTCACACTGGCTTTGCCCAGTCATTCTATGCCTGGGGAGCTCCTTCCCTGATACCCTGAAGTGCAGTCTCATCTGATGTGTGCAGGGATGGTTTGAGAAGCCAGTGAGACCTTGTGCTGAAAGATGCCCCATCATAGGGGCAGCCATATCAGCACCATCAAAACAATCATAATTTTTGTCAGGGTTTTGGCTTTTACCTTTAGTGAACATGTGGCCATTAATCTGATGTCCAGAATAAGATCCATGTTAGAAAATGATTTATGGAAGCAGGCTCACCGGGATTGGGCAGGAGAAGGGAAAGGTGTTCTGTTGAGACCCGTTTTCTGAATGTCCCATGTTTCTGTAATGGGACCTGCAGGATGGAGCTGTGAAACCCAGGGGTGGCTCTGGACATTTCGCCGCCCCAAGCACGGTGGCATGCCATGGGGGGTGCTCTGCTGGTCGCCGGGAGGGTGGCAGGCGGCTCCGGTGGACCTCCCGCAGGCGTGCCTGCGGAGGGTCCACTGGTTCTGCAGTCCGCTGATCCCATGGCTTTGGTGGACCTCCCGCAGGCGTGCCTGCGGGAGGTCCACCGGAGCCGTCTGCTGCCCTCCCGGGGACCGGCAGAGCGCCCTCCGCGGCATGCCGCCCCAAGCGCGCGCTTGGCGTGCTGGGGCCTGGAGCTGCCCCTGGTGAAATCTACCTCCACCCCCTTCCTGATCTCTGCTTCTGATTCACTTGGTTTTACAGCTATTAATGGTTATGTGTATGGGAACCTCCCTGAGATGACAATGTGTGCTGGGGATCACGTGGCATGGCACCTCTTTGGGATGGGCAGTGAGACTGACGTTCACACAGCCTTCTTCCATGGACAGACACTCACCATCAGAGGCCACAGGTCTGACGTGGCCAGCCTCTTTCCAGCCACTTTTGTTACAGCTGACATGATCCCCAGTAACAACGGGAGATGGCTTCTGAGCTGTCAGGTCAACAATCACCTGCAAGGTAAGGCACAGTCTGGAATCTGTCCTGCACCCTGTGGCCCCCAATCACTTCCCCACTGTGGCCCCTTGACACTACGGGATGAAGCAGACCAGTCTTGTGGGCAATGTCCCATGGTAAAAGGACTTCCCCTGCTGGGTAATCAATGGTTTGATCTGATGGCTCCCCTTATATTGCATAAAACTTGTGAGTTACAGCCATCCTGGCCTTTAATATGCAGGTGCAGCCTACAGGGACTACAGATGCCAGATGTGACATCTCTTGTTCAGCACTGAATATCGCAGGACTGGAGCACCTGGTGGTGCTGCAGAAGGCGCTTTACATCAAAGTGGAGCACTGCATGCTGGGACCTGTAGTCTCTCCAGGCTGTACCTATATGGTACCCATGAGGGTGGCTGAGGGCTATTTTTGTCCACCGACCACCCTAATGCAATGTCTTGTATTCATGATAGGAACCCATGCCCGCTGAAAAAGAAAACTCTCCCCTGTGAAGCAATTGCCTAAACACTCGCTCCCAGCCATGCACAATTTGGGACAACTGGGCTCAGTGACTTGTGCAAAGGGAATGGGTGGTGCACTGTAGAAATAGGTCCTCTGTCTGCCTTCCATTCAGAGTGGCAGACAGGAGTTAAGTGTGCATTTACTTCTCCCATGTGCAGCTGGAATGGAAGCGGTCTATGAAGTCAGACAGTGTTCTCAGAAAACTCCAGAGTCCTTCATGAATGGGACAGTTCGGAAATACTATATAGCTGCAAAGGAAGTACAGTGGAATTATGGCCCCTCGGGGCTTGACCAGAGCACTGGGAAAAGTCTGCAGGAGCCAGGCAGGTAAGAGGGTTTTTGCATGCAAGGCACTGTATTAAATCTGTAGCCATTGTCTGGAATACGAGCTTGACAGAAACGCTCTCAAGGAAACTTGGAACGCCTTTTTCAACGGAATGGTTTAACATGCAATTCACATTACATACATTCACAAAGCTTCCAGGTGTCCCAGCATGCTGTACAGTTGAGGGACACAGCACAGTTGCCTCCAAGTTCCATCTCTACTCACTGTACCTGATTTAGCAAGAAGCCTGCAAGTTTGATAAAAGAATGTAGGTACGATTAAAAAAGCAAGTCCCGTGGCAGACACAGGGTGGCATAGGTGGACTACAGATTTACACTGAGCTTCCATCTAGCCTTCTATGTGAAATCTAGCAGCAAATGCAGAGCGATTGAAATAAATAGCTCTCTTGAGGGTTTTACATACTTTCATTCCGAACAGCTGAAATAATATTTAGCACATATAAGGGTGTTTAATATTTTCAGAACACATTGCAAATAGAAACTAATGAATTCTCACACCCATCCCTGGAAGGTGGTAAATGTCAGGCCCATTTCTTACACATGGGAAAACTTGAAATGCACAGTGGTTAAGTGACTTGCCCAACACACCACACAGTAGCAGAGCTGTGGTTGGAGCTCAAGAGTCCCAGGCTCTGTGCTCTCTCCACCAGACTCTGCTGCTTCTCTTGGAGGGCACATTTTGGAATGCAGGGGAGGGGATTAGTCTCTTTTCATTTCATGTGTGTTTCTTTTAGAGTTAGGATTGACACTACCCAAAACATCCCAATTCTCGTAGTGCTTTCCTGAGACCTCCATGGAAAGTGTTGTTGAAGTGGTGTTGATTCAATAGAGGGCATCTTTCCCTCTGAGTCAGTACTGCAGTTTCCTTTGGATATACTATTCTGTACATCCTGACCCCAAACTGTTGTACAGAATTGCTGTATAGCTATTAAACAGCGGCCATGTTCCACCAGAGAGTGGACCGCGTTCCTGGGAAGAGCGAGCTGATCCCTACATAAAGTCTGTCTATCAGTTTGTAAAGGGCTTTGTCACACTCCCGGATAAAAAGTGCTACCTAACGGCATTATTATACTTGGCACTGCTGGGTTTTCAAAATCAGAGGTTTTGACTCAATTTGAAGGGCTGCAGAGCTGAGAGCTGCTGCTGTCACTGCCCTGATGGGGGCAGGGGAATTTGCCTTTTTGTAAAAGGACATGAAATTTGTTCTCTGTGTTTAGCTCTTCTGAGCAGTTCTTCAAGCATAGCGCCAGCCGGATTGGGGGAACCTACTGGAAGGCCAAGTATGTGGAATATACTGATTCAACATTCCGGGTAGAAAAACAACGGTCAGAAGAAGAGACGTATCTTGGGATACTTGGTAGGGATTGTCTGGCAACATAAACCCTCTTACAACACCTTTTAGAATGATCTAGCAGCACCAAAAATGCTGATTGGCTGGCACTGTCCCATAATTCCTAGGAGTTATAACTTCTGTGGTGGAGGTGTTTCCTGCATGACATTACAATGCAGCTCTTTAGAGCAAGGAAGACCTATACTGGGGGGTGATGGGGTGGTCTTGAGATTGGTGGGGACCCAGTATTGTTCTGCCACAACCACCTTTGGAAGCTACCAGGAAGGGGCAAGGAACACATTATACCCCTATCTCTAACTAAACAAATCACAGCAAAGAGCTGGTCTGACTGAGCTTCTGATTATGTGTTTCTGACTGCGTCTTCAGGACACAATGCAAACTCCACTTTCTGCTTAGAAACTTCTTCCCGGGAGGAGCTGGCAATGCTCTTTGTGATCAGATAATGCCGAGACAAAAGGAGTGGGACTTGGAGAGCGAATGAATCATGCATGGAGGGGCACAGCATTAATTCCTTTGAATACATTTTAGTACTGTCTATAATTTGAGCATTTGATGCCTAGATAATATTCTGGTGTGAGACACAACAGGAATGTGACAGATCAGAGTAGAGTAGATCAGATTAGACGAAGTAATAGATTGATTAGTCTGGCTGGTTGCGGTTAGTTCTCATAGAGGCCATTAGGGAGACGAAAGGCCTGATCCGGTCCCACTGAAGTCAGTGGAGCTTTGGTCACTGATTTAAAGTAGGATCAGGGAGTTGTGAGTAGGAACAGGACATAAATCACTGCACCAGCTAAGGAGAAGGGGGTAGCTCTCCCTCTCCCTCCCATTTAATCCCAGCCTTTTGGGCCTGGAGTAACCGCTTCACTGAATTCTCTCAGTCAAACTTCAAGCTATTTTACCTTTAAATAGTTCCCCCATCCCTGCCCCAAATGCCAGTCTGCCCGAAGGGCCAGCAGTCCTACTTAGCATGGCCAAAACCAGACAGCTGGCGCTTCTGCTATGCCCATTGTTGTTAGTCATCTGTGGCTGTGAACTCTGGGTAGAAAGTGGCCATTGATAGCCTGCTTTGTCCAGTTATCTTGGAAATCACTTCATTATCTCCTCTCTCTCTCTGCGTGTGCAGGTCCAGTGATAAAAGCCGAAGTGGGAGACACTCTCTTGGTGACATTTGCTAATAAAGCCTCTTGGCCCTTCAGTATCCAACCCCATGGTGTGCTTTATGGAAAGAAGTGGGAAGGAACGCTGTACCACGACGGTTTGTTACTTCATCCCACCCCCTCTTTCTAAACTGAGGCAGTGACAACCCCTGTGGTGTGGTTCCACAGTCTGCAGCCACACACCATTGGGTGGTGGTCTTCTCCGACCTTGCTAGCTGAGCAAAGCAGGGCCTGCTCGGCTAGTGTACCATGAGAAGTGGGGCTGGTGATGCAGTAGGTGATGTTCTTCCTTTTGACCTATCACTGAACCACTGCCCAGCGTGGCATCACAGAGGAGGTGGTGCTGGAGGTACTGTCTCTTGGAGAAGAGATGAAATCATGGTGCTGACCATTTCTGGCCCCTAAAGATCCCATGATGCTTGTTTCAAGAGCAGAGATATATCCCTGGTCACACTGTAATTCGGGTAGCTATATTCCACCTGCCAAAATTCTCCTGAAGATTTAATTGGATATATTTCTTTATTTCATGCCATCAGGCCCACCTCTGTCATGACACCTACAATAAATTTGCCCACACATGTATGTCCAGTAATATATAAATATGTCCCTACTGTATTTCAATTCTGAGATATATGATGGCTACCCCATTCTACCCCAGAGGTGGCTGTCCTTTGGTGGTGAGTGAAATGAATCACAGTAGCAGATGACACTGAAGTGCTGCAGAGCTTGCAAAAGGGGCTGTATACATGAATACATATCAGCATCTTGTGTTTTAAAGGTCTGTCATGGAATGGGGCTTCAGTTGAGCCTCTCCATAACTTCACATACCACTGGACTGTACCACAGCATGTTGGACCCACTGCCAGTGACCCTCCTTGCCTGACCTGGATGTACTCCTCTGCGATAAATCCCATCCAAGATACCAGTTCCGGCTTAGTGGGCCCTCTGGTGATCTGCAGACCTGGGACTCTCAACACCAGCAACAAGCAGGTACAGTCAGCTCTCCCACTGCAATGATTCAGGCTCTTCGTCCTATGGTGAAGAAATAACTGGAGAAAGGAGACCCCAATAAAACCCTGGTAACTGAAATATAATTAAAAATACATGGGTGGAGGAGGCCCACAGATTAGAATAAAAGCATCTAGGCAGAATACGTGCGCTGCTTCAACCATGCCAAATTCGTGCATCAAAGTGTCTTATGAGAGAAGCCTAACACATTGGATTCCTGAGGTATTTGACTAATCTTTGACTAATCTAATCTTGGGGTTCAATTTAAGGGAAACCTTTTGCATTTAGGTGGATTTTGTCAAAATCCTTGGTCTGACCCTATACTGACAGTTATGGGATTACACAAGGATACATTTGTCCTAATATACATAGGGCAGAATGCCCTATTCTTTTTCTTCCTCTTCTTCCTATTATTAATGAGAGGTGTGTGAAAAATTCACCACAAAATTGAAAATATTGAAAATCATTTTCATACTAAGTTGAAAACAGTCCCGTCTTTGCTAAAGGGTTGTGCAATTTTTGCTTGAAAGATGGAACATTTTGAGTTTCAAGTGGAGCTAGGTTCTACTCTAAACTCAGCCCATTTTGAGAAGAACTCAAATGAAGGGGTGATTTTACAACAAAAGCACATAAAATGGGTGGTGTTCTGCAGGCTTTTGTGATGTGGAGATAAGTGAAATCCTAGGGCTGACTAACACTTTGCCTTGGAATTTAATGAAGAAATGGTCATCACTTTTGCACCGGTGTTGCCAAGGTAGCACAATGAGTACACAAGGGAACAGGAAGCACTGACAGCACTGAAGTAACAGGCCCACATTTGACAAACAGGGGGCAGCAGAAGACAAAACTAGCTGCATGATTGTGAATACATTGTAATGTGGATTGGGGAGTTGCTGGTGACTTTGTGAAGCAGCTGCTTTAAAAGCCTCCCTTGAAGATCTTGCTTTCTGGATCAGAATGATGTGGCTAAACTAGATGGAGTTCAGAAGACAGCAAACCTGATTAAGGGGCAGGAGAGTTTGATTTTGAGGAAAGATTAAACTATGTATAACTTGGCTGGTGGAGGGGAGATTATAATGATAAACAATGTACAGGTATTTGAGGGTGTGTAAATAAATCCTTGTGTCAAATAATTAAGAGTGGTCCAAGGAGGTATTACTAAGAATAAGGGGAGGAAACTGAGCAAATGGAAGTTTTGGCTAAATATCAGCAAAGCTCTCCTAACAGGGAAACATATTAGTGTGTGGAATAGATTCCTCAATAGAAGTTGTGGAAGTCTCGTTGCTTGTCAGTTCAAACTGGACTCAACAAAGTTTTCAAGGCTTGATGGTAGGAAAAAAATCAGGATTCTGATCTTGTATTAGGGAGGAGTGAGGTGGGCCCAGCTCCAGACCCTGCATAGTGGAGAGTGTTCTGATTTTGACCCCATTGGAAACTGGTGGGGAGTGTCCAACACCTGAATCTATGGATTGTGGGGGAAGGAGAGAATGACTTTTCAGTCTGGGAAAAATTCTGATCCCTTTACTCATGCTGAGAAGAACCTTTCTGCACTTGTAAAGTAAGTGCTACTCAGCATGAGTAAAGAGATCAGCATTTGGCCTCTACGAGGTGGAAGTGGACAACTTAAGAAACAAAAAATTAGAAATTGCCATCATGCAAAGCAGCATGTACTTCAACAGTTAATGGGTGTGGGTGATCTGTGTGTTTTTAAAATGAATGACCATTATTGTGATTATTATTGTAGAAAGGGATCGACAAGGAATTTTACCTCCTGTTCAGTGTATTTGATGAGAACCTCAGCTGGTATTTACCTGCAAATATAAAATACTATTTGAGAACGGAAGAAGCTTTCGTGAAAAAGGATGAAGGCTTCAAGGAGTCCAACAGGATGCATGGTATGGCCCTGTGCTCTCTCTTACATAGGCAGTGAGGACAGAACTATGAGGCGTGGGTCCATCTTTAACTGGTCGTAAAAACTCTGGAATAGCTAACTACTGCCATGGCACCTAAGGATCCCAATACCGGTACCTTGGACATGCCATGGGGGGAGAAAGAGAGAGAGAGAGAGAGAGAGAGATCAGGTGGACTTGGGAATTAAATTTCTGATTTGCATCAAAGGCACCTCTTTTGATAATTCTCTACATAGCAATGTCTTGGAGAATGGGTCATGGGACATGAGGTCCTGCTGTGCCCAAAAGCATGACTCAAGCAAATACCAGGGGTGAATTGCTGGTGAGCTGTACTGAGGAATACACAGCAATATGCAATTCCCATAGGTTGCCCTACATTGTAGGTATGTGTGTAACTGTGTGGTTTTAATTCTTTTCTGTTGCAGCCATTAATGGATTTATGTTCTATAACTTGCCCAAGCTGGAAGTATGTAAAGGGGACACTGTGTCTTGGCACTTTCTGGGTCTGGGCACTGACACAGATGTGCATGGAGCCGCATTCCAAGGAAACACTATTCAGATGAATGGGATGAGGAGAGATGCAACCAATCTGTTCCCTCACACGTTTGCTACTGCCCTCATGCAGCCTGATCATGAAGGTAGATGCCTGCACAACTTCCCTGATGCCCAATGAGCTATCTCAAATGTTAATATTTGTTCTCTCATGCTGATTTGTCTACAAGCGGTGTCAGAGTTACAGGATGAGCTGCACTTTAGACCCCTTTCACTTCCTCTTGAGTGCACCCCTGCAGGGACAGCACCGGCTTCCTGCCCCTCACTCTGGGTGGAACCACCCGGCCATACCATTAATAAACTACTAGATCGTTGGGCTGTAGCAGTCATTTCCCAACTGTCTTAACCTGACAGGCCCAACTGATTTTGACACCGGTCAGTCCTCTCACTCTGGCAGCCTGTGACAGGATAAATTTGCAGTGACACGGAAAGAACTTCTTCAAAACAAAGTACTGATTTGCCAAAGGGAACACTGCATGTAGGAAAATGACTTAAAAACAAAAAGGTCACATATGCATCTTATCATACCTAAGCTTAGCATCTCCAGCTATAGCTCAGGTAGGTCCAGTTTATCCCAGGCTTTTGATCTCTCTCTTTTCATGCTTGGCAAAACAGCTGTGTAACTTTGTTGGCACCAAGCAGGTAGTTTCTTTACAGCCAATAACTTGGCTGGTGTGTGAGTGCTTGCTGGGATGTTCCTTACCTAGGCCATTATTTTGCCTTCCTGCTTGGCTCCTCTAACAACAACTCTCGATCTGACCCCACAGCAAGACACACCTCATAAAGAGACACACAGAGGTATGCACCATATTCATACGAAATAATACAGCTATTTCCCGGTTCATCTCACATAGTAAGGAAAGGACTTGCTTAGATCTTTAGAGCTGATCTTTTTGTTTATGATGCCCCTAGGCACTTTTGAGATCTACTGTCAGACTAGCAACCATTACCAGTCTGGGATGAAGGCGCGTTACTCTGTCTCAAAGTGTGGCAAAGGAGCACCTGTTCCTGACCCCCAATACGAGGAGGTGCGGACACACTACATCATGGCACAAGAGGTGGAGTGGGACTACTCACCAGATCGCAGCTGGGAGCTGGAACACCACAACATCTCTGGGCAGGAAAGGTAAAGAGGGCACCTTGGGGAAACCTGTGGCACCTTCAGGCAAACTTTGTAAAACCCATTCAAACAGGGGAAGCGGCTTTTTACTGGAGAGAGCCAAACCTCTGCTGATTGGATGGATACTGGCTGACCATGCCATGGTACTGCAGACAGTCCTCATCAGGGGTTCGGGGGCCAATTATCCCCTTTAATCCAAACATTGGCAGTGTTTTTCCTCCCTGTATTCTGCAGCTCCCTGCATATCTGTATGTGAGAGGGAAATTCTGTCTCTGTGGCCCATTTTCATTACTGGGTGCTCACTGGTGCCAGCTGAGGTGGTGGTTTTTTGATGCAGACATCTGTCCACCACCAAATAGACTGATCTTCCCCTAACACCCTTCCTGTAAGCCAGCGAGCAGCCACTCCTCATAAGGGAATGTGGTAACTTTGATCACTATCATCCCGAGACAAGAGTCCAATGGGTGGCTTGGAAGTGTGTGGCTCTGTATCCTCTTACCAACTCCCAGAGCCATTCAGCTCCCTCAGCTGATGTCATATGAAACTGGGGACTCTTTGGGGAGGAAACTGGTTCAGTTAATGAACCCTCTGCCCACAGAGAAGTGGTGTTTCTTTAATGCAAACAGAGCAGTGTTAACGTAACAGCACTCTGCATTTCTCAGCTATGGCAACCAATTTCTGAGCAATGAGAATGGACTTCTGGGCTCCAAGTACAAGAAGGCAATTTACAGGGAATACACTGATGGGACATTCAGAATACCCAAGAACAGGACCAGCGATGAGGAGCATTTAGGGATATTGGGTAAGCAATTATTTGAGTGGTGCATCTCTCACTCGGACAGGGCTGAGACTTAGTCCTGAAGAATGAGCCAAGGAACTGGGACTTGGGAGAGCTGGGTTTGACTCTGCCTCTGACTGGCTGTGTGACTGTGACCAAGGCAGTTCTCACATCTGTTCCCCCTCATCTGTACAATAGGGGAAAAGAGTCCTGTGGCACCTTATAGACTAACAGACGTATTGGAGCATGAGCTTTCGTGGGTGAATACCCACTTCGTATTCACCCACGAAAGCTCATGTTCCAATACGTCTCTTAGTCTATAAGGTGCCACAAGACTCTCTGCTGCTTTTACAGATCCAGACTAACACAGCTACCCCTCTGATACTGTACAATAGGGATAAACCCTACCTTCGTAAAGCACTTTGAGAGCTATGGATGGAAATCTCCAAGTGCAAAAGAAACCCCTCTGTGTAGCATCATTAAAGAAAGACCCAGGCACCGTGAAGCAGAGGAGCATGCTGTGGATTCTTATGAGAGTCTAAGGAGGCAAGAGCTCCACTGCCTCACGCCAGGATATTTCAGTACAGCACAAGCAACGTGAGGCAGCATATCCAATCTAAAACAGCAGGCTATGGCTATGAGCCATCATGGTTTCAGGCCATTTTACACTGTCAGGTCTGGTTAAATCAGACCGTTGGATGATGATGATGAATCATTTGCATTATGGTGGCACTCAGAGATCAGAACTGGGTCCCACTGTGCTGGGCACTGTGCTCATAACAAGGCACGTTCCCTGCCCTGAAGAGTTCACAATCAGAGTTTTCAGGATCGTCTTGAATGTGGTGTTAACTGTGATTCTTTACTTTGGGGAAGGGATATAGTGATGAATAATTCACCTCCCACCCCTACATTAAAGTGATTTCAATAAATGAGAGAGAGAAATACTCTCTTTTGGCCATTGATGGAAGCTGCGCTCACAGTATGATCTTCCTGTCTCAAGGTCCTTTTATCTGGGCAGAAGTTGGAGATGTCCTCAACATTGTGTTTAAGAACAATGCTACACAAGCCTACTCCATTCATGCGCATGGGGTACTGGAAAGGAATGATGGACAGGTGGAAGCCGCAAAGCCTGGTGAGCCAGTAGTCAGCTATTTGTTGGGCTAACTCCTGTTTATACGGCAATGATGACTCAACCCATTAAAAAGTCCCAGCTAAGAGGCTAGAAGTTACTCTGGTGTGTTTGTTTTAATGTGATAAGTAATTGGAGCTGAATAGAAACCAGCCTTTCATGTTCAGTGTATTTTTATTGTTCATCTAATGTACTGGCTTGGCAGCCCTGGACAGTACCATCCTCTCTTTAGCCACAGAAGGCACACAACCTGGGTAGCGGCAGTGCAAATTCCCTCCTCCAGGTTACTCACCACCAGTGCACCCTACCCTGGAGGGTTCATCTCTAGAAATGAGAGGGACTGTGACAGAGTGCCAAGAGATGGAGCTTGAGCCAGCAATCTGGCCACCATTAGCATCAGTTAGGATCCTCTGGAGAAGGCCTGAGTGATCTGGGGTGTGCCTGATTATTAGGCCCCACTAGGACTAGAAAGCTAATGGGCTAATTAGCCCATCAACAGGCAAGCAAGGACTATTTCTCTGCAAGGGCAGGGGGACGGGGAAATCACTGGAAGGTCTTCAGGAGCTCTCTTTGCCATTGTCCACAAACACAGACCTCTCTGAGACCCTCTTGCCTGTAAACACCACCAGGTAGTTTACAATGTTTTAATCCCCCCATCAGTACATAGCAATGTCCCCACTCTTTTGAACTGTATCCCACCTTCTAATCCCTTCTCCAAAATAGGAGGGATAGGGACAGGGAAAGTAAGGCAGCTCTGCTCTGCCAATGCCCTTTGTCAGTATTACCTTGCCTTCTTTTTCTCTTCCTCTCTTTCTGCCTTCCTAAACTCTTTTTAAACCACTTGTCTATTAATGGGCTAATTAGCTCATTAGCTTCCTAACCCCAGTGCGGCCTAATCAGGCACACTCCTGACTAATCAGGCCTTTGCCGGGAACCTAAATGGTGCTAATAGTGACTGAAGTGCTGGCTCTCCATCCCCCAGCACTCTGGGGACCAGCTAGTGACATTGGGCTGCGATAATGTTCTTTTATGATGTGGACAACTGTCTGCTAGGAACTGCTGAGACCACCAACTCACTTCCCTGCACAGCCCTCACTCAAGGTAACAACTTTTGGTCACTGCCACCATGGGCTTGACTGGAGCTGGCATCTCACAGGCTCAGTATCTGGACTACGCAGCCCCTCCAAGCCATCCAGACTCTCAATCAGCTTCTACTTTTAAAATGCATAACAAAAAGTTGAAGGAGAGTGGCAGGTACCTCTGTGAATATACTTCAAAGCTTCCAAAGGTCACGCCGAGTCTCCCAGGAAGTGAGCCAAAATTTCCCTGGAGAGCGCTAGTCCTGGGTGATTCAGGTAAAGGTGAGGTGATTTTCCATAAGTTGGGGTTCAGATCCTTTTCCACTCCCCATCCCCATCATGCCACCTCCTTTGTTTGTAAGGGGAGGAAAGAGTCTCTAGTCTATTGTTCACAACCAGGGAAAGAATCTGTAATGTACACGAGACTGCCATACTGTTGCTCTTTGGGGCAGGCACCATGTTTTTGTTCTGTGTCTGTATAGCATATAGAGATCCTGGCCCTGGGCTGGGGCTGCTAGTTGCAGCTGTAGTACAAATAGCAACTACTACTACCACCGTCACTCCTTTTTGTCTCTCAGGTGACATTGTAACTTACCGCTGGGATGTTCCTGAAAGATCCGGTCCAGGACCAAATGATTTTGTCTGCGTTTCTTGGGTTTACTACTCTATGGTGGATCCTGTAAAGGTAAAATATGGTTGGAATCTTAGAATAAAACAAGTTAGAGATGGAATAAAACAAGTTAGAGCCTCAGTGATCATCTAGACAGTCTCCTAGGAAACAATCAGGGGTTGTTCCCTGTAGGATATATTTTAGAGTTTGGCCTAGTTTAGAATGCGGTGTCCCATGTGATAGAGCTTCCACCATTTCCCTTAGGGAGACAATTCGACAGGTGAATAGATCTCATTGTTGATCTTGACATTAAGCCTAAATTCTCCCTTTCTTAATATAGTCCCTCATAAAATAATTCCTCCCACTCCTTGGCGTTAACACCCTTCAAATATTTATACGGTGTTATCACATCTATCAGGGAGGTGGTAAGGCCATTCTGCACTGCCATATAGAGTTGGCCAGCTATGGAGCAGATGCACATACCTTTTAAGGGGTGGCTTAATGTCCCCATGTACCGTCAGTAGGAGAGTCACAGCTCCATGTTGCACCCAATGCACAGCAGTAATTAACTGCTAACATCTAGCCCTGCACTTGTAGTTTCTGTTAACTATTTCCAATAGACTACATTTCACACACAGGATTGATTATTCAGTGGCTTGCAATGTACTTTATGGAGAGTACTGCAGGGAGCAGCAAGTCAAGGTGCTGAATTGTGGTGGTGCTGTGTGCAGGAGGGATGGGAGGAAAATCCCCATCTCTGAACACCTCCGACTTTCTTCTCTTTTCTATTAGGATATGTACAGTGGCCTGATAGGCCCCCTAAAGGTCTGCCGTAAAGGGGCGCTGGGCTCTGATGGGAGGAGGAAGGGCATCAACAGGGAGTTTGCACTCCTATTCCTGGTTTTTGATGAAAATCAGTCATGGTACCTGGAGGAAAATGTGAAAGCTTATGCACATGGGAATCAGAGCAAAATCAACCTGCAGGATGAAGAATTTGTGGAAAGCAACAAAATGCATGGTGCGTGGCCTTCACTTCACATCTTTTACTGGGCCCCATTCAGAGCTGCCTTTGCCATTTGCATGGGCCTAATTGACAAAGGTACCGAGATAGGGAAAGAGAGTTCTTGACCTTCTGGCCCTACTACCAGAATTAGAAATCCAGACAGGAGCCATTTCCTTTTAGAGTTGTAGGTGTTATTTAAGATTGCTAAATTGTGTAAGGTACATTGTGCATTGGCTGACAGATGCCTAATACACAAGGGCCTGATTCCTGCTGAGTGCTTCCTTTGGCTTTAGTGGTGCTCAGCACCACACAGAATCAGGCCCTGTGTTGCTGCTATTAATGTGGCATTTATAAGGCCCCAATCACAGATGAATGTAGGTGACAACTAGTCATTACTATTATCCAAGCAACAGTGACGGAACAGAAAAGTACAGGTGCCAGAAGTTCCCGGCCTCACAATATGTCTCTTCAGCACGTACCCTCTCCCATTGCCCTCAGTGGAGATTTCCCTATGTGTTGCCTTGCTTTATTATGCTGCTCTTTCATTGTTTTGGATCCTTATTTCATTTGCAGACAAGGTGCAGCTCTCATTGTTGCTGTGCTAATTGTGAAATGAAATCCTACTGAATAGCAATTTACAAATGACCAGCACCTCAGAGTAATGTACGACAACATATAGTATGCTGGAATTTGCCTGTTGACGGGGACCTGTAATGTTTCCACTGCTCAATAAGTGCGTGGGCAGTGGACTTTAAAAATGTGTAACTGTGGTTAGGCTACAAAGATCATATTTACATGGCCTGATCTTTAAAAGCACCAAGCTGCTTCTGCTACCTTCAGCTCTTGGAGATGGAATGTTCTTCAGTAAAAAAAGCAAAAGAGCAGGAAGGAGGAGAGTTCTGAGATTTAGCCAAGCTACGTCACTGACATAGCATCCGCTTGGGACAAGTCACTTGACCTTTTTATGACTCAGCAACCCAGCTGAAAAGCAGGTGCAGTGGCTGAGTTGGGAGGTGACGGACAAAACATCAGGAAATCATGCTGTGGGGGAATCTCACAACAGAAGAGACAAATGTCTGATTTACTTGACCCTAGTTGAGCTTTGAAAGGTTTAACCTGCCTTGAGGGAAACTGTTTTTGCACTGACATGTGAGGTCCTGATCATCCACATCATTCTGCTTTCTCAACACGTTGTCTACCCCACAGCCATCAATGGGAAGCTCTATGCAAACTTGCCTGGACTGACCATGCACCAAGGAGACTCGGTGAACTGGTACCTGTTGGGAATGGGCCAGGAGATCGATGTGCATACAGTCCATTTTCATGCCGAGACCTTCACATACAGGGTGAGAATCTCCTGCTGATTGCAGAGCCCAGCAGCAAGGGAAGGCTGGGGCTGGGATACCATTACATTCATTTGACCCCTTAACTAACTTCAGGCAGTTGGATATGTTTGCAGCATTGTCATGTAACCAGCAAGAGGAGATGATTTTACATGCCCAAAGCAGACCCAGGGGATCCCAGTATTGCATTGATCTCTCTATCTAACCAAGCTCAAGCTTAGGCTTTAGCAGGTTACATTCCTTTTCCACTTAGGACCTTGGAATTGCTTTTGGTAACTTTTTGTTACAATTCTTATCAACTACTGTAGCATCAGCAAGGTTTCCAGATCCTTGTTACTCTAGACCAGAGTTCTCTAAAGATACATGAACCATTGCATGCTAACATACCCCTTCCCTTTTTGACAGAATGGCAAGAGTTACAGGGCAGATGTTGTGGATCTGTTCCCTGGGACCTTCGAAATGGTGGAGATGGTGGTTGGGAACCTTGGGACATGGTTGCTTCATTGCCATGTGTCAGATCATATTCATGGTGGTATGGAGGCACTCTACACAGTCTTACCAAGACCAGGTAGGGAGAGAGCAGCAGCCATCTCTATGCAGTCATCTTCATAAATAACTTAAGTGTACTTCCAGATAATGATAATACTTAGTACTTATAGTGCAAAGTGTTCTATGCATACAGTAATTCACTCACTAACTAAAATATTATTAACTTAAGCTGCTCCTTGTTAACACCATATAAACAGTATTTGGGGCTAATAAACACTTCGATCCCAGAGTTTACATGGCCCTAGATATTATTATTAGGTTTATGTTGTCGTCTATCCTGGAAGCACTGTCCATTGATCCTCCAGCTATTGTTATTAGTAAAAGTGCTAGCTACATTAGAGATGCACAGTGAAAGTGTTCTGATCTAATCACAAAACATTAGAAGCTATTTTGTGATGAACAGTGCTTAAGGGCATCTTGTCATGCCCTTCCCTTCCACAAGTTATCAAAGGATCGTGTACCCCACTGGAGTCTCAGGAGCCCTATTTGGCTAGCCCTGGTGCCTGAAATTAACTGAGACTTGGTAGTGCAAAGGTTCTCTCCGGGATGGAAGGAAGGTCAGAATAAGAAAAAGAAAATCTAGCAAGTGCTGAAAAATACTCACCATGTTTTAATAAAGTCAGTGTCTGAGCTGGAACCCAGGAAACAGCCTGAAGTAGTACGTGACATTCACCACAGAGACATAATACAAAAAAGGATTAGGAAACGGATCTTTAGAGGCAGATTTTGCAAGGACATTCTGCTTGGCCTCTTTTCTTTTGGAGGAACAATTTTATGCCCACCATGAACTGTGGACATACAGAAGCAGCAAAGAATCCTGTGGCACCTTATAGACTAACAGACGTTTTGCAGCATGAGCTTTCGTGGGTGAATACCCACTTCTTCAGATGACTTGCATCTGAAGAAGTGGGTATTCACCCACGAAAGCTCATGCTGCAAAACGTCTGTTAGTCTATAAGGTGCCACAGGATTCTTTGCTGCTTCTACAGAACCAGACTAACACGGCTACCCCTCTGATATGTGGACATACAATTACATCTGTAAAAATGGAAGCCATTGTTAAGTGTTATAATAATCCCTTCACATAACACAAGAATCAGAGGTCACCCAATGAAGTTAACAGACAGCAGGTTTAAAACAAACAAAAGGAAGTATTTCTTCACACAATGCAGAGTCAGCCTGTGGAACTCGTTGCTAGGGGATGTTGTGAAGGCCCAAAGTATAACTGGGTTCAGAAAAGAATTAGATAAATTTATGAAGAATAGATCCATCAATGCTCTTAGGCAACATGGCCAGGGATATAAGCCCTTGCTTTGAGTGTCCCTACGTCTCTGACTGCCAGATGTTGGAACTGGACAACAGGGGATGGATCACTCGATAGTTGCCCTGTTCTGTTTATTCATTCTGAAGCATCTGGCATTGACCACTGTTGGAAGACAGGATACTGGGCTAGATGGACCATTGGTCTGACCCAGTATGGCCATTCTTATCTTCTTATAATTAATATTTGTTCTTGTTATCTAGGTTCTTGCTCTAACTGTCCAACTGGTGCTGAAGCTGGTTTCCACTCCCTTCTACTAGCCTTGTGCTGTAGGGGTCGGAAATGGCATCACCTATTAGCGTGCATGGCCTTCTACAGGCATTTACAACAGAGTATAGAGAGAGGCTAACTTCTTCAAAAGCACCTAATTGACGTAGGAAACTAACTGTCATTGAAAATCATTGAGACTTAGTCACTAGGTGCTTTTGAAAATTGTACCCAGGATAGATAACAATAGCCTTCCCATAAAGTCTACACTGATTGCTTTTTTCCTATGCAGCATAACAATGCATCACTAATTTGTCACTCTCTTTCAGAGACAGTGCCCGAGATCTTAGCGACAAAAGGAGGTATGATTTACATTACACAGCTGAAAAAGCCTCTTGCATTGTGTGTAGGGGATAGTGCTGGTTGAACTTACCCTACAGACAGAAGATTTGGATCAGGTGGTGGTTGGATCTGTGTGTGGGGAGGGGCGGCGGGGGGCACAAGAAACCATATCTCACCCCATTTCCATGTGCCTCTGGGCAGGGGTGTCTCCACATCCCAGTCTCTGTGTTCCCCAAGTATAAATATGGGGGGAGTTGTGTTAGTGTGCGGGGTATGACTATATGCAATGTGAATGATGGGGGGTGGGCTCTGCCTGCTTGTGTGTTTCATCAGTAGAATTGCCCCTCCTCCATAACCTCTTGATCCTCAGCATGTCTGTGCTTAGTTAAAACAATCCAGCGGCTAAAAGTGACCTGCAAAAAAACGGTTTGTACCCTTTTTGCTTCTTTATGACCACTTAAAAAGAAGGCTTGAAAGATTTCTTTGTTTTTTAAAAGGGATGTTTTTCCCTGTTCTGTTATACATTAGAACTTCTTACTTTATCTACCTGGTAGACTGTGTAGCAACTTGAGAGCTAGTGAAATTGTACACTCACAAGAGCGAAGAGACTGAGTAAGCAAGGGTGAAGAAGAGTTCAGTCAGATTGTCTAAACCTCCTTGGGTTTCTTTTGTTTTCAGTAAGACCTAATTAACTCAAATGACAAATGAATGGCTTGCAGAAAGATAGCCCTTGTTAAAAATTCAGCACCCGCAGTCAAGGTGTGAAAACTCACAACACACATGCTCTTAAATCCACTTCTCTAACAATCCAGGGGATAAGAGACTCAATATTTCACACGTAAAACCCAGACAGAAAAACACTTAAACATCCCTTCAGGTGGTCTTTAACTATCATAAAGAAGCAAGGAGGGCAGAAGCCCAGTGCTCTGCAGGCGACCTTTGATTATGAGGTGTTTCGAGTATATTCTAAATGGAGATTTTTGACTCACCTGAATCATCTTACTGGGTTGTCTGAGTTTCTAGCTTGTGTTTGGGGAGGTATTGGTTTATAATAGCTCCAAATATATCTGCTCTATGCAGTTATTAGATTGAAATGCCTTGCACTTCAGAAAGGGTCAGCTCTTCTTCTTGCGTACTCTTTCCTGTGGTTTCACAGGCCTCTGCACCACAGGCATATAATAACTTCCAGCTGGAAGTTACTGTTTTGCAGCTCTCACATTGTGTAAGATGCTCTTGCACTAGGAAGGCGTGAATTATCTTGGCTGTGCTGCCCTGTGCTTGAAATGACAAAGGAGCAGAGTGAGATGATTAAAAAAAATATCAGAGATGCTTTAGCACCTGTTTTCATTTTTGCTTTGCATTTTCTGTACATCAGGACTAGTAATAAAGTGGCTTTTTCAGAATCTCACTGCGTGTACTCCTCCCCCTCCAATGAACCCGCTTGCTTTACAGAATCACAGATCAATCACAGAGTTGGAAAGGGCATTTCAAGCCCTTAGGTCTCATATACTTTAAGGCCAGAAGGGACCATCATGATCATCTAGTCTGACTTCCTGCACATCACAGGTCACAAAATCTTGCCCACTCATTCCTGTAATAGACCTATAACCTCTGGCTGAGTTATGGAAGTCTTCTGAAGACTTCAAGTTACAGAGAATCCATTGTTTACATGGTTTACATCCTGCAATTGACCTGTGCCCCATGCTGCAGAGGAAGGAGAAAAACTCCTAGGGTCTCTCCCAATCTGACTTGGGGGAAAATTCCTTCCCAACCCCAAATGTGGTGATCAGTTAAACCCTGAGCATGTGGACAAGACCCACCAGCAAGACACCTGGGAAAGGATTCTCTGTAGTAACTCAGATCCCTCCCCATCTAGTGTCCCATCACCAGCCTTTGGGGATATTTGCTGCTAGCAGTTGCAAATCCGTTTACACACCATTCTAGGCAGTCCCATCATACCATAAATTTATCAAGCTCAGACTTGAAGCCAGTTAGGTTTTTTACCCCCACTGCTCCGCTTAGAAGGCTGTTCTAGAACTTCACTCTTCTGATAGTTAGAAATCATCATCTAATTTCAAGCCTAAACTTGTTGATGGCCAGTTTATATCCATTTATTCTTGGGTCCACACTGGTGCTTAACTTAAATAACTATTCTCCCTTCCTGGTGTTTATTCCTCTGATGTTTTTATAGAGAACAATCATCTCCCCTCAGCCTTCCTTTGGTTAGGCTAAACAAAGGTCAGATTCATGCCTAGCGTAGTGCTGTCTTCAACGAGGTTGCACCTCAGATAAATTTACCCCTGAGGCTAACCCACTGAACAGAGAACAGAAGGATCTCCCACTATATTGCATTTATCATGTACTTATTCATCTGCACAGGGATTTCAAGCTTCAAACTCATATAGAGTAAAAATAGGAAGTTGGGGTGAGGATAACTTCCCTTGCTCTGTCAACCAAGCCCAACAGCTTTCATAGACACATTTGTAAAAGTCTCACTCTTCTTATAAATGACCACAAGAGCCCTCTACCTGAGGGACGCTGTCAGTGTCAAACATTAGCTTTATTTCCTCGTTAAAACGTACAGTATGTATTTTCCTGTCCATTTCTTCCAAAAAGGAGCCTAAACATCCACCATCACAATTCCTAACATGATCTCAGGGAAATTAATTGCTTGAACCAATGTTTTCTGAAGTGATTCAATAGAACTAATAGGGGAAAGAAGTATTTAAAGGTTCAGAATCATCTCACGTATGAGCTTTTAAAATTGCCTGCCGCAGGGAGTTCATTGAAAAAATTGACTCTGGGTTGCTCTCCCTCATCCCTTTTCATACTGCATCAGAATTACTACACCCAAAATACACAGGCCAGATCTGTAGCTGGAATGAATGGACAGAGGAGCTCCATTGTCTTCAGAGGCAATTTAGACCTGCTGAGGATCTGGCCCTATATTTCCAATTTCTCCCTCCTATCCCTGCCATCATTTCAGAGCTATCAAAGAATATTTTCCTTGTTCAAAATGAGCACTAAACAGAGGAGAAATAGAAAACCTGTCAGGAGTTATAGGAGTAAGCAGTTAATTTTATACCAGTCTCAAGCAGCTACATGTTAATCAAACCCCCTGGTCTACAGTTCTTCACACAATTAGCCAAGCAAGTCTTGCTTCTCAAAAGCTTTTCACATCCTTGCAGAACAAAAGCAGCAACAGCAATATTGGAAAGCGTAAGATTTAATGGCACACCATGGTCATTTAGCTACCAGGGCCAGTGACTTGGAACAGCAGCAAAATGATGCAGGATGAGTCTCGTGTACTCCTTGGGCAAGTCACTTTGCCTCTGTACCTCAGTTTCCTTATTTGTAAAAAGGGGGATAATGATACTTGCTAATAGGGATGTGTGAGTTTTAATGCGTGAATTTTTGTGAAGTACATTGAGATCCTTGGATGGAAGGGTTTACAGAAGGGCAAATTGTTGCTCACTCTGCAAATTCCTTCACAGCCTGAAGGATGAGAGACCTGTGGGATTGAGCAACAATTGATAGGCCCCTCCCATATACTGAATCTCTCCTTCCCCTCTACTCCCCTTTCTCCTTGTTTCTCAGATGCCTTAAATCGTCTCATTCCTGCCCCCCCAACAGTCACTTTCTCCTTTCGTTTGCTCTCAGTGACCTCTCCTGAGGACGAGTCCCATAAGGTCGTTGTGTTTGGAGTTAAGATGGCTCAGGAGCAAGTGGAGGTCACAGTCATCGTTCTGGCTGTTGCAGGGATTGTGCTGTTCCTCGTTGCCAGCTTCCTGCTGGGTATGATCATCCGCCTCGAGAGGCAAAGGAGGTTAAGACGCAACAGGAGGTCCATACTGGATGATGGATTCAAACTCATGTCTAAAAACAATCAAGTAATTTAGGAGTTGTGTAAGGCCTTTTACCCACAAGCATGGAGCACAAGTCACTTCATAAAGCCAAACAAGGAGCCCTCAGTACTTTGTCAACAAAAATTCCTCCCACGAGCGTTCCCCTTTCAGCTAGCTGAAGAGGGGCTGTGGGAGTGAAAAGGATCTCCAAGTGCCTTCCTTTTCCCAAAGGGGGAGAAGCAATTATGAAGACTTTTCTCACAGCAAATTCTCTCTCCACTGAAGCAGCCTCACTTGCTTGGGTCTTCTCTTTCTAATGAAGGAAAGAATGAGGAGACAAGAGCTCTCAGGCTGAGTTCTATCTTTGCCCAGCTGCCAGAGTTGGGCTGGACATGGTCTCCCTAAGTGACCATGAACCATGATCTTACACTGAACCCAAGTAATCTGAGGAAAAAGATAATCGTTGGTGTTTGTGAATAAAGAAAGATGAGAATAGATAGGAGAAAGCACTTTATTTGTATCTGATTTCTCTGCTTTTTATGAGAAGCAGGAAGAACACATACAGTACACTGTGTCACAGTGTCTAAGGAGATCCATCAAGAACATAACAGTAGCTGTGCTTCAGCCTTTGGCACTGCTGACACATCACAATGCATATATATGCATGCTACAGGGAACACATTTGAGTATCAGGCTTTCAGGGGTTTACTATAAGTGGTTGGGGGTGGAGCTTTTACACATGCTGCAAAATGCCTTGACAGTTCCCTGCATTAAAACTCTGTTAATCTGCAAGTGTAAATTAAGTGCAATATTTAAGTGTTTGTACAGTTCCTAGTAGAGTGGGGAGCTGATATGCTACGAAGCTTTGTGATTTATTTTCATGTCCATTGATGCTCTTTCCACTCTTCATATCAAAATACACATTGTTTTATTTAAGCTACCCTAGCATTTTTGACTGTTTCAGAGTTAATCGCTGTGTGCCAGGCATGGGAAAGGCCAATATGCTCTCAGCTCTGAGGAGAAGCCGCAGGAGCATGCTTGAAGAGAGGCTTACATTTTAGCTCAACTGGGGTTCTCAGACAAAGACACGGATCAGGGATCTCATCCTGTGCCATGAAGTTGTATTGAAGCACAAGTGAAGTCTAAACACATGAAGGGAGAAACAGGTTTTCACGTGCTAAAGTGCCAGTAGCAGAGTTTGTTGAGAACACCAGTGCAAGTTTATCCTTCATGCTCCCTACGGTTAATGAGACTGCCTGAGCCTTGAGATTAAGGGAACTCCTGAAACAAAGAAAGTGGCAGTTGCAAGTGGGCTGGGTTTACCTTACCTCCTGTACATCTCACTCAAACTACACAGAGTCAAAGGTATTCGAGATGAAAGGGCTCTCTAGGTCAGTGAATCCCTTCCCATGCGCATGGAGAGTTAGCCTGTACTGGACATTCTGCTGTTATCACAACTCTGTGGTTTCTGTGGGTTGAGGGGTGGGTAATAAAGTACTAGGTTGAAGCCGGGGAGATTCAATTCCTCTGTTCAGACACAGGAGAACTACAACCAGGGCACTGGCATGGCAAAATTTCCCCACATTCTGACCCAGAGGGGCTGCCTTTGGGGCGAGAGGAGTCTCATGGCACTTTCAGCCTCTCTGTTTAGACAGCCCAGCAGGCTCAGAGAATAATGGTGTGGCCCCCTGTTTTGCCAAGGGCTAAACTAAGACCACCAAAGCCATTTCACACAGGCCACTGAACTGCTCTCAGTGGCAAGAACTTTGATTGCATACTACCTGGTTGTGTTTAACCTCTCTTCCATTACCAATGCTCTGCGCACTCAGACCCCTAGTGTCTCCTGTTATCTCACACACAGGTCTGGCAAGGAAACTGCATCCAGAGAAGATCCCGTTGACAACACGTTTAAAGGGTGGGGAATGGGGAGGGGAGGGGAATCCTCTCTCATGAGTGGCTGTCAGAGGCAGAAACAGCTAAATGGACCTAATGCCAGGTTATTTATGTTATTTAAGCACATCAGTTCTGTTTTATTCAGAGCAATAATTATAACACAATCACGTTCAGCTCATGTGGAATCCTTGCTTTTCTCCAACGCTCCTTTGCTTTGGTGATCGTCTTATATCTGACAATTTTAAAGCACTCTACAAACATTAAGGACTTGGGCAGGTAGGTACCGTTGTGTCTCCACTACACATGAGCGTTAAGAGATACATTTTCTAAAGGTATTTGTGGGGGCAATTTGTTTAGGGATGACAGGGACTACAATGGTACCCAGCTGCTGCACAGGGGGATATGGGGAGGGAAAACTCCTTAGTTGCCTTCCCTCACCTCTCTGCACACCCACGTGGCTCAGACTCAACCTAATCCTTAATGTTCGTCCAGCACTTGAAAAATAGAAATGGCTATATGAGTGCAGCATTCATGTCTCTAGCTTTCTATGAGGGCATTGAGTGTGGAGGGTGTGTTGGCACTCACAGCAGTGCTGTGAGGCCAAGATAACAGTGTTCATACCTCAGAGGAATCCTACTCGTTGACTTACTGCAATAAGTAGAGATATTTACCACATTCACCTTTCATTTACATCAGTATAAACCCCGAGTAACTCTATTGACTTCAGTGCCAATGAGAGGAGAATTTGCCTCCTTGGTTCATTAAATTTCTTTTAGCATATACCACTATCTTAGGCACCAAACATAAAAAGAAACTAGTGGCACAGGTTCCTCTTACTTAGGATACTGCATTTTGCTTGCAGTTTCGATGTTGCCCTGACTCAGCAAAGCACAGGTGTAATTGTGAGTAGCCCCACTGAGTTGTATAAAGTTCTGCAAGTGCTTTCCTGGGACAGGGCCATAATCTGTAAAGAAAATTAAACTGTTCTGTCTAAGCAGCACCACCTAACATTTGCTGCAGGTCTGAAATGAAAAGCTCTCTCTTTTGACTTTATTAGTGCTCTGTCAAATTACTTCCTAATGTCCATAAACACACACCACATTTCTCCAAGTAGGCTGACATCTACTTTCCCTCTTATTAACCATGGTCTACGCTCCTAATAATTCAGTTCTTTTATATTGTTCTTAATGGCTTTGATGTATAGTCAGCCAAAACACCGGTTTTGTTTTTGTGCTATTTAACAGTGATGTGCGTTATACTTTGCCTTTTTTTAAAAAACACAAACACTAATGCCAAATAACCTAAGGCATAGTATAAAAACCATCAAAGTAATGGCCTCTTCTGGCAATGAAGGGAATGCGTGTTGCATATGTTTGATGAGTAATTAGCTCTTTGGTACTGTGTGCAGTGGCTGTAGCGGCTCAGGCACATCATAATAGCTGCTGACAGTAACTCCAGAAGTACATTGGTATTTGTAATTTGCATGGGGAAAGGACCTTTAGCACAATGGATAGCAAAACCAAGAGGAGGGGAGGGATCACAGTCTACTGGGAGTTGAAGCGGAGACCTCCAAATCTAATAATTCAGCCGGAGACATAGTAGGGAATGTATGCGTGACTCAGTTTCCCCACTCACTTTTGTTTGGCTAACCACTCCATATTAAGGGATTAATTTATTTTCCGAGACAGGGGAATAAGTGGGATTGCCTAGGTGTAGGTCTCACACGCACACATGTTGGTATGAACAGACTATCAAGACTATCAGCATGTGAATGAAGATATCTTGGAGATAAAATGGAAACCAGCAACTAGGCCATTAATTTTTTAATTACTACTGGCCACAGAGACCAGATGGGCAACTACAAGTCTGACCTCAACCCCTCCTCTACCTGAGCATGGTGGGGGGAGTGGGTGGGTAGGGAGCAGGACACATGCAAACAAAGAGTAGAACTTGAAACAAAGGTCTAAGGTGTTAGGGGAGTGGGATCAGAATCCTGCCGTCCCAGCAGAGGGGTAGTTGAATCCAGGATAGTTCAGCAAGACCAGGGTGGTTTGCTGCCTTCCCACCAGGCCATGACACAGAGAGGCCCACCTCACTGGGCAAGAAGCTGACAAGTTAGGTGAGAGATGTGCATTTAGGCTTTGCTTTACCATTTTAACCTAGTCCCTAAATACTGTATTCCTGGCAAAGGCCACTCTAGGCACAGTCAAGCTGGGCAGCTGCCTTGGGCAGCAGATTCACAGCAGCCTGGGGTGTGATACCTGCTGCACTGCAGACTGTCTGTACCCTGCTGCACATTAGTCATCCCTTAACCTGCTTTGAAACAGGACTAGATCAAGTCCCATTAACAGGGCTAGAGTTAGTTTCTGCCCTGGCCCACAGTGAGTCTAAGGAGTGAACCCCAACCCTGCCACTCGGGCCCGAGCCCTGCCATCTGCAACTTACCTTCGCGAGGGCCCCTCCTTCTACCCCAACACCGGCCCTGTTAACAGACTGTTCATGCGCATCAGGAGGGTGCCCAACACACACACAGGCCTTGGCACAGACCATGCCACTAGAGGGCCTGGCCTGATGAGGGCAGCCTGGGTGAGCCCATAGCCCAGCCCCTGGTGACTTCTCCTTGGATTAGCCCGAGGACAAAGGCCTCTGGGAGTGGGCAGTGACCAGGTAAGTAGCACCTCCTGACCCCGTTGCCCCATTGCCCTAGACCTCCTACCCCCATGTCCTACCCTACTCCATCTGTCCCTGCTCCCCATTTCCTCTGTGTCCTAACTTCCTGTCCCAAATCTCCCTCCCATGTCCTAGCCCATCTCCCACTCTGGCTCCTACCCTCCATCTATCTCTCACCATCTTATCTACCCCAGACCGCCTGGGATCTGCTCCCTTCCCCAGTTCTCCTGCCCCACCATCTCCTGTCCCCCTTCTCTAGCATCCTACCCGATATGCCCCCTGTGTATCCCCCTGCCTCATCTGCCCTGTTTTCTTAACTATCCCCACCCATCTGCCCCCCATATCCTAGTCCCCACCATCCCATTTGTCCCCCAATGCATCGCAAACCCACCCTATATAGCCCCCATGTCATGGCTCCCTATGTTCAGTCTCCAGCCCCCTGTATTATCTCCCTCATTGTTCCACTCATGTATTGCTTGGTCCCCATCCTTCCCTCAGCCTATCGGGGACCCCACCTTGCCTGCTGCAGCTTCCCCCACACCTTACAATGCCTTCAGATCAACACTCAGAGGGGTTTGCTCAGGATGGGTGGCCAGGGCTAGATGAGGTACTCACAGGAAATGAGTACCAACACATGGTGCTCTTAGGTATAGATCCCTAATGCAGGGCTGGGCAGGGCTGCTCGGGGTAAGAGACCCAAGTAGGGTCCTTCCAGAGAAGACTGTTTATAGAGCGACATACTGTTCTATTTGCCGCTCCGATAGGGAAGCTGGACTTAGCTTGGTCAGGGAGCTACAGAGGGTCAATACTGTCTGCATGGGGCACCCCTTTGAAATGGGGGTGCTGTTTTAAAGGAGTCACTTAGGTCCCATATACATTTTATACCAGAACTTGGTCGGGGTGGGGTGGGGTGATTTACCCACCCAGGCCAGGGCAGTAGCTAGGTTAGCACCACAGTTCTATTTAGTCCGTGTGGACCAGACTTCTCCTTGCACCCTTACTTTCATTTTTTTCTCTTACCTAGGGGGCTTCACTTCCCCCCGCCCCGACTTATCAGTATAGGGGGCTCTTCCTTGCATCCCACTGGACTTCCCCCCAAACCCAAGCCACACCAAAAATTTTACAAACCCAGAGCCTGTTAATGCGCGCAGGGTGCATGCTATGTAGCAGAAGGGGGCTGGCCTGATGACAATCTGTTGCCTTAGGCAGAACGTCTTGAGCAACCTCTGATTCCAGGTGACTATTAAATAGAAAAGCCCATCCAGTGTTGCTGCAAACATCTTTTGGAAACCCTGCAACCAGCAAAGTAACTCTCAAGCTGGGTCCAGCTCATTTGGACCAACTAAAGGAGCCACAGAGAGAAACAGGTGCTGATGCGGATGTGGAAAAATTGGAGAGAGTCCAGCGGAGGGCAACAAAAATGATTAGGGGGCTGGAGCACATGACATATGAGGAGAGGCTGAGGGAACTGGGATTGTTTAGTCTGCAGAAGAGAAGAATGAGGGGAGATTTGATAGCTGCTTCCAACTACCTGAAAGGGGGGTTCCAAAGAGGATGGATCTAGACTGTTCTCAGTGGTAGCAGATGATAGAACAAGGAGTAGTGGCCTCAAGTTGCAGTGGGGGAGGTTTAGGTTGGATATTAGGAAAAACTTTTTCACTAGGAGGGTGGTGAAGCACTGGAATGGGTTACCTAGGGAGGTGGTGGAATCTCCTTCCTTAGAGGTTTTTAAGGTCAGGCTTGACAAAGCTCTGGCTGGGATGATTTAGTTGGGGATTGGTCCTGCTTTGAGCAGCGGCTTGGACTAGATGACCTCCTGAGGTCCCTTCCATCCCTGATATTCTATGATTCTATGCCAGGGACTGAGTCTCAGGGACAGAGAGTCACAGCTCCCCCATCCCCACCTCTCATGAGCTATCTGGAGGTCCAGGCCTTGTCACGAAGGTGAATACACTCCAGAAAAACTGTATAAAGGTTATCATAGCACACACTGTGGATCAGTGACAGTAAATTCATAAATTAGCCCTTTTCTTTAGTCTAGCTGATTTGCTTTATCCTAGGTTGTTATTGTTAAATTATTCTTGGTCTGAATAAATCCTTTTAGCTTTTCATTCACCTCTCAGCACAAACAAAGAAACTACATTGGAAGAAACTCAGTGGAGGCTCAGAAATATAGAAATAAATTGCACAGAGCGGTGCTGCTGCTCTATTGGGTTGTTGCTCACTGGCCACAGACGCATCTGGGCAATTTTGTTGCTATAGAATTACAAACTACAGGGAGGGGGCAGAGCAGGAGGAATATATACAAATAATACATCAACCCTCCATAAACAGCTCAACAGTAATTGATTAACAAAGCCACAGACTATTGGGGTGATGCAAGAACAGCAAGACTGCACTGCTGATAGACAGAGCAGCCTCTATTGGAAATTAGTGTTTATGGTGTTCAGGTTCAGTTACTCACAATTACAGAATGTTGCAGAACAATTTGGCTGCTATTTTTCCTTTTTCCGGACAAGCAAATCTATTACACAGCATGTCTCCTTTAAAAACCTCCCACCCTCCACTTTACTTGCTAACTCAGAGAAGGCCAGATTCTGTTTTCATTTGCACCAGAAAGAAAGATCAAATATACCCAAGGAGCCGTAGACGCTGAGTAACGGAAGACGGTAGATTATCAGCAGCACGTACATGGCATTGATACTAGCACAGGGAGCACTGTGTGTAATCGAGAGTTAAATGGAACTGCAGCTGCAAGCACGATGGACTCAGCATGCTCAACCCCAGAGCTGGGGGTATGATGGAGGGAAATGTCGTCTTCACTGCAGCCAGGAGCGGGCCTCCCAGCCCAGGTAGACAGACACACTAGCTTGAGCCCTGCTAGTGTGAGCTAAAGAGAGCGGTGTGGCCATTGCCTCTCCAATGGAGACTCAGGCTAACCACCCGAGCCCAGACCCAAGGTGGGGTCAGGTAGGCCTGAACTACAACGTCCATACTTGCTATTTTTTAGCACGCCAACTCAAGCCCCGCTAGTGCAAATCTGTCTATCCAGGCTGGGAGGCTCATTCCCAGCTGCAGTGTAGCCATGCCCGGTGCTGCTCTCAGCAGCAATTCCTCCCGTAGCAGTGAAAAGATCAGCAACGGTAGTCTGTGAGAGAACCCCATCCAGCCTTACCCTGCTGAAGAAAGACAGCGATTGCAACACGAGGCCTTGAGATCAGTCTGCTCAGCCCTGTCCAGAACTCAAACCTGGTGCCTGCCCCTAGACACTTTCAATCTAAAACCCTTTTTGTACAATTTCAAATTTAATTTTCTTTAAATGAAAGCTTAAATTCTGCAGGCACTGACACGGTTTTCCTGTGCACAAAGAGCAGCCACAGACTTTCAGTCAGGTTCACCTCTGATTTATATTAAATCACAAAACAGAAGAAAAAATACTCCACAAGACAGAGCACAGTGTGCGTTTCCTGTGCATAACAGGCTGCCACTGAGCGCAAAGTGCAAAAGGGAGGAGAGTCTCCTCTCTAGTTAAAGGTGCAACATACTGAAAACATTTCACAATAGGCATAATGGAAATAAACCACCCTGATAAGTCCACTGGTAATGTGTACTACTGAGTCATGGCTGAAACCAAACCCTGCTGCTTACAAGGAGGATATTTTTGGGAACTGTTCCTTTGCCAAGTACGGGGAGATAATTGAATAAATGACGCAGATTTAAATTGTATTGTTTTTCTTTTCTGTCAAAGAAATGGCATAGAATGTGGCTAAAAGTAAGAACTGTGACCCATCCAAATTATGGTCTCTAGATTTGTTTAAAAGTAAATGAAATATGTTTATAATGAGAATGTGACTTTCAAAGCAGCTGGATTGCTAATTGGATTATATTTAATTGGAACCAGTGCAATGTTTAGAGGACCTCATTAGTGGCCTATTGCACTCCTCATGTTCTCTACCTTCTGTCTTCAATACTTAGTTGACTAGTCACAGTAGAGAGACCAGAATGAGCATGCTGTGCAGGAAACATTTCCTTCTGTTTGCTTATCCTTTGCATGGAGCCAAGATTTAGCTTCTTTTAGTGGCACTTGCTCTTCAGTTTGGCCCAAATGCTCAACAGTATGCACATAAAAGTGCATTCACACATCCATAACATCTGGTTAGAACAGTCACAGTGACTCACAGGGCCTCCCACTTCCTCTCACTGTGCTGCCCCTAACCCTCCTGGATGTGGGGGATGGAGGAATCCTCTCCCATGCAGCACTTAGAGGCATGAAGGCAGTTCCAACTCCCTGCAAGAGGTTCCTAAATTCAACCCTGCCATGCCATCACGTTGACTATTATTTGTATTACAGAGCTGAGATCAACCCGATAGTGAGCTGTACAAATAGTAAGAGTAGTCCTGGCCATGGAGTGCTCACAGCCTAAACAGACAGACATGTTATAAAGGGGGAACGGAGGCACAGCGATCACATGACTTGCCCCATATCACAAGGGGAAACTGGTAGAACCAGAAATTGAACCTAGATCTCCTAGGTTCCACTACCGTAACCACTATACCATCCTTCCTCTCATTCCAAGAGGGGGTGCAGGCTCTGGCTGGGGGTTTGGGCTCTGGTGTGGGGCTGGGGATGAAGGGTTTGGGGTGCAGGAGGGGGCTCAGAGCTGGGGCAGGGGGGGTTGCAGGCTCCGGCCAGGGTGTTGGGTCCCGGCGGCGCTTACCGTGGCTCCCAGGAAGTGACCAACAGGTCCCTGCAGTGCAGCCCCTAAGTTCATGGACAGCCAGGGAGGCGCCGCCTCCACAGCTCCCACTGGTCATGGTTCCCGGCCAATGAAAGCAGCAGAGCCGGTACTCGGGGTGGGGGCAGCCTGCGGAGCCTCCCTGACTGCTTATGAGCCTCCGGGCTGCAAGGACCTGGGGGCTGCTTCCGGGAGCTGCACAGAGCTAGGGCATACAAGGAGCCTGCCTTAGTCCTGGGCCCCTGCTGCGCTGCTGACCGGACTTTTAACGGCCCAGTTGGCAGTACCAACCAGAGCCACCAGGGCCCCTTTTCAACCATGCGTTCAGGCTGAAAAATGGACGCCTGGCAACCCGAACAGAAAGGGGCAGGATTTAGCCCTAACTAGATTATTTTAACAGTGAGCACTTTTACTTTGAGCTCTGCTGTTCAACCAGAAACTCCTCTTTGCTCCTAGTACATTACTTTCCAGCTAGTAATGAAACAAATCATGACTCAAAGCATTAAAAGGGGCAGTTAAACCTCAGAGGAACCTACTATGTCCCAGATGAAACCCCCGGTCAATGGTTGCAATACTGGAAATGTAGTTATACTACTAATAAACTGAGGTCCTCAGATAAAAAGTGCAACAGAAAAGGCTAAAGTACTTTCCTCAGTAAAATCATGGACTCTCTTAGTTTTTCCTCTTGCAGCCCTCCTCCCAGCAACGCAGAGAGAAATCTACACAGCCCAACTCAGTCTCTGCCTTCAATATCCTTCTTCTGACTCATAGACTTTAAGGTCAGAAGGGACCATTATGATCATCTAATCTGACCTCCTGCACAAAGCAGGCCACAGAATCTCACCCATCCACTTCTATAACAAACCCCTAACCTATGTCTGAGTTATTGAAGTCCTCAAATTGTGGTTTGAAGACCTCAAGCTGCAGAGAATCCTCCATCAAGTGACCCATGCCCCATGCTGCAGAGGAAGGCGAAAAACCTCCAGGGCCTCTGCCAAACTGCCCTGGAGGAAAATTCCTTCCCGACCTCAAATATGGCGATCAGTTAAACCCTGAGCATGTGGGCAAGACTCACCAGCCAGCACCCAGGAAAGAATTCCCTGTAGTAATTCAGATCCCAACCCATCTAACATACCATCACAGACCACTGGGCATACTTACCTGCTGAAAATCAAAGTTCAATTGCCAAAATTAAATGCCAAAATTAGGCTATCCCATCATACCATCCCCTCCATAAACTTATGATGTCCGATACATGCAGGTTGCACTGTAAAAAGAAGCATATTCTTCCTATTAATTGTCATCGCCAGTAACAGGTGATATGGATAATGCCCTATGTATCAATCTCCCTGGAAACAATTCTATCCTTGGGCCTCTTTCCATACTGCCTTGCTAGGGGTAGAAGGGCTTCCTGATCACAGATAACCAAGTTGCCACCTTCTCCTCATGTCAATCTCTCCTACCACCTCACTTGTCAGGCCTCCACTAAGAAGTGGGAGTTACCCTATTTTTCCAAAAAGAGCTGATAGATTTCTGAGCCATCTAGATGTGCCCATGGCAGACCTAAGTAACACTGCAGCTTTAGCACTATAACCCCTACCCAACCTCCATTCTACCTTCTACTGACTGTTATCCTCACAAGCTACATTTGATCTAAAATGGGGTTGCAAAGTCTTTGGAAGAGGGGACCACGCTGTGTCTTCATTTGCTCTCTGCAGCACTGAGAGCACTTTTTTCGGTAGTCTGTAAACAACTGTTGCACAGCCGGAATGAGTGGGAGAGAACTCAGGCTACTCACCACCTACTGTCTGGGCTCCCTTGCTGGAGCTATTATCTGATGGCTTCTTTGTGCTCCTCTGTTAGGTCAGAAATATGCTGGTTTTAGGAAACTAAAAAGTGTCTGGAACCATTCCTTTCCCTCACCCTAGTTGATGTGGCTGTCTGAATGGGCTGGATTGCTTTAAGGAAGCAGTGATTTGGCTTCTGGGTAACCAGTAAGCTACTGTAGGAGCTGTTCTGTTGCTGGCTTGGTGAATCTAATCATTAGAATAATCACCAGTTTTGGGGATTGTCTGCCCTATTCTCTGCAGTTTGATCTCAGTGTGCCCCTCCCCCCAAGCAAGTCACAAACATGCAGTTCAATCTCTCTTTCTCTCTCCCCCTGTTATACACTTCAATTTTAAATGTCCTTCCTCCTCCTCCCCCCTTCAAAACCTCCTCATTTTCTTGTGTTGAAGTGCGAGCCAAAAATAGGGCCAACACACCAACTGAAAAGACAAAATGAAAGGAATTTAAAGAAGAGCTGTACACATGATGAAGGAGCCAGAGGGACTAGCTTATGGGAAAAGATCAAACTGGCTTAATATGTAGAATTTAGGTAAACAACTAGGGATAGCTGAACCTTCTCTAGATAGTTGAAGGAGGAGGAATTGTTTAGCTCCAAGGGGGTATAATTAGGAGAAACGAATGGCCTGAAATTCAGCGAAGGAAATTTTACACAGGAAAAACTTCCCAGTGGTCTATCAGACTGTGGAAAGCTCTCGTAGGAAGTAGTGGAAACACTATGTCTCAAGTCAGTTACAACTAAAGTGGACAAAGCACTGTAGAATGTAATGGAAGGAATAATATTGTTGGAGTTGGACTTTACAAACTAGAGGTGAAGCCATCCTTGGCCTGGAGGTATTTTCCAACTCTAGTTTCCATGAAGCAATGCTGGGAGAGAGAGCAGGATCTCCCTGCCAAGATGAAGTCCCTACTGCAGGAATTGCTATGTAAACCGTACCATCTGTGGCACTCATTTTCATGCTGTTTATTCTTTTAATGATATCCCATTTCAGTACATTCAAAAATGCCTTCTTTGTAGGTAACAAAAGTTTCTCTCTCTCAAACCAAACCAGAGTCACATGATGGAGTTAGATTTGGAATTTTAAAGAACACGGGGAAAAATGTCTAATTTTTGTCATTGTTTTGTAAGGAGCCTTCTGGGAAATCTGCTGCTGGTGCCAGAGACGAGGTGGCTGATTTCCCCCGTGCTGTGCCATATGAAAGAGCTCTGGTAAAATTGATTGCAATGCTTCATTAGTCAGCATGCCCTAGAGGGCTGATCATCTGTCACAGCATCAATGCAATGATAGTCAATAATGCTGGTGATCATGTGACAAGAATAACGTCTTCCCCCTCCTCAAGACCTGAATAAATCACTCTGAATATGTAACAAATGGTCCTAGCAGAACTCAATCCACAGAGTAGGATACAAGGCTTTGATGGGGACAGGGGCAAGCCAATGGGGAAAGGCACCTTGAATGAGACAAGGTGATAGCCAGAAATGCCTGGATGAGCCAGTTTAGATAAAATTGCTGATGCCTAAGTATGAAGAGATGTTAATGAGGCATCTTGAGGGGTCACATGCACTGGCCACCTTGGGGGACCCTGCCTCCCAGGGAGCTGGGGGCATAGGCACATTAAAAGAACTCTCTGACTATTCTAGGAAAAGAAAAAATTAAGTATTCTACAAAGTAAAATTGAAGCAATCCTTCCTGTTAGGTCTGCATATTGATCCTTCCTCACTTGTCTGAATCACTCCATGCTGATGAATGCACTGCACAGGCTGATTTTACAGAGGTTGTTCTCTCTGACTCAGCTGATCTTGAGCAGCAAGTGTTTGGAGACATTGTCATATCTTGGTATCGATTTCTGCAGAATCACTTCTGATCAACCTTTAAAATGTAAACATAGAGACACCCCCTCAAAAAAAATCTGTTCCTTCCCTTCAGGGTGTCCTTTGAAAAGCCATCTTTCAGTGAGAGTCAAAAGCAGAGTGCCAGATCTAACAGGTGTTAGGCCATGCCAGTGCCGCAAGCTCATGAAATGAACATGCTTGGAATGCAACTCATCTGCCTTTATCCTCTGAGGGCTGAGAATAATCATTTTCATTGGAATGGGGAGAGAGCTGTTTGTCCTCTCTCTCCTGAAGAACCCCATTTTTATCATTGAAATCCCATGATGTTGAGAGATCAGCAAACACAGCCCACTTGGGGGCTGTTCTCATCCAAGGAACTTTACGAAGAGCATCTCATCCCTGTTCTTGTTCTTCATGTAAGTCATTAAACATGATTAAGGCTGCGAGTCTGTCATGGATTCCGTGACTTTCTGGGACCTCTGACTTCTGCAGCTGGCAGATCACAGGGCCACCCAAGCTGCTCAGACAGCCCTGGGTCCAGCCACATCAGCCTGTGACCTGTCCATGACTTTTACTAAAAATGCCCATGACTAAACCTTAGCCTTAAACATGATGTCCTTGTCTTGCCTCACTTCTAGGGCCTCATTGCACATGTTTGAGCTCTCTTCCCTCAGACTATTTCTAACCCAGTTCTCATAACCTTATGATTTAAGTGATGCGGATGCGGATGCTCCTCCCATTAATCTAGATGGTACCAAATCATTATCTGAAATCCCTGAACTTTGCATGCTCAGATGATAAGGAACCCAGATCTAAACCTCTCTTGGTTTTGGTTTGGCCAAACCAAACCTGATCAAGCCAAGAGCCTTCCCTAATTTGCCCATCTTTACTCAGCACTGCAGGGTTTGGTACCACATCCATCACTTTCCTCCACCCTGACCCATTTTACCATTGCAATTGGTCCTTGATCTCCTAGCCAGCTCCTTGTTTATTAAAGGATAGTGCCTTATGAGACATTCTTATCAGCGCCTATGTGTTAGAGTCTCTGCATTGCAGTATCTGAATGCTTTTCTGAAATGCCTGCTATGTTATTGCCTCAATCCCTGCACCCCCACCAAAATGTGTCAGACAGAATGTATCTGCCATGAACCCTGCTGGCTTATGTGACCTGATCCCATTTGTCTTCAGATGATTTATGATCTCAAACATTATTGCCTGGTTTTACTAAGTTGTGAGCCATGTATAAATTACAGCATATTTGTTTTAAAAGTGAGTTGCCTTGACAACAGCGCATCTGAGTCTTTCAAAGATTCAGTGAATCTTGGAATATTGGTCTCAGAGACAATGAGGCTCAGCCCCATTACTTATGAAGTGAATAATCATAACTCGCCTTCTTCATCCAATAGAAGCGGTTCAGAGTCATCAGAATCAGGTGATAAACCCCTCAGAATTCACATCTTCCCATAATGTCGAGTGTCCTGTCTGATAAACTGTCAACGTATGCACATTCCAAGAAAGCAGAGGTGTGCCATGCATTTGATGCCATGAATGATGATAAACTGAACTCTATGAAGGACTGAAAGGGACGTGAATAATTGCACAGCACTCAGTCATCCAGCCCATCCTTTGGGCACACTCATGCAGCTTTTAGGTCACAAACTGGCATATCTTGAAGCTACTGCCCAGAACGGTCTTATCGCTCTCAGTGTCAAAACAAGCAACCCTCTCATACACTTGCTTCTCTCTCCAGCCTCCTCAGCTGGGTGTTTGATTTGGTTTCGGGCTTCAAGGGGCAGTGGCAATGTGCTTACCACAGATGGACATTGACTTCTCACACCTTAGCATCATTTGCTTTGCAACACCTGTAGCCATCCACCATTTATGAATCATTTGATCTACTTCTCAGTGCTGAAATAAAAGCTGCTCAGGTGGATGTCGCTGACAAACTCTTTTCCTTGATCATCAAATCCCCATTTCACTTCCTTTATTTTCCCCATCATCTTTTCAGAGCTCTAGGCGCATTTTAGATGGTGTTTGTAAAACAAATTGTATTTTTATTCTTGACATATATTTTCCACACTCATACACTTTCTCCAAGTCTGCTGTGTCTGGCCAAAAGAAACAAAATAGAATATAAAATTAATGATATATTCCGTATTGTTTCCTCCCATATCCCAGAAATACACACCCGTCAACCAATGGAGCAGCTGTAGGCAAGTGGATTTAGCACTAGGTTGGGAGGCAGGGAAATAAATGTAATTACCTTGATTTATAGGAGGAGTGGAAATTGAGGCACAGAGGTTAACTGACTCAAGGCTATAGGAGCAAATCAATTCCAGAGACAGGATTAAAACTCAAAAGATTTCTGGCTCTCTCTCTCTCTCTCTCTCTCTCATATTCTACTTTTTCACTGAAATCTAGAGCTGTGGTCTAAGATTTTCAAGAGAGCCTAATGGAGTTAGGCAGGTTAATTAGTTTTCTGATGATTTGGTAACGATTTTTCCTAGATTTAAAGGGCCAAATTCTGCACTGACACCTATGCGACCCCAATGAAGTAAATGGATTACAAAGGTGTAAGTAGGGTGACGAGAAATCCCGATTTTATAGGGACAGTCCCGATTTTTGGGTCTTTTTCTTATATAGGCTCCTGTTACCCCCCCACCCCCATCCTGATTTTTCATACTTGCTGTCTGGTCACCCTAGGTGTAAGTGAGGTTAGAATTTGGGTCAAAGTTTATAGCTCATTATGATTTTTTTTTAAACCACGCATTTATAAGTTAAGTGTATAAAACAAATGATTTACACAATTGTTTATGGATATTTCAGAGCACATCAGGAGGTGTCATTAAAGCTGCCCATTCAAACTTATTTGCTTTTATGTCAGCTGAATGATGAATTAAGACTTCTGGCCTGAAACGATTTTTCCATTCCATTCTAGTCAGTTTCTTGTACTGCTGAAGTGAGATCGACAAGCCACCTGAAACTGTGCCCAAACCACAGGGGCCAGTTATTCTAATGTACTGGTCTAAAGCATTCTACATTTATGTAATTTTAAGGTTCTGGTGCAACCAATTAACATTTTTGTTTGTCCAGTCTGAAGGTGAAGTTAAAATATACTCCAAAAATACAAAAAATTTCTTTTAAGGCAGATATGTAACTGATCAGCATTATTTTTCTTTACATGAATACTCTTAGTGATACATCTTATCCATTTGATTGCTGCCCCTCTCATTCTGAGTAGCTCAAAGAAACGGAGTAATTCTTGTTCAACAATAAATGGACCATATGTTGTTCTCACACACATAAATCTGGCGTAACTCCAGTGAATTCAGTAGAATTGCTCTGGATTTTCCTGGTGTAAGAGGGCAGAATCTAGTCCATAGTCTATAAAGCAGAGACACAATCAATCAATCAGGTGAACATACTTCCTGCTGTGAGCATAGATCAATCTGACTTCAAACTCAGTGCAGAAAGTAACTGCCAAGGGCTCAATTCACAAGTTATCTGAATGGTGCTTGTAGACAATTTCAGCTACAAACAAGGGAATTGCACCAAGATGGACAGATCTTGTTTTGTTTTGATTTTAAAGTTCTTCATTTGGGAGTGTGACATGTTGAAATACATTGTTTATATTCTTGGGCCAGCTAAGTCATCATTACACAGGCCTAATGTAACCAGCCCGGTGGTATAGAGAACTTTAGTTGGTATGTACTGAGGCACACATTATGTTGTATTGGTACATGTAACAGACTGAAGTATAAAGTCAACATACCTGTTGATTCTAACAGACATTCTGTCTTAGTTTCTAGGCTTTTATCATCCAATAAGATCTGCCAACCTCAGAAGCTTCCGCAGACCTATCCCTACATGAGCACATAGGGTGCTGCTTTTCCAATGTTCTCAACACACACACACACAGCCAGAGCTCCATCTCTAATCCCATCCACAACCCCATATAACTGTAAAACCAACAGAAATTACGTTTAACTGGCCTTCCCATCTATCTACTGCCTCAGAAGGTTTGGCAAATCAGGGAGTGGGGGTACGGCCCATCTGCGAAGGAGGGTTATCAGTGGCTGAGGAGCTGCACAAATAGGTATATCTGGTTCCGTCACGGCCTAGGGATGTGTCAAAGGCAGGAGGAGAGGGGGGTATATGGATGTGAGGTGGGAATTGGTTGGGGGCACACACATACTATTTCACATGAGGTCCCTCAAAACCTAGTGTGAGTCCAGTCACTGCAGATGCTATCCAGATTCCTATAATTGCTTTTTATGAATCTTGCAAAACTATTTATGTCAAAAATGTCCTGAGGTTATTTTTTAATATAACCTGCCTTCTCAAAGTAAATCCTTTGCCACTCTCTACTGGTATAGAAGAGAAGTGGGTTTTGTATAGAACCTTGCATATTGTAGGGATGCCAGTGCCCTTCATAAAGCAATGAGTTACAGTCCTGAAATGCATTGCTTGGGCAGACAAATGGCAGAGCCATTTTGTTATTAACAATGGTTCACAGAACTTTGGGCTTTAGAAACAACTTTATTGAGGGAGAAGGATGTTGGACCAGGACACCAGCTATTATCCTAGAGTCTGTTTTTGCTGAGAGTTCTGGGGATATTTACCAGAGACAGATAGCAAGAGTTTTAGATGATGGGAATGTCTCTTCAGGTGCAAAATAATAATGAAATTGGTATAGAACAGGTGTGGATCATCCGAGACACTTATCTGAGGAATTTAGAAGAATTTAATTCTCCTGTTAGATTCAGCCAAGTGAGACTAGGTCCAAGATAGCTGCTGTGTTTTACTAATCTCTGCCATAACAAATGGACATCCGCTCAAACCTTCAGACGATAATGTGTCAAGGGAGCAATTACTACTACTCATCTAGGAGACAACAGGTTATTTAATTTTCAGTCCTCCTGGGTCTATTAAAGAACTTTTCTTGAGTGATAAATGGAGTGCAATGGAAACACGGCACTGAAAGCAGCTTGATCATCACTTGGAGTACTTTTGGAATGAATATCTTTAACCCCCCCCCAAAAAAACCCCCAAACAACTCCCCACAATAGCTGCCAACCAATCTATGAGAAATGAAACACTAAATCCTAATCTGCTTCCTATTCTTTTTTAGAAGATTAGATTAGCTCGTCCACATTTTATTTGTTCTCTATGGTACTATGCATACTTATGGTGATGCATAAAAATATACCTGACACTAGAGTGGTTAAAAACAGCTGATTTATTATGGCATAACGGCTTGCATTCACACCTTCATGGAGCAGAAACCCTAGAGTACATGGCTGCACGATAATGCAAGATTCTTTGGTCTAATTTCTAAATGCATTTAACTGCACATTAACAGCCAGATTCTTCACTGTGGCTGGTGTGCTGGGGGTGGAGAGGAGTGGCCAGAAATGAAAAAGCTGCCAAAATCACTAGCTGAAAGTATTTACCAGCTTACGTGGCCAGCTCTTCAAAGGAGTACCGTGTGCTCCGTCCACATTCCCTGTGCAAAGGAAGCCTGTATGCACACACACAATTACCCTCACTGTGTTCCCGAGTGAAGGCATTTGCAAGCAGACTTGATGGACCCCCCCGTGACATTATTGATATAAATTGGGACCATATAGAACATGGGTTGCAACCAAGGTCCTGTAGTGGCACCAAATCTTAGGTAAAGGGGGTCATATAAGGTGTCTAAGACCAGGTTATGGGTTGCTGGTTATGATTATGCTGTCTGTGTGCATGTATCATTTTTAGTTGACGTTATGTATATTGGCTCTATACTGTCTGTATTTCAAGTTGGTGATGTGCTTCTGGGTGATATCCCAGACAAGTTGGTGTTAGCTCTGCTTAGCCTGCTTGATGGCCCATTAAGGACCATCAGCTACACAATTGACCCATGGAGAGAAGGCAAACACGCCTTGTGACTCAGCAAAGTATGCAGGGACTGGCCCATGTGACTCCAGACTCCATTTTGCTGTAATTTTCCACAGTAAGGACAAAGAGGTTCTTACACCTGGAAAAGCCTATATAAGGCTGATGCATCATCTCCATCTTGTCTTCAAACCTGCTTCTTACCTCTGGAGGGACTTTGCTACAACCTGAAGCTCTGCACAAAGGACTGAATGACCCATCCCAGCGGGTGATGTTCCAGAGACTTGATTTGAACCTGCAGTTTACTCCATCACTGCTGCAAGCCTGAACTAAGAACTTTGCCATTACTGTATGTAATTGATTCCATTTAACCAATTCTACCTCTCATCTCTACCTTTTTCCCTTTATGAATAAACCTTTAGATTTTAGATTCTAAAGGATTGGCAACAGCGTGATTTGTGGGTAAGATCTGATGTGTATATTGACCTGGGTCTGGGGCTTGATTCTTTGGGATCGAGAGAACCTTTTTCTTTTATTGGGGTGTTGGTTTTCATAACCATTCATCCCCAGGACGAGTGCACTGGTGGTGATACTGGGAGACTGGAGTGTCTAAGGAAATTGCTTGTGTGACTTGTGGTTAGCCAGTGGGGTGAAACCGAAGTCCTTTTTGTCTGGCTGGTTTGGTTTGCCTTAGAGGTGGAAAAACCCCAGCCTAGGGCTGTGACTGCCCTGTTTGAGCAATTGGTCCTGAATTGGCACTCTCAGTTGGGTCCCGCCAGAACCGCATCGTCACACCCCCACCTTTTTTTAAAAATAATTTTAGCCCAAATTTACAAATAAAATTGAAAACACCACATTTGTCTGGAGGATGGGAAATGATTTGATGGCCACAGCTCCATTCTGTTGTCCTCTTAGTGAAAGGCACAATTATGTGTACCCCTAACTGGCCCTCGTTAGCAGATCCAGCAGAAGCTGAACAATCTGCATGGATACTGAACTGCCCTTTTTCTGTTTGTGAAGAGGAGGATGTCAGGCTCCAGGGCTGTCACATGAAACCTTCACCTAATATTAAACTTTGCTTCAATCTTCCTATATTTCAGGAGATAACTGTGGTAGCAGGTGTGGCAATTTTTATAATAATAATATTTAATTATTTAACTTCCATCTGAGGATCTGCAAACAAACACTGTACCAACATTCATTAATTCAGACCCACAACACATCTGGCTCAGTGTACGCACCTGTATTACAGGGCTATATTTAAAAGGGAGCAGCACTTTCTGGATAAAGGCCAACACTTCTAAGTAATCTAGGGCAGGGGAATCTCAGCCTCTCTCTTTCTGAGGCCTCTCCAACATGCTATAAAAACTCCACGACCTGCCTGTGCCACAACAGCTATCTGCATATAACTGCAGCGTTAGGGGGTAGCAAGCAGGGCAATTGCCCAGGCCCCTTGCCACAGGGGGCAGTGTTCCCGCTAATTTTTTACATCCATATGCGGAATGAATTTTGCTTTGTACGCGGATATGGAGATGATGTGTGGGAGGGGGCTCAGGGCTGGGGCAGAGGGTTGAGGTGCAAGGGAGTGAGGGCTGTGGTTGGAGGTGTGGGGTTGCCAACTTCCTAATCACACAAAATTGATTAGGGGCTTGCGGTGCAGGAGGGGAATCTGGGCTGGAGGAGGGGCTGGCTTGTGGGAGAGGCTGTGGGGTCCTGGCAGCGCTTACCGCAGTTCGCAGGAAGCGGCCCTCAGATCCCTGTGGCCCCTAGGTGCATGGGCGCCCAGGGAGGCTCTGCGTGCTGTCCTTGTGCCTGCAGGCACTGCCTCTGCAACTCCCATTGGTTGCATGTCTTGGCCAATGAGAGCAGTGGAGCTGGCACTTGGGGTGGGGACAGCGCATGCAGCCTCCCTGGCCGCCCATATGCCTAGGGGCTGCAGGGACCCGTCGGCCACTTCTGGGAGCTGTGCAGAGCCAGGACAGACAGGGAGCCTGCCTTAGTCTCCGGCCCCTGCTGCGCCACTGACCAGACTTTTAAAAGCCCGACTGGTGGTGCCGACTGGAGCCACCAGGGTTCCTTTTTGACTGGGCATTCTGGTAGAAAACCAAATGCCTGGAAACCTAAGTGGGGATGGGAAATGAGCGGTTTGGGGAGCAGGCTGTCCTGGAGCTGTGGCAGAGACAGAGAAAGAGACCGAGACAGAGGAAGGAGACTCTCCCCAACCCTCTCCCTACCACAGCAGCCCCGGGGCTGGGGCCGGGGGAGAGGCCTCTCTCCCCACCACAGCCCTACAAACCCTCTACCTCTCTCCTCTCCAGTCCAGGCCCCTGTGGCTGTGCAGCTTAGAGGGAACTTAGACAGGGGTTCCCCGTGAAGGCTTCAACTTCAGACCTGGGTGGTGGGGCTCAGGGCCCTGGGCTTCAGCCCCATGTGATGGGGCTTTGGCTTTCTGCCCCTGGTCCCAGCAAGTCTAATGCCAGCCTTGCTTGGCAGCCCCCCTGAAACCTGCTTGCAGCCCCCTGGTTGAGAACAATTGTTCTACAGTAATGACAGGGCTGGATTATCTTCTCACAGTTACACTGGTGTAAATCAGATGTTGCACCACTCTAAGGCTAGTGTGAGGAGAACTGGATCCAGGGACCAGTATCACATCCTCACCTTGTACTTGTAGTTTTTCTAGGCTATGATGATTACGTCTCTCCTCTGAAAGTATATACTCGGCGTTTGCTTACCACACTACTGACTATTTCTGTCTTTTCATATTTGTATTATTAAAACTAGTGTTCCAGGTGTGGTGTCTCCAAAGCAATCTAACCTGGCAATCTAACCTCTGTTGACCTGCAAGAGACACAGCTCTATATAGACAATCCCAGAAGTGAATTGGTTTGGCTACAGAATTACCCTATGAACTCATATCAGCTTTGCTTCCCACTATTAACCTGACATCCATCTCTTAATCTCTGCTGTTTGGAAAACAAATTGTCCCTAGTTTCTCTCTGCCATGTGGTATTCACCCTTTCCCCATATGTATCATTAACACTTCCATATTATGTGTGGCCTGATGGCGGATGATTAAGGCTTTTTTGAAAATATTCAGTAACATCTTCTCCTGCAAACTGTAATTCGTTCATTTCTAAACCACAAACCCAGTTCTGCAACCTTGCCAAGGCAAAATTCCTAGTAAAGGCAAGATGAGCATTGCTGGATGAAACACTGCAGGATTAGGGCCATTCAGAGCAATTGACATCCTCTGTACAAATTCACCAATCAAAATCTCAAACATCTATGATTATCACCCCTTAATTGTTATGTATTTAAATTACTAAATAGCACATAAGTATGACTACATCCAAGCATACCTCCATAGCAAGAGAACAACTAGATCTGCATTCAAATTGGTTTTTTTAGGCATCACGGCAAAGAGAAGTTTTAAGGAGGGATTTGAAGGCGAGTTAGTTTTGCACATGTTTATGGGGAGCTCTTCTCAAGTGTAAGGAGCAGCATGAGAGAAAGCACAGAGGTGCTCGTTTGAAAATTTAACATGTGGGCGATGGATCAACCCGTGGTGCCAGCCTCCGAGGTGGGCATCCACCTTTACATTCCACCCCCTTCCCCCAAGTCTCTGCCCCTGCCCTGCCTTTTCTCCACCTCCTCCCCTGAGCGCATCGCATCCCTGCTCCTTCCCCGCCCTCCCAGGAAGTTCTAAGTGCCGCCAAACAGCTGTTAGGCGGCAGGGGTGCGGGAAGCGCTGGGAGAAAGGGGGAGGAGCGGGGATACGGAGCACTGGGGGTGGGGGAAGAGGCGGCAAGGAGGGGGGGGAGCTTGGCTGTCAGTGGGTGTAGAGCACCCACTAATTTTCCCCAATGGCTGCTCCAGTCCTGGAGCACCCATGAAGTCAGCATCTATGCTTTGCAGCAGCACTCTGAACGGCTGTCAGTGAGGACAGCAAGCATTTGTCCAGATCAGAGAAAAGGATGTTGCACTAATCAAGATGATGAAAACCTGGACAAGACTTCTAGCTCACCGTTAAATGCTAAGCCCTGAAAATCAAAACAAGTTGCTACAGGCAGAGTTCTCTTTGATGTTTTAAAGCGGTATCACCACAAGGGCTAGGGTCAAATTGTAATGGACCTAAAAATGCACGTTCGTATTTTTAGAACGTCTCCATTTCCAACTGGCCCATGGGACTGAAAAAAAATCTCTCAACCTTCCTCTAAAATTAGAGCGGCAATAGTGTCAGAGATTCATGCCGCATACAGATGAAACAAGTCAATAAACTTTGGCCTCTACCTGAGAAATATTTGGCCAAGCTTGTTATTTTAGGTGAAGACAGTGAAAACTGCTTGGGTTGGTAGGGAGAGATTTCAGATGGAGACGGGGATAGAGAAGTGATGTCTGATATGATCAGAAAGAGAGAACAATGGAGAGGTCTGGATAAAAGAAGCTGATGGATGAGAGGAGATTGCAGATACCCAGAGCGTTGTGTGATTCAACTGTGACTCAGCTATCAGGCCCTGCTATGCCAGCTGTCCATATAGCGGGGAGGAACCAATAGCTCTGGGTAGAACCAGGAGTAGGGCCAGCTTCTACCATGTAGTCCTGTCAACATACTTCATTCCTAACCTACAACAAGTCCTAAGCCACCTAAGAACAGGGAGACTGCTAATCATACGGGGCTCTGTGATATGCATAAAGGGGATCTGACTACAACCAGCAAATTAATTTCTGACAATCTGGGATTTAATTACTACTAATAAACTTTTGTATATGGTAACATAGGTAAGTGTGGTTCTCTGCAGAAGAAATGATGGCATGACATCAAATTCTCAGCCCTAAGCCATAAACGGGCAGCCAAAGATTCCCTCTGATACAGCAAATTAGAAACTCGGCACCTATGTCCCAGGCCCTGCACCCCCGTAAGGACAGCCCTGGATATAGGGATCATGGTCCTATGAGACCACTAGAGCTGGTATGATTTAAAACTGTCCTTTGCTGCTGTAAGTTACACCAGGAGCTATTTTGCCTCCCCAACAGCCTGGGAGGAGAGACATGGAAAAGTGGATTTAAACTGAGAATCTAAGGATTGGAGGGAGCAGAAGCATGTCTTATTCCTCAGCTGCACAGAGTGTAAACTCAGATCACTTGAAGACTGAGTCCATGGTCCTTGCCTAGAAGGACTTACTATCTAAACTGGAGACATGGGTTTAATCTAAATTGAACGCTCCCAAGAGGCAATAGGCTAATGCACTCACCCATTCCATCACTTAGCCCCGTCCCCACTACAAGGGCAGCAATCTATAGAATATGTTTCCAGGACTCTGACACCTAGAACGTCTGAGTCAATGTGAAATGATGGAAACAGCTACAAGCATGGTTGAGCGCAGCTTTTGTTTAGAATATCACCAGGTTCAAACATCCCTGGATCTGTGGTCTGTTACAATCCACTTTTTAAGTTCAGACTTTTTTTGCTTTTTTAAATACACACAACTTTTCGAATGACCCCAGTGTGACAGCACGGGCTTTCGCCTAGTAGTAATGATAATAATACATTTGTTTTTCCTTGGATAGTGACCACAGTGTTCTTGTTACTTTCCAGACAGAACAGGCCACCATCCTTGCCTTGAAATCTGGCACATTTATTCTGGCATTAGCTTTTATGGAAGATGAAATTCATAGAGAAACCAGTGTGATTTGCATATATCCATAGAGATTCAGGGACCTGCAGTTTCTTTCCAGATATTTCAGCCCAAATGTGACTCTGCAAATGATCATGTCACAAATGATTTCCTGCCAAGAATTATGTAACAAGCCCTGAGTTCTGCAGTTTCTGTCATTTTAATAGCTCAGACATATGGCAACTGTTTCTGAGCTCCTGTCCTATCCACTCATATCCAGTTGTCCCTAGGAGTTCTGATAGTGTTATTCCATAATTGAACTGTAATAGCAGAGGACGTGTCATAAGAGGTATTACTTAGACTTCTGGTGCTGGAAGTTTGTTACAATTTCAGGGTGCTTGTTAACACAGTTGGAATTGTACAATATTTTTGTTATCACCAAGACAGTAACCACAGAGTTATAATTTCTCATTTCATCATATTAAAAACAACCCAACCATTAACATCTGTTGGGGTATGCTCTAGCTGTGCATGCAAGCATCCAACTCCCACTGAAATAAATGAGAGCGACATATGCACATCTGAAGCATTTTATGGCCCACTGCATTTAGCTGAAGACTCCGCTTGGCAGGTAGTATTTTAAATTAAGGCTATGGCTTGCTCTAAACTACATAGTTATACCAAAGTAAGTATGTGAAAAATCCATACCCCGAGCGACGTAGTTATACTGACCTTACTCCCCCCCACCTCCCCGTGTAGACAGTACTATGTCAGCAGGAGATCCTCTCATGGAGGTGGAGTTATTAAGCCCACAGCAGAGCTCTCTCCCATCAACTTAGAACATCTTCACCAGATGGCTGCAGCTGCACCAGCACAGATGTAAATTTGTAGCACAGACCTGCCCTAAGTGAGTGGTTCAGATGGGAAAATGAAGCAGTCACATTCAAGTTTGCTGAATCCAACCCAAAGATTTCAAGAGAGAAGGATCAGCACCAGGCTGACCAGACAGCAAGTGTGAAAAAAAAATCAGGACAGAGGGTGGGTGGGGTAATAGGATCCTATAAGAAAAAGCCCCAAAATATCGGGACTGTCCCTATAAAATTGGGACATCTGGTCACCCTATCAGCACCTCATGCACCATTCCTGGAGCACAGAATGGAAGAGGCTGCCCACTTCTCCACCTGAGAGAGGTACATAAACTATTGATCTGTATGGAAAAGGGTCATGTGAATTATCTATGCCATCCCCTAACTCTAGAACAATAGGGCAGAGCTTGGTGAAGTTTAAATGCACTACATTAACAGGTGGAACTCACTGTCACAGGATATTACTGAGGAGAATACCTGCATAAGATTCAGAAGTGGGTTAGGTATCCATATAACTCATCTGTTGTATCACTGGAAAGAACATTTTCAATAGCTCAGCCATCAGTTGGATTTAGCATTTCTTGTCAAAAAAAAAAATCCTTCCCCCAAACGATCCCAACATGATTTACAAACACAGAAATCATTTGCTTTACCCACTGTTGAAATGCAGCCACCTCCAGGGTGATACACAACCCTTTAACAGAGCACAGCAACACTTCAAAGCAGGTAATGACAAAACATGAAGATTACCACATCCAACTAAACCTGCAGGGCAGGATTTAGGGAGGCAGAATGCAATTACCGGAAGTGGAATTTTAATTTTGTAAAGACTTTGGAATTCACACCCTCAACCATGGGGGTAAAAAAACCAACCACCACCGACCGGCTCATGAAAGTTGTCAGGGGCTTGATTTTACAGCTCAGACAAGAGTCTTCCAATAAACATCTTGCAACAGATGATTTAACTGCATCCCCTGCCAGTGATGCTTTTCTAACAACATACAATCCTTGTGGCTGTTGTTGAGATCTAGTAGCCAACCACCTATAAAGTATTTGAAGCATGTAAAATCCAAGGATGGACAGAGCCAAGGAGCCTCCTCTTATACAGGCGCGGGGCTCTACGAGTGACTGCTTCGGAGTCTGGGGAATGAAAGCCTTTGGTAAGGTTAGGCTCCACACCAAAGGTCATAGGTCTGGGTTGAAACCAAGCTGAAGAGCTTTCTGTTTTTCCCCCGCCCCCAATTCTTATGTGAATTTCCATTTCTTCTGGTTTATTAAGATGATCCCTTGAGGCAAAGAACTTGCTGACAGTGAGTATCTTTTCCCATTGAATCAATCCACCAGTTTACAATCTGGGATCATTTAGGGCAGTGTTTCTTAACCATTTTTATACCAGGGACTGGCTTGCTGCCTTCCTAAACTGTGTCAGGGAGATCTCATGGACCGGCACTGGTCCATGGACCAGTCATTGAGAAACACTGGTTTAGACTAGTCTGAGGACGGGTATAACCAGAAGGCGCAGGATGAAATTCAGCATTACACCAGCAGAAATATTCAGTATACTATATGGAGCCAGCCTTCACTGGCTCATCTGGGCTGGAAGATGGTGGTAGAGTAGATATAAAATAGTAGCTTAGAAATTTCTACCTCTCATTCCTTTGGTTATGATGTAGTCAGATTGAGGGCCAGATGCTGATAATTAAGTCAATGCTACTCTACATGACTCAAAGTAGGAATATTCACGGAGTAAGGTACAACTCAGAGTGAGTAAGGGGATGAGAACATGGCTACTGATTTCTCCCACAGGTTCCTTGTGACATCACATTGCCTTGCAGGCTTCCTCTTTGAATAGGCAGCCCCCATATTTCCTCGTTTGACATTTTAATAAAAGGCAAAACAGGCAAAGATCAAGTGAGCTGTATGGAGAGGGGAGGCCCATATCCAATTCATCCGGCATTAATAAACTGCAAGTACCTCCCTGATATGGACGTTTATCAAGCATAGGATAACAGATGGTCTCACAAAAAGTAGTGAAGAGTAATTCACTCAAGGGCTCCGATGACACAAAGAAGCAAGGACATATCTTATAATGAGTCTTAGGAGATGTCATTCAGTTCATAGACACTCATGGACATTTGAAATTATGCCAATAGCTAGATAGTGTGGAGATTCTTCTTGCCCCTGCCAAATACATTACAGATGGAGCTGATAGGCAACCTGAATAATAGGCAATACTAATACTTGCCATTAGAAGAATTTGTTTTCAGTTGCTTAGAACTTTGCCAAACTTTAACCATTTGGGCTGAAATTTTCCATGTCAGGTGCCTGCTTTAGGCTGAAATGTTGGAAAAATCTCTCAGAAAATCATTCAGTTATTTCCAAGAAAAAGACTCAGAAATGTGCATAATTTTGTCCATATTAAAAAATTCTAGTGACTTTTTCTTTGAAAAGCTTAAGGACTTAAAAAAAAATCGGTAGGGGTTGGCTTTTGTGACAGTTTGCCACCCCTGTGAAAATCCACCTAAATCTGGCCAAGTTATAAAACTGAAAAATTTCAGTAGAAACATCCTTGATGTTCGTAGGTAAAATCTCGGAAGATGCTGTCCACACAGAGCACACCAGAGCCTCACACAGTCTGGCTGGCATTAGGAGCTGTGAATCACCCATCCCCACAGAGCGACTGAGTATGCCCCAGCCCTGGGCTGCAGAAGCAAAGCCAGACATTCTCTGTAAGGTCTGCTCTGGGCCAGGGAAGGGTTGGGCACTACACCTGAGAAAAGGCAGTCTGTCTTTCCTGTGCTTTCCATGACCCCTGTGCTGGCATCCAGGTAGTATGGAGGAGGAAGCCATCTGATTTCAGTGCAGAGGGGACACATGCTAGACCAGGGGGAGGGAAAGGAGTAGATTGGGACTGGAGTGGAAGAGAAACTGTGACTTGGACTAATTGGGCATGGAGATTGGGGCTGGCTTGGTAAGGAGGCTGGGACTGGGAGTCTGTGGGAAAGGGAGTCTGGGATTAGTTCGGCAGGGAGCCTTGGACTGGGAACCAAAGCGGGGGCAAGAGTAGGACTGGGAGCTGATGAGGGGAAACGGAAGGGGACTTGGTGCCAGTTGGCTAGGGGGAACACAGAGATCAATGAGGAGGTGCTGGGATCAGGGAAGACTGATACTGACTGGAGAACGACACAGGGGCTAGGTAGGTAGTACTAAGTAGGAGGGGCAAAAGGGAGACAGATCTGACATGGTGGATCCCTGTGGCAAAAACAGTATGTGATCATGTAAATCAAAGGACTTCATGTTACTACATACACACCAGGAGGCCAAACTGAGGTTGCATAGGCAGTGTTGGCAACCTTATCTCGTGTGTGTGTGTGTGGATTGATATCACAGATATGCCAACAGGGGAAAAAAGATTGATCTCATCACAGTTGCAGAGCAAGAAAATGTGACTTTTAAAAGTATTAGAAGCCACAAGACAAGATTTATGGAATTTCATCCAAACCAAGATTGAAATAGAAAAAGCAGGTACTCTGGCCGGACCACACAGCTCTGACAATGCACCACATGCCTGACTTGCAGCATCCCCCGTTATTACAGGCTCTGCACCCCACACTCCTTGGCCAAATGTGCTTCAGTCTTGACCTGCAGCCTCCCTGCTGTTAGTCTGGTGTCCCATCACCTACTTCTGCAAGTACATCTCATTCTTGATCTAGAGCTCTAACTGCTATTCCAGTCCTGGACCTTCATTGCCCATCCATTTCTGATCTACTGCTGAAAGTCTCTTGAGGTCACATACGCTCAAGAGATATCTGCTGCCTGTCTGATTCCAACCTGCTTGGAAATAACATTGCCTTAGAACAACTGCCTCTTGTACAGCATTTCTGCTTCAGTTTTGACTGAGAAATTGACAACCATAAAGAGAAACAAAACAAAACAACAACAAAAAAAAGCAGTCAAACTCAATAGTTTGGGGGTCAGTTCTAGGGCACACTTGCATTACAACAGATACTTAGAAAGCACTGTACCATATCAGAAACATCCCAAGGCACTGGAACTCTTTGAAAGGGATTATATCTGAGCTCATCTCAAAGAAAATTGCAGAAAGTAGAGGTACCATCCATTTAAAAGCAATTACTAAGCATCCTCTCCTCTGTGTGAGTGGTAAAGAATTCCAAAGACAAGGGGCAAAGCTAAGCAGTTCTGTGGGTAGAGATAACTGAGAAATAAGTCATGAGAGCCTCTATACTGGGTTAATAAACATGTGTATACCTTGCCAGAGACTTCACAGTGGATATTTTCTTGTAAATAACTCGACAAAGTAGAGATACCTATAAATGCTGTTACTGGTCAAGAAATCATTCAGCCCCTTTAAAAATCCAGCCATTGTATTTGACCCTATGATCTCCTGTGGTAGTGAGTCCCAATGGATTGGTACAAGTTGTGAATTTGCGACATTGTAATGCAAAGTTTTGACCTAGCAGAACACTGCAGAACAGTGCCAGATCTTAACAGGAGGTCCTGGTTATTTTCTCAGCCAATGACGTAACAACCCCAGAGTCACATTTTTCATTCTGTTACTGCTTTTGGAGGGGCAGGGCGGGAGGGGGAAGAGGAGGACACTTACTAGCTTTTCTGTATTTCTGCACAGCTTGACAAACTGATAGCACAGGTAGCAGATAAAGTTTGACATGGTTAATAACAGCTAAACCAGGCCAGGAACCAGAAACATGCTCCTACCAATTTTTTTTTGAAGTGTGATCCAACTTTCACAACAAAATCAAATTTTAAAAATCCCTCATTATTCAGAAAGCTTTTCATCCTCACAAATCTTTTTCTATGTCCTCCAGACCTTTCTCTGTCTGTTTAGCATACTATCACTTCCTTCTATTGCAGCAGTTTCAGATATTCAGAATTTGCTTTAAGAACATGCACATTAGTACTCATTGAGGCAAATCTATTCATCACTGAATTAAAAAGACATACCATTGTTTGCATGCTTTGAAGGACTGATTTCTGAAAGATGTTCCAAAGTGATTCAGAAAGAGGACTGATATTCAATTGTGAAGACACTCTGTACTAGCATCTGAGCAGGTATTAGCAGCCAAGGATGAAAATGATAATACTACTTTGTGCTAAAAGCAGCTTTTACCTAAGGATCTCAAAGTGGTTTGGGAATATTGACTAAGTAAACGGAGAGATTAGTCTGAATGAAAATGACAGCTCCAACTCTTTGCCGAGTTTTGGAAAGTTACCTGACTCAAGGCAGTCTTGCTTAGGGTGACCAGACAGCAACGGCGGGGGGGGGGGGGAAGAGGGTAATAGGAGCCTATATAAGAAAAAGACCCCAAAATTGGGGCTATCCTTATAAAAGCGGGACATCTGATCACCCCAGTCTTGCTTGGGATCATCTGTAACTAAACCTCACAGCACCATGAAAAGTAGAAGGTACATGCAAATCTGAAATGCTGCATTGGCTGGGTGCCCATGACACATTTTTGGCAGCTATTCCCCTCGTGGAGGTGGGTTTTTTAGAGCTGCGGCAGCGCTTTAACATTGCCAGTAAAGACATGCCCCTTAGATTGTCATCTCCAGGGAGAAGGGATTTTCTGTATCTTGGACAGAACCATCCAAACTGCTGGGATTCAGTATAAATTGTAAATATCCTTCCACAACACTCTAATTCCTTATCATTTTAAAGAAAAGGAGAGAAAATAGCATGTGAGAGCTAATAATAAAAGGAAAAACCCAGGGGGAAAGAGGTCAGCTTCCTGCAGGAGATTCTTTCTGCACCCACACCCAATACCTTACCCCCATCACTCTGTAAAACGTGAAAAGAGTCCATCACAGACATGTAGCTGGAGGTCTCTAAGAAGATGCTTTACTATCTTAGCAGAGAAATAGAAGCTGGATCCACACCAGGATGTAGATTCATAGCTCCAGTGTGGACAATGAGGTTCAGTATGAGGTGAAGGGCTGTGCTATTAGTCTACACGACAAGATTTCCTATTTGTTTTGCAGCACCAGTGTGGCTTCACTAGGGTGACCAGGTGTCCGGTTTTCGACTGGAACACCTGGTCAAAAAAGGACCCTGGTGGCTCCAGTCAGCACCACCGACCGGGCCGTTAAAAGTCCAGTTGGCAGTGCTAAGCCAGGCTAGTCCCTACCTGCACTCCAGCTCATAGGCCGGGGGAGGGGGAGGATGACAACAAGGGTCTATGAGCGCTGCCCCCACCCTGAGCACTGAGGTTCCGGCCAATGGGAGCTTTGGGGGCAATGACTGCAGGCGAGAGCAGCATGCAGAGCCACCTGCCGCGCCTCCCCCTAGGACCTAGACCTGCTGCCTGCTTCTGGGGTGCAGCACGGAGTCGGGACAGGCAGGAAGCCTGCCTTAGCTCCCCCATTGTGCCACTGACTGGGAGCCACCTGAGGTAAGCCCGTGCCCCAACCCCAAGCCCCAACCCCCTGCCCTGAGCCCCCCAAAACCCAAAGCCCCCTCCTGCATCCCAAACCTCTCATCTCTGGCCCCACCTCAGAGCCTGCACCCCCAGATGGAGCCCTCACCCCAACCCCCTGCACCAGCCCAGAGCCCCCTCACACAACCTAAACCCCTCCTTTCTGGCCCCACCCCCAGTTAGAGACCTGACCCCCTCTCACACCCCAACCCCCTGCTCCAGCCCAGTGAAAGTGAGTGAGGGTGGCGGAGAGTGAGCCACCGAGGGAGGGGGAAATGTAGTGAGCAGGGGACAGGGCCTCAAGGAAGAGGTGGGGCACTGCTAGGGTGTTCAGTTGTGTGCAGTTAGAAAGCTGGCAACCCTAAGCTACACTGCTGTTAGCAATAGCCCAGCTGCTCCCTTCTGATGGGACTTAATGATCCTCTGGTGCTTTTATAAAAGATACCCCACTATATGACCAAGAGTCCTCTCTCAGTGAAGCCAGTCTGAATAGTCTAGACAGTGTGTGGGAGTTATTATGAAGTCCTTACACAGCCACTATTGCACTAAAATAAATTCCCCCCACTCTAAGGTTATGTCTAAACTACAAAATTAGGTCGAATTTATAGTTGTTTTTTTAGAAATTGTTTTTATACAGTCGATTGTGTATCTCCCCACACAAAATGCTCTAAGTGCATTAAGTTGGCAGACTGCGTTCACAGTACCGAGGCTAGCGTTGACTTCCGGAGCATTGCATTGTGGGTAGCTATCCCACAGTTCCCACAGTCTCCGCTGCCCATTGGAATTCTGGGTTGAGATCCCATTGCCTGATGGAGCAAAAACAGTGTCGTGGGTGGTTCTGGGTACATGTCGTCAGGCCCCCCTCTCCCTCCCATCCTCCCTCCATGAAAGCAAGGGCAGAAAATCGTTTCATGCCTTTTTTCCTGGGTTACCTGAGCAGACGCCATACCACAGCAAGCATGGAGCCCGCTCAGCTCACCGTATGTCTCCTGGGTGCTGGCAGATGTGGGACTGCATTGCTACACAGCAGCAGCTCATTGCCTTTTGGCAGCAGATGGTGCATTATGATTGGTAGCCATCGTCGTCGTATTCCTGGGTGCTCTTTTAGCCGACCTCAATGAGGTCGGTCAGGGGTGCCTGGGCAGACATGGGAGTGACTCAGCCAAGTCATTCCCATCTTCTGCCGAGCACCCAGGAGGAGATGATGGCTAGCAGTCATACTGCACTGTCTGTTGCCAGCCTAAGATGTAAAAGATAGATGGAGTGGATCGAAACAAGAAATTGACCCAATTTGTTTTGTGAAATCAGCAGCCTGCTAAACCCAGGGTTTTGAGTTCAAATATAGAAATAGGCTCAGGGGACACCTGGACTTCTTCAAGAAGGGAACAAAATGTGTTTTTGAAAAGACTAAGGGTGGAGTTAGAGCTTTGCAGAAGAAAACCCTGGAAGCCTGAGCTCTGGCTAAATAACTTGTTTACAATTACAAGTCTAAAAAACAAAAGCTTTTAAGCAAGAGATTCCCCCCACCCCCCTCAGAGACCCTCAACTACCACCCCCTTCCTTATAGAGGAGAGCAGCAACCTCTTTGACTCCTCCTGGAGCCAGGCTTTATACCCCTCCCAGTCCTATAATGCTTTGCAGTTGTGAGAGTGTGGGGGGCACCCTCTAAATTAAGGATTTGCCCCTTTACTCTCCACATTTTCAGCTTTCCCTCCACATCAGACAATTTGTAAAAAGTAAACAATAAAAACAAAATTGTGGCACTATGGCTGAGTTACCGACTCCCCTCCCCTCTGCCCAGCAAGCATGCGCCTGCTGTTTACCTTTGGAAGCAGGCTTTTAAAGCCAGCTAGCTTCTAAGGGAAGCCCTAGAAGAGAAATCTGTAAATGGAGGAGTGAGTCAACCAGAGACCATCTTATTGCAAGGCCCCATTAGTGGTTCAGAGCTGCTCCAAGTGATATGGATTACCCAAGACAGAAAACGTTTTTTCTTGCTAGGGGACAATGGAGAAGTGAATTTCCTCCAATGGTATCTCTCAGTTCCCAGTTTTTCCTCTTGAACTTGACATTTTTCCCTAAGGAAAGAATTTAAAAGTGTCTCAATCCACCTCTCATCAGTTTTGCTGTCTGTGGGGGTTTCCTGAGCTACCCTAAATCCTGCTAGGAAGGAGCCCCTGTCCACTTGTGTCCAGGGCACTGGTTCCTGGGGAGGGGAACAGGAGCTCCATCAATGGGCTAAAATACAAGGGAAAAGCCCTCTTGTCCCTAGTTCTTAATTCCTTCATCCTGAAAATCTCCTGTAGACTCCCCTGAGAGCAAAGTCATCTCCTGTGTCTGTTCTCTACTCACAGAAATCAGACAAGATGGGGCAATGTGTTGGGCTAGATGACCTTTTCTTATAAGCCTGATGCAGGAATTACTGAGTGAAATATTATGGCCTGTGTTATGCAGGAGATGAGACAAGATGATCATAGTGGTCCCCTTTAGCCTTAAATCTATTAATCTTTTCTTATGACTCAAATGTCTTTTGTTCTGCTGCTTTATGTGCCTGTAATGGCTACAATGAGAGGTGGTGTTCCCTGCTGATTAGGGCATAAGATTCAACACACAGATCTCTGGGTTATAATTCAGCTCTTTCACTAACTTGCTGTGTGGTTACCCTTCATCTCCAAAGGGTGGGACAGATGGCAAGGTAAGAGGAAGGATTGTCTTGTGACTGGGCACTAGCTTAGGACTTGGGAGACAAGTTAAATTCCCTGCTCTGCTACAGACTTCTGTGTGATTTGGGCAAGTCATTTAGTCTCTCTGAGCCTCAGTCCTCCATCTGTAAAATGGGGACATAGTGCGGACTCCGTGGGTGCTGCGGGGCTGAATCACCCAGGGGGAAAAATTAGGTGTTCTGCACCCACCGTCAGCCACCCTCTCCTCCTTCCCTGAGTGTGCTGCATCCCCACTCCTCCTACTCCCAGCTTTTCCCGCCCACCGCCAAAAAGTTGTTTGGCAGCACTTAAGTTTTTCCAGGAGGGAGGGGGAAAGAGTGGGGACACAGCACGCTCGGGGGAGGAGGAGGTAAAGAGGTGGGGACTTGGGGAAAGGGGTGGAATTGGGGCAGGGCGAGGATGGTGGTCAAGCACCCATGGGGCAGAGGGCAAGTCGGCACCTATGAATAGGGATAATAGCATTTCCCTTCCTCACAGGGATGTTGTGATGATAAATACATTAAAAAGGTTGTGAGCGGCTCAGCTACTGTGGTGAGAGTGGCCACAGAAGTACCTAGGCCTGGTAGTCTGTGTGTCTCTTATTTCCTTTTTACAGATAGATTGGCTAATACTCTGCCTGCCTCAGCCACGTCAAGTGGCTTATTCCATTAATGTCTATAGTTCTCTGAGGTCTTCCATGGAAGTCATCATGGAAATGCAAAGCACCATTATTTCAGTAAAAGAAAACTAATAAGAACAGTTACAAGGAAAAAGATTGACTACCAAAAGGTTTTTGACCATTTTCCAGCGATAGTTGTAACTGTTGTATGATCTGTTATTAAATGAATGAAACATAGAACAGTAAAAAGAAAAAAATCCCTTGTTGTTTACTTGAAGCCTGATCACGGGCGAGGTAATATCTTTTATTGGACCAACTTCTGTTGGTGAAAGAGAAAGCTTTTGAGCTTACACAAAACTCTTCTTCAGATCTGGGAACAGAACTGAGGCTTTGACTACAGTACATATTACTTCTGTATCACATAAGTTGCTCAGGGGTGTGTGAGTAACTCACACCCACGAGTGACGTAAGTTATACCGACCCAAGCGTCGGAGTGGACAGCACTGTATCAGCAGGAGAGCTTCTCGCCCTGTCATGGAGGCAGGAGTTAGGAGACCGCTCTCCTGTCAACAGAGCATCTTCACCAGAAGCACCTCAGTGGCTCTGCTGCACTGGTATGCAGCTGCTATAGTGTAGACATACCCTCAGAGTGTCACAGCTAAATACAAAGGTGGAACAGATTGTTAAGCATAAGGAGTTAACACATTTCAAGAGACCATTTAAGATGAAGCAGGCAGCTAACACTTCTGCAATCATAGGATGAAAGAGGGTTCATAGGTTATAGATTGTTGTAATGAGCCATAAATCCAGTTGTGGAATGATTGTTTTGTGAAAAGTGTTCACCCACGGGTAATATGGTGTTTGTGTCATTTTTCTGTGAGTTTATTCAAGAGCATAGTGATTGTCTCATTTCACCCACATAGTTGTTATTGGGGCATTTAGTGCAATGAATGTTGTGATAGGCATGCAACCTTATTTGCATCCTTAGTAGCTGTGACATATGGCCAGAAAGGGTTAAGCATCTTGCACGATAAGTGACTTTGTCAACAGGTTGGCACCCACCTCTCACGTAGTGCCCCCTTCTGGTTGGGCATGTCTATATTCTTTAGTTCTGGTGACCCCTTTCGGTGGTTCTCAAGTGGGTTTGTCAGTGACACAGCACTCCAGCTGAGTCACACTGTTTGCCTGTTAATCAGCACAAACTCCTTCCGGGGTATATGGTCCACCAGGGCCTGTCTTTCTCTAGCATTCCCTGGGCTTTGGTCTTTAAGTAGTTCAGTTCTGGTATGAGGCTGTATCGCCAGGGCTTCCTCCCTGGAGACAGTGTCTTCCTACAGCCCTCCCCAGGCTCAGTCCCTACTCAGTCCTAGCAATCAGCCAGGAGCTCCCTCAATGCTCCCCCAGGCCCTGCTGCTCTTCCAGGCAGCCAGGCCTGCAGTCCTTTCTTCTCCTGCTCCTAGCAGCAACTGACTACTGCTCTGCAGCTCTTTTTATATGGCCCTCTTGGGCCCTGATTGGCTGCAGGGGAAGTAGCCACTCTAGCCTGCTTGGAGGGCCTCTCCACTGTTCCTTCCCTGGGATGGGTGTGGCAGAACCCTGAGGCCTCCAGCAGGGGGCCTTTGGCCCTAGTCTATTCCATCACAGACCCAAATTCAACCATTAGGGACATATTGGTAGATGATGTTTGTGTTTGTGTGTGTTTACATTGTCATCAACCTTTAACAATATATATGTAATCAAACAGTTCCTGTCTATGCTGTATTCTGTTACTTCAGAGATCAAAAGGAGATCTTAACATTTAAATGAACTGTAAATGTAGTGATATCACTGTATTAATCTCTCTTTGAAGTATATAGCAAATCACCCGCAAATGGTAGAAAACAGGCAATTGCCTTATGTTAATGTGTAGCTAATTCCCAGTGATGCTTAGGAAACAGGTCTACTTCAGAGTCTCAATGATTGCTTATTGTTTGCCTAAGAACTCTGAGCTGTCAAGAGAAGGCCTGGAACCATATAAAAAATCTTTTGGTCCTGATCCTTTTAATCTCAGATCTGCTTGATACTTTATGCAGGGGAAGCTTAAGTCATAAGACTGAGCTCTCCGGTACCACCTGGATCAACCTGGATATGAACATTGGACTGAATCTATGGACTAATTCTAAGAACTCTCTTCAACTCTAAAGCTTACCATCATCTCATAACTGTACTCATGTCTGTATGTATACTGATCTTTTAACCAATATTCTCTCTTTTTAAATAAATTTTAGTTTAGTTAATAAGAATTGGTTGCAGAGTGTATTTGGGTAAGGTCTGAAACATTCATTAACCTGGGAAGGAATGTGTCTGATCCTTTGGAACTGGTAGAATTTTCTTATATATGATAAATAAGATTCTCAGTAATCCTCATCATATTTGACTAGACTGTCTGGGTGGAAGCCCAAGGCTGGGTTGCTATAAGGGAACTGTGTTTTAGTTTCTGTGTCACCAGTATGGTATTGTAGAAGCTATTTTGTGCTGGCTGGGTAAATCCAAGTATTGGACTATCCACCAGCTTTGGGGATTGTCTTCCCCACCCTTTACAGTTTGCCCTAATTGAGTAACCTCTGTATGGGCCGCCATGGGACCCCACAGTAGCCACTGCACATTTCTCTGCATTGATGAGTTAATGATTCCATTGACTCAGCCTTTGGCCCTTCAGAACACCCCAAAGAGCACAACAAAGGAAATAAATGACTGTAGTTAACTTACACACTATTTCCCCCTTTATCACTATATTAACTGCAGCCAGGGTCCATTTATTTATTACCTCGGAGCCAGCTAATGGCTCCTGCTGTTATGCCATTTTCCTGGTGATGCACAGGGAGCATTGCACAGAAACGATATACAGTCACCGGCCTATTCTGGCTGGATTTGATTTGAAGAAGTGTCCAGATTTTTATGCACTTGAGCTCCTGTAGGTAATTGTACTGAGAAATCAGTAAGCAGAGTTTCTTAACTGGTGCTTCATCACTCAATTCCTAACAACCATCCTTAGCACATGGATTTAACACGCTTAATTGTTTGGGGCTCCCAGCAGAAAAGAGAAGACCAAACAACTTCAGTTCTGCAACATCTCTCTCACACAAAGTATTGCCAAGCACTTAACAGGGTGAGTTACTCAAAAACTAACAAGAAGAAGAGGAAGAACAAGGGGGTTTGAGATGGAAAGTGACTCACTGGGGTGGATTTCAAGATAGATGGAGGCTGAGACAGAGAAATGGAGGCGCTGTTGGAATGGATGAAGTGCCACACTGTGGTAGCATGGATTACGCTGGAAGGCATGCAAAGGTAGGAGCAGAGTAGTGCTAGAGACATGTGTGATACAAGAGCCATCCTGAAAGTAGCAGGCAACATGGACACAGTCCATTGGATGGGGTAGGTGGGATGGTTCTCAGGGTACCCAGAACCATGAGTTGCTTTATTACCTCCTCCTTCCAGCAAGAGGGAGTTGTGCTTGTGGTAGCTGGGTGTCAGCTCCTTGGCACCACCAGCCCTTCAGTCAGTCAAATACTCTCCTCCGGGCTCTGCACAGCCATCCCTTGGGTACAGCGAATCGGGGCGACAGCTCTGGGCCCTGTGGGCCGCTGGTGTGATTGGCCGGCGCCGAGCGCAGTCGGTCCTAGAAGTGACAGATTTGTCACTTCTGCCCCAGGCCCAGCACCCCACTAGGGGCGGCCTTGGGGCTTTGTCAGCCCTTACTTTGCCTTGCAGGTTAACAATCGGTGCACCCCAAGCCCCTTTGAATTGTTCCCCTGTGATATCCGCCCTTGAAACTGACTACTCACAGAAAGGTCCAGTTTTAAACCACTGCTCCCGTAAACAACATAGCATTTGTGAGAACTTCTAATACAACAGAATGAGATTTAAGAAAGAATAAAGATTAATTAGAAACAAGAGGGGAGCGGTAGAAACAAGCAGAGTAGAAAACAAAAGTCATAACACACAAACCCGGGTCTCCACTTATCAATAGTTAGCTTCCCTAGCTAACAGATTTCCCCCTACTCTCAAAGTTCAGTCTGTTGCAGAGCTGGCTGGTTTCTCAGGAACCAGGATCCAAACATCCATCCAAGCACCCCTCTTTCCCCGCCAACAGGGGTTTTCTGCAGTGACTGGATCCAGAGTGCCTTTTCCTACACTCAGTTATATGGAAAAGTCTTTTGTTTCTATTCACAGGCAGGATGAATCCCACCTTGTAGAGTTGCTTTTCTACCTTTAAGTGGCTTTGATTGTTCATCCTTGCCTCTGACAATTTTCCATTGACTGTTCTGGGATGTGGCCAGGGTAGACTACAGAATTGTGCATTACCTTGCTGACTGACCAGGTAGGGGTAACAATTCCCTCTTGCCTGAAAGGGTCATCACATTTGAGACACATTGCCTCTAATCGACTAATTCTACTTCAAGTCCATAAAGCGTGCTTTCAATATAAATTCATTATTTCTTAAATGTTACCCGTACATACATCTCACAAGGATTATGGGTCTTGACAAGTGACAAGCTTTCTGTAGATCCCTTACATGTCACAGGACATTTATCCCTACAGAATAAGACATGTGTTTGGTGTAGTGAGTTTATATCAGGTCCAAAAGCGAGAGCTGTTTGCAAAGAACTGGGCACCCCTTGCCAAGGGGTCTGGGTCACAGTGCTATACTTGGGCTCATGAGACCAACTTTTCTGTTCCCTGCTCTGCTTTCTGTGTGACCTTGGGTAAGTCACTAGGTTTCCTATTGTCTCAGTCCCCATCCCTCGCTGTAAAGTGGGGATAATAGCATTTTCCTGCCCCACTGGGGTGTTGTGAGGATAAATACTTTAAAGACTGAATTGCTCAGATACTATATTGACAAGAGCCATGTAAATACCTGAAATAGGCAGCTAGAGGGAGAGGTGTTGCATGCAAGGTGCTACTGGGTATGTGTGGATAAGTTAGTGGGTAGAGTGGGGCCAGTCCACAGCATGCTTTGAAAAGTAGGAGTATGGCTGAGATACCTAGGAAGCCAGCAGAGGTGGGGGAGGGCTGAATCACTGTCTATAGCAGGGGTGGACAAACTTACTGACCCACCGAGCTGCATATGACAATCTCCAGAAGTTCCAGAGCAGGGATGCCCCTGCCGGGGCTTGGAGCTTCAGCCCCATGGGAGGCACGTGATAGGGCTCAGGGCTTCAGCCTTGCTCTTGCAGAAACCTCGAGCCCCAGCAGGTGCACCCTGCAAGGCTGAAGCCCTGAACCCCCCAATCCCTGCTGTGCAGAAGCCCCATCCCCACCACCCCACTGGAAGGCAGAGGTCCCAAGCTCTCCCCCCAAGTCTGCTGAATGGAGAATGGATGGGGAGTGGAGGACCTCCGCAAGCCACACTTTAATGGTAAAAAAGCCACAGGTAGCTTGCAAGCCAGTTTGGCCATCCCTGGTCTATAGCTGGAGATTAGCTTGGCAGTAGTCTATATTACCCTCTAAGTATATTCATCACAATGCACATTCCCTAGTCTCTGAATCCCTTCTCTGCTTTGCAGGCACTTGGTAGATGCTGGGCCTGAGAAATCAGAAATAAAATGTAAAATGTCATAGGTTTATTCCCCACTTTGAACTTTAGCGTTCACAAGATGGGGACCTGCATGGACTCCTCTAAACTAAAATCCTAGTTTAGATCTGGTTCTCGCTGCCACCAGTCAAGTTTTAAGTGTCTGACACACTCCCTGTTCCCCCAAAACTTCCCTGGGGAACACAGATCCAAACACCTTGAATCTCAGCACAAAGGGAAATAATCCATTTCCCCCACCTTCTTCCCCCTCCCCTTGTCCTTGGGAGAGATACCTTGATTCAAACTCCTTGAATCAAACAAAGAGGGATTCACTTTTCCCCCTCCCCTTCCCCTGAAAATCCAAACAAGGGAAGAAATCAATCAAGTTCTAAAAAGAAAAGATTTTATTAAAAGAAAGAAAGAAAGTACACTATCTCTATAATACCAGGATGAAAAAATATTACAGGGTCTGACATATAAACTTGGAGAGACTTCCCCCTCCCTCCTCCTCAGAATAATCAAAGTAACAGCAAACAGAAATAAAGAATTTATCCAGCAACACACAATTGCAAATGTAGAAATAAACTTATAATACTAGTACGCCTTTCTAATACTCACTAGAATGAATAGATGAAAAATACTGCAGAAACCTGGGAGGACTTGATTAAGATGTCTGGACTCCCTTAGCTCCAAAGAGAGACTCAACTCAAAACAAAGAAACACAGAGAAAAAACTTCCCTCCACAGAGATTTGAAATGATCTTGTCCCTTGATTGGTCCTCTGGTCAGGTGTTCATCAGGTTACTGAGCTTGTTAACCCTTTACAGGTAAAAGAGACCTTAACCCTGATCTGTTTATTTATGACAAAAAGCTTATGTACTCAGTCTGTTACTAAATAGAGCACAGCTCTATCTGGAATAATAAACTCGCCTGCAACCAAATTACATACAGAAACAAAGGAAAGAATGTGTTTTCCTAACAGCATCAGTTAGTTAAAATCATTGCAACACTCCAGCTGATAAACTGGATGAAAACGCCTCCCCATCTCTCTCTCTCAGGGGGCAATTTTCCAAAGTTAGGGGCTTGGCGAGGAGGCCCAAGATCTGGAACTCCACTCAGATCAAGGGTAATTCCAGGGAGGTTAATGGAATTACACCAGTGCAAAACTGGCACAAGTGAGAGGAGAATCAGGCCCAAGATTTTTTAAATTATTCCTCAACAAGTAATTTTTAAAAAGGAATTTGCTCAGTTGTGAAGTAGATAATGGGGGCAGTAAACTTTGGTGGCAATTTTAGAATCTTTCTCCCCTTTATTTAGCTAACCTCTGCAAAGCCCTATGATTTACTCTTAGAGTTTGTCTTCACTGGAGATTAGTTTCCTTCAGAGCGTGTTTTGTGTCTACGTCTTGGGGTCAGTTTGGGAATCCCTCACTCCCACGGACGAGCAGTTACTCACATAAGTAGTGCCAGTGAAGTCATTGAGACTACTCATGTGAGTAAATGCACATCACTGGGAGTCAGGAGGTTTCAATTAGCCACTTTTAAACTGAGGTGGGTCCAGAGTGGTATCATGGATCTGAATCCTCTGCACTTTGGGGAAATCTGGACTGAGTTCTGATCTCTCCAACTTGGGCCGCTCTCTAAAATGAGACAGACCTGAACCCGGTCTTCAGAATTCCTCAAATTTGAGGAAGTCCAACTTCAGATCTAGTTCTGGCTCCCAGTATAATGAACTGTGGCTGCTTGTACACAGATACCACGGTCATAAGTGGGAATCAAGCCTGTGGGCTTCAGTACAGCAGTAATGTGTCTGTTCTGATGCTCCAGTGTTTGATTGCCGTTGAGAACCAGGGTGCCTGTCTGTACTCACAGCCCCAGTTTGGTACAAAATGCTACATTAGATGAGACTTGAACACCTGCGAACACCACTCTACACTAACTAACAGAAGAAATACGTAATACATTAGGACTCAGTACTTGTAATCATGCCAGCCTCTTGTTGCTAGTCTGAATTACTAATGACCCACTACTTACTCACCTTTAGCTCAAGTAGTAAGGATGTGCACTTTTGGTACTGACAGTCCCAGGTTTGATTCTACTACCCGTAGTTAAGCAGCCACAGGTCAGTACATGAAGTTTGCAGCTTGGTCCCATCCCTACCTGTACATGATGTTTCAAATATTACTCTGTGTCCTAAATGAGTGCTGCATCACTGCAGAGGGAGAACTAACTAGCTAAATAGGATTATCCCTTGGCCCTGAAGGTACATTAGATACGCAATACCTGTGATGTATCTGGCTTTTAGAGCTGCATATTTCTGTCTGCTTTGTGTAATGTATTGGAATGAGTGACATTTTCCCACGAGTGGAACATTTACAGTATACTCTCATTCCTCCAGAGCCCTATTATCTAAACCTCTGCATTATCCGAGTCCTTTCCTTGTCCCCCAGGATGAGAGGTGCACCCTCTTCAGCATTTGGATAATGCGGAGGTTTGGATAATAGAGCAATAACACTCAGCCAGGACTGCGAGGAGGAGGAGGAGGAGACGACAACCCTGGCAACAAGGGAGGCCAGTCTGATGATGAATGGTACCTGCAGCAGTGCAGGGAGCCCTTCGCAGTTCCACCGTCATGGGAGTGAGCCAGCAGGGCCATGCCAATGGGGAAGCAGAGGGCTCCCTGTGCTGTCAGTGGGCCAGTGACAGCAGATCCCTGCAGGTACAAGGAAGGATACAGGCCTGCTGGGGGCAGGGCAGAACAGAGTCCAGAGCAGAGCCAGAGCAGCCCCCACCCCTTGCACCTGTAGGGATTGGTTGTCACCAACCCTGCAGCAGTGCAGGGAGCCCTCTGCAGACCTGCCATCACGGGAGTGAGTGACAGAGCAGAGATCCCCAGCCAGGACTGAGAGGAGGAGATCCTAGCCACAGGGATGGCCACCGCACTGCCACATGGCTCCTTCCTTCACGATTATTCAAACTCCCGACCATCCAAATAAATTCCACAACTCCCATGCTATTCAGATAATGGGGAGTACATAGTAGTAAGTTACAGGGTGTTCATGTAACGTTCATCCTTCTCGTTGGTAATGCAGCTAGGCAGACTCACAGCCCCTCACTAATGGCACACTTCACATTAAGCTCTTGGCCTCCTTCTATTCTCACTGAGTTCAATAGCAAAACTTCCATTGACTTCAGTGGCGCCAGCATCAGACCCGTATGTTTATATTTTTAGCATCCAGATTTCATCTAATCAAACTAAGTAATCAACATTAAATGCAAAGAAACTGATTTGACTATTTAGTCAAAGTTCCATTTAATATTTAATTGAGTTTATTAAAGAACATAATGAAATCAACACAGCCCAACTAATTCAACTTTGTGTTTTGTTTAAAAAACAAACAGTGACTCACTTCTCTCCTTGCTGCTTCCTCAGGCTCATCCACCAGGCACAGCCTGGCCCTTCCCCCTTCACCTCTCACTCTGCAGAATCCCTCTCTGACACTAAGGCATAAGTGCTGACTCCATGAGTGCTCCAGGGCTGGAGCACCCATGGAAAAAAGTTAGTAGGTGCTTAGCATCCACTGGCAGCCAGCTCCCTACTCCTCACTTCTCACCCACCTGCTGATCAGCCCCTCCCCCTCTCTCCCTCCCAGCCCCTACTGCCCCCCACAATCAGCTGTTTCACAGCATGCAGGAGGCTCTCGGAGGGAGAGGGAAGAGTGGGGAATGGGTGAAACTAGGTGGAGAGAGGCAGGGCAGGTGTTTCATGGAACGGATGAGGTGGGGGTATGGCCTGAGGTTGAGAACCCCTGGGGCCCAGAGGAAGCCAGCACATATGCCCTCTGATGCCCCTATAGCCCCTTAACATGGAGACCTCTGTTCCCAACTGTAAGTGATTTGGCCACTCCCAGCACCTGCTCATGGCCAAAGTGCCTCTGCAGTGCCCTGCTCTTTATCCCTCTGGATCCCCAATTTTCAACTGATGACCCCCACTCCTTACCCTGTTCTTCCTTAGTTGCCCCCATGCTCATTTGAACCCCAGGTTCAGTAGCTCCTCCCCCAAGGCTAGGAGAGGGGCCTTTAGATGCAGTGGGGCTTGTGCCAGCCCACCTCCCAGAATTCAGCAAGGCCCTGCCCTTTATCCTCCCTCTTCCAGGGCTTTTACACAGACTCCACGCTTGCTCATCCCATCCCCACTCTTATTGGATCAGAGCTTATTCACACTCAAAAGTAAAACTCAAAGGCCCAGAAGTGTGTCCCAGGGCATGGCTCTTACCTCAGAGCCTGGACAAGCAAGACAGTTCCATCACAGTCCTCTTATCAGTCTTAGGGGGTGAACCACTCTGGGATTCAGCTAACCTGCTCAGAACTAAGTCCCTTACTGACTTCCCAGCATCAGTTCCAGTCAAGAACTACTTCAGCTCCCTGCCTGAGGTTCCCTCCCCACACCAGGTGTTTGTGGTTTGCTCATTTTAGCAACCCCGCTCCAGGCTTCAGTCTCCTGCAGCCAATTCCCTTACTCCCTTTGCTCACTCACGTTGACCCTAGCAGGATTTTGGATTGAGCTGGGTAGGAATGGGAAAGCAGCAGCTGGCTAAAATACATTGTTTGGGAGTCTGTTAAAAAGTGGAGATTGCAACAAACCTGTCTCTGGACCAAGAGTGATCAGTGAGGCGGTGCTGCTTGCTGGTCTGAAACCAATTTAGTTTAGTGAGTCAGAGCACTGGATTACTAGGCAGGGTACTTCATTGCTTTTAGTCAATCAATAAGCTTTGCAAATACTCCCACTTTAAACATCACTTTCTTTCAAACAACTGATTGTTTGAAAGCCCGTTACCTTCAGACCTTGCTTCTGGATTGGCCACATGAGGCCTGTTCTAGCTTTAAGGGCTGCAATCTTTGTTTTGCTTCACTATCCTCCTCTTTGTGCCTGCCTGGAGCTCATCTGGCTCAATCAATTTTTTTTTTGTTATCAATAATTAATTTGGAGGCTTGGTGGCTGATCCACAAAAATGCTCCCCAGAATTTATTTCAGGTCAACCCAAAGGAACAAATTTTTTTTCTTTCCAAAACAACTAAAAAAAAGTTTGTTGCAGGCTGAACTAAACATTTGAGTTGAAACTAAACATTTTTGGTTATTTTTACTCCTTTTTTTTTTTAGCTAAATTTCAAAAAGAAACTATTTCAAAACAAGAAGTCAAAACATGTCATTTCAAAACTATTAAAATGTTTTGTTTTGACTGTTTCTAAATTTTGCCTTTGGCCAAAACAATTTGCTGAATTTGACTTGACACTACATTTTTTTCAGCGAATATACTATTGCTGGGGAAAAAAGTCACTCAGCTCTAGTCCTGACCTTTGGGGTCGTGAAATATGTTTCATTGCTATATTCACTATTATGATGCTCTACTGTATGATTCATAGGAACCGTATGGCACACTGTGCTGTTATATCAGGGGAATTCATTTTAGTGCTCAAAAAGAGAGGGGCTAAGAGTAGCACAAAGAACCAGGCATAAGGTCTGTGTAAACTCCACCCCCTTACCATACATATCCACGTCCCCTGGGGACCACCATCTCAGACAGGGAGTCTTGAGTATGACATCATTCCTGCCTCTCTGAACGTGGTATCACATTCCTGGCCCCATTCCCAGTATTGACAACCCCAAGTGTTCAAAAATCATGAGCCAGGCCCTCAAATCCGGAGATTGCTTTAAAATAATTAGATTTTAAAAAGGGGAGGGGTTGTTTTCCAGTTTACGGTGCACTTGAATTGGGGTTTCAAGCTTTTCTCCCCAATCGTGAGAGCTAGAATTTAAATAAAAGAAAGCTGAGGTTTTCATGCAATCTCTTGATTCCAGCAGCTGGAGCCTTAAGAAACACATCAAATATTGCAAGATATCCAGAGTTGGTATCACAGCCAGCACGGCCTTTCTGGGCAACTGACAGTGACACCATGTTCAGAGAAGCAGGAATGATGCCACACTCAGGACTCTGTCTGAGCTGGGAGTGAGAAATTCTCCAGCTGATGTGGAGTATATATGGGGAGAGGGGTTACACAGCTGCTATGCCTGGTTCTTGGCTACTGCTGTTAGCCCCTCCCTTTCTGAGCACTAAAATAAAGTTCCCTGATGTAAGAAGCATTGTTTGCCACACAATTTATAATAATCATATCGTCTAGCATAAAATCTTCTCAGATTAAGTTTCTGTTAATTATATGCCTCTCGTGAGACATCAGTCCACAGAAAAGAGACTCGTTGCTTTCTGGAGTGTGCGGCTCTGCCCTTCACACTTTTTTGCCTAGACAGGATGACTGGGAGATGTTTCTCTTTGAGAAATATGAATAAGGCACCTGATCCCTTGAGATGCAAGAGAGCTCAGTGGACACAGAAGATTGTATTCTTTCCACTTGTTTTGAAAACCGCGCATATTTGTTGGGGGGGGAGGGGCAGGGGAGGAAGTTAGGCACACACCTATATTTTCACATTATTGGAGGGCATATGGACCAGGGGCTAGTGCAAGGAACGAAGGCGTGTGACATGGCAGACACTTAAAAATATTGGTACTAAGCAATCCAAATTGTAATATGCAGTATTTTAAATATAGCAGTGGGGTTTTGAACCTCCAGGAGCACTGAAATAGTTGAAGAACTTCAAAAATATTCCCCCAGGACAATAAAACAGAATTGCATACACAGCAAGACACCTATACAGCGAGAACAAAATCCCCCTGCCTGAAGAGGTCTATGCTGTTGGAGATGTGAAATGGATGTTGGATTGCAGCTCAAAACTGCTTTGATGGAGGTAAACAATGATCCACCAGAGTAGTCTATTCCCTATTCACAGCCCTTTCAATAACTGTCAGACCTAACCACAGCACCCGATATGACACCCTGCAGCTCCCTAGGTCAAATTCTGTCCTGATATAAGCAGTTATAACTCCACTGGTTCTCTCGGAATTCTGCCTGATTACACTAGGTCTGAATTTGGCCCCGTGACTGAAATGTCTCGTCCATGAATATTTTCTGCTTCAGATACAAGCTCTGTGACAGCAACATCATGGGTTATTGGCAGATAAATTAGTTAAAGCTTAGTCCTGTCAAAACAGCCTAGATAAGGAGACTTGAATGAAGCCTATTGTGCAAAACTGAACTTGTCTATGTGGGAGCTCTACTGGAATAAGATGGATCTGCTCATGGATAGTAGTTTTTTTCTACGGAGCTGGTGAAGCTGCTTAGCTGGAAACGTGTGTTTTGGATACCAAGAGTCCTGAGCTCATATTGCTTCTGCTTTGATTTGTATAATACGTGTTATGGGTGGAGGGAAGTGACTTGGATAAATGTCAGAGCTAGCTAATCCCTTTGCTCAAAGAGTTGAAAGTTTCTGATTCACTTCCTAAAGAAAATCCAGGCCCCTGTGCACTTCCTGGTTCTAGCAGAAGCTCTGATAATGAAATACCACAATGTGACCTTTTTGTCTCAGGAAAGATGAGAAAAACCTGTCCCTATGAGATTTCTGAACTGGATTTCAAAACCATAGTGGTTCAAAATAAACATGGAATCAAAACTCCAGAGTGTTTTGAGCTTTGGTCATCCCTAATGGCAAGACTTAACAGATAGGCCAGGGGTCCCCAATGCGGTGCCCGCGGGCGCCATGGCACCAGTGAGGGCATCTAAATGCGCCCGCGTCCTGGCCGGCAGTCGAGCATCTGCTGAAATGCCGCCGAATTTCGGCGGCATTTCGGCAGCGACGCCTCTCGATGACGCCGCTTGCTGCTGACAAGCGGCATCATCGAGAGGCGTCGCCGCCGAAAGTCGGCGGCATTTTGGCAGATGCTCAACCGCTGCCACAGTCCTTCATCTGGCGCCCGCCAGACGAACAGTTTGGGGACCACTGAGATAGGCTGAGGAGCAGGTGCAAAAAGCTTGACATTCATTCATTAATGTAATTATAAAATATATAGACTAACAGACATATTGGAGCATGAGCTTTCATGGATCCAACAAAGTGGGTATTCATCCACGAAAGCTCATGCTCCAATACGTCTGTTAGTCTAAACTATTGTTGTATGTAAAGTAAATAAGGTTTTTAAAATATTTAAGAAGCTTCATTTAAAATTAAATTAAAATGCAGAGCCCCCCCAGACTGGTGGTCAGGACCCGGGCAGTGTGAGTGCTACTGAAAATCAGCTCGTGTGCCACCTTCGGCACACATGCCATAGGTTGCCTACCCCTGCAATAGACATCTCAGCCTCCTGATTCACTCTCTCTGAACAGGTAAGTTTCTATGGTGTCTGATTGCAGCCTATTCACTTGTTCACACTTCTGAAGACTGAATGGTTCAGACTGTTCTGTGACACTACAAAGATCATTCAAGTAACAGACTGAAACCTATGTTGACTTTATAGGCATAGGTGCTGGAACTAGGGGTGCTGGGGTGCTGCCGCATCCCATGGCTTGAAGTGGTTTCCATCATATACAGGGTTTACAGTTACAATGTCTCGTAGCATCCTCACTTATCAAATTGTTTCAGCATCCCTGGGTATAGGCCCTGGCTGTGTGACAGAAGTCAACATGCCCTGCAACAGGATTACAGAACCCAAGACATAGATGCAGGACGAATTGTTAAGAGCATGAACAAACACGTTATGAGATCTCAGGGCACATTACTGAAGTGAAGTTTAGTGTTTCTGGGAAGTACTAGGCTCACAGCTCCCGAAAGAGAGTCCAGTGCAGCTTCTCCATCGGCATAGTTAATCCATCTTTGTGAGAGGCAGAAGCTATGTCAACAAGAGAAGCCTTCCCGTCAACATAGCGCTGTCTTCAGCAGGGGTTAGGTTGGTATAAATGTCTCTCTCAGGGGTGTGGATTTTTTCACTGTAAGTTATAGCTGTGACGGGTTGGATCACAGAACCCCCATAGGGAGCTGCCACCCAATGTGCCAAGACTACGTCTACCCCTGCCAGCTTGGGGCCCCAGCACCCTGTCTTGCTGAGCCAGACACTCCCGTCTGCTCCAACAAAGACCCAGGATCTGAATTATTTGCCCCAAAGCTGCAGGTTTACCTGAAAGCAGCTCACAGAAGTGTTCCTGTCTTTAACACTCAGATGCCTAACTCCCAATGGGGTCTAAACCCAAATAAATCCGTTTTACCCTGCATAAAGCTTATACAGGGTAAACTCATAAATTGTTCGCCCTCTAGAACACTAATAGAGAGATATGCACAGTTGTTTGCTCCCCCAGGTATTAATACATACTCTGAGTTAATTAATAAGTAAAAAGTGATTTTATTAAATACAGAAAGTAGGATTTAAGTGGTTCCAAGTAGTAACAGACAGAACAAAGTAAGTCACCAAGCAAAATAAAATAAAATGCGCAAATCTATGTCTAATCAAACTGAATACAGATAATCTCACCCTTACAGATGCTTCAGTAAGTTTTTTCCTCAGACTGGACACCTTCCAGGCCTGGGCACAATTCTTTCCCCTGGTACAGCTCTTGTTCCAGCTCAGGTGGTAGCTAGGGGATTCTTCATGATGGCTCCTCTCCTCCCTTTGTTCTGTTTCACCCCTTTATATATCTTTGGCATAAGGCGGGAATCCTTTGTCCCTCTCTGGGTTCCCACCCCTTTCTTCTCAATGGAAAGACACCAGGTTAAAGATGGATTCCAGTTCATGTGACATGATTACATGTCACTGCAAGACTTCATTGCTCACTTGCCAGCACACAGGTATATAGGAAGACTTACAGGTAAAAAACAGCCATCTGCAGACAATTGTCCTCGTTAATGGGAGTCATTAAGATTCCAAACCACCATTAATGGCCCACACTTTGCATAATTACAATAGGCCCTCAGAGTTATATTTCATATTTCTAGTTTCAGATACAAGAGTAGTACATTTATACAAATAGGATGATCACATTCAGTAGATTATAAGTTTTCTAATGATACCTTACAAGAGACCTTTTGCATGAAGCATATTCCAGTTACATTATATTCACTCATTAGCATATTTTTATAAAACCATATAGATTGCAACATCACAATAGCAATGTGAGTTTATAGCGTAGACCTAGCCTCAGCTCTGGGCCTCTCTGTGGAGATTGTTACCAAGAGGCTCAGCTACTGCTGAAGGGGGAGGGAGATTTTTGTAACACAGGAACCTATTCCCAGAGAATTGGACTGAGACCCTCAGATTACTTCTCAGAGGCTGCAACCAGCAGATGGTAAGAGTAGGAATGGTCAAAAACATTTCTGTCAAAACTGCTTTTTGATGGAAAAATTGGGATTTTGACTAAATGAAATTTTCTGTGGCATGTGCTTTCTTTCTGAAGAAAATTTCATCTTGTCAAAAAATGCAAAACCTGAAAATTTTTGGCCAAAACCCGATGCTTTCAATCAAAAACTATTTCAGCTTGGGGGCTTTCTGACTTTTGATGAAAAGTCAAAATTTCCAGAAGAAAAATTCCTATTTTCCAACCAGATCTGGGTAATAGAGAGGCTACCTTTTGCAGCAATGTGATTTCATGACTCAGAATATCTCCTCCAACAAAAGATGTACTCGTGGATATTTTTTTCCCCTGAAGCACTTTTCAACTCTTTTGTGTCAGACATCGAAGCAACTGTTCCTTATTATCATGCTCTTCAGATTCCAGTTTGAACACTTGTAACCAGCGGTAAAGTCACAACAGCATTTCTATTTTCTGGTTGAAAATATCTGCTTCCTTTTATTCTAACACAGTCAATAATCAAGGATGTTTGTGGGCTTTGAAGACCAGGGCATTGCGTCATGAGCAACAGACTGATTAAATCAATCAGGGGGAAATAAATTTCCATCATTCACCTACAGTTCTTGTGACCAGTGAACATTCATTTCATTAGCTGTGCTAACTGATTCACAAGGCAGGGGACTAAATGACTGACCATGGAGGTAAGAATAAAAGTGCTTAATCAGTGCACCAGAATAAAGAAGCACATTTGGGGAGTATGCATTGGATACAGATTAATTTCTATGGGACCATGAAAAAACAGATGGAAAAGATCCTTTTGGTCATTTCTAGTCATTACTTCCCAAAAGCACTTCCTATTAAGGCAGAATTTTTCCCTAGACTTTATTCTCCAGCATTTTGTTTTCCAACTCACTCTCTACGGCTCCTGCTAACCAATGATAGGTGCAGGGCCATCTCTACAGTTTTCGCCGCCCCAAGCAGCGCACCGAATTGCCGCCCTGGGCGGCAGGGGCAGTCCGTGTGCCCTTAGGGCGGCAGGCGCGTTTCCGCGGTGGCGGCAATTCGGCGGCAGCTTCTATGTTTAGCTGAAGCCACCCCGGACAGCTAAACAAAGAAGCTGCCGCCGAATTGCCACCGCTGTGGAAACGCGCCTACCGCCCTAAAAGCACACAGACTGCCCACCCCCCCCCCGCCCGCGGCGGCAATTCGGTGCGCTGCTTGGGAGCAAAACAAGGGGGACTGCTGCCCCTTGCAGATTGCCGCCCCAAGCACCAGCTTGGAGCCGGCCCTGGATAGGTGAACAAAGTAGCATCCTGATGCTGTAAACCCTTAGCCTTTTATGTTGCTCTTTCCTATGAGTAGCCCTTCAATGACCACACAATGCTTGAGTGTGCTATGCAGTATAAACTCATGCAAACCATGTCTTCTCCGGATGCATTTCTACTGATTGTTTTAGTGGAACTTGCCAACGGATGCTAATTATCTTTCACAGTAGAACCTCAGAGTTACGAACACCTTGGAAGTGGAAGCTTGTTTCTGACTGTGAAATGTTTGTGGAACATTTCAGTGACTTACCTACAAAACTGTTTAGTTATTTTCTGGATGTAAAGTATATTAGGCTCTGTCTATACTGGCAAGTTTCTGCGCAGCAAAGCAGATTTCTGCGCTGTAACTCCCGAGGAGTACACACTGCCAAGCCACTTAGTGCACAGAAACTGCACAGTAGCAGCGCTGTAAAAAAACCACCCCAACAAGAGGCGTAGAGCTTTCTGCACTAGGGCTACAGCGCCATGGTGCCAGTGTAGACACCCTGGTCGATTACAGCAGAGACTGGCCTCCGGGAGGTGTCCCACAATGCCTGTTCTTGCCTCTCTGGTCATCGGTTTGAACTCTACTGCCCTGCCCTCAGGTGACCAACCATCAGCCCACCCTGTAAATTCCTTGGGAATTTTGAAAGTCCCCTTCCTGTTTGCTTGGTGACGTGTGCAGTGGTCTCAGTGCATCTTTCCAAGTGACCATGCCTGTTCCATGCACCAGGTAATCCCCAACTTGGAGAAATGCCGAGCTGCTGGACCTCATCAGCATTTGGGGAAAGGAGGCTGTCCAGTCCCAGCTGTGCTCCCGCCATAGGAATTATGATACCTATGGACAGATTTCATGATGCATGACAGAAAGGGGCCATGACTGGAACACACTGCAGTGCAGGGTCAAAGTGAAGGAGCTGCGGAACACCTACCACAAGGCGCAGGAGCCCACAAACTACTGGTACTAGAAAGAGCTGGACGCAATACTCGGCGGTGACCCCACCTCCACTGCCAAGACCACTGTGGATACTTCAGTGGCTTGCATGTCTGTCGAGAGTGGACCGAGCCAGGAGGAGGAAATCTTGGACGAGGATGTGGAGGAGGAGGGAGACCCAGAGGCAGAGGATGACTCAGAGGCCAGAGATGCATGCAGCCAGGAGTTCTTCTCTACCCTGGAGGAGGCTAGCCAGTCACAGCTATCAGATCTCGGCGAAGCGCAAACAGAAGATTGGCAGAGGCCCTGGAGGTTTTTCGCCTTCCTCTGCAGCATGGGGCACGGGTCACTTGCTGGAGGATTCTCTGTAGCTTGAGGTCTTCAAACCACAATTTGGGGACTTCAATAACTCAGACATAGGTTAGGGGTTTGTTACAGAAGTAGATGGGTGAGATTCTGTGGCCTGCATTGTGCAGGAGATCAGACTAGATGATCATAATGGTCCCTTCTGACCTTAAAGTCTATGAGTCTATGAGAAGAGGAGGCCCCTGGTAAGTGGCTTTGATTTTGGAAATTGCTGAAGTGAGTTGTTGGGAGCAGGAGGGTTGCAGGAAGCAGGCTTGTGTCTGTATGATGCACGTATCACCATATGCCTAGTCTGAGCGATGGATTGATTGACTGTTGATTGACTCCCTCACTTCACGGGAATCTGCCTCAGAGATCTTTAGGAAACTCTCAAGGAGATACTGGGCAATCTGCTGCCACAGGTTCTTTGGCAGAGCTACTTTGTTTCTTGCTCCATTAACGGTAACTTTCCCGTGCCACTGTGCCGTCACGGGTGGGGAAACCACTGCTGCACACATAGGCGCTAGGGTGGAAGCCGCAGACTTGGAGAAGACCCTCCCTTGATTTCCTGCTCACCCTCGTTCCATAATGATCACATCCTGTGGAAAGTGTGGGGACAAGAATGATTATCAGGCCCCCCCTACAGTGCTGGCTCTCCCCAAGAGCCACGTGCCCAGTGTGCAGCAGGGTCCGGGAAGAGTGATTTACCCTGCCCCTGCGGCTACTCACCATTTTGGAGGTCTTGTGGCTCATGTGTGTTTGCCTGGTGTAGAACTGATAAATGAAATTGTTCATAAGTAAAGTTTTATAAATGAAACAACATTCATTCATAAAACTGGTTACCCCAATAACTGGCTAATTGACAATTAAGATGTTTGTTAAGAGCCATAGCTGTTCAGCCAGCTGCCCTTGTAAATTTCACTTTCAATCCAATTGCTGCTTAAATCACTGAAATTTGCACTGTTTCAACATTGTAACTTCTGCTCACTGTTTGCCATTCATTATACTTGTCTACATTGTAGCTTCTGTTCACTCTTTGCCATTCCTTACACTTGTCCATATTGTAACTCAAACTCCATTTTAAAATGCTCACTCCATTTTGTAAAAGCCTGCTGCAACCTTCATTTTCAAAACCCTAATGCAGTGGTTCCCAAACTTGTTACACCGCTTGTGCAGGGAAAGCCCCTGGCGGGCTAGGCCGGTTTGTGTACCTGCCGCATCTGCCGTTTCAGCCGATCGCAGCTCCCAGTGGCCGCGGTTCGCCGATCGAGGCCAATGGGAGCTTTCCCTGCACAAGCGGCAGAACAAGTTTGGGAACCACTGCCCTAATGTAATCTTATTAGTTTAGTTTAAATGTGTGAATGAGGTATGTATGGATGATGAAATCAACCTCCAGCACCAGCCTGTCCTGATGAAATAAAGTTCAAACACCAACGGCTGAAGATGCAGACAACAGCCCTAACAAAGTAAGAAGAGTCCACCCTAAAAGAACAAAGGTACAATAGAAGGTGGACCAAAGCCTGGTCCGAGGCTGAAAGTCATGTCTGCAACTGACAGATGATCAATCACACCGAACCCAGAAGCAGCGTGACACAGCAAGACCTATAGACTCTTGATTCAAAATAAAAGCCTATAAAAAAGATGAGTGAGATGGAAGACTTTGTGCAGGTAACATTCTGCTGCCAACATGGGAGGGCAGACCCAGCCCTTCCTTGTGCCCGGCTTTCCTGGCCAGTTAGCCACCACAAGCTACGAACCCAAGCTGCAAAATCAAGCCACGGACTCAAGCTACGTTCAGGACAGGTAACTATCCAGCAGCTGCAGAACATTAATTATTGGTCATAAATCAAATTGTGTTATCATAATAAACGTGGCATCTTTTCCTTGTCCCCTGAAACGACCCTGGGTAGTTTTGTCTGCATAACACTGGGGTCAGCCAGTTAGTGACAGGTATGTGAATAGTCGCTGTGTTTTAAACCACTGAATCAGTGTTCTGTGCGTTGCAAACAATACTGCTTCTGTAACATGTTGCGTTTAAACTCCACAGAGATGACCTTGGGAGCCCAGCCTCCCTCTTTGTTATCGGCAGCTGAACGGCTGCACAGAATTAGAAAGCAGCCAAGAAGAACTAAGGAGGACTTTCTGTGTGATGTTATGATGCACTCCGCGGCCGAGAAACAGGAATTGAAGGAGTGGCGGGACAGTGAGAAGAGGAACCAAAAGGAGAACGAATGCCAGAATGAAGCCACGGAGCATCTCTAAAAAGTTATGGCATGCTAAGCGGACATGCTCCAGACGCTACTAGCACTGCAAACTGAGCAGCTCTGTGCTCGCCCTCCCCTTCAGCTGCTGTCGCAAAACTCTTTCCCATGCTCCCTCCAGACTCCACCAACACACTCTTATCAACCTCCTGGCTCCAGTCTAGTCCACTCCTCCCCCCTCACAGTCCACCACTGTGGACTCCCACTACTCACTGCACTCAACACCCATTCCTCTGCAGTTTGGTCCTGCTGAAGAACAGTACCCACTGCATTGTACTCCAAAGGAGAAGGTTGGATATGATCCCTGGACATACACAAATCTTTAGCCGTCCCAGGACCCCACCTCCTCCTGGGACCTTCTCTTCCCCCATCCCCCTCACTGCTGATTTTTTTTTGTTTGACTCTCTCCTCCGATTGTTGTTTTTTAATAAAAGAATTGTGTTGGTTTGAAATCTTTATTCTATTAATTAAAAGCAAACAGAGCCCTGCAAAGCAATAGACAATTATGTTAAACCTTCATATTGCATCATCTGCACCAATCACAATCACCTCCTAGCATTACAAGCACTGCAATCCTGAGCATAGCAACAAATAAAAGTGGCTCTAAGCTTCAAATTGCTGCCTCAAGGCATTCTTGATCCTTATGGCCCCATGCTGTGCCCCTATAATAGCCCTGGTCTCTGGCTGTTCAAACTCAGCCTCCAGGCACTGAGCCTCTGTGGTCAAGCCATGAGTGAAGCTATCACCCTTCCCTTCACAAATATTATGGAGCATACAGCACATGGCTGTAAGCATAGGAATATTGTCATGGGCCAGGTCCAGCTTCCCATATAGGCAGCGCCAGCGGGCCTTTAAATGACCAAAAGCACACTCAACAGTCATTCTGCACTTGCTCAGTCTGTTGTTGAACCCATTCTTGCTGCTCTCAAGTTGGCCCATGTATGGCTTCATAAGCCATGGCATTAAGGGGTAGGCAGGGTCTCCCAGGATCACAATGGGCATTTCGACTTTCCCTACGGTGATCTTCTGGTCCAGGAAGGAAGTCCCTCCTTGCAGCTTCCTGAATAGGCTAGTGTTCCGAAAGAGGCATGCGTCATGCATCTTTCCAGACCAGCCTGCGTTAATATCTGTGAAGAGCCCATGGTGATCCACAAGCGCCTGGAGAACCATTGAGAAATACTCCTTCTGATTAATGTACTTGGTGGCTAGGTGGTCTGGTGCCAGAATTGGAAGGTGTATGCCATCTATCGCCCCACTGCAGTTAGGGAAGCCCATTTGTGCAAAGTCATCCACAATGTCACGCACGTTGCCCAGAGTCATGGTCTTTCGGAGCAGGATGCGATTAATGGCCCTGCACACTTCCATCAACACGAGTCCAACGGTCGACTTTCCCACGCCGAACTGGTTAGTGACCGATCGGTAGCAGTCTGGAGTAGCCAGCTTCCACAGTGCAATTGCCACACACTTCTCCAACAACAGGGCTGCTCTCATTCTCATGTCCTTGCGCCATAGGGCTGGGACGAGCTCATCACACAGTCCCATGAATGTGGCTTTCTTCATCCAAAATTTCTGCAGCCACACTGCTCGTCATCCCAGACATGCATCACGATGTGATCCCACCACTCAGTGCTTGTTTCCCAAGCCCAAAAGCGGTGTTCCATTGTGTTCAGCACCTTCGTGAATGCCACAAGCAATCTCATATAGTAGCTAGTATGCATGGCGAGATCAATGTCACACTCCTCTTGTCTTTGTAGTTTAAGGAATAACTCCACTGACACTCGTGATGTGTTGGTCAGAGCGAGAAGCATACTGGTCAACTGTTCGGAATCCATTCCTGCAGACCGAAGAGGCAGAGCACGCAGTACACAAACCATTGAAAGATGGTGCCAAATGCAGACGGAAGTACAGGGATTGCTAGGATGCGAAGCAATGCATCACAGGGCATTGGGACAGGACCCATGATGCCCCGCAACCCCCTCCGTCTTCCCACAACTCGTAGAGGCAGAAGAGGAAGAGATGTTCTGTGGGATAGCTCCCCAGAGTGCAGTGCTCCAAATACTGCTGCAAATGCTGCAAGTGTGAACACGCTATTACACAGGCAACTGACAGTGTGAATACACAACAGCGGTTTCCCTTCAGCGCTCTCTGTGTGGTGATGTAACTGCCGGCGATGTAACTCTGCCAGTGTAGACATGCCCTTAGATACAAAGGCAAAGATCACTTCACAGAAGGAACTGACCCTTGAAGTTATGAACAATACGCAACTTGAGGACAGAGATAGACAGAACAAAACAAACACAAGAACCTTCAGGGAAATTGAGGGGAGAAAAGACTTTGTTGTTTTTCTATTAAGCTATCAAGTACTATCCAGTAAATAGATATCCTAGCAAATCAAATAAACTGTCACTCGACTAAGGCTTACAGTGCTTCCAATTACCATGTGGAATATGCACTCTTGTTGTTTACAATATGCTGGATGCTGAAAGCTATTGGAAAAGGAAGGACTCAATATCAGCAGATGTCTCCGTGTCAACAGACACAAGGACAGCATTTAATCCAACTGCCACATTTAATCCAACCAATTTTAGAACAGACGCTGGATTTATCAGTGACATTTCTATCTGAGCCGCTTTCTATTTGTACATTATAAAGAGACATTGCAAACTGTTTGACGGAAATCAAGTGTGAGTGACTGTTTTAAAGTGTTTGCGGGTGAGTTCAGCATTCATTAAAGTGAAGGCATAATAGCACTGGCTGACAGCAAGCACTGCGCAAGCTTCTCTCACATATGGCTCTGCCAGCACTCCTCTTTCCTGAGCTAAAGCAACCCTGGCTACTCCCATCCTGGGCCTCATATAGCTGTGTCAAGGCACTTCAGTCCTAACCCACTATTCTAGTCCTAGAGTGGAAGTTGAGAATGATGATAAGTATTGTGTGGATTTGCATTTTTCTTTCAATGTGTGCCAGTGATGCGGAGACTGAGGCCACTGAGTTCATTTTCACGTGTGTTCTAAGGCAGGAGTTCAACTCATGTTTATGCAGGTTTCATCTGGCACTCATTCTGTCACGGAAATCAGCTTCCCAATGTGAACCTGAATAGTTAGCTCTTTAACAGCGTATACTTCCTGTCTATTATTTACAGAACCATTTAAACCGTAACTTACTCACATTATGTTTCTTATCAAATAGGTTTACGGATGGCTAAAACACACTAGGCATGTTCCAAATTGCCTGCAGTCTTCTCGTCCTGATGTGTAGTCTCACAAGTGTTTTCTTGAAAAGACAACCAGAGCCTTGGGCTGTGATTTCATCATATCAGCCGTGCAGGGTTTGTCCTGAACGGTACTTCGATGGGAGAATTGTAAGGAACACCGTGGTGGAAGGAGTGTGTCTGTGAGTCAATACGGAACCAAGGCTGCAGTCTGGTGCTAAGGAACATTGTGCTGCTACAGATATCAGCTATCATATGTGATGTAAAACCAAGGTCTTAACCATTTTGTATATATATGCTCTGAACATGGTTATCTTTCGTTTCAGTTGCTAAAGCCCTAATTGTATCTGTCTATTGCACATCCCTCCCGCATCACTGTTGGCTTGGAACAAATGTGTTGCAACTAATGTTCTAATTTTCAACTGTGTTCAATTAATTAGTTGATACTGTTTCACAGAACAAGCACTAGGAGAGTCACTACTGATAAATGTGCTGGCTTATAAACTGGTTAGATTGCTGTTTGGATTTCTCACTCTTTGGAATCTATTTTCGATGTTTAATAAAAGTAAAGTGTTTTGTCAAAGAAAATCATGTGGGAGATTTGTGATTCTTCAATGCGTGTTGTCCATTAACAACTCTATGGTGCTTTTCACAAAACAAGAGGTTTTAACCCCAATGTCCAGACCAAACTTCAAGCTTGGGAAGGAAAGATGGTTTTGCAGTTCATGCGCTGGACTGAGACTCAGGACATCTGGGTTCAAATCCTACCTCTGCCACAGACTTCCTGAGTGATCTTAAACAAGTTGCTTCATCTCTCTATCCTTCAGCACCTACCTTCACAAGGGTGTTGTGATGACAACTGAATTAACATCTGTGAAGCACTTAGGCCCAGATCCTCAAAGGTATTTAGGCTACTAACTTCCACTGAAATCAATGAAAGTTAGGACCTGAAATACCTTTGAGGATATGGGCCCCAGATAATAGGGCCATATAAGAACACAGGCAAGCATTTATGCCTAGCTAAAATTCTTCCAGCATTTTAAGGGGGGAAATCTGTTGTTCACTTCCACTCCTAACTAAACAAAAACACCCAGCTATTGTGTAGCCCTGCGGGTCCATTGCACCCAAAGGTGGTTGCATTTTGGGGGGGTGTGTGAGAGTGATCTCCATACATAAAGCTTGAAAAATGTTTTTGGGATTCTTCTTTTTTAAAGATTGGGGCGGAAACTGGCCCCTGTTATGTCCACTACATTGTGGCCTGTCATTAGAGGGGACTCAGTCTGCCATCTTGTGCTAATAGAGGAACTCCTGATGCTTTATGTGCATGCACTGCACAAATTACCCAATAGCCAGGACTTAAAATCAGGTCCATGGAGAGACACTGTACCTGCTGAGACAAAATGGCACGGGAGTGTCCCCTCTGAGTTTGTTGGTAGGAGCTGTGGAAAGTTGCTCTCCATTAGAACAAAGTCACTGGTGTATCTTTAAGTACTTAGCAAATAAATGTTTAGTCCTTTCATTTTGACTAGGATACATAATCACCGCTTCTGCTTGTAGCTAAATGCACTTTTGAACCTCTTGTGTTTTATACATGTGCCCTTCGCTTTTGTGATTCAAATCTCTCTTATTAAAAAAAAACCTATCACATACAGTGAACACATATGAGGCATAATGTTTGGTTTGAAACATGCGCCTGATAAACAAGGGAATTGGTTCAGTTTCTCTCAGTCCAAGTTTTCACTCAGGGTGAGACAGAGGGGGACTTTTCCCTGGATGTGTGTGGCTGTAAATGGGGATTCCACATGCATGTAATCACAGACAAGTGATTGCATCCCTTTTCTACATATCCAGCCCCTAGACACCTGAGACCTTTACCCCAATACCTTTACTGTACAAACCACGTGTAAGGAAACAGAAAGCCACACAGACATCAAGTTTCATTATAAATCTAGAATGAGGGCTTGGTTTATAGATATGGATTGCAGGCATACCTGCAATATAAATTTTCAGCCAAAAAACAGATGGCACTTGTGGTTTGCATCAATTGAAAACATTTATTGTTTTTCACCATTATTTATTTGTTTGTTTATTTTATGGATAATTAGCTTAAATTTCTAAACAAAACGTCCCTTCAAACTGGAAAACCAGAATTTCTCTTTTGGAAAATGTCAGAATGAAACAGTGAAACGATTCTGAAATGTTTTTTTCAAAAATAACATTCAAGTCAAGAAATTCAGCAAAACAGATCTTTTCACAAACACACACACACAAAATCGGTTTCAATGCATCAGCATTTTCCTATTAAAAAAAACATTGTACCAAAGAATTCCTGATCAGTTCCACTCAATAATAAACTAAATAATCATGAAATATTAGTGTGTTTTTAGGTACCTATGTTGAAGTATAACAATGCTTTAGTTGAAAAAGTAGCATTCTGTATCCTCATGTATCCTGGCAGCAGCACATCCTGACTCTGTGAATTACCTCCTTCTGTGCACCGACTGAGTCACTGCTGCGCTAGAAGAATCCCTCGCTGCCCTTCGGCAGGAAGATACTGTAGAAAACAGCACGTCAATGAGTGGAGATACAATGTCTGTTGTAGGTCATTAAGTAGCAAGATGAAGGAAAATAAAAGAACGCAGCTTTTAAATGATGCAACCCCTACGTTCCAAGGAGTGGAAAGGGAAAGAAATCAAAACCAGAGCGGGCACAGATGTGCATCAGCAAATCCCAGGATCTCACTGACAGTCTTTGGTGAGCTCACGGCACGGAAAAAGGCAAGGACATGTGATATGAGTTTTAATCAAGCTGAAACTTTATCAGTTAAATTACATCCAAGGTTCTGGTCAGGGGACAGCCCAGTGCAGTCACCCACACCCCATTGATCCTTTGCCAGTTCTTGGAGGCTCCCACCTCGGGGGAGCCAATCACCACACTAGGAGGGTCTCTGGGCAGCTATACGCACCCGCTAGCATCCCTCTGTCTTTGGGGGGTTGATTCAAGAGGGAACCTCACCCCCCTACACAGCACTGCCATCAAGCGCATTGGAGGGCGGTCCCCCAGGTAGTGCCCCAGCCTCTGATTTGCATTTGGTCCCAAGTGGTTAGACATAATGTCTCCGTCTCGAAAGGAGATGGCCTCAGGATGCCCACTGTGTTACCTTTTTAGATCTGGAGCCTAAATCAGTGCATTCCTGCATCTGCCACAAGGAGGTGCCAGCATCAGGTTGGCTGTCTCCACCAACTCATCACAGGCTACCTATGAGCTTGGCCAACTCAGTGCAGAGATCATCCGGGAAAAAAATTGGCACTGTAGCAGGGTGGACCCTGCTCCTGCTGTGAAGGGGTTTAAAAAGTGGCCTGGCAGGGCTTGAGAGCAGTGGCTCTCAAGGCTGAGCTGATTGGGGAAGTAGCCGCAGCTGGGCCACACCCCAATCAGGCCACAGCTGGCCCCTATAAAAGGCTATGAGCCAGGAGCCCAGACAGTCTCTCTCTGCCTTCAGAGAGAGATGGGCCTGGCTGCTTAGTAGCTAAACAAGGTACCTAGGGTGAAGCAGGGCTGGGGAAAGGCTGAGGCGCTGGGGAAGCTCCAGCCTAGAAAACCCCAGGCTGCGGCCTAGCAGAGGGCTAAAGGTACTGGGGGTTGCAAGGGGCAACCTAGGGGTAAGCAAAGGCAGCAGGTCCAAACCCCCTTTGCCGATGATGAGTACTGGATACTGCAGTCTGCCCCAGCGAACGGGGGCTAGATAGAGACTGGGCAGTAGCCACTACTGAGGCGAAGTGGGGATAGTAGGGTGGGGGGTTCCCGAGGCAGGGGAAACCCAGAGAGAAAAGGGGTTACTGCTGGGGGCAGCACCCCATGTAAGAGGGCACCGGGGTCCAGGGAGGGACTCGGGGCCAAAAGACAGGCGGATCACCGGCCTGCAGAGGGCGCTCCGAATGCTGGACTGAGCTAATTCCCGGAGTGACCAGCCGGAGGCGCCGCGGGGGTGAGTCCGACCTGTTACAGGCACTTATACCAGAGAGATGCCAGCAGAGGGGGTCTGGGAAAGATTTCTTTCAGGAGGGGGTCTCCATTGAATATGGGTTGTAATTGTTTAATGCAGGGGTCTCAAACTCAAATGACCCCGAGGGCCGCATGAGGACTAGTGCATTGGCCCGAGGGCCGCATCACTGACACGCCCCCTTGCTGCCCCTGGCCCCACCCCCAATCCACCCCTTCCATGAGGCCCCGCCCCTGCCCTGTCTCTTCTCCACTCCTCCCCTAAGCGCGCGGCTCCCCGCTCCTCCCCCCTCCCTCCTGGAAAGTGCTAAGCGCCACCAACAGCTGTTTGGTGGCTTGGCGGCGGGGCACTTAGGCGGCGGGTCCCGGAACAGAAGGGGCCCCCCACCGCCGAAGACCGGGCTGCGCTTCGGCGGCGGCGGGTCCCTCTTTTCCCCACCCCGGCCGGTCCCGCTTCCCTCCCCCACCCCCCGGCCCGGCGGGTCTCGCTTCCCTTCCCCCCCTCCCCCGGCCCAGCCCGGCCCGGCGGGTCTCGCTTCCCTTCCCCACCCCCCGGCCCGGCGGGTCTCGCTTCCCTTCCCCGCCCCCCCCGGCCCGGCCCGGCCCCGGCGGGTCTCGCTTCCCGTCCCCCCCTCCCCCGGCCCGGCCCGGCCCCGGCGGGTCTCGCTTCCCTTCCCCCCCACCCCCGGCCCGGCCCGGCCCCGGCGGGTCTCGCTTCCCTTCCCCCCCGGCCCGGCCCCGGCGGGTCTCGCTTCCCTTCCCCCCACCCCCAGCCCGCCCCGGCGGGTCTCGCTTCCCTTCCCCACCCCCCGGCCCGGCCCGGCCGGTCTCTCTTCCCGTCCCCACCCCCCGGCCCGGCCGGTCTCGCTTCCCTCCCCCACCCCCCGGCCCGGCCCGGCGGGTCTCGCTTCCCTTCCCCCCCCCCACGGCCTGGCCCCGGCCCCGGCGGGTCCCGCTTCCCACCCAGGCCCCGGCCCGGCCCAGGCGGCTCCCGCTTCCCCCCCCCCCTTAACCCGAGCGCGTCTCCGGCGAGGCCTGAGCTTCGTCCCGCTCAGAGCCGCGTGGTGAGGGGGCGGGGCTGTGAGCTCCACGCCGAGCGCAGCGCTCAGCCCAGAGCTCCCAGCCCCGCCCCCTCCCCACGCGGCTCGGATCGGGGCGGGGCTCAGGCGCTCGGACAGAGACTCGGCGCTCTATGCGCCGAGGCTCCAGGAGAGGGGCGGAGGCGAGAGCCTCCGCTCTTCTCTTGGGGGCCCCTGCGGGGCCCGGGGCAAATTGCCCCCTTTGCCCCCCCCTCTGGGCGGCCCTGGGGAGCTCCGCGGGCCGCAGGGAAGAGCTCCGCGGGCCGCATGCGGCCCGCGGGCCACATGTTTGAGACCCCTGGTTTAATGATACCCCATATGGGTTCTTGTGTGAAGTGGTAGGTGACAAATAGGGTGTGTGGTTGGAGGGGGCTTTATTCCCATACTAAAGCAGGTTGTATTGGAATATTTGTGTGGCCTGTTCCATGATGTGATTTACTTCTCTGGTGGAGTGTCCTTGTTTGGTGAAGGCAGTTTTAAGCGTGTTAAGGTGTATATCCCGGACTTTCTACTTGGAGCATATTCTGTGGTATCTGAATGCCTGGCTATAGATCAGTGGTTCTCAAACTAGGGCCGCCGTTTGTTCAGGGAAAGCCCCTGGTGGTCCAGGCCAGTTTGTTTACCTGCTGTGTCTGCAGGTTTGGCAGGTTCACCGCTCCAGGCCAATGTGGGTGGTCAGCACATCCCTCGGCCTGCACCACTTCCTGCAAACCCTATTGGCCTGGAGCAGCAAACCACGGTCAGTGGGAGCTGCGATCGTCCGAACCTGAGGACGCGGCAGGTAAACAAACTGGCCCGGCCTGCCAGGGGCTTTCCCTGAACAAGCAGTGGCCCTAGTTTGAGAACCACTGCTGTAGATAACAGATTTCTTTTTGTGTTTGGGGTGGTTACTGGATCTGTGAAGACAGGTACTGTGCTCTGTGGTTTTCTTGTATATAGTTGTCTGTGGAGTTCCATTACTGAAGCTGATCGTGGTGTTCAGGAAGTGTCCAGGGAGTGTTCCAGAGAAAGTTTACTGGATGGGTGGTGGTTGTTGAAGTTGTGGTGGAAATCTGAGGAAGTTTAAGTCAGCTCTCCAGGGGATGAAAATATCATCCATGTATCTCAAATAGATCATTGGTTTTGTGGTGCCTTTGTCCAGAAATTTTTCCTTAAGGTGGACAATAAAGAGGTTGGCATATTGGGAAGCCATCCTAGTACTCATGGCTGTTCCCATGGTTTGGACAAAGAGTTTGTTGTTGAATGTAAAACAGTTATGGGTGAGGATGAAATGGATGAGTTTGGCAATGTGCTTAGGGTGGATTCCTGTGTGTCGTTCATTGTCTTGTAGATATTTGAGGCAGACAGCTATGCCATCACTGTGAGGGATGTTGGTGTATAGGGAGATGACATCCATGATGCCAAGCATCGTGTTCTAAGGTGGATTGTTAATGTTGAGGAGTTTCTGAAGGAAGTTGATTATGTTCTGGAGGAAACTGGCCCTTTGTGTGTTGAGTAGTTTGAGGGTGGTTTCTATGAGTCCCTATATTCCAGCAGTAAGAGAGTCAAGCTAGATATGATGGGTCTGCCTGGGTTCCCCTGTTTGTTTATCTTGTGATGCATGTAAAGGTCCCTCAGGTGGGTTTGTAGGGGATGAGATGTAGAGTTTCTCTTGGAGTTGTTTGGGGAAAGATTTAATGATAGTCTTAAATTCCTTGGTAAACTGTGGTGTGGTGGAGTCTTCTCTGAGTTCTTTATAGAACATGGTGCCAAAGGATTGTCGGTTGGCCTTGTTAATGTAGTCATACTGTGCAGGCTATTTGTGGAAAAATCAGTTATTTCCAATTAATGAGAGCATAATGCCCAAAGGTGCAAGAATCTTGTCACGCTATAGAACATCACAGACAAACCCACTATGCAAGACAGAGCATAATTAGGGACTGGCTGTTAGCTGCACTCAACTTGCTATAGATATTAAATGGACAAATGCCATTGGAGTGCGGCAAATTGCTGGTACTGTTATGCTGGATCTCTCGCTTTCTCTTCTTTGGGGAAGGTTCAGGGCGCCATTGCTTGCCTCTGAACCGGTATTTTTAATTACCCCACTAGTGTCCTTGAGGAGTGGAGAGGGAGGGACCTGGGCCCGCCCTCTTCTCCAGGTCCCAACCCAGGGGCCCTGAGGTTAGTGGTGAACCACTTGTACTGGTGGTTCCTTCCCCTGGGCTACTTCCCTCTCCTGCCCTTCAGCTTGTGGAGGGGCTTCTTGCCTTCCTTCTACACAAGCCAGGTGCCCCTTACCTAGGGTTTTTGGACTTTTCAGCCCACTGCAGCACTCTTCCAAACTTTCCTTTTGTCTCTCTTCAAAACTGTTCTCTGCTTCAACTCCTTCAAACCGCTCTCTGCTCCAACCAAACCTTCCTGCTCCAACAACCCACACTGTCTGACCTGAAGCAGGGGTTTATATCATGTGACTCACTGCTGGTACTCTAATTGGCTTCAGGTGCTCTAGTTAATCTATAGCAAACCTTCCTCCTCTTGCAGGGAATAAGGCTCCCTGCTAACACTCTCCATGCTGTATCACAGGAGATATGTACACACCTCAGGTTTGAATAGTTTCAAACTTAGGGGAAATTCATAATTTGAAACTTAATCCAGATCAGAATTTTGCAACTGTCCCTTACCCATATAACACCCAAAACAAACCCCTGATCCAACACCCCCACATTTGAGAGCACTGAAACCCAGAAATCCTGGTCTAATCTCAAAAACCTTCACCAAAAATTTGATTCAAACATGAATTTATGAACTTTAGAATATGACAAGTTTGGTTAACGTTATAGTTTATATGTATGTATGCATGTGCATGCACACAATATATATTTCATTCTCACGCTGCCTACGTTCTCCCTGATTGTGGCTGCTACTAGCACCATCAAAATCCTATAAGAAAAGCTGTTCTCCTAGTACTGTATTCCTTCTGCATCCAGAAGCAATAAGTTCTGGAAATCTAAAGAGACAACCTGTTCCCAAGAGTTTTGCCACTGACGACAATGGGTGTAGGATTTCACCTAAAGTGTGTTTGAGAGGGAGTGGGTGTAGTGGTTACATTCCTGTTTGTATCATATTAAGAAATCAGAAAACAACATTGCAAGCAAAAACTCATCTGAAACTTGTCTGAAAATAGCAGTCACATTTAGAAGAAAAAACAACAAGGAGTCCTTGTGGCAGCTCAGCGACTATCAAATTTATTTGGGCATAAACTTTTGTGGGCTATAACCCACTTCATCAGATGCATGGAGTGGAAAATACAGTAGGCAGATATAAATACACAGCACATGAAAAGATGGGAGTTGCCTTACCAAGTGGGGGTCAGTGCTAACGAGGCCAATTGAATTAGGGTGGATGTGGCCCATTCCCAACAGTTGACAAGAAGGGCTGAATATCAACAGAGGGAAAATTACTTTTTGTAGTGCTAACGAGGCCAATTGAATTAGGGTGGATGTAGCCCATTCTCAACAGTTGACAACAAGATGTGAGTATCAACAGAGGGAAAATTATTTTTTTGTAGTAACCCAGCCACTCTTTATTCAGGCCTAATTTGATGGTGTCAAGTTTGCAAATTAATTCCAGTTCCTCGTTGAAGACTGTTTTGGAAATCTTTTTGTTGAAAAATAGCCACTTTTAAGTCTGTTATTGAGTGTCCAGGGAGATTGAAGTGCTCTCCTACTGGTTTTTGAATGTTACAATTCTTGATGTCTGATTTGTGTCCATTTATTTGTTTTGAGTAGAGACTGTCCAGTTTGGCCAAATGTTCATGGCAGAAGGGTATTGCTGGCACATGATGGCATATATCACATTGGTAGATGTGCAGGTGAATGGGCCCCTGATGGTGTGGCTGATGTGGTTAGGTCCTATGATGGTGTCCCTTGAATAGATATGCGAACAGAGTTGGCAACGCTGTTTGTTGCAGGGATTGGTTCCTGGGTTAGTGTTTCTGTTGTGTGGTGTGTAGTTGCTGGTGAGTATTTGCTTCAGGTTGGCGGGCTGTCTGTAAGTGAGGACTGGCCTGTCTCCCAAGGTTTGTGAGAGTGAGGGATCGTCCTTCAGGATAGGTTGTAGATCCCTGATGATGCGCTGGAGAGGTTTTAGTTGGGGGCTGTAGGTGACGGCTAGTGGTGTTCTGTTACTTTCTTTGTTGGGCCTGTCCTGTAGTAGGTGACTTCTGGGTACCCTTCTGGCTCTGTCAATCTGTTTCTTCACTTCCCCAGGTGGGTACTGTAGTTTTAAGAATGCTTGATAGAGATCCTGTAGGTGTTTGTCTCTGTCTGAGGGAGTGGAGCAAATGCTGTTGTATCTTAGGGCTTGGCTGTAGACAATGGATCATGTGATGTGGTCTGGATGAAAGCTGGAGGCATGTAGGTAAGTATAGCGGTCAGTAGGTCCGGTATAGGGTGGTGTTTATGTGACCATCACTAATTTGCACAGTAGTGTCCAGGAAGTGAATCTCTTATGTGGACAGGTCCAGGCTGAGGAGAGATTGTAGAGATTTAGAAGAGATTGTAGGATACCATGTGCAGCCTCACGCACGTGTAATAATGTGCCTGTAACACAGGCCTGTCATCTGCTCAAACCAAACCATCCTTTTTACTGTAGAATTCAAGTGCTCTATGTGGGTTTTCATCACTGCAACCTGTGGGTTGAGCTCTTTCAATAAGTCAACTGTTTCGGCCCCAGAATTCTCAAGCTCCTTTTGTGACTGTAAATCTCAACTTGCATTTTTAAAGGGACGGATTCCCTGGCAGCTGGCCGCCATCTTCCTTTGCTGCCAGCACTTTTACGGGAGTGACACTCTAGCCTTTAACCAACTCTCACTGACGCCAATGGGAGTCTATGCATTGACTTCTACAGGACTTGGATCAGATCCTCTGGTGGAGAGGGGTGAAGCTTCCACTTGCCTGCCTTAATCTGCATAATACAGTCTTTAATTCTAGAATGTTAAAAAACAGGCAGAAAACACTTTTAAAAATGGCAACTGCATCTGTTTCACCTACGAGCTGCTCTTGAATGTACAGCTGGCATGTTCCAGGCCAACAGCCAAACACATACTTAGGAACTTGTATATATGTAAAGATGAATCTCCAAAGGGTTTATGGAGAGCAGCTTGGAAGAACAGATGGAGAAGACGCTCTTGGCTGCCTTGCAGAGGTTCCTTGCTGCAGAACACTATCGGAAGTGGGGGACATAACACAGATTTCCTACTGTCTCACAATCCCCTTCTCTTCGGGGATTTCACTTAGTAGTAGTCTCCCTAGCTAAGTTTTCGTCTGACAGTAAATTCAAAAGCTTATTGGTAACAAAAAGGGCTGGTGTTTTTCAGAACAGCATGAGTACCTTTTTGGTTCGGAATGATGGGGTTCTGGACCGCTCCATTATTTAGAGTGCGAAGAGGAAGAATTAGAGGGTTCCTGATTAACCCAAAATCATGAAGGGTGCAAAGCCCTCCTCTTTATCATCTTCCATGACATGTGAACGAAGAGGTGTTCACTGAAATTAACGGTGCACAGATTTAGAACCAATAAAATACTTCTCTGCACAGTTGTATGCAGTGTTGTTGTAGCCGTGTTTGTTTTAGGATACTACAGAGACAAGGTGGGTGAGGTAATATCTTTTTTTGAACCAACTTCTTTTGGTCTCTCTCACCAACAGAAAGTGGTCCAATAAAAGCTATTATCTCACCCATCTTGTGTCTCTATACATAGCACATTCAGAACAAGACTAAGGTCAATGTGGGACTAGGGAAAAATCCTACAGTAGCGAGAAAACCTAGTAGGTTTGTCTATTCCATTTCTGCACTCTTGCTAATGTGCTGCACAGAATATGACTAACCTGTGGAACTCACTGCCAAATGACATCATGCAGGTTAAATACTGTGACAGGATAATGTCATGGTCACAAACAACATGCAGGCTGAAATCCTAAAAAGGTAAATTTAATTTTGTGCCATGGAGTATAAAATTGATCACCTGTAGGGATTAGGAATTCCTGACACCATCCTCCCAATTTACATCTAGGTTCATCGTGGGAGAGGGATTTGCTTCTAGAGGATAAGATGTTGGTCACAGCTGGCCACAGCATACTAAATTAGATGGGGGTGGGACAGGATCTACAATGTTAAACCCACTATTCTTACTTAGTTGAATAAATTGAATTTGTGTAAATTTGTGTAAATTATTGTTTTAATCTGGACATGTATCAAGAAATTTGCAATCATCTGGAATGAAGGATAACAGAACAGGGTGTGTGTAGCAAGAAAGACAATGGAAAAAATGGTTCGGCAATACAGGAGAATCATTCCATGGAAATTGTGGCTAATGGATAACCAAGGCTGCTTCCCCACAGAATTCTGGATAGCTCAAGACAAAGAGGACATCTGACTCATTTGTCTCCCCCCACCCCCGTTTCTTTCTTTTTAATTGGGCCACTTAGTGGAAGTCCTATTGTTTTCTGGTTGGAATCTTTGGTACTGACCATATGAGACCAAATTCTCTGCTGACATGATCCTCCATTGACAACAGCAGCAGAGGATTTGGCTCATGAATTACCACCACAATACATACAGGCCACAGAGAGATTTATGAAAAGAAAAGGCTGCTACTAGAAGAGCAGTGATATGAAGTGTCAGTTTTCCAGCATAGAGAGAGTTAAGACAAAACAACATATGGGCCTCATTGCTTCCTCCACATATTCTCTCTTGCAAACATTTTGAAAGCAGAGTTCTCTCAGGATACATCTACACTGTAGACTAAGCTCAGGTTCTGACTCAGGTTTGAGTCCAAGTCCCTCTTCTGTCCACACACAAATCAGCCTGACTTGGTTCAGCAAGCGCTCAGGACCCGGCTCTTAGGACTCTGCTGGGGAGAAGAATCAAAGCCTGAGTCCTGCTGTGACTGAGGTCCAAGTCTTGTCACTGTATAGTGTGGAAGCAGCTCAAGCCACAGACACAAGTCAGAAGGTCTTCATAGTGCAGCACGACATGTTAGCATGGCTGAGAGACCCAGGTCAAGCAACTGTTATTCCAGTTTGCAATGCAATGTGACTGCTCAAGCATGGGCTTGGAAACACCAGGTCCACACCCTGGATCCTACAGACGCAGGCTTACAATGCAGTGTAGACATACCCTGAGTTCCTATATAGATAATCAGACTAGAGTGCCCCTATTGGGAAGCTATTTATCAAAACATGAGGAAAGAGGGAGGCTTTTCCATCAGCTCAGTAAGCATATATGCCTCTGTATAATAGGTGAGCAAATAACAAGCATCTCCCACAAAGATCTTACATTCTAAATATTTAGGAGATCCCAATGCATGAATCACCATTTAGGCACGTTGGGTTGTCATTTACACCTGTGCAAAGGGTGTGCAAAATATGATCAAATCAGAATTCTGCAGTCACACCTGCAGAAATGTTTTACACCCACTGTGCACAGGACTCAATGACTCCATGGGTTGGAAGAAACCAGACCCCTAGAGTAATCGCGACCCTCTTCCTGAAGAGAAGTCAAAATTTCCCTGCCACCTTTTATTCCCCAAGCGGGCATCTATAAAATTCTGGTCCCTCTGCAGGAGAGCTTCTGTATTATGCTGTCTGTCAGTGTTTAACAGTGTCTTATCATGCTGACATGACAACCCGCTGGCTCGCAGGCTGATTTGCAAAGCAACAGGCTTCACAAAGAACATATCATTTATTCTTTCTCTCCCAGAATATTGAAATTCCCGTAATAATTCCCTGCAGATAAAAGCATCTAGAAATTGTTAATATATTTCTTACAAAGTCTGTGTAAGAAAATGGAAACATCCTAAGATTCCATCCCATCCATGAACACTTCTGCCGTCCCCTCCCACTGCCCCCCAAAACTAAACTACAGTCCAGTGAGGGTGAGGTCTTTAATGAGCCACAGAAGAAATACAGCACAAGTGCAAACTCTGCACATAAAGCCCCCTGATGGGGCACTGTATAAGGGAGAGAGGACGGTTAAGTCAGTCTTTGCCAATAAGGGGGCTGATCAGTTCCAGTTTGATGCTGCTTTTGTGATTTAGGTGCTTGCATCCACCAGGAAAGGGACTGAGACCCCAGAACTCATTTCACAGAGACCAGGTAATAAAGCTGTTGCATGACAACAACTTTCTGTCCCTACTGAGCTGGACTGGAATTCAAACTGATGCCCCACAGCCAAAAGGCTCCACATCCGATGTATAGTCCCCAGCTGAGTTACACTCTGGTTATCGTTCACAACATAAATATCTGCTACATCTCAATCACATTCCCCCCAAACCCCTGCATGCTGGCCCCTGGCATACCACTTTCTGTTGATTGGATCGGCAGTTCTCAAGCTGTGGGTCGGGACCCTAAAGTGGGTCGCAACCCCATTTTAATGGGGTCGCCAGGGCTGACTTAGACTTGCTGGGGCTCAGGGCCCAAGCCAAAGCCCGAGGGATTCAGCCCTGGGAGGCGGGGCTCAGCTTTACAGGCTCCCTGGCTGGGTCTGAAGCCACTGGGCTTTGCGTTTGACCCCCTTTCCCACCGAAGCGGTGGGGCTCAGGCTTTGGCCGCCCCACCTGGGGCAGTGGGACTCGGGCAGGCTCAGGCTTCGGTCCCTGCTCCCGGGGTCATATAGTAATTTTTGTTGTCAGAAGGGGTCGCAGTGCAGTGAAGTTTGAGAACCCCTGGACTAGATCTTTCAAACGTCAGGCCTCTTTAGGCTAGCACTGAGCTAGCTGAAAGACCTGGTGCCTTGTAGGCCTTTGGCATTCATTGCCTCTATTAGTATGGACTGTTTACTCTCAGCTGCGTGTTGTTGGACATTGTTTTGACTGCCAAACGGTAAATTAACATTTTAATGAAACGAAACACTGCAATGCAATCCAAGATTGTCATCTTGGCAGAGTCCCCTCTCCATTTCTTTACCACAACAGCTACAAAGACCTGTTGGGGGCAATGAAAGCCTTTTTAAATTTCTGTTACACCATTACATTAGTCATGATTATTGTCAGCAAACTTTGCACGTTGCTAAATATTAGGGTGGGAAGCATTTTTTTCCCTTCTGCACTTAATGGAAGCAGTGGCCTAGAGCAGAAAAGGTTCCCAGTTTTTTGAGCAATCCAGTTCCCATAACACAGGCTCTACCAGAGTTTAGTTCATAAAGTAACTCTCCGTCAGCATATAACTGGCTTGTTCTCAGAACAGGAAAGTTTGTTAACAGGGATGAGTAAATCTCATGGAGTCTGAAGATTCGTGAATCTATAAAGTTCTTTTCAAAACTAGTTTTTAAACTTGAGAACCTTTTTCCTGTAACTAAACCCATTTTTTTCAAAGCCAATTCAATGTAAACAGTAAATGTTTTTATAACCACAGGGCACCAAGTTGTCTCTGATAGGGATGAACAAACACCCCCAAACCTGGAATGGTGCAAAGGGGGTGCCCTATATATATGACTTCATTTATTCTATATTTTTACTCAAATTTTTCTCTGTTCTTCTCTCTCCTCGTGTTTCCCCCCTGACCTCTCTCCGTTCCATTTCCCTTCTCACTTCTTTGCTGGATTTTTTTCATTCTTCCTACATCTGTGACATTTCCCCCCAGTCTCGCCCAACCAGAATATGAACCTAATAACATTCAAATTCAAGTCAATCTGTCAAACCTTTAGAGTTCAAGTGGGTTCAAAGTAAAGCAAAACAAAGTTCTCTCAGTTCTAAGTCCTAAAGTCCCAAACATTCCTAATGTAAAAGGAACCCTGTGTGCATGACGTTGACTAACCACAGTTTAAAAGACAGTTTAACAGGTAATTTGAGCAATGCAATCTCAAGGTCCTGGAAGGCTCTGTTTATCTAGAGCAAAGCTAACTCATTATTCCGCATAGATTAAACAGAGCAGACTGAGTGCCTGCTCTAATCACATACTCCACAGATCAATGTACACATTTGAAAAGGGCATTAGAGAAACACTCCCAAACTCCTTCAGTTTAATTAACAGCAAATATTGCCTGCAAATTCAGCTTGGCTTTGAGTTGGTATCTTCAATAGCTGCACATACAGAATTACAGCTTTATGTGAACGTGGGTCTGTGAACTGCACTGTCACCACACACCCTTTCATCTGACTATTTCTGCCACGCTGGTCACCAGAAAAGCTCAGTGTAGCTCAAAGGTCTGTGGCTTTCATGAGCAGAACTTGATCCAATAAAAGATAGTATCTGCCCCACCTTGTCTTTCTCATACTCTGAGACCAACACAGCAAACACCACTGACCATTGAAAACTGAGTCAGGAGGAGCAGGAAAACCCCCTGTCACAGCCCTAGTCAAGCTCTCCTTGCTGGACACTCAGCAAACTGCTGTGCTGGAGCTCAATGCTGGACCCAGGTGCCTTCCAGCCTTGCTGAGTCTGAGTCCATACCCTGGCTCTGGGTCTCTAAGCACACTCTTGGGGTGCAGTGTTTCTTTCTAGCACCCCCTTCCAAGCACAGAGAACTTGCAGTCCCACTGCCTAGACCCTGAGACTAGTGCTGGATCCCCGGGTGCTTAATCACACCCTTTCCAAGAGCTCCAACCTTGTGGGCACTCTGGCTTGCAGTTTACCTTTTCAGACACATGCTTTGCAAAATAGGATTTCTAAAAACAATGACTCTTTGCTTTAGAGAGCACATATGAGCTATGCAAATCTAGACAAAAACAATAAAACATCTCTATGCCATTCCCAGCCTCAGTATCCTCACCACTCTTGAGCATTCTTTGGGATTGGATCAGAGTCTTCTAGGTACCCAGAATTCCCCTCCTGCAGCTCATAGCTTCTCCTCAAACGTATGGAGCCTCTCTCGTTGGCAGGCAACTTCCTCCAGCACTGGCTGGTCTCACAGTGAAAAAGTCCCCTCACTTTCCAAAAGCCTGTCCCGTTGTTCCCCTCTGCTACCCCCTGTTTCTGTTGTCTCTCTGACCCACTCAGGTTTCAGAGGGGTAGCCGTCTGAGTCTGTATCAGCAAAAACAATGAGAGGTCTTTGTGGCACCTTAGAGACTAACAAATGTATTTGGGCATAAGCTTTCGTGGGCTATCACCCACTTCATCAGATGCATGGAGTGAAAAAAAGTAGGCACATGAAAAGATGCGAGTTGCCTTCTACACCTGCAAATCTGCTAATGTGATATATGCTGTCATGTGCCAGCAATGTCCCTCTGCCATGTACATTGGCCAAACAGGACAGTCTCTACACAAAAGAATAAATGGACACAAATCAGACATCAAGAATTGTAACATTTAAAAACCAGTAGGAGAGCTCTTCAATCTCCCTGGACACTCAATAACAGACTTAAAAGTGGGGGAGAGATAGCTCAATGGTTTGAGCATTAGCCTGCTAAACTCAGGGTTATGAGTTCAATACTTGAGGGGGCCATTTAGAGATCTGGGAACTGGTCCTGTTTTGATCAGGGGGTTGGACTAGATCTTCTAACCCTGATATTCCATGAAAAAAACTTCAAAAACAGACTTCAATGAGAAACTGCAGTGCTGGAATTAATTTGCAAGCTTGACACCATCAAATTAGGCCTGAATAAAGACTGGGAGTGGATGGGTCACTACAAAAAATAATTTTCCCTCTGTTTATACTCACCCCTTCTTGTCAACTGTTAAGAATGGGCCACATCCACCATGATTGAATTGGTCTCGTTAGCACCACACAAAGTAATTTTTCCCTCTGTTGATATTTCACCCTTTCTTGTCAGCTGTTGGGAATGGGCCACATCCACCCTAATTGAATTGGCCTCGTTAGCACTGACCCTCCACTTGGTAAGGCAACTCTCATCTTTTCATGTGCTGTATATTTATACCTGCTTACAGTATTTTTCACTCCATGCATCTGATGAAGTGGGTTATAGCCCACGAAAGCTTATGCCCAAATACATTTGTTAGTCTCTAAGGCACCACAAGGACTCCTCATTGTTTTTGCTGGCCCACTCAGTGTTTGTAAGTAAAAGGCTGTACACCTCACCTCTTTGTTCCTTCTCCTGGGGAAATTCCATTTCTTCAAACCCTTGCCATTGCCCTCTTCAGAGAAGCTGGAGAACAGTGCTTTTCTCTAGGCTGCAGTTACTCCTTTCCTCTGCCTGGGCAAGATGTAGTCAGATGCTGATAGTCCTTCCTATTCATAGACAGGTGCCCAGCACCACCCCCAAACCCCTTAGCACAAGGAGTGTTAGATAAGAATACCGTAAATGACATAAAGTCTTATGATTCTGACAGCTCATAGAATCAAACTGGAATTCATACATTGTACATAGACAGATACCCCAAATTGTCAGATCTCTTTAGATCTTAGTTATAAAGCTTTGAAAATGTGATCAATGAAAGACAGAGAGCCTGGATGAGGAGACAGGAGAGAAAAGAGGCCCTGACTCCCCCTCCCTCCACCTGAAAAATACCTTTCCTTTGTAGCAAGTATAAAATCAAGACCTGTAGCCAAATTCACAACAGGCAGAAGCAGATGCAACTCAGTGGAATTGCATCTGCTTATACTGATGGTGAATTTGACAGGTGAGCAAGATGCGCACACCTGGTTGTGTGCCAGAGGAGCACAGCTCTATGTTTGCTGCTGCTGAAGCTCAGACCACTTCAAATCTACAAACATGGCTCCACATTCTATATGAAAGGGGATTGGGTAAGAACTTGTACGCTGTACTAAAACGAGCTAATCTAGGAAACTATGCAGAAACACACATTACTCAGGGCCTCATGTCTGTTTTCTTTCCACAGAAGAAAATGGAGCAAAATATTTTTCCAGTGTGAAGGTTTAGTCCCCTAACTACTGCACGGTTCAGTGACAACCCGGAATAATTTAGGGTAGCAGAATTGAAAGCAGCTACATATCAAAAAGGAAGTGAACATGAAGACAGAGTCAAACCCCAAACAAGAACAAAAATCACTTGAAATAACGTACCAGAAGACTGGATAACTCAGAGGAATGGGAATAGGCTGTGGAGCCTTTCACCACCAGTTGGATCTAGCCTAGGTCGGTATAAAAAGAAAATTGTTACCATTACCAGCAAGGATTTGTACAGTGGTCTCTGCCAAGTGAATTGGTGGACTGAGTCCTAGCAAACCGACATCCATGTCTCAAATAGCATGCTCGTGTGTAGCCTTAACAGAGAGGCCCAGGATTTCATGGGCTGTGCAGATTGAGTTCCACTCCCTTCTAGAGGTAAACTCTGCTAGGATCAGCATGTGGGAAGTCTCCTCTGCTACCTGACCAGTTCTGTGCATGGGAGACTCGGCTCCTGTCTCCAGGGCATCAAGCTGGCAACTTTACTAAGACTACGTCTCCACGACACAGCTGAGAGCTCTCCTACCGATAAAAAACTTCCACTCCAATGAGCAGCGTTAGTGTAGTCGGCAGGAGAGCGCTCCTACCAACAAAACTTTTGTCTTTCGGGGGAGGGAGGTGTTTTTTAACACTTTTCACTTGCCAGTGTAGACAAAGACTAATACTGAATTCTCTTAAGAGGAAAAAAACCACCAGACTATTCTGAGCCTGTCAGTGCAGCTGGGGTCACTTCCACCTGATCAATAGCTAGCATATTGGATGATAAATTGAAGTATAAGTCAAATTGACCTGTTAAGTCTCCTTTGTTCACAGCAGATCTCAAGTATTAGCACATGGCAAGGTTCATTTTCTCAAAATGATAGTATATACCTAATATAACATGCCTCATTTCATTATTACTGAAAAGCCCTTTGGCAGTTATGAGGAATATGAAATGCATTTGAGATTTTAAAATCTTATTCTCTTTCTATATCACTAGGAACAATTTGTGTCTGTCATGTGCTTAACAATTGGTGTGGCTGATCTCTACACATTACATTTTCTCCTTGCAGTGTCTGGCACACTGCATTAGAAATAATTGCAAAATACATCTGAATAGGCATCATAACGCTGCCAGGAGCTTTCAGCTCACAAATGGGGATGATGGTAGCTGGCTTCCAATCTCTATTGCCCAGTTCTACAGCCAAGGTTTGGGAAAATCTCTTTCCTCCCCTCAAGGCTAGTGACAAAAGTCAGGTTAAATCTTCCTTCCATCAGAAAGGTACAGGAGTAACCCTATGGGAATCACTGCACTGTTATGGGTATTATCTTAAAGGGAAATGAGCTCAACCAGCATGGACTTCTACAAGGCCCTTGAAACCAAGTGCCATTGCAGGAATGGCGTCAGCTACTGAGATCAAAAGCATTTGTTAATTCAACCATAAATGTAATAACTACTCATATTTATCCCTTTTTCCAAAAATCCCAAAGTAACAGGGCTGGTTCAAGCCAACTCAGGGATCTCTGTGAAGACATTCAACTGCAAAGCTTTTCCTTCTAGTCTTAGCCTTCTTGTTGAGACTAACAATAAGAGAGCTAGGTGGTTGCAATGGTGCATGTGCCAAGAACTTGGAGGCAATTCCTGGATCTGACACATTCCCCTTATGCTGCTCTGGGAAAGTAAAGGAGTCATAACCTGGCCAAATTTGGCCCTCACAGATTATGTCTTGTGCAATGTGGAGTCTCTGGGTGGCAGAGAGATGGCATAATAGCTCTATGCCACCCCTTACTTCCAGCCCTCAGCTCAGGGCATGGCCAAGGGAAAGCTAGGGCATGGCCAGCTTTTCTTGGCTGTCACTTGGTGCTATTCTTGGTCCTGTGAGCTTCCGAGCAGAATTTAGAGCAACACTGATACTGCTCTTATCTGCATGGGGGGAGGAGGGGCTGAAGTGGCCTGCCCTCAGCACACACTCAGGTTCTGCCCTGACAATCAGAACCTCTGATTACAGGAATGGGAGAACCAGAATCCTTCACTCAACATGTGTCATCATTTAGGGTTCTAAATAACGTGGTTCATATTGTCTGGCAATTTTTTTTGTTCTTATGCTTGCACAAGGCACCAAACTGACTCAAAAGGGGCTGCTCCTGTGTACTGTCTGCCGCATCTCACACAAGAAATACTGGAAATCTGTCCATGGGGGGCATTTCTCTTTGGTTATGAAGATCAATAATATGGAGTGTCACAGTTCAGGGCAACTGCACCTTTATTTCCTCTTAGTGGCTCAGCAAAGGCACCCATCCCAGGCTTCCAACCATAGTTGTTGCCTTTCTGGGGTGCAGACCTGCATCTGACCAGGGTATTTCCAGGTTGAAGCATTCCCCGCCTTCACTGTGTTATTCCCAGCAAACATCAAATAGCCTAAGCAGATCTGCTTGCTTTCTCTTCAGAGACTGATAACAGTGTAACTGCCCACAGTTAAGCTTCCACACAGCTCTCTCCCTGCAAGTGTATTTACTCTTAGGGCAAAAAATTACTGAGAAATCATACTAAACGCAATAAAAGGACCTACACGCTTACTAGAAGGTTACTAGGGCTCATCTCCCGCCTCCCCATCACTACGAGGGCTCTGTTCAGTATCAATCCTTCCAACCCTTCACTAAGGATAGGGGTGGTCAGTTTGCTGGGTCAGAACCAAAAACTGTGAGGGCTTGTCTACACTACAGATTATATCAGTAGAATGTATGTCGCTCAGGGGTGTTAATAAGCCACGCCCCTGAGCAATGTAAGTTATACCGACCTAAGCACCAGCGTGGACAGCGCTATGCTGGCGGGACTCCCGCCGACAGAGCTATGGCCTCTTGGGGAGGTGGTTTTATTATGCCAATGGGAGAGCTGTGCCACTGCAGTGCTTCGAGTGTAGACTGGCCCTGAGTCAGTTAACCACCAGATTATTTATCCCACCATCCTTTTTTTGTCTGCTGGTCTCCGGACAATCCAGTCTGAGCATTTGAAGAGAGTGTGAACAGATAATCAGCCAGACAATAGGTCCCCTCCCCAGGATGAAGCTTCAAAGGGCTGATAACTGGAGGAAGTATATTAGCATACCCTCTCCTCCTAGAGATCTTACATACGATCTCACAGTAACACATAAACAATTGCATTTTTAATACAATGGACTCCAAAGATATTAAACTTCATTCAGTAAGGTTTGTCCAGGATATTACAGAAAAGCTTTGGTTAAGCATCTAACCTGAGGCTAAGGTCCAATGCTGACGTGGCAACTGCTTGCTATCCAACAATGCAAATAATAATAAGCTGTAAATCATTTATTTGACAATTGACACATACACAGAAAAATCACTGGATAAACAATTTGATGAACATTGTTAAGCCAGCTCATATACCTATTCATCAAATAATTTGAAGTAAGAAATAATGTGTTGACAGCTCAACCAGTCAATGACTATTACACAAACTTTATTTAGGAAGGAACTAAATAGCAAAGATTTAAATATTAAATATTATAATATTAAAATATTATCTAGGAGTGGAATGGGCCTATGAATAAAGTCTTTATTTATATAGTCCCGCACACTCATTAAATATGAGACAATTCACTACTTTCTCTCTTCCCTTTTATGTTTTGTTATTTTCTTCCTTTAATCATTTCTTGGAGCTATGCCCATACTAATATGATCTCTCCCGCGCTGCCTCTCCTCATTTCTCTGTTTCCTGTTGATGTTTCTTTGTGTTTCTCCCAAGTTGCTATTTTTGTGCCTAAAAAGAAATTGGCACTAGCTGAATAAACAAACTTGGTATTTTGCTCCTTTTTAAATGACAAAAGGTTGAGATGAACAGGAGTGACACGTTTGTGAGCCAGCAACAGACAAATTACAATAATTCTCCAGACATATTATAGAAGGAATTTTGGCTGGTCCCAAGCAGTGGAACTGGGAACTTCAGGTGTTTCATATTCAGCCTGAAAATTCCTAAGAAGCTAGTGAGCAGTTTAAACATTCTACTTCAGTTCTGCCTCACTGTTGGTAATCTCTAGACCCTACCTCATGACTCCTCTGAGTTACTTTGGAAAAATCTGGCCCATGACCCAAGACCTAAGAAAATCATCACTTATCAACAACTCTGCAAAAGGATATCTGAGATACCCCCTTTATTTAAGAGCTGGTTAAAAATTTCTACCGTTTTCTCCATACAAATTTGGAGGAAAAGGGATGGGAATTTCACAAAAAAATAGCAAAAAGTTCATCCCATTTTTTGACCAGCTCTAGTTATTTCTTATTGTAAGTATAGGTGGAAACTGTTGCATCTAAAGCACCGCTGTGGACTTTTTAATGATGACCGTTGTGAAGGATGTGAAAGATGTCTGAAATATTTTATGAATATTATATGTACATTTGTGGGTTTGATTATTATTGTCTTGTTTGCTATTGGATTACTAAGGGTTAATGTAGGCATGGCTTAGGCTGCATGTTAGGAAAACAGACAAGTTCTTCTGTTAGCCAGCCATTAAAAGGACAAAGCAAGGGTCACTCCCTGTGAAGGTTCCCATGCTGTCTTCAACACCCCAGTTTGGCACAAAGGAAGAAGCTGAAACATAGAACTTTGGAGTGGACAATAACTGAAATCTCTACAGCTCAGGAGAGAGAGAGAATCAGAGATTGCAGGAAATCAAACTGTCCCCCCATGCCCAGAGATGAGAGTTCCTGGGAGAAAGTAGGCCTACCTAAGCTTTTGGTAAGGCAGATACATGTAGACTGTTGTGTTGGAAACCCTTTTCTTGTTATGCTTTGCTCCTGTGATTGAGATTAAATAACACCTTGTTTTGAAAAGTCTGTTTTGGCTCACTGTATTCATGCACTGGTCACAGCTCGGGAAGGCCAAGTCTTTGACTTGCAGGACAGTCAAATCCAGTCAAGGCTGCTGATCAATCATGGTTAAAGCAGCAAAGAGTCCTGTGGCATCTTATAGACTAACAGACATTTTGGAGCATGAGCTTTCGTGGGTGAATACCCACTTCGTCGGATGCATTGCTTTTACAGATCCAGACTAACACGGCTACCCCTCTGATACTTGAAATCATGGTTAGTAAACACTGCTGCATCCTGAGAATCCAATCTAAAGAGTGGAATAATCACAAGATTCCACCCAACAGGTGAAGGCAAGAGGCCTATCACCTGGAGAAGGGGCACTTAAGATTGAGAGAGGAAAGGGCGCAGGCAGCACTGAGCAGTGACATCCATGATACAGCATTACCTTCACCCTTGGGGGATTTTAAGAAAGGACAAAGCATTACCATGGTGATTTTGGCTCTTTCTCCCAATAAGGCTACACTGTATCCATAACCTACTGTTCACCTAAGACAGCACGCTACACAGAAAGCAAAGCACAAGCACGAAGGGCTTGTCTACACTACTGTGCGGGGTTGAGCTAAGGTACGCAACTTCAGCTACATGAATAGTGTAGCTGAAGTCAGCATACTTAGATCTACGCAGTGTCTGCACTGTGGTAAGTCAACAGCTGACGTTCTCCCGTCGACTCTGCTTACGTTTCTCATTCTGGTGGAGTACCAGAGTCGACGGGAGTGCTCTCAGCAGTCAATTTATCGCAACTATACTAGAGACACGATAAATTGACCCCGCTGGGTTGATTGCTGCCCGCAGATCCGGTGGGTAGTATAGACAAGTCCTAAGAGGAGGATCCTGGAGATCTGAGATTTGTAGCATTTGTTTCTGAGAACAAAGCTTGATCTCTTATACAACAAGCTCACTGTGTTTCACCCACTCCCTGTATTGCTGAACATTTTCCAGCTGTGTGATTCACTCCTTTGTTTATTTTTTTTAAAGTGGAGTAAGAAAACAAACAGATAAATTGCTACTTTTTTGGGTACTGATTTTCTGCATAAAAGTGTGCCTTCTAGATGTATTGGTAAAAACAGTGCTTTGAGATTGTGAGATGCAAGGATTATAGAAACGCAAGGTATAATATTGTATATAAAAACAATTTCTAAAATGTGTTCCTTTTGCTGACATCTCATTCCAGTAATGACAGCTTCCTACATGTTCCCTTTGTCCTGACTACACAGGATCATTTGAGTGGTTTTTGCTTCCCTTGCTTTATAATCACCTTCCGACATGGTAATACATTTACCAGCAGGCAGGATTGTCACCATCCAAAGCAATGCTAACCTACCCTCTTTGTCTTCTGTCACAGTTCATCTTGATCATTCTACTAGTAATAATTGCCAGTAAGCATGTCTACCATGTGATCACTGCCCTCTTGTCCCAGTTTCCAAATTAATGTCCTTTCACTGGGTAACTCACATCACCTTTACTGAGAGGTCAGGGGAACAGGTACAAGTGGAACGTGACTCATTTAGTTCTATGTCCCTGGTGATCATAGCAGTCTCCCTACTTGTATGACTCTCCTCTCGTTTCCTCTTCTGTTCTGATTTGCTCATGAATTCAATTTTTTAAAATAATATGTTTCTGTTTCTAGTTACCCACTTGAGACATACAGTGCAAGGAAACAGAAAGGCTGCATTTACACGCGTGAACAGAAGTTGATAGACTGAGCAAATTGCATGTATTCTGAGCAAATGTGAAAACCAGTGAGGTTCAACAACAAAAATCAAGCTGACCCTCAGATTCCTTCCTTCCATTGTCAGTGATGCCGACATGTACAATTACTAAACAGCAAGTGTCACTATCACCGAGTAATTCCGCCTAGAAGAGTCCATGTTCCTCATATAAGGAGGATTTCAGGTTTACTAGACTCTGGCATTAGAACCCAGTTCCCAGTTATTGGGGTTGCCTACCTCCTATTTCTAAGTCGGAGTTCATCCGCTGATAAACATGAGCCCGTGCCCCTTTAGAATTTATTCATGAAGTGTTGCTATAGAACCCACAGCACATGAAAATAAAACATAACAGTCAAATTAAATGCTCTGAGTTCGAACAGATACTATATGTATAAACTCAGATTTGGGCACTTTAGTAGGGCCTATAAAATATGGCCACAATTCATTCATGTGTGCATGCAAATCAGGTATCTGGATGCACAAATATTAATTGGTGACAAATGCATGATCTGTATGTGCAACAGATGCACATGCAAATGGGAGGGTAGAATTTAGGCATCAGAAAAGTGTGATATAGGCATCTGACCAATTCAGGCACTTCTTGTGATTTATTACTCAAACCATCTGGCTATGCACAGATGAGTAAACCATAGAAACCGGAGACTGAAAGGACCACTAGAGCCATCTATTCCTATCCTCACCACAGCCAGGAGAGGATTACACTGTATCAAAATATAATCATTTCATTATATAGTTCATTTAATCAGGAAATAGTTGTAATAGCTCTGTGTGTCAAGCAGGCCCAGAAGTACTGACTAGCTTAGGTAATTATATGACCTCTATTATTGTATCTGAGCATCTCACAGTTTTAAATGCATTTATCCACAGAGCACCTGCAAGAGGTGAGGAAGTGCTGTTATCATCATTTTACAAGTGGAGAACTTAGGTACAGGGAGACTAAATAACTCTTCCAAGGTCACACAGTAGTCTGTGGCCGAACAGAAGACTGTACCCAGCTCCACCCAGTCCCAGACTGGCACCCTAACCCTTGGACCAGCCTTTCTGTCTGCAAAGTGGACTATTCTCATAGCACTTCCATTCCAGCCAGAGCTGGGGAGCACAACAGTCTCACCAAAGAACAGGCAATACCCAGCCTGAAATTCAACTTTGGGCATTGTGAGGGGTTGGATGACAGAAACCCCCTTGGGGCTGCCAACTGATGGGCCAAGATTACTTCTGCCCCTGCTTTCCTGCCCTCCCAGCTTGGGACTTCAGTGCCCTGCCTGGTTTGAGCCAGACCCGCTAGCCTGCTGCAAACCCAGACCCAGGTCTGAACCACGTCCCCTAGCAGCTGTAGGCTTAAACTGAAAGCAGCTTAAGAAGTGTTCCTGTCTTTAACACTCAGATGCCCAACTCCCAATGGGGTCCAAACCCCAAATAAATCAATTTTACCCTGTATAAAGCTTATACAGGGTAAACTCATAAATTGGTTGTCCTCTATAACACTGATAGAGAGATATGCACAGCTGTTTGCCTCCCCCCACAGGTATTAGTACATACTCTGGTTTAATTAATAAGTAAAAAGTGATTTTATTAAATTCAGAAAGTAGGATTTAAGTGGTTCCAAGTAGTAACAGACAGAACAAGGTGAATTACCAAGCAAAATAAAATAGAACACACAAGTCTATGTCTAATACAGTAATAAAACTGAATACAGACAAAACCTCACCCTCAGAGGTGTTCCAGTAAGCTTCCTTTTACAGACTAGTCTCCTTCTAGTCTGGGTGCAGCAGTCACTCATACCCCCTGTAGTTACTGTCCTTTGTTCCAGTTTCTTTCAGGTATCCTTGGGGGTGGAGAGACTATAGCTTGAGCCAGCTGAAGACAAAATGGAGGGATCTCCCACTTTCTCCTGTGGGTGGAGACCCCCCCACCCTCCTATGCAAAGTCCAGCTCCAAGATGGAGTTTTGGAGTCACATGGGCAAGTCACATGTCAATGCATGATTCAGTTTTTACAGGCAGCAGCCATTGTTTACATGCTACCCTGAATGTCCTCAGATAGACTTCTTATGTGGATTGGCGCCTTCCAAGATTCATTGTCCTTTAAGTGTTTCTTGATTGGGCACTTAATTTGCACATTCCCTTCTCAAGAAGCTGACCCAATGCTTTACTAAGACTACTTAGAAATCAAGCAAGTACACAGTCAATATTCATAACTTCAAATACAACAATGACACATGCCTACAAATAGGCTGAATAGATTCAGTAGATCATAACCTTTACAGAGATCTGTTACATGGCATAGGTAGCACAAAATATATTTCAGTCAGGTCATATATATACATTCATAAGCATATTTCCATAACGTCTTATGGGGTGCACCATCACAGGCATGTAATACAGTAACATCTGCCTGAGGGGGCCCCCTGGGACCAGAAGTACCAATGCACTGTCCTACCTCCAGTGACCCCTTCTTCGGGACTTAAACAAACTCCACCCAGTCTCTCTCTCAATCACAGCCCTTTTTGGGGTCTGGGCTCTTACTTAAATTAACAACATTCCACAAAAGAAATCTGATACCCAGGCTTAGGTTGGGTATAGTTCCTTCTCCCTCAAGTACGGGCCCTTCCTCAGGGATCATTGTCGTGGTCCTTCTCTGTCCCCACTGAGTTCCCACTGACCCTTTATAGCTCAGTTGCAGCTCCCCTCCCCCTTAATTGGCTCAGATGGGACCACTTGCTCTGGCACAGGGCAGCTGGACCTATTTCAGTGACAAGAAATAACTCCCAAACTTTTCAAGCTTCACCCATCACCAGTTCCAATGACAGGGGAACAAAGCAATTGTATGGTGCTGTTTCCTATTCATTTCATTCTTTTATTTTAAAATTAATGCTGCCATTTAATGTATTTCATGGCAGTGGAAAGACAAGTGCATCTCTTGGACATCTTGTGCAAGACACTTCATTTGGAATCCTAAGTGCATTGATCTGAATCATTAGAAGGTGCTTCACAGCTCACGTCTAAATAAACATTCGGAGATCAGAGGCTCCCAGAATGGAAATAGGCAGGTGTTGGTGTAAGTATAATTCTAACAATTTTAGCACGTACTTATGAAAATGATGGTGCTGCTCACTCTTCTGAAAGTACTAGACATGGGGCCAAATTCAGCGCTGATGTGACTCCATTCAAGTTACTGGAGACAGAGGTCTTACACCAGGGCTGAATTTTGCTTCTTGTTTTCAGAAGATGAACTACCCAATATATGGCAGTAGATCGTCTGAGTGTGTATGAGATATGTAATAGCTAAGCCATTATTCACAGGTGGCAACAACTTGTGCCTTTTCTGAATGTTATTATAATTTCTTTTCTAATAATGAATTATTTTTCCTAGCAAAATTATAAAAATTAGTTAGTAATAAGAGAAACCAAATAAATTATCCACATACTTTAACAGTACCTTATGAATTTGTTTTCATTGTGAGTTGCATATCCACTGTACTTGCTGGCTCTTTTTGGTATGAATATGCAGCTCCAGCATCAACACTGCCAGACAGACAACTGGCTTTGCCTTGACTACATCCAAGCCATGTGATAGCAATGTTCTTTAACAACTCCTAAGCTCAAAGGCTAATGAGTCCTTGCCCAGAGGATTTTCCAGCGGGAGTGGGAGGTACATGAAGACTGCAAGAAGAGACTTGCTCAGGAGCACATACAGCTGAGGTATGATTTGATTTCAAAAGTTTGTGACTAGTTATATGAAAAATAGATGAATGTAAGGGAATTTCAGCCCTTATCACTTACTGACTCCTTCAAGGTATCTGGCCAAGGGACTTCATGGTCCTAGTCACTTTCCCTACATAGCCTCTCCATCTTATAACCACCCCCCTTCAACCTTGTGAGCAAATCTTCACTCACTGAACTCCAGCTTCACACTGAAATTTGTGGAGTTCCAATGTGAAAGGAGAACCAGGCCGATAGAACTTTACTTTTTGTCTTTAAAGCAATTGAACGAAATAATAAAGGATAAAAATAATGATTAAAATTGATTTCGTTTTGAGATTTGGGGTTTGTTTCAGCCCAGATTGTGCATCAAAATTCAGGGACTGAGAGTCCATATGAACCCAGTATAAAACTGGACAACCCCCTTTGCAAACTAAATGTGCTGAATTCCACAGAGAATATTGCACAATAGATATCTGGGATCCTGAAAACAGGTTGGACTTGTGCTATGACACATATCTGAATCTTAGTAGATCCTGCACACAGCTGGATATAGAGGTCAGGATTCCCTGTGTCAACATCGGTGTTGAGATAATGGGATGTTACTGCAGGAACTTGAGTTAAATATTGTTGAGTCTTCCACTTTTCCGTGTTCGACTCCATTATTCTTTCAGAGAGCACCTGCCCAATAGATTTTTCTGACATTGTTGCCAGGTGGTTCTTCTTGAATTACAATGCAAACAGTATACATTTCTGGAGAGTAAGGCCAGATGGTGCAAGGGTCTGGAACACAGACCTCCACTTCTAGCTTGTTAGGTCAAATCTGGCCCTGGTGAGTCATGAAAGACACCCACAGTACCAGCTGTCCAGTGTCCTGTCTAAAATGAGTTGGCGGGTCTTAGCTCAGTGTCCACATCACAAAGCATAAAAACAAACAAAACAAAACCCAGCATCAAATGTGACGTTCCTTGGACCCTTTGTTGACAGCCTCAGCAGAGATCAGAGATGTAGTCAGTCATGGTGACTACAGTAGCATGGTCCTGCCTAGGGCTGAACTGAAGGGCTTTGTCAGAGTTATATCACATTGCTACTTACAAATAAAGGGCTTCCATTTCCAGGCTTTTGTAATTCATTTAAGGGTTCAGAATGTGAAGGCTGAACTGGAGCAGAAGCTTTACAGAGTTCTTTATGAAATTCATATTTGGACTGAACAAATCTCCCATGTTTATTGGTATGATAATAAATACCAAAGGGATTACTTAGGGGAAAAGTGTCTGATTTAAATGCCAACACATGCTACTCTTTCAGAAGGGCAAACTTTTAAAAATTTTTTTTATTTTTTGGGGTGTGTGATTTTGCTTTAAAATATAGGCCAAGTTGCTCTCAAACAATAAAATAAAAAAAAATGAAAACTAGCTTGTGTCTAAGAGGGTCCCACATAGAAAGTGGTGATTTGTGGAGGGACTTTAGTGGGGATGTGAGCATTTACAGATGACCACAGGGACTGCTTACTCCCAGCTGGCTAAGAGTGTTGCATTCCTGCTGCACTGCTAATTACCTGTGCGAAAACTGTGCGAAAACTGCAGTTACTCCAGTTTCGTACTGGTACAACCAAGAACAAATTATGCCCCAAAGGGCTTGGGTGGATGCAATGCACAAAAACTCATCATTATTTTCCAGCACTAATCCTGTGATACTGTATCATGCTGTGTGTCCTCAACACTTCTTGTAATCCATGCACTTTGCAGCACATTCTGTACCCATGTAAAACTGGAGTAACTGCAGTTATGTCAATGGAGTTACTCTGGATTTGTATTAGTATAGGTGAGATGAGTTTGGTCCCTAGCACTTTAAGGGCCTTATCTCAACCTTCCCATAGGTAATTAGTAGTGCAGCAGGAATCCACACACTCGCCAACTGAGAGCCAGCAGCCCCCACTGCTCATCTGGAAATGATCATGTCCCAATTAAAGTCACTTGGCAAATAACCATGAAGCCTTTTCTCACTTTTCCTCCTTTCTGTGTGGGACCCTTTTTAAACACAATCTGGGTTAGGCTGTGTTTTTTAAAATGAGATCAACCTGATCTACATATTATAGCAAAATCTAGATAGATAGATAGAAAGAAAATTGTGATTCTGAAATAATAGCATCTTTAGGCATTTTAGAGACATTTTCCATAATTAATCCCCATGGCATTAGGGAGCTGAGTAAATCTGGTGGATATGTTCCATCTGAATGTGAATTTTATCAAGGGCCCTGTAGGATTTCTGCCTCAATTCAGCCTTTGTGTTCTGAGTCACCCAGGTAGCACTGCTATCTACAAGTGGAGTGGGGTGCAGGATGGTTACCTCAGTGTATAAGATATAACAGAGGCAAATGAACATTTCTCAGATCTTGAATTTAAAGGACATTCCAAACTTTTGTTTTATGTTCTTTTGGAAAGGGAGCAAGGACCAGGTGTAATTTGATATATGCTTTTATTGCTTCAGTTATTTACTAATTTAGATATGAAAAATGTCAAATAAAAATAGTGAAAAATAAACACAACAAAGAAGAATTTAAACCAAACAACAATACAGCAAAGTTCTTGTTTGATCATCACTGATCTCTGGGGATCAGAAATATTTCATGGAGCCAGCTGATAAGATGGGAAGCTTGAGGGACATTTTTCCATTAGACTCAACACTTCTAGGCTGTGGATTTCCTTTATAGTGGCTCTACTCAAACAGTGGGAAAATATTGCCTCTCCACCCATCCCATCTGTCCTGTCAACTGACATAGCTAGGACGTTATCACTTTTAAATCAGATCTCTCACTGTCTTGCCAGGAGATCCTGCTCTGACCTGCTATTGTACCTTGTGCTCACATCCAGAAGTTTGGCCTTTCTGACTGCTGCAGCTGCCACTCCTTTTCTATGATGCATTCCCTAATGGAAATTTTGGATCGAAGGCAATAGCGCTCTAGGATGCTTTGTTGTTTTGCACAACATGTTCTGCATCAGACAGATAAATGGCTCAAACATCCTGCTTGGGCTAATGTGGACCTCTCCAAAATAAGTGCTTTTTCCTCAAAGAAATTATTTGAAAAGAGACTGCTACAAGCCAACTCCCGTTGATCAGCTTTCAGCACCATAGACAGAGCACAAAGGAGGAAAAAAACAGAGAGAACTGAAGAGAAAAAGAAGAGCTGTGTGTGAGAAAAATAAGTCTTTTAAATGTGCTAAGGACTTTCTGATAAGGAAAATGCTAACTGTAATGCTCTTACAAAGTGATTTGGATTTTTAGCATCTCTCTTTAATTTACAGTGCTCATCGGCTGAACGGACTTGCACTGTCTGGTAAAAAATTACTGGTGCATTATATCCTGAAATATTGTTGAATAATGGACTGAAATATCAGCACTTTTGATCTGATGTTAGTTATGCTACACAGCTTTTACATTGTGAAAGCGGCTTTAATGCTCATGAAAGTGAAGTGACTATTATCACTGGCTTTAGCCAGGAAGAGGTACAGTTCAATGCTATCAGCTCCTCTATACACAACTGTCAGTCCTCATTTGCAGCACTACTGCTATTCCAGTCTATGGTCTGCACACAACTCTGCCATGTGTGGCCTACGGCAACCCTTGCAATGCCACTACTAGCTCCTCACAGCTGTCTAAATGCTTCTCAGTTCTGACGTCCCTGCTGACCCTGTTCCAGGGCTCAGTTTAGCAGAGACAATCAGAGTGTATTGTTGTAACCAAAAAGATCCTTCTTGTTGGCTTTTCCCCCTTTAGTTACAGAGGGAGAAAAAATGACACAGCACATGTGGTCAGCTGAAGAATAGCATACCAGAATGCAGAGCCTGATTTGGAACCCATGGCTGATTAGGGTCCACTTTGCAGGACTGTCCTTAATTAGAAAGGCAGAGTGGTTCATGGACAGGGCTCTAGATGGTGACTCAGGAGACCTGGATGTTATTTCTTCCCCTGCCACTCCACCCCTGGGCGACCCAGAACAAGTTATTTTACCTCTCTGTACTTCAGTTTCCCCTACCTGCAGAATGGAGGATAATGATACTTCCTTTGTGAAGTATCTTGAGAGTTACAGATGCAAAACACTGTGTAAGAGCTAGATTATTATCATTCTTCATTATTAACATTAGACCATGGCACTGATTGGTGCTCTGCTAGTAGAGTGAAGGTTAATGGTCTTACCCTATGTTAGTTCATTCTAAGAAAATACTCAGCCACTGGCCCTTCATCCATATCCAATTCACCATATAGACAGGCCTGCTGACTGATCCCACAGAAACATGTGAGTGGGGAAAAAAGATATCACTTCTCCCTCCCTATTGTGTGGCTTCTTAGGGGGCAGGGAGAATGAGGAGGGGAAAAGTTAGAGGAGCCCATCACTCATGAGAAACACAATAGCAGAAAGGAAAAAAAAAGCACACAGCTCAGCCCTCAAGATCAACCCTAGAATAAAAAAACAGTGTGGATACACAACGAAGCAATGCTGTGAGTCTGATACTGATCTCTTTTACACCAGTGTTAATCCGCTGACTTCAGTAGAATTATTCCTGATTTATACCACCGTAAGAAAGAAGAGAAGAGGTGCAAAATTCAGTTAAGAAACAGATTCATATTTCAAGCTCAGGTTTCAAAACATAAACAGATTAACATTAAACAAATCACTAAAATCATCCTGACACCATCTCTTTAATTCCTGAAGTTAGTAAACAGTTAAAAGATGTTACCACTACTTTAAAAATATATACATGCCAGGACTGTGGTTACACAACTTAGAGATGAGGGACTGCTTAATCATAGTGATTTGGCTTGTGCTTAAATACTATCACGTAATGAAGATGAATCACATCTTTAGAAATTATTCACTTCAAGTCAATTTAAATTAAAGCACAGGAGTAGGCAGCCTTGAACGCAGATGCCGTTAAATAACACCCTGTGTACAGCAAAATCAATGGCTGAGGTATCTGACTTGTCTTTGAAAAGCAGCAAAACACCCTCAGTGTTAAAGTATGCAAGAGGCATTCTTCTTCATGAAAGGAAGATGTCCAATGACTCAGTCAGCATAGAACACATACAACTTCTCTCAGCGTGAATATAGTCCAGCTCACATAAACATACACTAGTTGTAATCGAACTAATGGGTTGAACAGTGTAGGGTAGCTGGGGTAGCACAGGCAGTGGCAGCATGGGCTCTCCTCTCCATGACCTGAGCAGCTGGTGGAAGGGACATGAAGTAGCCTCTCGCCCGCCACACACACACACACACACACACAGCCTCTTGCAGCTACACAAAGCAGGACAGTCTGGTTCTCTCTAAACAGCTGAATTGGTAAAAATAAAAATCCAATTAGTTTGATTTTGAAATTTGCAAGAGATGAGGGGTATAGTAGGAAGAAAGAGCCTGACTCATGGCCTGGTGCAAGGTCTGAGGCCTGTACCAAAGTCAGCAAAAGTTATGCTATGAGCAACAGTCAGACCCTGTCAAAAGCAGATGCTTGCCTGCAAGCCAGTGTCCCGTACACAAACTCGGCACCAGTATTGCTAGCCTTGCTACAATACACTGAACATAAATGAATGGCAGCAAACAACATGAAGGCAAGGAAAAAACAAATTGGTCCTAATTGGTAAAGAAATTAAATTACACTGTAACTGCAAATTGGGTAAACAAATTCCCAGTTAGTACTAGTCACAATTTGGAGTCAGTGACACTGCATATTAACTAAGGGACATGTTATTCAAAACAATCTTGTTCAGTGTCTGGGTGCCAATACTAAATCCCGACACAGCAATATTTGATAAATTGGTTACTGTCCATTCCGTAGGTTATCTGACAGACAGCAGCTATAAGAAACATCTGGATCTATGTCAGCTACTGGTGTACACAAAGCACTGCAACCACTGGAACAGAGAAGCTAGCCGTTCCTGTCTCCTGCCCAGCGAAACTTAACCCAGCATGTGACAGCCAGCAGTAAGTGTAACCTACAACATGGATGGACAGTACTGTAACTAATTACAAGAAATGATCATATAAAGGCTTCATTTGTAATGTCACTACTCCAGATTTCTATTTTACTTCTTATATACATAGCACTGTAATAATACCTATCCCAGTATTTCAAAAGACTCAGCCTACTACAAATGATGATATAGGTGGTAACTGTAACTGCCCTAATAGGAGCGTGTTGCTATCTGCAGTACCAAAGTAAAAGGGCCAGACTACAACACCAGATTGTTGTGCTTGGATATGAGGTGGTGTCATATGTACACATACATACTATACACATATTCCCTATATACCCATATACACTACAAATACAAATACCATAGCCATATTATCCAGATATGTTAATTATTTGGGAGTGCCCCCAAAGCTTTGGAAAATAAAATCTGTCCGTCAGTCATACGAGGGAACGTACAGCCTATGAGGCATGAATGTATGGATGGTAAACTAAGGTGACCAGATAACAGTGTTTAGCCCACTGGGTCATCTTCAGTCCATGCATTGTGCATTTTCTGGGATGACAGGTAAACATCCTCCCCATGAAAAGACAAAACGTTGGGGAATGGAGTAGAAAGAAAGAGCCTGAAGCACGGGTCTGGTCCAAGGTCTGAGGCCTGAACCAAAGTCAGTGAAAGTTAGGACCTGACTGTTGCTCATGGCATGTCAAAAGCAGATGCTTGCCTGCCAGCCAGTGTCCAGTGCATGAACTAGATAAATGTCTATCCGGGATGGTCTAGACAGTATTTGGTCCTGCCATGAGGGCAGGGGACTGTACTCGATGACCTCTTGAGGTCCCTTCCAGTCCTAGAGTCTATGAATCTATGAAACTCAGCACCAGTATTGCTAGCATTGCTAAAACACACTGAATATGTAAACACATTCCAGCAGGCCAGCATAAGAACACCCCAGCTTAGCACACGATAAAATGTGATGAATAGTGATATTCTGTCTGAAACATCAGGAGTGAAAGTACAAAGACGGGGTGAATAGGAATGTTTTGTCTGAAACATCAGGAGGAAAGTATCAGGGGAGGTAATAAGCATGTCATGAAACACGCAAGGTGATACGTAAGCTGTTTATCGTAGATTGTTTGTCTCAGTCTATAAATGTTGGAATACCTCGCCGTAATCCTTCGTCCAGCCTAGGGGCAGTGGAAAGCCCTGCCACTACTGAGCTGCATCCATTGTCACAGGCATATATGTCTTAGTATCCTCGTAGAGTTGACAATAAACTAGGCTGGGGTTTAGTAGCGGGGTTCGCTACTAAACCAAGTCTGGGCAGTTCGATTGAGGTCTCCTATGCCAACCATCTGCGCAGCGCTGGGACAGCACACAAAGAACACACACACATGCTGCCGAAACATCTGACGACAAGGGGTTCATCCAAAATTTCATTTTTGACAAAAAAGAAATTCACTGAAAATGGAAAAGTCAGAACATTTCAACGAGCTTTAGTAAATATCTACAAATAACACAAACATTTGAAGAACAGCAAGTTGAGATCATAAACAATTTGCTAGCCAAGAAACAGCTACATTTGTAACAAATACTTTGACCTGTCCAGTAAAAGGTGAGTTTATATTTTAAAGCATACCCTTTTACATTCCAAGGTAGATTTTCAAAGCTAGTGACAGACACTGTCATGTGACCTCCACTAATATAAAAGGGAATCAGATGGCTACTTCCCTGTGCATTGCAATGGAAAATGAGAATTTAGCAGATGAAATAAGACCAGATCTGTACTTTCTGTCCAACTTCAAACAAATGGTATCTTGTCATTTTAAAACAAAGGCCTATTCTTTACTTTGGCCTCTCTGCTGACCCCAAGAAGCATCAAAACTTTTGCAGTGCTGCTCTGAACTCTTTGGGATTCATCCTTCACTAGTCCTTAGCTAAGCTGCCCAGAAAGAGCAATATCCATCACCTGGGAAATTCCAATATTTTGGCATTTGTTTTTGTCCAGAAACAGGACAAAAATATTGAACATTTTCATGTAATGAAAAGTGCCAAAAAAAATCAAAATCAGAAATGTCAAAATGAAACACGTTGACATTTTCAATTGAAATAAAACTTTCCCCCATTCTCTCAGATTGCAATTATTATGGTAAGTAAATCTTGGTGATATTGAACAATCTATATGGGGACTTTCATGCCTGTGTGCAGTACCAACAAATGTACTTATATTTGCTCTGTGCCGCTGTGTATAGAGGACAGGCAGCACCACTGTTCGGTTATGATACTTGATGTAAATTGAGAGACCATTAGTGAGCCATTTGGAATTTTTATAATTGGATGATTGTTGCAGAACAACAGTTTGCTGCTAATGTGCTTGGTCCTTTGATAGAGTAATTCAGAACTGCACAGTATGCTGAGCAACGTACACATCTTTGTTATAAAGCACTTCTTAAAACGGTTTGTGTTGTGCATGCATGCCTAAGTGCCATCTTGCTAAATTTTCCCAATAATGAACTATGATTGATAGAAAATATAGGTAAATGCACATGTATGACAAAAATTCCTTGAAGGAACTAAAGACTGAAGCCCAGTATCTTTCCATAGAGCAGGTCCACAGTATGAGCAATGGCAGTGCAAACTTCCCTATGGCACTTCAGGAACATTCACTTCACCTCTGACCTGGAGAGTCTTATTGTGATAAGACTGGAATCCCCATTGGCCAGGAAGCCCTTGGCTGTGGCTGAGTTCTGAGGCTGCCAGGCTCTAGGGTAGCCAATTATGTTTGTGATGTAGTTTGTAACATAAGCATCTTCCTATTACCAATACTATTATTTTCTGTTTAGACCGCGGAAGTGCTTAGAGGGCCCAAATCAGGGATCAGGGCCCCATGTGTTGTACGTACATAGACTGAAAAGATGGTCTAAGCCAGGGGTCTCAAACTCAAATGACCCCGAGGGCCGCATGAGGACTAGTGCATTGGCCCGAGGGCCGCATCACTGACACGCCCCCTTGCTGCCCCTGGCCCCACCCCCAATCCACCCCTTCCATGAGGCCCCGCCCCTGCCCTGTCTCTTCTCCACCTCCTCCCCTAAGTGCGCGGCTCCCCGCTCCTCCCCCCTCCCTCCTGGAAAGTGCTAAGCGCCACCAACAGCTGTTTGGCGGCTTGGCGGCAGGAAGCGCCTGGAGGTAGGCAGAAAAAAAAAGAAGAGTAATATAGTAGTATAGTATTAAAATATAGTATGCTATTAAAAGTCAATTTATTAACTTTTTTATTAACTTCTTTAACTGTAATGTGAAACGTCAGTGCTAATTTTGACGTTTTGTCAAATTTTGTACTAATTTTGGTTATGTCATTGTGACAGTGTTGGTTGACACTTTAATGTAGAATCTACAGTTTTAATAAATATATACACTCAGTAATGCACCTCACTCAAAGGACAAAACACGCACTTAGATTTACTGCCTAAGGCTCTGGGAGGGAGTTTGGGTGGGGGTGGGGGAGGGGGTCTGGAGTGCAGGCTCTGTGCTCGGTGCAGGCTCCAGGCTGCGGCAGGGGGTGGGGGTGCAGGCTTTGGGACGGAGTTTGGGGATAGGAGGGGGTGCAGGGGTGAGGGCTGTGGGGCTGAGGGTGAGGGGTTTGAGGCATTGGAGAGGCTCGGAGCATTGGAGAGTCTCAGGACTAGGGCAGAAGGGCAGGGGAAGGGCAGCCTGCCCTGGCCCTAGTGCAGGGGGGCGCTAGGACCCTGCGGCAGCAGGTGATGCCGGAAGCCGGCATAGCGGAGGAGTGGAGTCAGCCTGAGCTCCCGGGCAGGCTCCCGGGCGGTGAGGGGGCAGCAAGTGGGGGCCGGGAGACACTGGGGGGAGGCGCGTGGGGGCAGCAGGTGGGGCCAGGGGAGAGACCCGGCCCCAAACATTGGGGAGCAGCGCACGGGGAGCTTAGGCACAGAAAATAACTCGGGGAGGGGGGCGGGGTGAGGGGAGTTTGGCGAAGACAGGCAGTAAGTGGGGGACAGGGCGGGCTCTAGGCACCAGTGGGCCAAGCACCCGCTTGGGGCGGCATCCTGGGGAGGGCGGCAGATGGCCCCGGTGGACCTCCCTCAGGCATGCCTGCGGGAGGTCCACCGGAGCCGCCGACCCGCAACCGCCAGAGCGCCGCCCCCCGCCCCAGCAAATCCTAGCCGCGGCTGGGAGTTAAAAGGCTCTGGGCTCCCTGCCCCGGCGGGCAGCTCGGAGCCCCCTCTGATTCCCGGCCGCGGCTGGGATTTAAAAGGCTCTGGGCTCCCTGCCGCGGCGGGCAGCTCGGAGCCTTCTGATTCCCAGCCGCGGCTGGGAGTTAAAAGGCTCTGGGCTCCCCGCCGCGGCGGGCAGCTCGGAGCCTTCTGATTCCCAGCCGCGGCTGGGAGTTAAAAGGCTCTGGGCTCCCCGCCGCGGCGGGCAGCTCGGAGCCTTCTGATTCCCAGCCGCGGCTGGGAGTTAAAAGGCTCTGGGCTCCCCGCCGTGGCGGGCAGCTCGGAGCCCTCTGATTCCCAGCCGCGGCTGGGAGTTAAAAGGCTCTGGGCTCCCCGCCGCGGCGGGCAGCTCGGAGCCCTCTGATTCCCAGCCGCGGCTGGGAGTTAAAAGGCTCTGGGCTCCCTGCCGCGGCGGGCAGCTCGGAGCCTTCTGATTCCCAGCCGCGGCTGGGAGTTAAAAGGCTCTGGGCTCCCCACTCTAGAGCTGGCCCTGGTGGGGGAGCTCCGCGGGCCGCAGGGAAGAGCTCTGCGGGCCGCATGCGGCCCACGGGCCGCATGTTTGAGACCCCTGGTCTAAGCCCCAACGACCTTATGGTTTAAGAGACCTAGATTTTAGCTTCTAAACAAGGTACCAAGTAGCAGACTTTTGGCCACTACTGACCCCGGATCACATGTGAAATGAATGTCTCACATATAAAGATCTCCATGTTGTATTGAACCAGTCCTCAGAGCCTTCCACTCCACTGTAAAAAGGCTTCTAAGATCAGATGATACCCACTGGGGATGGGAGTCTCATATACAGCAACTTGTTATTTTCTAAATTATTCTTCCCTTCTTGGAGACCCTAAAAAGATTAGTCATTTAGTGTTTAACAGCTGCAGTAATTAGGAGTAGCTCAAGTTTACATACCTTTATGCAAAGAAACAATAGGTACTTTGCAGTTGTTTCTGGGGAATTGAGGAGAAGAGGCAGGGAAACCAGTGTGGCCAGAGGACAGCTCTCTGCTATCAAGCTATCAGAAACCATTGAGTGAATGAATAGTTCTGCTTGAAGAAGACACCTACAGAAAAGCTGCCACCATCTCCCTCTCCCAGAGGGATCATTACTAACATGGGGCCTGATTGTGATCTCACATTGGTATATTTCCATTGATTCCGTGGACTTATTCCTGTCTTACACCGGTGTCAGTGAACTCAGGATTGAGACCATTAGAAACATAAGAAAAAAATATCAGTTAAAACGAGTCTCTTTTACTGGTTCACATTCTGGGCCAGCTCCTCAGCAGGCATAAACAGGCATAGCTCCATTGATATCAATCGAGTTATGCTGATTTACACCAGTAAGGATCTGCCCCCCCTCATCTTTAAACACAGGTTTCTCCTCCCCCCATAACAATGTTACTTCTGCTACTGAGAAAGCTTATTTAATTTAGATAACAGATAATATCTGTGTGTTATCAGATCACATCAGCACCTAACAACTTCAAAATGAAGCATCCCAGCAAGACAGACACAATTTTATTCTAGTCAGCAGGAAAACCACCTCCCTGTGGATGTATGATCCATCCCCAACTTCACCCAAGCACTCTCAGGATTGTATGTACAGTGTGAGGCCCAGTCTGCCACTCAGTTTGTCCAGAGCCTTTTTGTTACTGTACCTTTCAGTGAATGAAATGTGCATGCAAATAGATTAGAATAATTTGTCTTTTGACTCAGTCAAAAGTAATCCACCTTCCTCAGTAATCCACATCCTTTTCACTCTTGATTTTGGTGGATGGTGGAGAAATGGCTGTTTTTCCATGGATTAGATTCTGATCTCTAAAATAATTTTTATAGTGAGTACCTGAGAGCAAATGGATCATATTTAAGTGATGGTACTCCTGGCAGGTGTCGCATATAAATAATGGCACAGGGACAACAGTAATTCCAGTGGAAAATAATTCCTTTGTTATCTAACTTCACACACCCCTCTAACACAGGGGAAAGGGGAGAGAAAACAACTTTTGTTCTGGATTCTTCTGCTTTGTAATTCTCTTCAGCTTTTAGATTCCACAGTGATAATGCTGGTATTTTAGAAATACTTTAGGTAGGTAGGTAGAAAGATAGAATAGATGACAATTACCCACTTAAACTGCCTGGCACTAAACTTCCTTTGAGGACGAAAACAATTCCTTTGCAGGGAATTTCTTTCTCATAGTTTTTTGCCCTGCTCATCACTGTAGTATCTGAGCACCTTCCAGCAGTGCATCCATTCAAGCTTATCATTGATCTGAAGCAATGACATTCTTTTTCCAGACCTTTCTTGGGTTGTTTTGATTTGATTGGTGTCCTTTGAAGTATTATTGCTTGGGGTGTGACTCAAGATCAGGGATCCCATTGTGCTAGGCCTCTCAGAAGACCTTACAAGTTAGATAGTCATGAAGCAGCAGTGGCTGGCAGCAAACAAAGGGAGGGAAATGGGGATGGAGGGAGGAAAGGAGAAGTCACATGGTTGTTCAGGTTTCTAGTGTGCTGATTCAGCACTATGTAATATCAATCCAAGAGAGTGGTTTTACCCCAGTGTAAATCAGGAGATCAATGGAATTATATCAGTGTGACGCAGACACGTGTGAATGAAAAGGGAATCAAGTCCTAAATATTCCATCCACTGCTTTTTCAAAAGATGTCTCCCCGTTAACACAGAGTTTGTGCCCCAGCCATGCACTGTTGCTTTAGCACCTCGGCTCCATTTTTATAGATTTTCATTTTTGTTTTATTCATTCCCACACACGACTACTTTCTCCCCATAAGACTTGTGAGGTCTTAGTGGGGACCAGCTGTGGTCACTCAATTAGGGTGAACTGCAAAGAATGGGACAGACAATCCCCATACAGCTAGTGGATACTCCGATACTTAGATTTACCAAGCCAGCCTAAAACAGCTTCTTTATTACCTCACTGGTTACTCAGAAGTCCAAACAACACAGTTCCCTTAAAGTGATCCAGCCTCAGCCCTCCATCCATGTACCCACATCAAATATGATGAAAATTTCCGTAAATCTTATTTCATCTACCAATCCCAAAGGATCAGACACATTACCTCCCAGGTTAATTAATGTTTCAGATCTTACCCAAATACACACTACAGCCAATTCTTATTAACTAAACTAAAATGTATTAAAAAACAAAAGAGAGAGAGCGAGTATGGTTAAAAGGTCAATATATATACAGACGAGTTCAATTCATTGAGGTTCAGATTCATAGCAGAGATGGTGAGCTTTGTAGTTGCAAAGAGTTCTTTCAGAAACAGTTCATTGGACTATCTCATATTCAGGGCGTACCAGCATAACTGGGACCTCAGTCTTGTGACTCAAACTTCCCCTGATGAAGCCTAAGCAGATGGGAGATGTCAGAAACAGGACCCAAGGATCTTTTTATACAGTGTTCTAGCATCCACTTGACCACACAGTCCTGGTTAAACAACAGGCTTTTGATGTAACCTTTTGCTTTCTAAACATTATCAGTAATTAGTTATACAAATTAACACAGGGCAATTTATCCATTAGGCAGTCTATTACAAACTTCAAAGAGACATATAGACAATGACATTATTTTACCCAAGATTCATCCAAATGTTAATATTCCCTTTTGATCTCTGAATCAATAGTTATAGTGACAGACAGGAACTGTCTTTTTATGTAGCATCTAAGATACACACAACGAGTATTACTTCTAACAATATAGGTTTGAATTTCAAAGTTCTAGCCCATTTAGCATGAGTGGCCATAATTATCATTTGCATACCTTTCTAACATGACTTTAAAGGTGGGCTTTGGGTCATTCAGCCTGCAAGCTGTTTAACCCTTTCTAGCCATGAGTCAGAATACAACATCTCTATCATGCCACCTGTCCCTACCCCCAGAGCCTCCTGTCCTCATTCTTAAGTCACTCCTACAGTGTGTTCCAATATCACCAAGTGGAAACTAGAGTGCCTGGGGCTGAGGGATATTAAAGACCTCTCTCTCTCATCTGCTGCTTGCTGAGTCCAAGGACTAGTGTCAGAAACTGGGATGGAGATGGTCAGGCCTAGCAGTCAGAGCTGGAATTAGGAGTAAAGAGTGTGGGTGGAGCAAGGCTGGAGCAGGACTAGGAGCAGGGCAGCTGCAAGAGTAGGGCTGGAGCAGGCTAAGGCCTGGGGAGCCTGTTGCCGCCATCAGGCAGGACAGAGTTCCAAGCCTTGGAGTGACATTGAGCAGACTGAGCTAGTGTTTGTTCCACCTGTGGGGCTTATATAACTGGTCTGGAAGTCATATGACCAGTTCCTGGCTTATGGATTGGCTGGAGCCTAGCCTAGCACAGGAGTGGGAGAAAGAGGAGGTTCAGTTTAGCCCATTGCTACTCCTGCTACTCCAGGAATGGTGGGAATCTCAAGGTCAGCCTTCTTCCACCTTTCCTAAGCTCCACACTGCTGCTACAGCTCTCGCAGGGACCAATGTCTCTTCCTGTCTTGGTGCTCAGGCAGTGGGGAGATGTTCGGTTTCTGCTCCTGCGGGGTAGCTGTGCGGGCATGCACTCATACCCCCACTCATGTTGGCTGACACAGAGAAACCTTCCAGTCTCAAAGGAAAACAAAAATATTAACAGTATTGTTCAGTTCCAAATTGTATATTGCTCTGTACTCTGGCCCTTTGTAGAATCACTGTCTGGCAAATAAGAATCAGGATCTTTTTAGTTGGTCTACTCCTCCTCTCCACATCACAGGTCCCTGTTAACACAAAGGAACTTTCCAATCAAGGGATCAAAACTGAAGAGCTTCTCTGATAGCAAGGAAGGGAGCTGTGCAATTCAGAACGTTGTACAGATAAAGTTCCACCTCCTTGTCTTCCCCTCCCTGAACCTGCTTTCTCCCTCCTCACTGAATTCCCCATGTGACACCAGCTCTTCTCCTTCACCACCAGTGCAAATCTCTTCTTGAAATACAGTCCTCTTGGTGTTTGTAATGCTGTCTTTCCAGATTCTCCTCCCTCTCTCTAATTGCTCTTTTAGTGTTTCATTTAGTGGGTCCTCCTCATCCCCTCTCCAGCCTTCCTAAGGGAGCCCACAAGCATTCATCCTTGGCCTGGCTCCTTCTCCCCTTTCCAGACTATCATCTGAGGAGCCTATTCAAAAACACCCCTTTGACTATCATCTTTATGCTTATTATTCCCAGATCTGCCTCTCTTCTCCAGACCTCTTTCCATCTGTCCAAACTAAAATCTTGGCCTACCTTTTGAACATCTCCTCATAAATGTCCTGCTGTCACCTTAAGGTCTTCACAGGGCCGGCGCAACCCATTAGTAGGGCACTAACATCTGGGGAGCGGCGACCACGGAGGCCGGACCTTCTGCCGCCTCTGTCGGGGGCAGCATTTCAGGGGCGGGACCTTCTGCCACCTCTGTTGGGGGCAGCATTTCGGGGGTGGGACCTTCCACCACCTAGGGCGGCAAAAAAGCTGGCGGCGCTCCTGGGTCTTCATGAACAAAAGTGAACTCTTAATCTTTCCCCTCAAATCAATCCTGCCTTGCTCAGTCACAGTGGCCAATATCACCATTTTCCTTGTTATTCCATCCATAATCTAGGTGTTATCTTTGAGTCGGCTGTCGCTCTAGACCCAAACATCCAGACCATGTCTAAATCTTGCCACTTCTTCCTACACAACCTCTCTAATAATCTGTCTCGGCTCTCAGTCCACACAACTAAAACTAAAACCTTCTTGTGTTTCGATACATGCCATCTCTTCTGGCCTTAACAAATACAAGCTTGTCCACTTCAAGTCCATTTACAATGTTGCTGGTAAGATCATCTTGGTTCATCACTCTGACTACATCACTCACCACACCTTTTCATGCCTCACCCTGGATCCCTTTCTCCACCACATCAGAAACAAGCTATGGTACTTTAATAATCTTCACAGTTCAACTTCATCTTACCTATAAACTCCAATACGTGTCAGCTTCCACCTCCGCTCTGCCAACCATGCCAGCCAGCTTTCATCACCTATTAGTCCTTTTTCCTCACAATCACTTTCATGCTGCTCTTTAATGCTTCGGAGAAGCATCTCATGAAATCTGTCCCCTACCCTCCTTCAGATCCCTTCTAAAAACTCCTCTTTGCTGGGATGCCTACAAAGCACTCGAGGACAGCTAGGCAGGGGGCGTGCTGTGACTACTGTCTGTTTTACTCAACATGACGGATTTACTGCTACCTCGTCCTCTCCCCTGCTTGTTTGCTGTATCTCTCATCATAGGCCTGGACTGTAAACTCTTTGGGGGTGGGGGCTTTTCTCCTTAATTACTGTGTGTAGGGTCTCTAGCAGAGGGGCCTGACCCTTTGCTGGGGCCTCTAGGCTCTACCATAATATCAATGAAAATATAATAAAAAATACAACTATACCCCCCTTGCCATTTGGGGCAGGGGCTTTTGAGAAGCAGTATCCACAGAGAGCAGCACAGAGTTAGTCCCTGGGGAAATGAAACTGCACCTGCCTGCCTAACCTGTGTGCTTGGGGAGTAGGCTGGGGAAGAGAAGAGGAGGAACTGGGAGGTTACAAACCTAAACTGACATGCCTACATAACCAACTCCACAGCCAGAATAGTCTCTATGGCTAGGGCCATCTTGGCATGTGCACTTAGCCTAGGGTGACCAGACAGCAAGTGTGAAAAATCAGGACAGGGGGTGAAGGGTAATAGGAGCCTATATAAGAAAAAGCCTCAAATATCAGGACTGTCCCTATAAAATTGGGACATCTGGTCACACTAACTTAGCCCCAAACCGGCCCAATGCTTGGGGGAAAGGCATCCTGTGTCCAGGGCTGGATGGGGGTCGGTTTTTGTTTCTTTCCCGGGAGAGAATAAAGACAAATCAGGAGTTTCCCCCTATCTGCGGTCGGCCCCGTTACTCCGTGCTCGGCAGACACAGGGGCAGTCCCGAGGGGGCCCAGGTATTAACCTGGAGGCTGCCCGGAGCCAGAGCGCTTCTCTGGCTCTGCGAAAGGACGGGGCTTAGCCAGGCGAGCAGCTTCCCCTCCCGCAGCGGTGCGTAGCGAGGGCGGGGCTGTGTGTGTGTGTTGGCCGGGGGGGGGGATTAAAAACACCCCCTGCAGCCAGTCTGCAACTCTACACTTGTCACGCTCCTCCCCGGCCGTCTCTGGGGCTGTAAAACCCACCTCAGTGGCAAGTCGGGAGGGAGAGAGAGAGAGACCCCATTGGCTCTCGCACGTGCAGCATGTCATCCAGCCGGCTGCATATAACAGGAAAAGCGGGGCCCGCTCAGCCCCAGTCACTGCCCGCCGCCTCCAGCGCGGAGCGGAGCGATGCTGGCAGGGACTGAGAGCAGCGGGAAGGGCTGTACTGGCCCCTGGGATCGGACCAGGTGGGGGGCGTGTCCTGCTCCAGGGCGGACACTGCACCAAGAAGCAGTTTGGGAGACGGAGATGTGACCGGCATTGGGACGCGGTGACAAGGCAAGGGAGCAAGCTGCCGGGCCGGGTGGCGGGGAAGCAGCAGCAAAGCCCCCAAAGGAGCGAAGCGGCCAAGCTGGAGGCAGAAGCCCGGAGCCCAAGTGACTGAGAGCTGGCCTGGCTTGCCGCGGTTAAACGAGCCCCAGCATGCAAGCCGGGCTCTCCCCCCGGCTCCCACCGCCGAGCTGCCCTGCCTAGCGGAGGAGAACCGCTCCCACTCCGCGGGAACTTCGCCGCTGCTTCGAAGCCATGAGCAGCCACGTGTGGTTCCCCTTGCAGTACATCGCCAAACCCTACCGCCGGGCACAGGCCCGCAATGGCTCCGACTTCTTCTCCGCCCTCTACGGCTTCCCCAACCGATCCTCCTTCTTCCACGGCGACTTGGACCTGGACGACCTGGGGGACTTTGACAGGGGCACCCGGTACGAAGGGGAGTCCCAGAGCCGGACGGTGAAGGCGCTGCTCATCGTGGCCTATTCGGTGATCATCGGCATCTCGCTCTTCGGCAATATCCTGGTCTGCCACGTGGTGATCAAGAACAAGAGGATGCACTCGGCGACCAGCCTCTTCATCGTCAACCTGGCCATGGCGGACATCATGATCACCCTCCTGAACACGCCGTTCACCCTGGTAAGCGGCGCGGCGCCCGCACCAGCTGCCCGGGTCTCACGGCCTGGGGGAGCAGCGCTCTGCCTTGGCCGCTGCCCCCTGCCGCCCCGCCGGCCCCTTCCCGGGAACACGCTGCCCGCTCCGCGTGCTATGGGCCGGCCCGAGCAGGCAGCAGCGCTGCGACGGGAGAGCGCCACAGAGAGCTCTATAGCCAGGGGGTAACTTCCGAGAGTTCACTTGGAAAGCGAGTCCTAGTCCTGCCCCGCATCCTTTACTGTCAGGTTTGCAAAATGCGCGCGTGTGTGTGTGTGTGAGAGAGAGAGAGATTGTGTGTCAGGGCTCTGGGAGGGGTGTGTGGATTCATTGTGTTTGTGATTGTGTGTCTGTGGCGGGGATGGGGGATATGCAATCAATGCCTGAACAGAGACCGCTTTCTTTTTCTTTCCGCTCTCCCTCACCTTCTGTATTTCCAAGGAATAAAAATAAATATCCCTGCGTTGCCTGCTCAAGTAGGGACCATGGTTAGCTCCTCCACCTCGTCCCTCTCCCCGGGCCATGCAGGAATCTGTCCACCTCGTCCTGCCACACACTCAGTCTCTCTCTCTCTCTTTCCTGCTGGAGTGAGCAGGGCTTGGCAGTCCATGCACCCCAAGCGGAGTGGATAAAGCTGTGGAGTGTGAACCTGACTTTCTTGCAGGATTCAGGGGGAGACACAGGTGTCTTACTCCTATTGTTCATCTGAGGATGAAGAAGAGGGGAAGGCTTTGCAGTGTGAAGTACACCCAGTTTTCTGTGGAAACTGAATAAGCAGTGTCTGTCCTTGTTAAGGTCCCTAAGAAACAGGTTGATTTCAAAGTGTGCTGAGTCGGGGCCACTTCACACAGACTGTGTAGGCTTCCCATGCTGGGGGAATATGACCCCTGAACTCCTGGGTTTGGGTGATTGGATTTATTAGCTCTGGGATTAGATTGCCTTTGTCTTCATAATGAGACCTGGAAAGAAAAGAATAGAATGAGAGGGAAGAGTTAAAGTCCCATCTAGTCCTAGGGTGACCAGATCACCCAGGTCAAATATCGGGACATGGGGGGGGGGGGGGACAGGGACAGAGGGGGAAAAAATGGCGGCAGAGCAAAAAAAAAAACCCCCCACCCCCGATTCCTCCTCCCTCCGCAAGCGCTGGAGGGAGGCCCGGGAGACTCAGGGGAGCACGGGGCCGGGGTGAGTGTGAGTCTGGCCTGGCCCCAAGCAGGCAGGACTTGGGCGTGGTACCTGGAGGGAGAGTAGGGGGCGGCCTGCAGGGGCAGGCGGCGGTTGTTCTCCCCACCTGGGCAGCGGGACTTGGGAGCAGCCGCTGCTGCAGCTCCCACAGCCACGGGGGGAGGAAGCGGCCGCTGGCCAAGTTTGGCGGCTGCAGCTCTAGCACCCATTAACCCCCCGAGCCCGGGCCTGCTGCGGGGACCCAGCGCGCACCCAGCCCCTGGCCAGTCGCGTCTAGGCTGGCTGCCCAGCTGGTGCAATCCCGCGGGCGGCCCTGGAGTGGGGGCAGCAGGCCCCAGCCCCCCCATCCCGCTTGGGTCCCGCAGGAGAACGAATGGGGCTGGGCTGCCGCTGCCTCCGCTGCGGGATTGCACCAGCCGGGCAGCCAGCCCAGACGCGACTGGCCAGGGGCTGGGCGCAGCGTGCGCGCTGCTGGGTCCCTGCAGCAGGCCCGGGCTCGGGGGGTTCTGGCCCGGGCGCCAAAGCCGCAGCCGCTGAGCGCCACGTGCTTGGCCGCTTCCTCCCCCCGTGGCAGTGGGAGCTGCAGCAGCGGCTGCTCCCGAGTCCTGCTGCCCAGGTGGGGAGAACAGCCGCCGCCTGGCCCCGCGGGCCGCCCCCCTACTCTCCCTTCAGGTACCGAGTCCTGCCTGCTCAGGGCCAGGCCAGACTCACACTCACCCCGGCCCCGCACTCCCCTGCGTCTCTTGGGCATGGCATGCTTGGCAAGAGGCGGGGATTTGGGGAGGGAGCCAATGGGGGAATGAGGGGGCAGAGTCAGGGCAGGGGAGGGCGCGAGCCCTTCTGGGCTCCGGAGCCTTTGCTTGTTTGTCCAGTGTCCCGACCTAACATTGGTCGGGACGCGGGACAAACAAGCAAATATCGGGACAGTCCCGATAAAATCGGGACGTCTGGTCACCCTATCTAGTCCACTGCAGGCTAATACATAATTTTCCCTACTGTATATTCTGGAAGGCTTTGTCTAGTCTTCTTTAAATATCCCCGATAATAAAGCTTCCCCCATTTCCCCTGAGAGACTTTCCAGTCTAGTAATCTCACCATCAAAAAAACTTCCCCCGTGTTCAGTCTGAACTTTAAAAAAAGTAAGACAACTAGGATGAAAATGTAAACTCTGTAGGGGAAGAATGGTGCCTTCTTTCATGTTTGTACAGCACCTGGCACATTTGGAGCATTGCTGGAAACAAGTAATAATTACAATTACCCTCCCCCCCCCAAATCCTTATATTGACTTTGCGCCAGGCAGCGTAGGATTGTTATAGTGTGAATGGCACAGCTGTTGCTCAAACACCAACAAACAAAACCTCATTGTTTAGGAATAATAGGAGGCTTCATGCACTACTTTCCATGACAGTTTGTGATGCCACGAGGAGATCATTTTCAAAACATCCACTGACGTCAGTGTGATTAGACATAGCATCCACATGCTGCATAAAATAATCCACAATAAGAAGTGCAATGTTAAAATCCATGAGGAAGGCAATCAGTGTTATAGTGTTATCTGGTTTCTCAACTCAGAGGGCCCAGTTCTCTTCTTGATTACAATAGTATAACTCCAGTGACTTCACACATGTATCAACAGCACGTCACACACACACACACACTCCTGCCCCTAGGACTGTGACAGATTTGTTTGTTTGCTACTTCTGCACTCTCCTTCTGATCCCCTTGTGCCCTCAGCTTACCTTTCTGCAAAAATGGGTATGGTACATCAACATCACTTTATAAATATATTAACTATTTAATTCTCACAATAACCCTGGAAGGCAAGTTTTAGTATCCTCATTTTGCATCCACCATCTGATTTTACCGATGATGCCTATTGTTTTAATCTACATTTGGCATGGCCTGTGTGTTCAAATATTGTTTGTTCTTCAGGTGCGATTCGTAAGCAGTACCTGGGTCTTCGGAAAGCTGATGTGTCACATAAGCCGGTTTGTCCAGTACTGTTCTGTCCATGTTTCTGTGCTTACCCTTGCAGCCATTGCACTGGATCGACACCAGGTATGCATCACATAACCCTGAATTTAAACTCTAGCAAATGTAGGGATACTTTAGAGAAAACAATCAATATTCAACCTGTTAAAGCCCAGCACCTTGTGCCCTGTGATTTCATGAGCACCTCAGCTTTTATCTTAAAAAAAAAAAAAAAGTTCTAGGCATTAAGGTTGTGGAGAAAAGCTTGAAAACATGACCCGAGGGTGACCTGAAGGATGAAAACCCAGAAAGCAAATACAAATAATTAAAAAAAAAATTTAAAAATTGCATGGTCTTTAAGCCACTCATGACGTTTTGTGGCCCAACTCATGATTTTTGGGTGCGTGGAGTTGGCAACATGCAGGACTGTACCATTTTCCTGTACAAAGAAAAAAAAGAACAGGAGTACTTGTGGCACCTTAGCGACTAACATTTATTTGAGCATAAGCTTTCCTGGGCTACAGCCCACTTTATCAGATGCATAGAATTTTCCTGTATATTCAGCTGAAGTTGGACCCATATTTTCCCCTACAAAATTGTTCCCTGCAAATAGTGAAAGGAAAAAAAAACCTCTACAGTTTTGTTGCATAAGATAACATGAGTTCATACCTACTCCTTTCCATGGATGATAATATAATTTAGCATTTGACTGGATCCAGATTATTGTTTCTGACCCTAACTATTGTGCACTAGGATATAAAATTGCATAAGAGTGCACTCAGGTGTGGGTTGCCATTGTTTCTAGCACAGTTGGAATTAATATTAACAGCTATTACTGACAAGAAATTTCACTCGACAAATGTTACAGTTAGACAAAGTTCCAAAAGAATGACGAACCCCACTAAGTGCTCAGATTGTCAGTTGTGTATGCCAGCTGCTGTGAGAAAATGAAAGCAACTGCTGGAAAATGGTTTTTTTTTTTTAAACTGCTAATGTTTAATAAATTTCCCCATTCGGTCACCAGAAGTTCCAGCACTATAACACTCAAGGGCAAAGCATTGCATTTCACAAGAAAGGTGTTTAGAAATACTATATTTTACATATTGCATGATCAAAGATTGCAAATGGTTGGGGAAATAAGAACCAGAGCCTTAGTCTGACTGCTGAGCTTTGCTAGCAATTCATAAATATTATTTTAACTAAGGGAGAACATGATAACTTCCTCTAATATTGGCAGGATTTAAATAGCTCAGGAGTGAAATTGTTTAACAAAAGTCCAATGGGACATATCTAGGAGTAAGGGGATGCAACTGAGCAAGGAAAAGTCATTTCCTGAAATGAATTTATTTTCTAATCCTGGGATGTATCAGAGTGTGGAGCAGATGCTCAAAAGAAGTGATGGGAGCCCTATTATCACTTGGGACTTTGATAATTGGAAAAAGCACTCAAGAAAATAGTGGAGGGAAGAAACCTTCATTAGCAAAGAGACGGTTGGGATGATTTAAATAGGCGTTTTTCATTGTCAGTGGTCAACATAATCATCTATGGATTGTGTTGCTCAAAGGTCATCACGGCTGGTCTCTGAAGCTGTGTTTGTGGGTGGCACCCAATGTGTTTCTCCACGTTGCAAGCTGTTCCAGTAATTTGTATTTAGAGAGAACTTTACATTTCTAGGCACTGTACACCCTAAATATCCTTCTCCAAAGCCCTGTGAAGTAAGTATCATCATCCCTGCTTCACAGATGGGGAAAAATGAGGCCCAGAGACGTGAAGCGACTTGCTCTAGTGCCCAGATGGAATCATTGTCAAAGCTGGGATTATTTACAACCCTGCACTCAGTCCACAAGATCAGGCCGCCTCAGCGGTGGAAGGCTTGCGTCAGTTTTGCTTTCCAGGTCTCTACACAATGCAAAGCTATAATAGCATTTGAAAGAGTAGCAGTCAGGGTGACTTTTAGACCATGATTCTTGTGAGCTTCCTTCAGCAGCAAAAGCAACGAGCAGGAGGGTGGAAAATAAAGCAGCTCACACACACACACACACACACACACACACACACACACACACACACACACACACACACACACACATTTGTGCCACACCATCGCCAACACAGTCTGGGGCCTACCAGTAAATGAGGTAGGCTTCAATGGGCCAGACACTAAAATTGGTCCCCACAGTCATCAAATCCGCAAAAATCTCTTTCCCATCAACTGAATGCCAATGTGGGCATCATTGTTACATGACCAAGTTACATTACCATCACTCACAGCTAAAGCCTGATCTGTTCCCATAGTAATTGGTGCTGACTTTGTTGTCTTTGTGAACATGTTTGCTAGCTGCTGCTAAATTCAGCAATGGGGGTGGGAGGGAAGTGTCCGGCTGCTGATGCGATACATCACATTCCAGAGTTAATCTATGTTTTTGAACAGTTAGTCCTGTTGTTATCAATTCAGAAGGGTTCAAATGGAGTCTTTTTAAAGCCTGCTATGAGAAGATTTAACATGCTCTGAACTATTTGTCCTCCTTAGGTTATAATGCACCCTTTGAAACCCCGGATGTCAATTGCTAAAGGAGGAATTTGCATCATTATAATCTGGGTTATGGCCAGCTGCTTCTCTCTGCCCCATGCCATCTACCAGAATCTAGCAAGATTTGATATTGGGTAAGATGTATAAACAGGGGTAGTTTTTTTTTTAAGGCGCTGCCTCAATTTAACAGCCATAAATTATAAACACACATGGTTATTTTTTTCTGTTAGTAAAAATTAGCTGAAAATTGGCAACTGGAAAAACGTTTAGTTCAAGCAGCATGTTTCCACTTTGAGTTTCTCTCCAATGATCAATGAAAATCAAAGGAGTCACTTTTATCTTTATTAGTCAGTTCCATCTTCATTTTCTCAGTGCAGCAGACACTGCAGAGGGAGGTTCATTTTAACTATTTCCATTAGAATTGGCAGATGTAAATTGGAATAGGGTTTTTGTTTTTCCGTGAAGCTTTAATAAAAGTTTTTTTAAAAAGTAAATAAAAATCTACATTTTGGTCCAAATTTGAGTTGAAATTGTTCACTTAAAGATGCACTAATCCATGTGTCTGAATGAAATCCTCTATCTGTTTACCATATGTGCCCAGCTATCTTATCTTATTTTATAAGGGTCCTATCCCCTTTGTACTACATGCTTATGATTGTGGAATTAACGGGTTTTCTCCTTTTGTGCTCCAGGAACAGAACTATACGAATGGTCTGTCTCCCCAGCTTCCCTCCTCCTGCTGATCTCTTCTGGAAGTACCTGGACTTGACTACTTTTGTACTCTTGTATGTCCTGCCCTTGCTTGTGATCTCCATCACGTACACAATGGTAGCCAAGAAGCTCTGGCTGAGGAATGCCATTGGAGACGTCACTATGGAGCAATACTTTGCCCATCAGAGGAAGAAGAAGATGACACTGAAGATGTTAATGGTGGTGGTGGTGGTTTTTGCTGTCTGCTGGTTCCCACTGAACTGCTACCTGGTGCTCATCTCCAGCAGGGCCATCCACAGCAACAATGCTCTGTACTTTGCTTTCCACTGGTTTGCCATGAGCAGCACCTGCTACAACCCCTTCATTTACTGCTGGCTCAATGAGAGCTTCCGCTCTGAGCTCAAGTCCCTGTTGTGTGTGTGCCGGCGAAAGAATGCAGCCCAGAGCCATGCACTGCAGTCCATCTCTCCTCCTTTCAGGCATGCCTGGGCTGAGAATTGTCATTATAAAAGGGGCAGCTGCTCTCAGAAAGCAAGAGCATCTTCCCAAAGAAACTCTGCAAAGACAGACATATCCAGCGTCCAGCCAATTGTGACAGGGAGCTAAGCCACTGAACTGACAGTTAATTGAGCTCCCTGGGTCCTGAATCTAGAAAATTGGATATTACATTTGTTTGTATTAAGTTACAATCACAATCAGGAGCAATTGCACAGACTGGGTAATGGGATATAGAGCCTTTAAACTTAGGAGAAAGAAGACCTAATTACTACTATATATACTTTGGGGTGACAGTTTATTTTATGGAGAAAATGAACAAACTAAAATAATTTAATACTTTTGATTTATTAATTTATTCAAGACTGATTCCTAACTTTTACAACCACTTTTGGATTTGTGTCCCAGGGGCTTTGCCTACTATTTGAATGGTAGGCACATCCAGTATATTATGTTTGTCTCTCAAAAAGTAATCTTAAATCAAGACAATTGATTATTCTGAACTGCTTAGTGTAGTGTTTATTCCTTCACCACAGACAATAGTGCTTCTCAATAACATTTAAAATGATCAAATGAGAACACAAGCTAGGTGTATGCAAAATACACAGAGAATAAAACAAATACAGTTCCTTTGCTCATAAAGATTATTATTATCTGCAACAAAATACAAATGAAAATTTACCTTGCAATCTCTGATCAAGCAACAGTGTCTCCGGTGAGGTAATTTACAAGAATTAAGGAACTGATGAAACTGACTCCTATCTATAGTTGCAAACAGTTTAATATGTGCTCTCAAGATTAAACACACGCAAATAAGACTTCTGGGTCTCAGTCGAGTACAGGACTTGTAAAAGGAAATTGTTTAAGAGGATCTCTCAATTTTTCTACTCTGCCAGGTTTTTCTATTCTCCACACACAAAAAGTATTAATTTTTGTTCAAAAATTCATAGCATATTTCATTTTATGAGGTCTTTCATGCCTACAACCACTAAATCGCCTGTTTGACTCTAACACAGGTTAGGAGTGAGCCAAAGTCATTGCCTTTCAACAGCTTTTCACTGGCCTATGTGAAATGAGCTGGTGATCTCAGTAAAGCTCCTAATGGACAGGTGTCCACAACACAGAGTCTACCACTGCAATTGGCAATCTTGGCAGATTCAACGGAGAGCCCAAGGACTGAAAGGGCTATGGAGTCTAAACTCCCTATCTCACCCTTCTAGATTATGGTTGAAGTGCTTTTACCAAGGTGTCTGTGAAGAATATGGAGGGATTTACATTTGTTATCCAGTTTGTACCTGCTCTTTGGATAAATATCAGACTTTACAGCCTCCAGGGCTATATCAATCTAGCAACTTCTTATCGCTATCAATTTGCTAAGGAAACCAAAACGGTGTTTTACTATTGTCACTAATTGGGGTTTTTCCTAAATCAGATTAAAATTATTTACAGGTATAGCTTTAATCTTTTGATTTTTATAAAGGTGTATCTGAACTATTCATAGCTTGGCTAGTAAGCTTCAGAATGACTGTCTGTCATTCAAATGTCACTTTCCACAATTAGTGACTCTTCCAGCATAGGAAACATGCCAACTGCTAGCACTTTGACAGTTGAACAAAGCATGATGCTTTGCAAAAAGCCAGATGGTAACCGCATTTTTTAAAAAAATCATTTTTCGAATTAAGAGAGAAATGTGCAGGTTTTTCATACCTGCTGACAAACAGAAATGGTGGAATTAAATGGTGCTGAAGTCATTCACAAACTCAGATATGAACTCACGCTTATATTAAAAAACCCCACTAACTTATGCTACAGCAGTGGCTCCAAACACTGCAGTTTACACTAGTGATGCTATTGTGCTTGTGACTTATTATAGTGTTTTTTCATTTAGGGGAGTGTCTGAAAATATAATCAATAGATATGCTGTTTCAGAACACTCAGGAGAGCATCTTCAAAAAGGGGTACAGAGATCTAGAAAACTGATGGACCAAATTCATCCTGGTGTATAGAGCTGCAGTTTCTACTGAAGTCAGTGGGCACCATGCCTACTTATGCTAGGGCTGAATTTGGCTCAATAATGGTAAATATCAATGGGCATCATGTGAGCACATCACCATTCGTAGCTTTGAAAAATTACCCCATAAATGAGTGTTAACATTTTTCACTTCCTTACAATAAATCAGCAGTTCTCTCACATCAGTTTTACACTGATGGAACTATTGATTTCAACACTTCCTCTCAGATTACACTGGCATGAGAGGAGAATTAGATTCATATATACTACTGTTATATTTCTATCTGAAATATGAAAAGAATAATTACATTTCACTTTATTAACCAAAGGCGTAACTGTAATATATAGTGAGCCAGATCCTCGGCTGGTGTAATTCAGCATTGTTCCACTGAATTCAATTTATCACAGCCAGTTTATCCCAGATGAGCATCTGCGCCCACTGTTAAATTGGGTGAAGAATTTCAGAGAGTTTTTTTAAAGTGGAAATAAAAGTACTTTGCTATTGAAACAGACTGGGACTATGTAACCTGGTAATTCATTGGTCATTAATAAAGAAACCAGGAAACCCAGGAACAACTAGGTTGTGTCATTCATGCCTCTTCTGATCCATTGCAGGTTAGGAGGGCAATTGTGGCTATGGGGAAGGACCAAAAATATACCAGATAAAAGGAAATATTGATGTCATGTTCCTTAAGATATCAAAAGCCCATTGTCATTTTTATCACAAATTTATTTAATAAACTTTCTGTTCCTCTTGTATTATTAATGACAGTACTCTGCCTTAACTACTCAGTGCCTTTTCCATCCCACATTTGCACACAGAATATTATACAGGAAGATGTGACCATAGAATTGAAGGTAATTCAAGAAATCGAATCTTTTTACAAAGATTAAGTATGTGACACTAAAACCTTGTATTCACCTAGATGAAAGGTGTGGAAAATAGTGATTTATATGGACTTTTTTGTGCCTGCTCTCTTAATGAGTAAACTTTCTGACAAGCAGATGTATGTAAACAGAGTACAAATCAGTTTGCACAAGGGATGTAAACAATTTACTCTTTCATTTTAATTTGTTATATATAAGTGGTAGCGTAAACCTGATGTTAATATTAGTTTACACAATTTTACTGGCTGGATTTGCATTGTTGTGTAAATGGCATGTGCCTTTTAACTAGGGGGTTGAAACATTAACACATCCAAGTTGTGTGGTGTTAAAAACCAGAGAATGACATTGTTCTGGACACTAGTTTACTGAAACATTTTCATCTCAGTGCTGGGTTCTTTTAAAAATATGAAAAATCCTCATCTTTTTACACGGGAAGATTTTGATGCAGTTAATTATGTCAGTTTGCACATCCAGCACAACTGTTTCACCAGACTTCTGTAAAACTGCCGGCAATGATTCCTACATGGTATCCACCTCACTGGGATAAGTTTGAGCTGCGGTGAATCAGGAGAGCACAAAGTTTATTACCACACCACGTTGCATTCAAGTCATTGGGACCCATGAAGTACAGTAACTCCTCACTTAACATTGTAGTTATGTTCCTGAAAAATGTGACTTTAAGCAAAATGATGTTACACAAATCCAATTTCCCCATAAGAATTAATGTAAATGAGGGGGTTAGGTTCCAGGGAAACTTTTTTCACCAGACAAAAGACTATACAGGTACACAGTGATGATGATTGTGAAGCTTGGATGAGGTGGAGGAGTCAGAGGGTGGGATATTTCCCTTACTGCTAAATGATGAACTAGCAATTGGCTGAGCCCTCAAGGGCTAACTCTCTCACTCTACAAGGCAGCAGGAATGGAGGGTGTAAGAGAGAGAGATATGCGCATTTCCCCTTTAAGTACACTGCCTTGTTAATTAGATCAGCTTGCTGAGACCACAGCTGCAGCAAGCTCCCTCCATCCTGAGCCCTGGTGTGTGTCTCCTGCTCTATGGAAGATGGGGTAAGCAGGGTGCAGGGGGGAGGGAGACACCCTGACATTAGCCCCCTTCTTCCTTCCCTCCCCCCTGCACAGCAAGCAGGAGTCTCGGGGAGAAGCTCCAAGACAGAGGGCAGGAGCAGCACATGGCAGTGGGGGGAGGGACAGCTGAACTGCCGGCAGCTGCTGCACAGGGAACCTAGGGGAGTGGGGAGCTGATGGGGGAGCTGATAAGGGGGCTGCCGATCCACTCTGGTTCCAAGCCCCCACCAGCTAGCTGCAACGGGCTGCTCTTCCTGCAAGCCGTAGACAAGGCAGGCGGTTGCCAAACGACGTTAGAAGGGAGCATTGTACAACTTTAAACAAGCATGTTCCTTTATTGATCAGCAACGTAACAACGAAACAACGTTAACCGGGACGACTTTAAGTGAGGAGTTACAATTAAAGTTTGTAGGGGCCAGCCCTTAGCTTGAAACTGCAGGTCCAAAAAGTTCCAACTGCCTCAATTTATTTTTAGTACTTCCTTTTTAGACATAATGCCCCTTGTTTAAGGACAGGTTAACTAAACTGGAGACACACTTGTTTGCTAACAATATGAAGCTCAGTGAAAAGTCAAAAAATCCAAACACTGAAATGTTCTGCAAATGCCATGTGAAAAAAAAAAATCACACCCAAGAAAAGAGATACTTAGGTGAAAACAAACAAACAAAAGCCATAAAACAAAGCTTCATCTGCACTGGCTAAAGGACATTCCAATCCCACTGATGTGCTTACTATACATGTTCACATAATATATGGAATAAGCAGAGCAGGGCAACAGCGCTGGCACAGTGCTCATCATTATGGTACGTATTTTCTTAGCTACAGACTTAGTTTTGATCTCTTAGATATTACAGAAATACATTATAGCAGGGATCGGCAACCTTTGGCATGCGGCTTGCCAGGGTAAGCCCCCTGGCGGGCCGGGTCGGTTTGTTTACCTGCAGCAGTCGCAGGTTCGGCTGATCGCAGCTCCCACTGGCCACGGTTCGCCGCTCCAGGCCAATGGGGGCTGCGGGAAGTGGGGTGGGCCGAGGGATGTGCTGGCCGCCCTTCCTGCAGCTCCCATTGGCCTGGGGGCTTACCCTGGTGGGTTACGTGCCAAAAGTTGCTGATCTTTGCATTATAGGAAAGAATATATTTCACATCATATCTCTGGCTAACGCACACATGTAATGTACACATACTCTTAGCAAGTAACATGTCATTAAGTGGCAGTTTGTTCAAGGGCTGAATACCATTTATTTTTACATTAATTTTCTAACTTCACATCTCTGACGCTAGGAACCCCCTAATGCCTACCAGCAAAGGTTTCACAGTTCTATCAGCAACTCCTATCAAGCCTGAAAAACTCACTACACCTAACTCATTGCTGTCATAGTATTTATCTTTAAAGAATGTTGTGTGAGGTATCAAATGAAAGTCAGTAACACACTGGTTATTAATGTTGTGAAATGTACCTATTAACTGTAACCCCTCTTTCCTCCCTGGGTGACTCGGGAGCAGGCAACACTCACCTGCATTCCTGGGTGCCAGATGTTGTTGACATTAAAGTAGATCCTGAGTATCCCAGTGGTGATGTTGGATAGGTGGGGATCCTCTATCCATCCCTCTGCTGCAGTCCCTTTACTCCTAAAAGAAGTTAAAATTGGCAGTGCCTCCACCTGGCTGGGCCCTGTACCCATTCAATGGTGTGCCTTGGGAACCTCCAAGAATAAACCTATTCTAATAAATTAATTATAATAATTAATATTCTGTGGCCTGGGTGTAACTCAAAAATACCAAATATAAATAATATACATCCAATATACTTAAATTAGAGTTAACAGACCTTTACTTAACAATTTAAAGAAACACTACTAATTTAAATACACGGGGCAGTTCAATAAAATCAATTAACGAACATAGTATACAGTATAAATGAAAATTATCGAACTGGCATTTACCCCACCACCAGAACCGGCTCTAGGCACCAGCAAAACAAGCATGTGCTTAGGGCAGCACATTTCCAGGGGTGGCATTCTGGCTGACGTCTTCAAAAATTTCAACATCAAGCCCCAGCTCTCCTCGGACAACAAAGTGCCCAGCAACTGCCTGGATGTGGCGGGCAGCGGCCCTCGGGGCTACTGCGACAAAGTCTGCCTGACCCCGGCATCCACCAAGAGCGACTTCATGTTCCTAAAGCCTGAGTCCCCCGAGGAACAACGAGAAAGCTGCCAAGAACTTACCAGGGCCGGGAAGGAAGCCCCAAATGGCCAATAACACTATCAGCGCCGCCCGCCAGGTAACCCTGCACTGCAGTACAGCCGGTGGGGCTCAGGGAGACGCACCGGGAGAGAGTGCCATGAAATACCCCTTCAAGGGTTAGCCTGGCTTTCCCCCTTCTTCTCTCCCTCCCCTGCCCCCTTGGAAACAAATCTGAGCCAGGAGAAATCCTTTCATTCAGGCACAACTTTTTGAAGATAATGACCTGACCCTTTGATCAAGTGGCAGTTTCGGAATTAGCACCCATCAGACAGCAGGCAATTCTCCAGCGCGCTCCTTACCCATTTCAGTTAATGATTTGGGGAATGTCAGGCTCATTTTCAATGAGCGAAACTAGCAGAAAGTGCTCAGAAGCAGCAGCCCAGCTCCTAGTAAGACTGAAATACGGAGCGTGCCCAGGAAAGCCAAGGGTTGTCTCAAGAGATAACTGTCCCCTTTTGAGGGCTCTCGCTTAGCCTCCAATTGCGGCTGCACAACCCCGTAGCCTTCTTTCAAGAGACCCAGACATGACACTGGGGCCGCAAAGCACGCAGTGATTTAAGCCTCTTGAAATGTCCCTCTCTATTCTGTATTTCCCCTCCACACATATTACAGGCGGCACGAATTACTCATGTGCTCTAGTGGCCCAAGGGGCTTTTCAGCTCCTTAGTCTCAATAAGAAATCCAGGCAGATACACCCGGCTCAAGCAGATTCAGATGCAGTCGTTACCCAGTGCTGCATCACTACCGCACCCAGTCAAACAAAACAAAACAAAACCAACAACATTGCAAAGTGCAAACGTGTAAAAGCCACACAAAAAGGGGGGGGGGGGGTTTGCTTGGGGCAGCAAAAAACCTAGAGTTGGCCCTGCCCACCACCATTTACCCCAGCCCGGAGCGTACACTCCTCTGGATTTCAGAGTCCCAGATGTTTGCATGGGCGCGCTTGGAGATCTGCAACTGGAGGCAGCACTCTGTTGGTTCCTGTATCAGTCCAAAGCTGCACAACCCCTCTGATGATTGGAGCTGGCCCCACCAAAGGTCAGCAGCTCTGGGTCCTGGTTCGATGGGAAGATCACTCTGCCTCTCCTCAGACTCAGTCTCTCTGCTGTGCCCCTTCCCTTGCAAGTACTTTCCCAAACAAGAGTGGGGGTTACTCCCAGTTCCTTCACTGCAGGCCCACCTCAGTCAGCTCTAGACACAGCAACAGTCTCTGCCCTGGCTCCAAGGAAGCCACCAACAGCCTCTGAGACTCCCTGCCGATCAAAGCCCCAGCTGGCTCTCAGCAGCAGCTCCTGGCTTCCTAGCAGCAGCCTCTGGTATGGCCAGAGCTCCACAGCAGCAATCTCACTCCTCTTCCCAAAATGGAGTTCACCCCTGCGCTCCCTGCACCGACTGGAAGAGGAAGTCTCTCACTCTTTCCCCCAGGCATCATGGGAGTTGTAGTTGCTAAGGCTAGATTGCAGCACACAGGCTTTTCCCTTGGAATGCTCCCAATAAAGTTCAGAGGCCCCTCTAGTGAAGGGTGCTTACATTCTCCCCCCACCAGAAAAATCCTTAATGTCCCCATTAAGGAACCAGAACAAAGAAGAAAAACAGATTCATTTACAATATAATACATACATTCTTAATTCCTACGGCTAGGTAGAGTAACATTCAATGCAGGGTAAAGTATAGGCCCACTAGAATAGGCACAATATAGGCATCTAGCCTGAGGTGAGCACCACTATGAAAAACACCTGAGCTCATCCTTAGAGGATACATATTCTCGTTTGGACTCCACATGTTTTTAAATCTTTCAGCACATCCACCCCACTATGTACTGTGGGGATGGACACCTCACGGCTCACTCTAACCACATCATATGTTAAATTCTGAGAGGGCCTGACTTCTCGCTGGGACCTCCTTAAGGGCTGTACCATCCCTTCTTTCTCCTCTACAGGAGGTGTTAATAAAGTTCCATCAGATTCGGCATCCAACACAGAATTATCCATTGCAGAAGGAGTAACATCCGTAGCAACCTTGTTCCCTACACTTGAAGACCCAGGGGGATTGTTGCATACATCTTCGCCCTCCCTAAGGACTTCTCCCACAGAAAAGAATGGAAGAGCTTCAGGGTTTAAAAGGGATGTTCTAGTTGTGCTTTCAGGTTGATCTGGCTCAAGTGACAGTACAACAGACCCAGGAGACATATCTGAGGGTTCATGATACATAGATATATAGTCAGGGTAAACCTCCTCAGAATCAGTCTCTGATGGGGGGTCAATTATGTCCATCATGGTAGTAGGGACTGGCACAGGATTAGCACCACCTATGGAGTTGGGGGAGGAACTCTCGGACGTCAGAACTCTCCTCTGGTTAGATGATCTGGGTAGAGGGATAGGCTCGATATCTGATGGACCATCCATTCTGATGTGTTGCCCCAGTGGAAGTAAGTGGTTTCAATGTAAAGTCTTGAATGGGCTGCCATTCGTTTCAGGCTTTAGTGGATGTACAGGTAACCTGGGCATTTGATTCTCCACAATGTAGGGCTGCGAATTCCAATGGTTTGCAAGTTTATGTTTTCCAGGGAGCCCAAGATTTTTGATAAGAACATGATCACTGGGTTGCAGATCACAGTATCGCACCTTCTGGTCATAACGGCCTTTATTGCCCCGGTTCATCTTATCAGATGCTGCCTGAGCAAGTTGATAAGCAGCTCACAAGTCTTTTTTAAAATTAGCCACATACTGGAGATAAGACTGGTGGGAAGACCCATCCATTGAGACCCCAAAACTGAGGTCTGCCAGTAATCATGCTTTACGTACAAACATTAGGAAATACAGAGAATACCCAGTGGCTTCATTTTGGGTACAGTTGTAAGCATGCACAAGATGGCTAACATGCTGGCTCCATCTAGATTTCAATTTGGTATTCAAGGTTCCCAACATATTAAGCAGGGTTCTATTAAATTGTGGGTCTCCCTGTGGATAAGATGTTGTTTTAGATCTTTTTTATACCTAGCATAGTCAGAAGTTCCTGAATTAATCGACTCTCAAAGTCCTGTCCTTGATTGGAGTGCATCTGCTTGGGCAGCCCATAATGCACAAAGTACTTCTCCCAAAGGGTTTTAGCAACAGTAGAAGCTTTTTGATCTTTAGTGGGAAAGGCCTGTGTATACCTTGTGAAATGATCAGTTATGACTAGCACATTACGAGTATTTCTGCTATCGGGTTCAATTGTGAGAAAATCCATACAGACCAAATCCATAGGGCCTTCACTGTGAAGATGAAACAGTGGAGCAGCTCTCATGGGTAGAATCTTGCGTTGTATACACCGGGAACAGATCATACAATACTCAGATATAGGCTAGGGGTTTGTTACAGGAGTGGGTGGATGAGATTCTGTGGCCTGCACTGTGCAGGAGGTCAGACTAGATGATCATAATGGTCCCTTCTGACCTTAAAGTCTATGAGTCTATGAATAATTCTGCTCAACATCAGTCTTCATCCATGGCCAGTGAAATCAGTCTCATGCAAGCCCATAGGTCTTATCAAACCCAAGATCCCATGGGCATCATGTAAAGACTGCAGTACAGCTTTATGAAACTGTTGATGTAAAATCAGTTGTTTTTTGTGTGTTGCCCGGGATGGTTAGTGATTCTATACAAAAGTCCATTCTCCAGGAAAAGTCAATCCCATTCTTTCATTAGGAAAGGAATATCAAGGTGCCTGCTCTTATCCACAGCAGCAGGATTCCCTTGATCATCTGCCAGCCAAACCTCTCCAACACAGGCATTGTCCTGTCCTGTGGCCTGAAGCTCAGAATAGCCCTTTAGAAAAGTGTGTCTATAATTATATAGATTAAATTTCAGGCAATGTACAGGTCTATTATTCTTCATCACCAAATTATTACTGGCATTTCAGCCCTGATCTCCAACTCTGCAGTCTGTAGTTAATTCTGTGGCCTTGGAACTACTTTTTGTGGCCAAGTCAGCTAGGAAGATAGGCACTAGAAAGGCAAGGGCCGATCTGCTACAGAACTGATCTAACCGTTATGTTTAGAAAACGTGTCTTAGCCAAGGCTGTAAAAATCACAGATTCAGCAAACCGAAGCAAACTTACAGGCTCTGGCTGCTGGCTGCTTGCTAAAGCTCAGGTCATAGCCTATGAGGGACACTCAGCGGAAGAGTCCAAATATAGTGACTGTCCCAAAATCTTAGCGAAAATCATCCTTTATTGTTCAAAAACATTAAAATTAAGGCAATAATGCCCAAAGGAAGCCACATGGGACACCACATAATAAAGCCGCATTCACTGTAGCTCCCCATTGATGAAGACTCTGACAAAGAAAATAATGAACCACCAGCTGCAAATCATTTAGCCAGATCTAATCAGCTCCATTTTATTTGACTCTAGCATGCTTGAAGTCCACCTATAACAATTTCTGTTCTTCTCTGAGTTATAGACTTCCTGGCAAAGGGATCTTTCAGACATCTCCAAGGACTGGAAGTGACTCACATGCCACAGTGACTTGCATAGACTTATTAAAAGAATATGCCTAACTACCTTTTCTTATATGGCAAGTACGACACAGCACTCTAATTAGGATATTTTTGTCGGTTATTTGTATGGCTGAGATAGACTAAACATCAGCCCCCAAACTGCATGAACCCCTGCAAAGTTTTTAGAAAGTTATTTTTCCTATTTTCTGTCCTTCACTTTCACCCACTACTCTGTCTGGTCCCATCCAGGAGTGGATGGGCCAAAATACCATGAGAATTCCTTCTGAGTATTCCAGGCCCCACTGGAAGTAGGATGTATGTGTAAACTTGGCAGAAAGCCTGATCTTGTGAAACTTCCAGACCGATTTTGCAGACTCGTGGTTTGTATTGTTTAGATTGGCTATGAGTAAGTAGCCAGCCTTCTGAATACTCCGTTTGAAACTTTTGGTCATCATATCCATCCACCACAAGCTACTTTCAGTGAGTCCCGGAGTATGCCATCTCCCACTTGGTTTGGAATAGACATGCCATGTCTGACTGCCCTCTATGTACACCTTTTCCATTCTCATCTATTGCTGGAACACCTTTTACAACAGAATCTGCTAAACCTCCTCAAAATGCACATCTTCCAAAAAGGCCTATAAAGCCCATTCTTCCCTGCAATAAAGTTGTATGCTATCTTTGGACTGCAGGGCGTTGTCTGTAAAGCACCTCACAGAGTGTTGGCTCTCTAGAAATAAGTAATAATTTACTTGGAAATAGCACTTGGGTAATAACATGGTCAGAGTTCCCACTCAGTGAGAGTGCCGGGGACACATTCTAAATCCACTAAATGGAGCGATTTACGGGGTGTATTTCCACTGACTTCAGGTCTGAATTTGGTCCTGTTGGGATCCGGGAAGTGCTAAAGGATCTGCCACAATCTAAGGAGAGGATCCACAAGATCCGGGATCTCAATTAATTATGGGGGACAACTAAAGATATAACAGGGACAGGAATGAGGTCACAGAGCTAAATGAAGGGAACCTGGTGGGGATACCAAGCAGAGAACCCCAGAAAGCGCCCACTGCTCCTCGAAGGTGTCAAGGGAGCCAGCGGACACCACCCAGAGGAATTCTGCTCAGATGCGTGTGCAGACAGAGGATCTGAAATAGGTTCCACAGTCACAGGAAACCCCGTCAGCCAACCTCCTCTCTCTGGTCTTGTAAATGGCCATTTTGACCAGTGCTAGGAGGAGGTAGACAAGGAGGTCCCGTGACTTTGTGGGGTCATGGATAGGGAATGTGTAGCTAAGGAGGTGAGCGGGAAAGCGCAGACAAAAACGCAAGAGGATATCTAAGAGGAGCCAAAACAGGGGCTGCAACCTGGCGCACTCCAGATACATGTGCTCCAGGGTCTCCCTCATGCTGCAAAAAGGCAGGTATCTGGGATGGGGGTGAACCACACCGAGAACACGTCTGTGCTCATGGCTCCATGAAGGAGTCGCCAGCTGACATCCCCGGTAGGCCTTGGGACCAGGGTGGAGTATAGGCTGGCCCACCGGAGTTCCTCACCCTCCAGAGATGGTAGGAGGTCCCGCCACTTCGTGTCAGGGTGGGACACGAGGATGGGGAAGTGAATCTGGTGCAAGGCATATGTTTTTCAAGTTTTAGGGCATTTTTCAGGATACAACTAATAATAGGCTCAATTGGTGATGTTTGGGTCAGGATCTGAATCTGACCTTTCAGGGAATTCAGAGTTGGGATTCCACATTTCTTTTCAAAAAAGAGAATCCGGTTTACTAAGAGGTCATGAGAGAGGGACAGTGTCAGCCTCTGTTAGAGAAACAAAAACCCTGCTCCCGAGAAGTTATGTTACTGATCTGCAGCAACGAAAGTCACTCTGCAGTTTTCATCCACTCTTAGGCAAACCAAACCCATTGTGCACAATCCAGTCACCCTACAATATCAGACTAGTGTGCCGATATGATAGAAGCCAAACAAGATTTCAATCAGACAACAAACATCAGGTTCAGGCTTCTGAGGGATTGTTCTGAACAGCGAGAAGAAGGGTTATAATTAGTTATGAAAACAGCCTCGAGACAGCAGGGCAGGCTCCTTGGGCTGCTCCCTTTGCACCACTCAGGCAGCATGAAGGGAATGGAGACCTAAGGTAAACCCCTAGTATGGGGAGTCCCCATGAGGCATAAAGCCAGCATAGCCAGCTCCTCTACCACCCTCCCCCCAGCTCTGGCATGTCAGAGGTGCAAAGGATGGGGGAATGGCCAGACTGATGTGTTTTAGCCAGGGCCGGCTCCAAGGGTTTTGCCGCCCCAAGCAGCCAAAAAAAAAGCCAGGATCGCGATCGCGATCTGCGGCAATTCAGCAGGAGGTCCTTCGCTCGGAGCGGGAGTGAGGGACCCTCCGCCGAATCTCTGAAAGTGCTGCCCCACTCCCGAGTTGCCGCCCCAAGCACTTGCTTGATAAGCTGGTGTCTGGAGCCGGCCCTGGTTTTAGCAACTCCCAGCAGGCACATGGACCCTCGGGCTCGGACTGGTCTAACCTGAAACCAATGCTGGGTAAAAAATAATAACCAGAGAGCCATAACCAGCTTCCAAATGCCTCCCCCACTCAGACTAAACTTGGTGCAGGAGAGAAACTGGCCAAGAGTCTTAATGCTAACCAAAGTGGCAACTGGTATTCTAGATACAGAGCTAACAATGCATGTGCTGTAGTAGAGCCTCTGCAGTTGACAGAGTTTTAATGGTACAGGATAGTGGGAAATGTGCTGTCAAATCAACATAATCTCTAGTAACTCTTTGGAGCCCTGTATAAAAGTAGCTCTTCAAGACTGCACTGTAATGGAGCCTTGCGCTGCTCGTGCCACAAATCAGCTGGAGAGCACGTAGAGTGCAAGCACCAGTGCCCTTTTATTCACCATCTAGCTACAGTCCCACCACCGTCTAGCTACAGTCTGTTCAACCCAGCACCCTGGGGGGGACGGCTTCCTCAGCCGCAGGCTCATCCCTTTCCTCTTTTCCCCTTCCCTTGGCTTCTTTCCTGACAGCTTTATATAGCCCCTTTGCCAATAAAGCCCGCAGGAGTTTCTCCTCAAGCCCTTAGGCGGGTCACACCCAGGCAGCGCCAATTAATTCCCCTTAATTGGAGCTAGGCTAACAGGGGCCTGGCTCAGGCTCTCCTGGCCAGCACCCTGTTACATGCACCTTCTGTTTTTGAAAACCTAGAAACAGTGATGTTAGGGAAGTCCAATGATGAGTAGATAGCAGTGCACTGTAATAAGTAACTTAGATAAAATAACTTAGACAGTAACAAGTAATGTCTCCTGTAAGGACCTTTCTAATTTGTTTGTAATGCACCATCTAATAGAGCTGTTCTACAGTGTCTGTAAAGCCATGTAAGAAGCCTGAAAATAGCATTGCTTCCTTCATTGGGTTTTTTTTCCTCTTCTGGCATTTGCCAAAAACTTATTTTTTTCCTTCATTCGCAACCTGATCCAGAGCCCATTGAAGTCAATGAAAAGACTCATTCACTTCAGTGGGCTTTGGGTCAGGTCCTTGGCACAGAAGACAACACATTTCTTCCATGACTGTGACAAGCAGTATTGTGAATAGCAGAACGGACATCCTCACATTCTCCTGGTGGGGGTTAGGAGTAACTACCATTGAGTATGATAGGTGTTAGTCACATCCTGAGGCATGAGAACTGGGTCTACTCTGCAGCAGTGGCACACAAACCACTGTAGGACACAACCTAATGGTTGTATATTGAGAGGCAGAGGGTGTTTGTGAGAGAGAGAAAGAAAAAGGGACAGTTTATCCATACTCACTGATTTTTTCCAACTTCTGGTAGAAAAGAGGTTAAAGACTCATTTGTGAGGAGCTCTGAACCACCTTTTTCAGAAGAGAGGGATTAAAATATTTAAAATACATAAAACATTTCTAATCAGATTGTTAAATTTGGTCAAAATCTTTCAGCCTAACACTTTAGAGAGACAAGGCGGGTGAGCTAATATTGTTACTTCTGTTGACATTGGTCCAGTAAACAATATTACCTCACCCACCTTGTCTCATTAATATCCTGGGACCAACAGCTGCAACAACACTACCTAAACAACAGCCCAACAGTGCTGCAACATTTTCCATTGCCACACTGCAGAAATACTCAGACACCACTTGCCTGTTTTAGAAGTGTCATATGTAAGCTCCTTTAGGCTGTGATCCATGTATTATTAACCCCTGAGTATTATCATCCCTTGGAGCTAGAACGCCTGACCCCTGGGGTTTGCTCTGCTTCAGCAGCTAGAGACCACTGCTCGTTAACTACTGGAGTTTGCTCTGTCTCTGCTTTAAGAGATCAGGGCTAATTGCCTACTGGCTTTGCCCTGCCTCTGCATTAAGAGACCAGGGCTAATTGGCTACTGGAGTTTGTTCTGTTTCTGCACCAAGAGACCAGGCCTGATTGACTCCTGGGTTTGCTCTGGCCCTGCAACTAGAGCCTAGAACTAACTGACTGTGGGGTTTGCTTTGTCTCTGCCTCCAGAGGCCAGCGCCAATGGACTACTGTGTTTGCTCTGCCCCTGGATGAAGGGCCTGGAGCTACTTGGGACCTGTGTGGGCTCTGAGCCCTGCCACAAGGGCCCAGAGACCATTGACTAAGCTATGCGCAGCCTCTGTTTGAAGGGCCTGAGGGCTATAGACGGTTGGCTGGTTAGCCCGTTAGACCGGTTGGGACGCTATCGCCCAACACTAATTCCCCGATAGTAGATGGAGGCCCCAACAATGTAGTGAGGTGGTGTGACCTCCCTCCAACCCAGAGGGAGAGGGACAACCCCCACACCACTACAGTGCCATACACATCTTCTGTCAACATGAAGATGTTTCCCCAACACAAATGATGTTAGGCTGGAGAGATCAGTCACTTTCCTGTAGTTAAGATGGTTTAACCACAACACAAATTCTTTTACACTTAGTATATCCCATGATGTCATGAGAGAAAATTTTCCAACAAATCTGAAGTTAGAACATGAACTTTGAGATATTGGTTTGGATATTTTAAAGTGATTTGTTGTTTTTACAAGCCTTCTCAATTTGACTTGATATATTTCACTAATGCCTTTAGCTAAAACTCCAGAATGGTCACATTCTTCATAAAGAATAGTGTCTTTCTCTGGGTTTTTTAGAGAGACAAGGTGGTGAGGTAATATCTTTTATTGGACTAACTCCAGGGATTTTATTGGTTTATGCAGTAATAGAAAAACAAACAAACAACCCAAACCAATGTTCAAACATTCAGAACTTCTGGTTCATCCACATTCATCAACTTCTTCCCAACAACTAGGGTCAGGTCCTCATGCAAGCATCCATCATCTTTGTTTGTCTAAGGCGGCACTAGGTCCACTTGCTTTCCTTCTTCTTTGATGCAATCCCTCTATCACTTCCTCAGCTTTCCTTTGGTCTCTTTCCTACCACTCTATCTTTACCATCTCCCCTTCATTCATCCACTGGACGTGTCCAACCCAGCAAAATCATGCTTCCTGGATTTTATCAGCCACAACATAGGCTTTGATTTCAATCCTACTATTTTCATTTCAAAATCTGTCTCTTTGTATAACTTCTCTTATGGTTGCAGTTGTATGTGTTTCACGAAAAGCAGAAAGTCAGAAAAGCAGTCATCATGAGTATAGTCCTGAGAGGAAGCAGAAAAACAGAGTTTTTTTGGGGCACAGAACTCACTGCAAAGGCAGTCTTTCTAAAGAAGGAAACTGGCACCTGTTTCTTCCATGCTCAGGGAAACAGGACTTTGAGTACATTCTCTGTAAATAAACAGGATTGCACCAGTGAAATCCCAATCGATTTCTCTTCCTAACAGAAGCAACTTGGCAAGGCCCTGAATATTGGATCACCACATGGGCCAAAGTGGGGGGAGACAATATTTTAGGTGTAAAGCAGTCAGGGATTGGACTGATGCAGGGAAGGAGGTACTCAAGAGGAGCGTCTCTCACTTAGGCCTGGTCTACACTGGGGGGGTGTTGATGTAAGATACGCAACTTCAGCTACGGGAATATCGTAGCTGAAGTCGAAGTATCTTATTCCGACTTACCTCCCGTCCTCACGGCATGGGATCGAGGTTCGTAGCTCCCCTGTTGACTCCGCTACCGCCGCTTGCTCCGGTGGAGTTCCGGAGTCGACGGGGAGCACGTTCGGGGATTGATATATCGCGTCTAGATGAGACGCGACATATCGATCCCCGATAAATCGATCGCTACCCGCTGATAGGGTGGGTAGTCTGGATGTACCCTTAGTGGTCCACAGAATTAAATATTTTAGAACCATCAGCATAACTGGTGTGGATCCTTAGAAAACCCACAAAGGATAGGAGAGGGGGAAAAGATCACTCCAAATTTGTCTCCCCAAGAAGAACATCAAAATCTTCTCTCCCTATATCCTTCATCTCAAGAAATTATTATACTGCAATTCTCGGCCAAAGAAATTTAGCAGCAGGCAAACTCACATAATCAGTCGCTGCTGTGAAATAGGAATATCATGGACGAGGAGAAGAGATCTTTACCTCTGTCAGACAGAGCAGCTGTTTAATCAAGGAGGAAACAGAATGTTTATTGAAAGATTATGCTAGGTCTACTACTTCTATATGGCAAAGGAAAAAAACTTTCACAAACCAAATAAACTCAATTGAAGATGAATGAATGCAGACCGCAAAAGAGAGGATACTGAGCAGGGCGAGCTTTTGACACAGGATCATCTTATGATTGAGGCAAGAGGTTGGAGTCAGTTCTATTCTTGGCTTTGCCAAAGATGTCATGTATAACCTTGGGACAAGTCTCTTTAGCCCAGAGCCTCAAAAATGTACATTCAATGGGAGTTAGGCAACTGAATGCCTTTGAGGACCTGGGGCTTTGCCCCTGTGTGCCTCAGTTTCCTCCCCTGCATAATGGGAATAACATTTACTGGCCTTACACAGATGTTGTGAGACTCAGTACTTTAATGTCTTTAAAATGCTTTGAGATCCTTAGCTAGAAGATGGTAGAGGTGAACAAAGTATTACTGTATATTGAGAGACCTCTGCAAACGTGGCATGAAATCCACTGTGGCCAACAACTGCACCAGGGGACAAGTTCTACCCAAATTCTGGTTCCTCACTGCAGCTAACGCCATGATATTTGTTTCAGGGACACTGTACTGTCCATGTCTGTTGTGTCCCATCTAGAACGTAAGCTTTCTGGGGAAGGGACCATTTTCTTTTTGTAGATTTGTATGTAGATTTGCCTAGCGCAACGAGGCTAGAACCTTTAGATGCTATCGCAGCACAAATAAGGGATCATATGAGAGACTGCTTCTGTGCCTAGAGCTGGAAGAACTAGACCAAGCTTATATGGGTGGAAATCCAATGTGACTACTCCCCTGTTGGTATAATGCTGCAGGAAAGTGTCAGAATGGCAGCCCTACAGGCCGAAGCCCTCTTTTACCCACACATCAGGTACAACACAAGAAGCAGCAGAGCTAGCTTCCCCAGGGAACAGGTGTGGCAGGAGAGTTGGTATGTACAACCTGTCCAGACCCTGGACACTGGGTTGAGATGTTCAACAAGCAGTGTAAGGGAGAGGGTTAATATGTACTGCGGACCACAAGGGCCTGGAGGATTTCCCTCTTACCCCCTCCCCACTCCACCCAACTCAAAGACCACAGCGCAAAACACTCGGCCGGTCATTTCTGGATATTTGTTGCCAACCTGATTCAAAACACATTTAGCAGCTTATTTTTCGAATGAACTATGATAAATGGGTTTGCAAATGTAACCGGTCTCATCTGTATAACAGACTGCATGAAACAGATTTGATATACTAATCGTCTGATTCCTTTTGAAGGAGAGACATCAGGTAGTAATAGATGTAAGTGCATTTGAATTACAATACCACAGTTTTATTAAATAGAGCCACAACCGGGTGCATAACGTTCCCACTAATCCTCCTAGACATTGACTTAAATGAGCATTAACACAAAATAAATGATATAACTGTGGAAGGACAATTTTCTTTTAAGTCTATAAGCAGGTCTGTAGTAGCAGGAGGACTTTTGTGTTTATTTTAACCGATGCAAGTCCTTCAGGCGGTAATCATTGCACCGGTTGGTACAAAGTGCAGAACAAAAGGTGGATGATCTCCTTTCTGCTAATATTTGGTTGCCTAATTTTGTTCTTTCTTAGGGCGACCCTAGGGAAATGCTCTGTGTGAAACTGAACTTTCCTTTGACTTAGGAGGGGAAGTCCAGCTCCTCTTGGCTTATTGTTCCCTGCAGGAGGTTACTGAGTGGGGATGGGTCTCACTGGCTCAGCTGCAATATAAATGGTTTCATTGACACCACCTTCCCCTCTCCCCCGACCTGCCTAGAGACAGATCTCTCCGGTGTTACCAATAATGCAAAATGCACTAGCACAAAGGTCTTAGGAAGCTGGAGGTCTAAACCTGATCCAGATCTCTACCCTACCAACCTGGTCCACCTCTGTGCAGAAGAGCTAAATGCTGTTCACTAATAAACACTACTAGTAGTAACAAAGTGGTAGCCTAACTTACCTTCCACCTGCCTCATCACTTGAGATCTGTTCCCAGAGCATTTAATTAACCATACAAGGCCTGGCTAGTAGTGGAGACTAAAGATACAAGAAGGAATCCTGTCTCCATTTTGTCATCCCTCTCCAAGTTCATTCATCAGCTGCACTGCTTTGTGAATGCTCGTGAATCCAGCAATGATATTGTCTCTCCATCTGGTTATGAAGTGAAAACCTCTTTGAACGTACTAGACTCAGGGCAGCATCTGTGACTCATCTCCTCCATCCTGTGACTCCAGTCTGGATTCTGCTGAACCTGTCCTGACCAAGGCCACTGATGTTAAATCAAAGGGGCCCTTCTCCATTTTATTCTTCTTGATCTGTCTCACACCTTTAAACATAGCCGATCATGCTCTCCTCTCTTCTCTTCCTTCAAACAACTGTGACCTTTTTGTTCTCATCCCTTGCAGATGGCTCTTTTAGTGGCTCAATTAACAACAAAAGTTTGGAAGGGATATTTAATCTCCTGCTTCAGGGTTTGAACCAATCTCTAACTGCTAGAGATTAGGATAAAATCGGGTGAGGTACAGGGTGGAGGAAGGAACAGATTATTCCACATCTGCCTACTGGAGGATTCTTACACCTTCCCCTGAAGCATCTGGTACTGACCACGCTGGAGAGAGGAATTAGGTTTGATGGACCTCGGGTGTGATCCAGTCTGGCAATTCCTGAGATATGGATGGGACTCAGCTACGTCATTCTGATCTCGGGTTACAGTTTCAAGATTACAAAGGCCCTTTGTAACGTTTGCAGACTAAGTTGCTCTCACTGCACAGGGAGGAAGGCATGGGCAGAGCAGCAGCAGGGTTAGGGCAATGCAATGGAGAGCTTTAAGCCATCTTGACATGCCTTCTCCTGATTTATGCTCACTCTGTGCAGTGCGGCCATTACCAAAGATACAGTCCTGGGACACCGCATTGTCCTGACATTGAACCAGGCTTACCTAGGAGCTAAGGCTTGTCTAGCTCATTCTCCAGTGAGCCTTTGGCCCCTGTGAGAAACAGACAGAGTAGAGGGTCTGGCACAAGCTGTTCAGGTTGTATTTTGCAGTGGTGGAGTGATGTGAACACCATGTTCCTGGTAATGTAGGAATAGTTTTTTTGTAGGCTTAGTCTTAGCAGGTCAAATTCAACTCTGGTGTGAGCAGGTGCAACCATTCTGAAGTAACTGATTCACACCCTTTGAGTTTAGCCCAATGAATCTAAGGGTTAGAGCAGGAAATAGGAATCAGGATTCACAAGTTCTGGTCTCAGCACTCCCACTGCCTCATAGTGATGTCAGACAAGTCACTAACTCTGCACCTGTTTCCCCACTGGCAAAACAAGGATTAAACTCATCTATCTCAGAGGGGCTGTCTGCAGCTTAATTTGTTCTGAAGGCTTTAGATGAAAGGAGTCACATAAATACAGGATCATTTTTTTCAGAGTAATATATTGATGAAGATGCTGGGTTCTTGCTTGTATGAGCTCTGGTTTTCATCTGTATTCCGTCTGAATGGTTTATTTGTTTTCATGGTGATGACAAAGCCACTGAATGTCTCAGGCCCCTGGATGACTCAGGAGTGTACAGTAAATGCCTATCACATTGTGTCCAACTTCACATATGGGGCTTGTGCACTGTACTGACTCTCCTGGTTTGTTAGGACAGCACTGAACTACAAATCAAGAAAGACCATTGCACTTGTTTGTACAGGGTGTCCAAGACAACAAGGCAAGAAGGAGCTATTCCAGGAGCTGTTATTCACTTATGCACAAAGAATCCAGAGTCCCAGGGGAGGAAAAGTGGCATGATTCAACATAAAGTGATTCTGAAAACACACCCTTAAGGCATTCAAAACCAACTCATTATTCCTATAGGTCCCTACTCATGTCAAAGCTCTCTGGAGAAAGTCCTACTTGGTTTTCTTCAAAGCTGAGTTAATTCAGGGCCAGACTGAGAGCCATGGGAAATGCAGTGCTTTGTTATGCACAGAACAGGAGCACTACAGGCTTCCCACCTACTACACCCATCCCTCCTCTCTATGCACCAGTGAAGTCTTGACCTCTAACTAGTTGTGAAAGTAGGTTTCACAATATGAACCCCCTGCACACTGTGCTGCATAAGCATTCATCTCCAGGATGACTGTGGGCTAAGACAGAAGGGAACATTTATCATGTAGGAAAGCAGATTCTGGAACAGCATCTACTCTGTCTAGTCATTTCACTGCAGTCTTCAGGGCTTGTTTCACTGAGAAAGTCAAAATATCTGTCTCTGTTATTCATTCTGTCTCCTTTTTTATCTCTTAGCAGCCTTGGCGATGCCATGCTAATGGGCTGATCATTCCCTTTTACATAGTGTGATCAGTTGCACATGTTTCTGTTTTAAAGCAAGCTCTGGAGTTCTCCTCGATACTCTCTAGAAGGGTCTTGGTCGGCTGATCATAACATTTTCACCGCAGTTCTCAGGGGAGCTGAGTTTTATTTTCATTCTTTGCAGCATGTAAAGCTATTTGCATCTTGGTGCCACAGAGACTCTTAGAAGATTGTTTTATTATCTTGTTCTATCCTCAAGACTGTGATTTTCCATTTCTCTCCTCTTGTTAGAGAAGACTCATTCCTTGTTGACTGAAAATGACCTTATGTTCCCCTTATCTTTCATTGGCAAAGAATGCCAATCAAATGTAAGATTATTTTTAATCTTCTATAGAAATTTTTACAGCACCTCTCAAAGACACTTTAAAAATCCACCTGCCACTGAAATCTTCACGATCCAAACACAAACAGCAAGGGCAAGAGAGGTCACCCAGGGAGGAAACGGCACACTGAATGAGTTAGAAAATAGAGATAAAAAAGGCAGCTGAAGACAGACAGACACCTCAGCAAGATGGAATAGCAGGGAGCATGGATTAGTATAGGGAGAGAGTGGGGGACAGGGGGTGGGAGGGGAGAAATGAATCTGCCACAATGGGAATAGCCTTGCTCCAACAGGAGGAAGATAGAGGTTACAGCTCCTGAGGCTGAAGAAAATGAGTACACAGCAAAAGGTAATCATGTGAAAATAAAACTGTGCATCCTCTGCTAAGAGTGTCCTACAGCTCGACAGCCTGGGAATCATCTTTAGCTTTGTTTACACTGCAACAGTATTTGCCCTTTGCTGAGAGCAAGTAGAAAAACAGGTGCAGGTGAACAAATGCTGAACATGATTTAGCTGTGAGTGTAGGCATGGATCAACCATTTGCAGCCCCAGCTATTTATATTACAGTAGAGGCACGATGCCCTAATGGAGAGGGGGGCCCAGTGGCGCTAGGCACCGTACAAATGCATAGAAGGACAATCCTTGCCCCAAAGTGCTTACAGGATATGCAGACAAGACAAATAAAGGGTGGGGAATAGAGGCAAGGAAAGGGGAAGTGACTTGCCCAACATTCCACAGAAGGGCCGTGGCAGAGCTAGGAAAAGATCCCAGTTTGTCAATGGCCACTGGGCTCTTCAACTGTTCTCCTGAAATTTCATGTTGTTGCAAGAGTTGAGCAAAAAGTCTCATGTTTCCCTTCACACTTTGATGTTATCACCAGCACTGGAGATGTAATTGTTTCGGTCTTCAGCTGCTTTTATTTTTGAAGAAAGGGGAGAGTGAAGTAAATGTATACAATTACAAACAAGTGCTAACCACTCTACCCTGAGAGAATCACTCCTTTCCACGAACAACTGCGTTTCTTCACATTCTTCTTGCATTTTCTTTTGAACCACATGTGAGGTGTGACGGTGTACGCGTCACCCCTCATAAGTCTTTGAAAGCCTGGCCCAAACTGTTTAAAATTCATGAGTCAGGTCCTCAAAAATCATGAGATCAGATTTTTTTTAAAGCTATGATATTTAAGCCAATTAATTATTGCATTGCTTTTATTTAGGTGCCTCGTTCAATGCCCTCAAGTTTGAAAAATTTGGCCATTATAAATCCAAATAAATAAAATACCACACAAAGAACTTTTCTTGGGGCACTAATAATTCAGCTGAAGTCAGGATGCTCAGAGTTCAGATATATACAGACAAGTATCCTCATTTTTGGCTGCTCTGCCTCTGTTTAGATTCACCTGTTATAAATGATGCTCCAGGCATGCACTGTGGTCCTGAAGCTTAGGCTGTTATCTTGCCAGAAACCTTTTGGGAATCAGATCTCAAGAGTTCCCCACTTTGGTTAAACGAATACATGAAAATAAAGAAGGTAAGCTAACGAGGCTCTGTGTCTGTGAAGAAAGGAGGCAACATAACAACCATGAATCTTGACATAGCTGCATTATGAGTTCTCTGAACTGATAGCATAGAGCAGCTAGAGGAAGTTAAGCAATTATGTTCAGTGAACATCCTTTTTGTTGGTGTCCATTACTTTAATGAGCTATTCTTGCAGCACAAGCATTGGCAGAGTGCTTGTTTGTAATCATGACCATTACGCATTGCTGCAGAACAACTATTCTGAACATTTACAAATTGCAAGTTACAGGTTCACAGTGACAGAAAAAACAAAGGAGATTATTAAACTGGTTTTACCAAGGAAGCTGTCTCAGTGGCAGAAATGCAGGTCACTACAGAGTCTAGAACAGTGGTTCTCCACTAGGGGTACACGTACCCCCTTTGGGGTATGCAGAAGTCTTCCATCGGGTACATCAACTCATCTAGATATTTGCCTAGTTTTACAACAGGTTACATAAAAAGCACTAGCGAAGTCAGTACAAACTAAAATTTCTTACAAGCAATGACTTGTTTATACTGCTGTATATACTATGCACTGAAATGTAAGGACAATATTTATATTCCAGTTGATTTATTTTATAATTGTAGGTCAAAATGAGAAAGCGAGCAATTGCTCAGTAACAGTGTGCGGTGACACTTTTGTATTTGTATGTCTGATTTTTGTAAGCAAGTAATTTTTAAGTGAAATGAAACTTGGGGGTATGCAGGACAAATCAGACTCCTCAAAGGGGTACAGTAGTCTGGAAAGGATGAGAGCAACTAGTCTAGAATGCAGATAAAAGTGCTACCGAGCAAGTAAATTAATGGGAATGAACTCATTGGTCCTATACCAGTGGTGGGCAACATGTGGCCCATCAGGGCAAGCCGCTGGTGGGCTGCCAGACCCCTTGTTTATATTTGCATGGTCGCCTGCAGCTCCCAGTGGCTACGGTTCACCGTTCCCGGCCAACGGGAGCTGTGGGAAGTGGCCCGGGTCTGGCTGCCATTTCCCGCAGCTCCCATTGGCCGGGAAAAGTGAACCATGGCCACCGGAAGCTGCAGGGGGCCGTGGAAATGTAAACAAATGGTCTGGTGACTAGGTTGACCAGATGAGATGAATAAAATATCGGGACACATTGCGGGGGGGGGGGGGAAGGGGAGGGGGGGAGTCCACCAGCGGAGCCAAAAAAAAAAAAAGGCGAGTGCTGCTGGTGGAGCAAAAAAAGTGTGTCACATCTTTTCATGAAAGTGTGTCCTGTCCTTTTGCCCCTTTTCTTCCACTACATCCACATCCATCTCTGCCCCACCCACCTGATGACCTCTGCTCTTCCAAAGCCAAGAGTGTGCAAGGTCTGAATCCAGGAAAGAGGCTGCACTTAGCGGAGGTTGCCAGACTTACTGACAGCATAATGGTCTGTAAAAAGAATATTGGTGGAGGCAGCAGGTGTTGGTTTAGAGTGTCCTGCGGGGTAAGAGAAAAGCTGCGGAGGAATAAAGGCAGCTAGTCATGTCTGCTCTGTAGGAGTAGATAAGCTGATCTCCAGTCCTCTGCACTATTTGAGGAGAGCTGAGCTCAAGAAAGAGTGAAATGTAGAGAAAAGCTTGTTGCTCTGTGGATAGTGCACCAGACAGGAGATCGGGTCTGCTGGGTTTTATTCCCAGCTCTACTGCTGGTGTTTAGTGTAACTTTGGTGAATTCACATCTCCGGAAAATGTTAGGTGATTTATTTGGCCCTTATTACCATAGTTTCTGAGCACCTCACAGTCTTGTGTAGTTATCCCATAAACACCCCTGTATGGTAGGGAAGTGCTCCTACCCCCACTGTATAGATAGAGAACTGAAACACAGAGAGAGTAAGGCCCCAGATTCTCAAAAATATTTAGGCACCCAACTCCCATTTATTTACACAGAACAAGGATCGGGAACCTTTGGCCCACGGCCCGCCAGGGAAAGCCGCTGGTGGGCAAGGACGGTTTGTTTACCTGCAGCGTCTGCAGGTTCAGCCGATCGCAGCTCCCACCGGCCGCGGTTCACCGTCCCAGGCCAATGGGGGCTGCGGGAAGGGCGGCCAGCACATCCTTTGGCCCGCTCCACTTCCTGCAGCCCCCATTGGCCTGGGATGGCAAACCGTAGCCAATGGGAGCTGCGATCGGCCGAACTTGCAGACGCTGCAGGTAAACAAACCCTCCTGGCCTGCCAGCGGCTTTCCCTGGCGGGCCGTGGGCCAGAGGTTGCTGATCCCTGACGTAGGATATGTGTATAAGTGATTTGCCCAGGGTCACATACAGGAAGTCTGACATAACAGTAAAATCAATCCAGGTCTTCTAAATTGCAGGCTAGCACCCTAACCACAGGACCACGATCCCTCTGTTTCCCCATCTGTAAAATGGGAGATAAACAGTACTTCTCTTTTGTACAGGGCTTTCAAATTCACAGAGTGTTTTTCTTAAGTGTTGGGCAGGGAAGAATAATACCCCCAAATCTTTTGATAGTATTTGGTGGAGGGAGATGGATTTGAATCTTTTCACCAATAGGATTATTATTGAATATAAAGAGTGATTTTCAATGCCACCGTATACAATGGAAGGGCTTTAAAAAAATATTCACCTTCATACAACAATGATTTCAGCTCAGTTACCTCCGCACGTTCCATGCTCCTGGAGTTAGAGCTCCAAGCAGCATCAGGGCTTAGAACAGAGAAGGAATTTATACAGTAAATAAGACACAGCAAGTGTACTCTGCAAGCATTCTGCTGTTTCCCATACAATTGATCATCGGGCTAAAAAGGCTAAAATCCAAGACACTAGGCTGGATTCACCACTCCATTTCTGCAGTACAGCTCCAGTGATTTCTGTGGAGTTACACCAGCCCAAACTGGTGTAACGCGGTGATGAATCAGTCCCACGGCCTTTTCTTCCCTCTCTCTGAAAATAATAGTTCAGGAATCAATGTACATTGATTCTTCCTTTTGCTGATGAAACCACAGGGGTCTCCTTATCTGTGTGCCAAGAAGCCAAGGCAGAGGAATCTATTACATTGTCAGCCCCTGGATCTGGAAGGTGCATAATGAGATTGAGAAGTTGAGCTGTGAGTCAAAACCCATCTGCTGCCTTTTGGGCATCTCTAATTAAAATGAAGAGCAAGCGTGTACCTTTGCGGTCCTGTCCCAGGGAGTTGCATCAGTCGAGGGGAAATGCTAGGGAAGACTGGACTTCTGGGAAGGACAACCCTTTCCAGACAACAGGGAGCATACACACACTGCACCATCTTTCAGGATAGGGCAGCGCTCAGAAGTTGTGTGGTGACAGTGTCATGCCTTTACTTCCTCTGTGAAGTCAATGGAGCTAAGCTGGTTTATAACAGCTGAGGCTCCACCCTCCAGCGACTTTCACTGCTGAATAGGGCCACCTGCTTTGTGACACTAAAGAAGATTGTCAGGATGAGGTAACTGCCAGGGTGGCTGGTGCGATGAAGCAGCTGGGAGACTAAGGCAGTCAGCCAGCTGGTGAGTATCTCTGGGGCAGGGCTGAGTTATTGCTGTTGATTAACTTTGGAGGGCAAAAGAGGAGCACATTCTTGGAATTTGCCATAGAGTTTGGCAGGATTAGGGCTGGTTGCTGTGTTTAGAAATCTAGGCTTGATTGCTGACTCTCTAGGCTAGGATGCAGTGAGATTGCAAGAGTGTCAGTCCCATGATATTAGAGAGACAAGAGCACCGTGTGGCTCAAAAACGTGTCTCTCTCACCAATAGAAGTTGGTCCAATAAGATATATTACCTCACCTACCTTGTCTGGGCTAAGTAAGATAGCACCTGCATGCTAGCAGGGCTCTTTCAAGTGAGAGCAGTAAAGTTTTTTGGTTTTGTTCTTGTTTGTTAATAGGCCAGTGCTTAAAGGGGGCTGGGAGAGAGGCTGAGTCACCCATTCCAGCTGTGTGTGGGGCCCAGGCTTTCCAGAGCGTGCAGGCTCTCAAAGGCTGGTAAAATGAAGGCAGCTGGGAGATTAAGGGCTTGCCTACACTTAAAATGCTGCGATAGCACAGGTGCGCTCCTGCAACACTTCAGTGTAGACACTACCTATGCCAAAGGGAGGAATTCTCCTGATGATGTAGGTAATCTATCACCCTGAGAGAGGGTAGCTAGGTCAATGGAAGAATTCTTCAGTCAATCTAGTGCTGTTTACAAAGGGTCTTAAGTAGGCTTAACAATGTTGCTCAGCAATGTTGATTTTTCACATGTAACCCACACACCACCTGGGTGTGGTGCTCTGTCCCCTCTAGTGACACCAAAACCATTTAGAGATTATTGAGTCTGCTACAGACTTAGCTAATAGTCAGGTGGCTTTTAGCTCATGCAGTAGAGTCTCATGCATTTAGCTCCAAAGGTCCCAGGTTCGATCCCGCCTGCCAACGACTGGAGTCTATCGGTGTTACAAGGGCTGGCCCCAGACGAGGAACTGGCCAGTCGCTCTGCTGCCAATCCCACAGCTCGCACGAGAGAGCTTCAATGATAAACGTGCTCTCCAGCCGCTCCTCTAGCTCTGCCTGGGACAGGGTGCTCAGGTGCTCTCGGGAACAGTGCCAGAGCAGAGAATCCATTTCTGCAGCACTGTCCTTTGTGTTGGCAGGCCATTCCATCGAGGTGTTCATGTTCTTCTCCAGCAGCACTACGGGAGTCATCCAGGTCTTTGCAGAGCAGGCGGACACTGGGGTGACACTTGTGCCCGCATCTTGATGCAGAGCTCCTCTCTCCACTGTGTAATAATGGAGCTAATTTAGACTCACTGAGTCTTGTTACTCACTGCAGAGCTGAAATCACTGATACCTAGGTCTAAGCGTTAGACCTGCTTTCAGACAGCATCTCTGATGCAAGAGACTGCCCAGTGTGTACCAGCAGTGAGGGCCCCCCCCGCCCACTAACAGCTGAAATCACTGACAGCTGTGTTAAGTGGTGGGATCTGAACACATCCTGGCATATTGGTGAGTGGCTGGCAAGGCAGCTAGCAGAGAAGTGTGGAGATCGGCCAGCAAGGCGACTGGCAGGGCGGCCGACAGGGAGGCGCAGTGATTGGCCAGCAGGGCGGCTGGCAGGGAGGCATGGCAATCGGTCGGCAGGGCAGCTGGCAAAGAGGAGTGGAGCCCTGATCGGCCAGCAAAGAGGCAACAGAGCTGGTCAGACCATCGGGCCCCCTGCGGAGAGCATGGCTACAGCTGAGCACGCGCCTCAGAAGCCAACCAGCAGGGCCCCACGCCAGGACCTCTCGCTCCAGCAGCTGGAGCAACTGCCAGAAGCAGAAGTTTTCTAGAAGCACAAGGGAGTCTGTGAAATCATCGTCTCTTACACCATGCGTCTGACGAGGTGGATATTCACCCATGAAAGCTCATGCTCCAATACATCAGTTAGTCTACAAGGTGCCACAGGACTCTTTGTTGCTTTTTACACCACTGTTCAACAGGCTTCAGCTCTAGGATGGCAGAAGTACCTGGCTCGGAGACATCTCCAGCTATAAAAAACTGGGCAGACTCCCTGCCAAGCATGACATTTAGCCCCAAAACTGCGCTGGAAGAAAATGAAGCTTGGCCCAGTACAAAAAAGAGCAGCAGCTGGGTCTGGCTCCAAGTATCAGCTTCATGCCCAAGACTTCTGAGGTGGAAGGCCGGATTATGACATTCTGAGGCCCTAAACTATGTCAAATGTATGAGGTCCCATACCATAACATTTTTTTATTATTTTCACAGAAAGGACATTGAATATATAAACATGAAAGTTTATATTTGCATATATACAAAGGCAAAGTTGTAAAAATAGAATAACAATCTAACTAAACCATATGTCTTGCAATATGCCTGTTTGCATTATAAAATACTTTCAAATTAACATTTTCATCTATGATTTCTTAATTAGTTGATATGAAAACTTCATATCTACAGCAACATAAAAGCAGTTAGTTACACAGATCAGTGTACTTCACGGAAGCAGTACAACCTGCAGTATGCCTGTTTGCACATCACATTCATTTTAACATTGAAATTTAAAACATTTTATTTTGTGATTTTTGGAGAGCAAAGTCATTGATGATGTCCTCAAATGATATGTTACGGAGTTTGTCATTTCTGATGCACAGAATGCTTAGGGCAGATAGCGCTTCTTGCAGTATTTTCTAGGCAGACATCTCTCTTTGCGTTTGCTTCTCTATCCTCTGTCTCCCCCAGGACCGCTAATGAATCTTGAGTAAACACCTCACACAGAGTGACAAGCTACATGCACTAAAGAGAAAGAATTTACCAAAAAAAAAAAAAGACTAGTAATCTCTAGACACGCATTGAGAATGTGAGCAAAACTAGCCTGTATTCAAGCAAATATAATGAATATTATAGGCCAGGGATCGGCAACCTTTGGCACGCAGCCCATCAGGGAAATCTGCTGGTGGGCCGGGATGGTTTGTTTACCTGCTGCATCTGCAGGTTTGGCCGATCGCGGCTCCCACTGGGAGTGTCTGGCTCAGCAAGACAGGGTGCTGGAGTCCTGAACTGGCAGGGAAAACAGGAGCAGAGGTAGTCTTGGCACATCAATTGGCAGCTCCCAGGGCAGTTTCTGTGATCCAACCCATCACACCAGTATGTTGAACTGGTAACAAGAAGGGAGGAGCAGATCCCAGTGGATGATGAGAAGGAGCCACCTGCCTCCAAGGCTAGGAAGCTCATGGCTAGCACACCCAAGAGGAGTAGGTGTAGGATGATGGTGGTCAGGGACTCCCTTTTGAGGGGACAGGAGAATGCATCTGATGACCTAACATGATGTCCCAGGACGTGTGCTGCCTGCTTGAAGCCCACATTCAAGATGTTATGGAAAAGTTGCTGGGGCTCATCCATCCCTCTAACCACAAGCTCATGCTGCTCATCCACATGGGCACTAGTGATATTGCCTGGTTTGACCCTAGCCAATCAGCAGTGAATACAGGGATCCAGGAGCAGGGTGAAGGAGTCAAGAATGCAGGTTGTGTTCCCATCCATCCTCCCAACTGAGGGTAAGAGCCTAGACAGGGTAAGAGCCTAGACATATATCATGGAGTTGAATGCATGATTGCACAGAGGGTGTGAAAGTGAGGGCTTTAGCTTCCTTGACCAATGGATGCTGTTTCAGGAAGGAGGATTGATGAGAAAAGAGGGGAGCCATGAGAAATCACTGACCTAGTGAGGAGGGTTTTACGCTAAATTCAAAGGGGAAAGATGCTTTTTTTTTTTTTTTGCACTTACCTCTGGGCAACCTTAACAGAGGACTACATGTTGGGGGGTGTAGGAAGGAAAACTACACTAGGGTCATAGGAATAACAAGCAGAAAATCAGTGGGGAAATCTGCTTCACATCCTAAATGTCTATAGAAATGCAATGAGGAAGAACTGGAAGTATTAGTACATAAGCTAAATTATGACTTAATTCCATCACAGAGACTTGGTCAGATAAACCTCATGACTGGTCTATTACTATAGCAGGGTATTGCTTACTCAGGAAGGACAGACAGAGAAAAAAGAGAGAAGGAGTTGCATTGTACATCCAGAATATATGCACTTGTTCAGAGATCTAGAAGCAGGTCAGAGGCAGACCAGTTGAAAGTCTCTGGATAGAGATACACAGGGGAAAACAGGGGTGATGTCATGGCAGAGGTCTACAATAGACCATCAAATCAGGAACAGGAGGTGGATGAGGTTTTTCTAGAACAAATAAATACCCAAAGCAAGACCTGCCAGTAATGGGGGACTTTAACTACCCAGGCATCTGTTGGAAAAGTAATCCATCAAAACATAAAATTTCTAATAAGTGCTCAACATAATTAATATTAACAACAATAGGGAAGGAAGACAAGTCAAAATAGAGAAAGTACAGATCAAAGAACGTTTAGATAGGTTAGATGTACTCAAGTTGGCAGGGCCTATTGAAATGCATTGCAGAGCTTGTAAGCAACTAGCTGAAGCAATTTCAGAACCATGAGCAATTATCTGTGAGAACTTCTGGAGGATGGGTGAGGTCCCAGAGGACTGGAGAAAGGCAAACATAGTACCTGTCTTTAAAAAGGGGAACAAAGAGGACTTGAAATTAAAGACCAGTCAGCCTGGAAAGATACTGGAACAAATTAAGCAATCAATTTGTGAGCACCTACAGGATGGTAAGGTTATAAGGAATGGCTGGCATGGATTTGTCAAGAACAAATCATGCCAAACCAACCTAATTTCCTTCTTTGACAGGGTTACTGGCCAAGCGGACAGGGAGGAAGCTGTAGACATGATATATCTAATTTAGTGAGCCTTTCGACACATTCCCACATGACATTCTCATAAGCAATCTAGGGAAATGTGGTTTAGATGAAGTTATTATAAGGTGAGTGCATAGCTGGTTGAAAGACCGTACTTAGAGTAGCTTTCAATGGTTTGGGTGCATCTAGCAGAGTACTACGAGGGTCAGTCCTGGATCTGGTACTATTCCATATTTTCATTAATGATTTGGACAATGGAGTGGAGAGTACGCTTATAAAATTTGTGGATAACACCAAACTAGCACGGTGGAGGACAGGATTAATTCAAAACAACCTTGGCAAACTGGAGAATTGATCTGACATCACCAAGATGAAATTCAATAAAGACAAGTGCAAAAAACTTCACATAGTAAGTTAAAAAAAATCAAATACACAATTACAAAATGGAGAATAACTGGCTAAGCAGTAAAAAGAACAGGAGTACTTGTGGCACCTTAAAGACTAACACATTTATTGTAGCATGAGCTTTCGTGAGTTACAGCTCACTTCTTCAGATGCATAGAATGGAACACACCGAAGAAGTGAGCTGTAGCTCACGAAAGCTCATGCTACAATAAATTTGTTAGTCTTTAAGGTGCCACAAGTACTCCTGTTCTTTTTGCGGCTACAGACTAACACGGCTGCTACTCTGAAACCTGGCTAAGCAGTAGTATTGCTGAAAAGGATCTGGGGGTTATAGTGGATCACAAATTGAATATGGGTCAACAATGCAAGGCAGTTGTGAAAAAGGCTAATATAATTCTGGGGTGTATTAATAGGAGTGTCATATGCAAGATGTGGGAGTTAACCGTCCCACTCTACTCAGCACTGGTGAGGTCTCAGCTGAAGTACTGTGTCCAATTCTGGATGCCACACTCTAGGAAAGATATGGATCAACTCGAGTGAATTCAGAGGGAAACAACAGAAATGATAAAAGGTTTAGAAAACCTGACCTGAGGAAAGGTTAAACAAAACTGGGCATGTTTAGTCTTGAGAAAAGGCTTCCAAGGAAGATTGTGGAATCCCCATCATTGGACACTTTTTATAATAGGTTGGACAAATACCTGTCATAAAAAAGAATCTGACACATCAGAAAAGGGCGGACAAATAAACAGTGACAAGTTTTTAAAGTGCTTGTACACAAATGCTAAAAGTCTAAATAATAAGATGGGTGAACTAGAGTGCCTCATGATAAAGGAGGATATTGATATAATAGGCATCACAGAAACCTGGTGGCGTGAGGACAATCAATGGGACACAATCATTCCAGGGTACAAAATATATTGGAAGGACAGAACACGTCGTGCAGGGGGGTGAGGGTGGGGAGGGGAGGGGAGGGGCGGGGGAGTGGCACTATATGTGAAAGAAAATGTAGAATCAAATGAAGTAAAAATCTTAAATGAATCCACGTTCCATAGAATCTCTATGGATACTAATTCCATGCTCTAATAAGAAGAATATAACAGCAGGGGATCTATTATTGACCACCTGACCAAGACAGTGATAGTGACTATGAAATGCTAAGGGAGATTAGAGAGGCTATCAAAATAAAGAATTCGATAATAGTGGGGGATTTCAATTATCCCCATATTGACTGGGTGCATGCCAGCTCAGGATGAAATACAGAGACAAAATTTCTCGATACTTTAAATGACTGCTTCTTGGAGCAGCTGGTACAGGAATCCCCAAGGGGAGAGGCAATTCTTGATTTAGTCCTGAGTGGAGCGCAGGACCTAGTACAAGAGGTAACTATAACAGGACCACTTGGAAATAGTGACCATAATATAATAACATTTAACATTCCTGTGGTGGGAAGAACACCTCAGCAGCCCAATACTGAGGCATTTAATTTCAGAAAGGGGAACTATGCAAAAATGAGGAGGTTAATTAAACAGAAATTAAAACGGTACAGTGACTAGAGTGAAATCCCTGCAAGCTGCATGGGCACTTTTCAAAGACACCATAATAGAGGCCCAACTTAAATGTATACCCCAAATTAAAAAAACACAGTAAAAGAACTAAAAAAGAGCCACCGTGGTTTAACAACCATGTAAAAGAAGCAGTGAGAGATAAAAAGGCATTTTTTTAAAAAGTGGAAATCAAAGCCTAGTGAGGTAAATAGAAAGGAGCATAAATACTGCCAAATTAAGTGTAAAAATGTAATAAGAAAAGCCAAAAAGGAGTTTGAAGAACAGCTAGCCAAAAACTCCAAAGGTAATAACAAAATGTTTTTTAAGTACATCAGAAGTAGGAATCCTGCTAATCAATCAGTGGGACCCCTGGATGATCGAGATAAAAAAAGAGCACTTAAAGACGATAAAGTCATTGCAGAGAAACTAAATGAATTCTTTGCTTCAGTCTTCATGGCTGAGGATATTAGGGAGATTCCCAAACCTGAGCTGTCCTTTGTAGGTGACAAATCTGAGCAATTGTCACAGACTGAAGTATCATTAGAGGAGGTTTTGGAATTAACTGATAAACTTAACAGTAACAAGTCACTGGGACCAGATGGCATTCACCCAAGAATTCTGAAAGAACTCAAATGTGAAATTGTGCAACTATTAACTATGGTTTGTTACCTGTCCTTTAAATCAGCTTCTGTACCCAATGACTGGAAGATAGCTAATGTATTGCCAATATTTAAAAAGGGCTCTAGAGGTGATCCCGGCAATTACAAACCAGTAAGTCTAACGTCAGTACCGGGCAAATTAGTTGAAACAATAGTAAAGAATAAAATTGTCAGACACATAGAAGAACATAAATTGTTGGGCAAAAGTCAACATGGTTTCTGTAAAGGGAAATCATGTCTTACTAATCTATTAGAGTTCTTTGAAGGGGTCAACAAACATGTGGACAAGGGGGATCCAGTGGACATAGTGTACTTAGATTTCCAGAAAGCCTTTGACAAGGTCCCTCACCAAAGGCTCTTATGTAAATTAAGTTGTCATGGGATAAGAGGGAGGATCCTTTCATGGATTGAGAACTGGTTAAAAGACAGGGAACAAAGGGTCAGAATAAATGGTAAATTTTCAGAATGGAGAGGGGTAACTAGTGGTGTTCCCCAAGGGACGGTCCTATGGACAAACCTAATCAACTTATTCATAAATGATCTGGAGAAAGGGGTAAACAGTGAGGTGGCAAAGTTTGCAGATGATACTAAACTGCTCAGGATAGTGAAGATCAAAGCAGACTGTGAAGAACTTCAAAAAGATCTCACAAAACTAAGTGATTGGGCAACAAAATGGCAAATGAAATGTAATGTATATAAATGTAAAGTAATGCACATTGGAAAAAATAACCCCAACTATACATTCAATATGATGGGGGCTAATTTAGCTACATCTAATCAGAAAAGAGACCTTGGAGTCATCGTGGATAGTTCTCTGAAGATGTCCACGCAGTGTGCAGTGGCAGTCAAAAAAGCAAACAGGATGTTAGGAATCATTAAAAAAGGGATAGAGAATAAGATGGAGAATATCTTATTGCCCTTATATAAATCCATGGTATGCCCACATCTTGAAAAAGATATACTGGCATTAGAAAAGGTTCAGAGAAGGGCAACTAAAATGATTAGGGTTTTGGAACAGGTCCCATATGAGGAGAGACTAAAGAGGCTAGGACTTTTCAGCTTGGAAAAGAGGACACTAAGGGGGGATATGATAGAGGTATATAAAATCATGAGTGATGTGGAGAAAGTGAATAAGGAAAAGTTATTTACTTGTTCCTATAATATAAGAACTAGGGACCACCAAATTAAATTAATGGGCAGCAGGTTTAAAATAAATAAAAGGAAGTTCTTCTTCACACAGCACACAGTCAACCTGTGGAACTCCTTGCCTGAGGAGGTTGTGAAGGCTAGGACTATCACAGGGTTCTATAAAAGAGAACTAGATAAATTCATAGAGGTTAAGTTCATTAATGGCTATTAGCCAGGATGGGTAAGGAATGGTGTCCCTAGCCTCTGTTTGTCAGAGGATGGAGATGGATGGCAGGAGAGAGATCACTTGATCATTACCTGTTAGGTTCACTCCCTCTGGGGCATCTGGCATTGGCCACTGTCAGCAGACAGGATACTGGGCTGGATGGACCTTTGGTCTGACCCAGTACGGCCATTCTTATGTAGAGACGATCTAGGTTTACTTGGTCCTGCCTCAGTGCAGGAGAATGACCTCTCTAGGTCTCTTCTAGTCCTACAATTCTGTGATTGATACTTTATTGGATGAATTACACCAGGACAAAGTCTAATTGTCCTGTCCTGAAAAGCACCTCAGTGCCATAAGACCATTTATTACTACTGCCTGATATACTGGGTTCTTATGTCTTCATCAGTAGAGCCTATTATCTGAGAGGGTTTCATTTGAAACTAAATTGGAATCTTCTGAAAAGCCATTTATTCAAAAATAAGAGAAAAAGAAAAATCTATCACAGTTTTGGAGAAGCACCTGACAAAACTGATTGTCCTTCAGATAAAAGGCCATTATTAAATTTAATCACTGAATGGAATTAATGTTTCTCTTGCTTGTGTGAATCAGAAATCTCCTATACATTCTGCCCCTGGGACATTTCTGAGAAGCTAGAGAGCATCCTGAGAAAGTCTGCCAATTAAAATATACATATTTCAGAATGTGAAAGTTGTGCGGAGGGAAATTTGATCTTCTGAATTAAGTGAGCCCTAGGCAGTAATTCTTGCAACTGAAACAGTTGGAGTCAGATCTCCACCAGATTGAAACCATTAAGAAACTTTTAGGCCTTAGTTAGCCTGCACTGAGTACCAGAAAAGTGAGAGGAAGGCTCAAAGGTGGCTTTTATTCTCCATATTTTGGGCCCCATAATGTAAAAGAAGAAGTCTCAGGGTTCTAACCCCTCCATGGGCCATAAAAGGCAGAGAATAGGGAGTAGTTCTTTTCATCCTGGCAGGGGTCCCTGTGGTTACTCATTCAGTTTCATTCACAGGTGAGTCACTCAAGTAGTCCATACTTGTCCTTAACAGTTTGGTGGCACTGGGATAACTTGATGGGGATGAGGAGTAAGGACCAGAGAGTTTTAAGAGTCTCAGACAGACCTTAACAGGTCACATTTTGCCCTTAGATACTCACAGCAGCATGCATTTTCTCAGATAATATAAATTAAGACACTTATAATATTCAGCATAAAATGCATGTTTCCTTACTATATCTGAGGCTTCAGCAACTGGTAATTTGGGGTTTCTAAATTTATTTGTAATTGTCCCTAGATGTAGTAGTTCTCACTCCTTTTATATTATGAGTAGAAGGAGGATCTTTTAGAGAAACTCTTAGCTATATTCAAAAGAGATTAAGAGGCTATTGTGAAAAATGGCTCTAAATTTTATTATTGCTTCACTTTCAGAAGCACAGTATGTAAAAGAATAACAGTGAAAGGATATTTCAGGACCACCAATCAAGCCTACAGATTACCTTACAAACTTACCAAAACAGATAACCACTGCTTGCTGTGGCAGACAAGCCACAGCTAACTTTGAGTTCAAATCTGGGGATCTAGTATGTTTTAGCATAGGTACAGAATGCAACACACAATGACCTCCTCTTTGTCCTGTACCCAAATCAGGGATGTTCCGAAAACTGAACAGGATATTTAGGAAGACAAGACTCTTTCCTAAAGGGGTTATTCAAAAGTCTTATTGGCCACCTTAAATTAGGCCAACATTTATATTAGCCAATATATGATCCATTAATAAAAATTAGGCCCTTACCATCTTATGTGAGGTAAGGTTACCTAATCACGGATTCACTTCCGTACAAACAGAGCTTCAAAGGGCATTCTCTCCTGCAACAGTAGAGCTCAAAGAACAGATGAGAGGCGTGAAATGGAAGGATAGGGCAAAAGTGTGCAGAAGCCATGTAAAAAAAAAAAAAACATCCCTGGCACCAGCACCTTTGGTGAAGCTATTCCCAGGTGTATTTCTGTAGAAAGGTGGTATTTCCTGACAGTCAACCAATCAACAATTCCATCATTCTTGTTTAAAGAGAGTCAGTGCTTCAGGGCTTAATGCCACCTAGAGAATTTGTGTGCAAACTGCAGCTTCCTTGCTTCATCTTGGAATTCTGAGAGATTTTTATCTTTGCAGAAGGTATTTCATGAGGGGGGAAATTCCCCACCTCTAAAATCGTACCCATCAGTCGGCCTCATGGACAAGAGATTTCAGGAAGGTTTAGGTTTTTATCACCACAAATTGACTCAGACTGATGTGATAATCTGATTGTTTGATTAGAGATCAGGCAGTATATTTTACATGCCAAGGTTCTGTGTTTCTCCTACAACAGTTGATAGCATTGCTAAGAGCTAAGGGAGCTGTGTTCCATACATTGTATTGGGCCTATTCATTATTTTATACACGAATTACTAGCAAAGCTACTATGCGCTTTGATTCTGTAACTTAATACAAATTGGAGCAAATAGCGCTGATTATATAAGAGAATCCAAGAGGTAATTTGGTTATCCCAGTCCTATCAAAGATAAGTCAAACAGCCACTGTTCAAATGTGGCCACAACAACAGATAGGCCAACGGGAGCTGCAGGAACTCAGTCATGCTAATACTGGCCTCCATGTGGGATGCCAAAACAGCATAGATCCAGAAGTCCGTGCTCTTGATGGACTCATAACTAATTAAGGACCCAGTCTTAGTTCCATTTACATCAGTGGGAACAGGATACAAGATTAATTATATTTTTTTCCAAGGAAAGAATATGGCAGTGAGACAGATTTCTTGTAAAGGTGTCCTCCTTCAAAGCTTTATCATCTCCTGGACAAAAGCTGGCCTTCTTTAAGCTTGACTGATGTCATTCTAACTGTTCCCTACAAAGCAATTGTGTCCCATGCAGTCATTTTAATCTCCCCCTCTCTGTTAAAGTAACTGGAGTGGAACTTCTCACTCATCATTACATTTCCCCTACTGAGAATCAGGATGACTTAAGCCTTTTCTCTAAGCTATCATCTCTGGAGGATTTCCGGAATCTTTGTTTAAAGTCCTTAATAAGGGATGATCAGCTTTTTGTGGTTTATCTTCAGCTGAAGATTTCTTTTAATAAATATTAATTTCTCGGTGATCTTAGAACTGGTAAGAGCTAGAAAGACGGCCCTGTAGATTGAATTCCTTAATTTATGCCGAGAGCAGATACAGGAGCATGGCTAGTGACAGAGCAAGCTTCTGGAACACAGCTACACCAAGGTGCCTCATCTCCTGACCTGCAGGGACCACCCTAAAGGAGGAAGAGGTGATGCCATTCTCAATGATCCAGTGTATTGGATCCAAACACCCTTTTGTCACATTTCAACTGCCCTAGAAAGGACTGTGAGAACTGTGATGACATTTATTTCAACATTGTCCAGTTTCACCGTCAATCATACAATGGCCTCTGAATCTTTTGATGGAACCTAATTTTGTCACTCCCTATTTAGTGAGCCACTGCCAATATCACTGGTTCTCCTGCAGCTGCAAAGCATTAAGGAGACAGTTTTTCCTCTCTCAGTGGTACAGCAGTGCCACAGAAAGCTGTGTTTGTTGGGATTTTCACCTTCTCCATACTCACACCAATAGTACTGTAAAGACAACCATGCATCATTGTTTTACATCTTCAATCTCCCTCATTCCAGCTGGACAGAAGATGTAAAAATATCACAACAAAGTCAGTTCTCAAGTGATTTCCAGTCCAGTTTTTACTTCTGGTTCACAACATTTCTCTCTTTCCTGGCTTTTCCACAAGGCAGAAACATTTCCTGTAATAAAATTATTCTAATACTTAACATTTGATATGTCCTTTTTCATCCACTGATCTCAGTGTTTTATGAAGATGAATAGGTAATATTAACTCCACCTTACAGATGGGCAAACAGAAGTTTAGTGATTTTTTGAAAGCTACACAGTGAACCAATGGCAAAGCTGGGAAACAATAACTTCTAGCTCTTATATGGCATAATTTAGCCATAGATCTCAAAGAGCTCTATAAAGGAGGTCAGTATCATTATGGCCTGTGATATACACAGGAGATCAGACTAAATGATCTGGTGGTCCTCTCTGGCCTTAAATATTATATCTCCCTTTTACCAATAGGGAAACTGAGGCACAAAGAGGCGAAATGACTTGCCCAAGATCACCCAGCAGATCAGTGGTAAAGCCAGGAATAGAAATTCAGGTCTCCTGAGTCCTGCCCAGTGTCCTAGCCACTAGACCACAATGTGTGTCCTGGCTCCTAGCCTTAAGCCCTATTCATTGCCTCCCTGCATTTGTTTCCACTGTTGTATTTAAATAAAAAGAGACAGCATTCTGCATTTGCAGGTCTGCCTCTTGCCTTCATTCCAGTGCTGGAGGAAAACAGGAATTAAACTCAGCCATCTATTTTTGGATTAATAGAGACGTTATGCTTTCCTAGCAGGAAGGGGTTTCATCTCCAACCCACTCCCTAGAGTTTTGAGGATTAATTACTTAATGTTTGTAAAATGTGTTCAACATATAAAGTGCTCTATACTATTATTACTCTGCATGAACCTTCATTTTGTCTTCCTTCCACTTACAGCCCATTCCTGTATTGAGCACAAAAGGCCTGATTCTGCCACCCGTGCTCACACTGAGTAGTACCTTACTCTGCAAGTAACCCCATTGGTTACTTGCAGAGTAAGGGTAACAGAATCAGGCTCTAAGTAATTACCATAAATTAGAATTCGATTCCAAAGCTTTCAGGCAAGGCACTAACAAGGGATCTTTATAATGCAGATGAATTAATAGGTTCTTTATTATGGGTTATTGTTCTGTGACAAAATACAGATCACAGCAAGGTACTCTTGAACCCAACATGGAGTAGAAACATCTTTGATAGGAAACAGATAACCAAGCAGCCTATGAGCCCATTTTTCAAACACTGGTGTAACCCAATGTTCTTTGTGTATTACCGGACCCCGAGGATACAGGTTAGCTACTGTTCTTTTAAATCTCCTGGGCTACATCTTATTCCCTGTTAAACCAATATAAGTTGGGAGCGAGTTCACTGAATTGTTCTAAAGCACTCTGAAGTCTCTGCATACAATGTGCTCCAAAGGGAAAAAAAATAATTACATATCCATATATTCTTTTGAAAGAGATAAAGAATAACTAACAATCAAAAGCATTACTAAGAAAAAATATTGTAAAGTTGCTGTCATCTTGAATAGCAATGACACACTGGCAGCTGCATTAAAGCATATTCCCAGGTTCCACTTCAAAGGTTATAAAAATGTGCAATGTTTAAATGTATTCAAAAACTAAAGACTGCATCAGAAAAGTTAAAACTGTGAAAATAATCTTGTTTCTTTGAATTTTTTCAAAGGCTACATCCACGCTGTCCTATAATTCAGACCACAGGGGTTGAACTGCACTGTGCACTAAAAGGCAGCACTGTATCTCCCCTACATGAACACCAGCTTCCTAGTTTGCATTAATGTAGTCCACTTTGAAGAGAACTACGCTACCACGCACTAGGAATCCTTAGCTTGCACCTGTAGCATCCACATGCAGCAGTTACAGCACAGCACTTTGGTGTCCTGCAGTGTAGTTTGACCTGCGGTGCAGACAAGCCCTAAGTCATGACCACTTCCCAGGCATCACAGCAGAGAAACTTCAGCACTTAGGGCCAAATTCAGAGCTGGTATGAGAAAGCAGAACTCTAGAGAAGTGAATAGAATTGTTCCCACTCACACAAAGGATGAAACTGAGTCCTAGGAAGGAGCCCCGGAGTTCCAATCCTAGCCAAATTCTGTCTGTAGCAGGACGGGGGCCTGACCATGGTGTCAAAGCATCTCTTGACTCTGTAGACACCCATGCCAGGGCTTAAGAAGAGAATCCCTGGTCTTAGACATTTACCCTGCTAAGTATGGTGCTAATACCATAATGGATGACACCCTCACTGTGGACCAGGTCACTCCTGGACTCAGGACAAACCAGACCTTAGTCAGGTGTAATAGAATAAAAAGTGTTTTACTTGGTTGTCACCCCCTTCAGGGAGGGCACCACTTGACCCAGTCTTACCCAGCTACAACACACAAGGCACAGATAACAAACAATAGACTCACATCCATCCGACCTTCTTTCTAGGGGCTTTGGTAGGCAGAGGCGTCTCAGGGCCATCACAGGTAAGACATTGACTGTAGTCCAGCATGAGGCCTACCTTCATTCAGGAAGGCTCTGACAGGCAACCATCTCTTAAGGAACTCCTGGCTCAAGCCAGGCCTCTTCCACAAAGTGAGGCCTATTCTCCTTCCAAGTGAGCAGTACTCTCCCCTTTTAACCACCCCCCCTCCACCCCTGACTCTTGCTGCAGGGGTAGCAGGGCAGGGTTGACTGAGTCTACAGCAGCTTGTTAACCCTATCCTGGTGTGGGGGGGGGTTTGTATACCCGCAGAGTCACCTCAGTGTTTCAGGAGAAGACCCACAGCAGTTTGTTGTGGGTTAGCAGTACACAGATGCAAAAACTTTCCTTAAAATATAAACCAAATAAATTCAAAATAAAATAAAGACAAAACAATTAATTTTGTCCAGTCCAACTTCAATTTCCCCTGTAAGCATTAATATGTGATCATCATACAGATTAGGGGAATGGTCTGTCCCTCCCTGCTGACCAGCCCAGTTTGAATGCCTTGAATCCCATCAATCCTTATTCTTTATTGTAAAGACAAAATTCTGGCTTAAAAAAATAGCATATTTACAATGGTTCGCAACTTTGCATATGTATGAGAGGATGTCGACATGACTGTTCTCTTTGCATTGCAGTAAAGACAGATATTGTTGTCTCTCTATTCTTCTAAATTAGGCCATTGATGCAAAAGGGATTAGGTGCTTTTGTAAACCAGCCACACACTTAATTAGGATATATGTATGTCCTACTGACTGAGTGAGATATTTTGATTGTGGTTCATTGCACATTAATAACATTTTCACAAAGTTCATAAAGAAAACTAGAATTGTTATTTTGTTTCATCCAGCAAACAATTCAGCTTCCTCTTTATCCTAAGCCTCTTAGCAAAAACATTTTCCTCCTCTTATGGAAATGTAATGAACCGTCGCAACTGAATAAGCATGAGGTAAATTGAAGGAGCTGTACTTATTTTGCTTTCTAAACAGTGAACTCAGAGAAGATGAAAGTGTGCGGACCAACATTCCTGGAATCTGAGGAGCCCCTTTCAGCATACATAAGGCTTCCTTAGTACTGTCTCGAGCCACCATGCTTTGGAAGGACCAAATCTAGATATGAAAAAGAAGTTCAGTCTCCGTAACCCATTCAGTCCTTGGCTTCTGAGTCTTACCAACATATCTAAATTAGTGCTAATTGCAATAGTGGTTTCTGTTTAGAAGACATCTAATCTGTGCACTCAGAACTGGACCAAGACCTACCAGGTCTTCAATATTATGGCACAATTGTCAGATGACAACAATTTTTGTCCCTCCTTGTAGTCTAGGGGTGAACACTATATTCTATTACTCAGTGTCACAGGATGGCACTGGCCCTTTATGAGGGAGTAGGGCCAGCTCAGCACACCCCAATTAGGTTTTAAAAAGGGGCTATAGGGGGCAGGAATGCTAGGGGGTTAAGAGACTGGCTGATGTTTCTGGGGAAAGCTACAGAGCACTCTCTGCAGCTCCTCCCTGAAAAGAGGGAGAAGTTATGAGGAAGTCAGTAGAGGGGCTAGTCTGCTGACTTTAGAAAGTCATAGTCAGTACTGGAAGGCTGAAAAGGGCCAAGGGGAGAAAACCAGTGGAAGAACTAGCTGGCTTAATTTTCTGAGGCAGAAAGCCACAGCCAGAGAAAGGAGGAGAAAGCTGAAGGCTCAGAGAGGCAGAGAGGGATGCCCACTGGCTCTTGAAGATGGCTGAAGACCAGGAATGAGGTGAGGTGTGGGATGATGCAGCCGTACCAGAGAGCTGGAGCTAGGTGATGGTGACACAGCTGTACTGGAGAGCGGGGACGTAGTGAGGGATGCCAGGGCTCTCCCACTACTTGAGGTACTCTGAATTATGGTCATCAGACTTGAGTTATGATTTATGTTTCTTTTGTAATAAATTAACCTCACAAGGGCCATTTGTGCTCACAAAGATTTTTTTTAGACTATTCTGGAGATTTTGACATAGGGAAACTGAGGCAAGCATGCCTCTTGTGCTGTGGCCTAGCTCAGGAGGGCACTCCAGCTGGACCATCTTTTTGCACTGTATCTCTTGAGCCATCCAGTCTTCCTTCTCACTTTCTGAACACTTGATTTCCCTGATCTGGACAGGATGCCAGGACCATCCAATTACCCATCACAATTCCTTGAAAGAATGCAACTCGGAGAGAGGCTTGGCTCATGATGTTTAGATTTCAATCTGAACTTTCTCAAAGTTCAGGTGGTTGGATATGGAGCTTTGGTTCCAATCTCAGATCAAATGAGACACACAAGCTCTTAGTGTTTTTTCCTTCTTCCTTTTTTGATCCTTGAGTTTAAAAGTGAGTAAGCTATCCTCACTGGGTGATTATAATTTAAGTATCACTAGCTCACTTCTGCGTATATATTTGATCCAAGTCCCATTAAAGTAATTGGAAAGACTCCCAGTGATTTTAATGGGAATTGGATCAGCATCTAAAAAGAGGAGGAAGCTGTTGGAATAGACACCTGGTTTCCATTTCAAAATAGCAGTTTCTTTTATTTAAGAGCCAGGGCAGCAGAGGAGGAGGAATTGCACACTGCCAGTAGCAGCAGGAGAACACTAGAGAATTCTCTTTTGGAAGGGAAGGTCTGCTGGAGCACTGTTGGTGTCCGGGCTCCTGCTAGCTCCTGCTGTGAAAGAGTTTAAAGAGCTGCTTTGGTCTCTGGGGATGAATTTCTTGATATCCAGGCAGTTTAACTGCATCAATCAGAACCTGGGCTGGTCAGCAGGGAGGGATAAGGCCATTCCCCCAATCTGTGTGATGATCACATTTACTAACACTTACAAGAGAAATCTGAAGTTCGATTGAACTAAATCACTTTGTCTTTATTTTGTTTTGAATATATTTATTCAAATATGGTTTATGAAATCTAGGACACTTCAGAAACACAGATATAAAAACAATGGCCAACATTTTCAAACCAATATACAGAATGTTAGACTCCAAAATCCATATTTAAGCACCTGAATAAAACAGAAAAGATTTCTAGTGGTGCTGAGCATCTGCAACTCCCATTGTTTTGAGTACTTAGCACTGTTTAAAGTTAGGTCACTTTTATTTAGCAATCTAAATATGGATGTAGGGGCTTAGTTTTAGACAGCCAGGTTTGAAAATGTTGGCCAGTGCTGGCAGTGGAATAAGATGCCAAAGGAGGTTGTGCATCTTCTTCAATACAATGTCAAAAGAATAAGTTTGATTGAAGACAACCATGGCTGAGACTTGACCCCCAACTACTGAGAATAGAGTCGAAAATTCTGTTCCGAGCCGTGGCATGATAATCTAGGTGTAACTTGGGATGTTTGCATGCTGGATTCAATGTTTGCCACAGCCACATGATGCACTGTCTTTTTGACTCACCTTGTTCAGAATGCTGATGTTCTAGACCCCGCTCTTGTCAACTGGTAGATTGCTGCAGTGTGCAGGTGGATTGTTAAATCTCAGCATTTTACAATGGAGAATCCTGAGTTTATTGTCACATTCTGTATTTTATTTTGACCTATTGCTTTGTGCCTGTTTCATCAAGTCCTGAGTCAGATTCCTGTTGTATAGGAGGATGGAGATGAGTGTGTCTCAACAAGCATAAGAGAGCAGATACAAAAAGAGAGTCCCTTGATTCATACAGTCTCTCCTCCTTTTATGAACTGAAATGTGTGCCGGAGTAAAGTGCTGGTTGCATAGCCCCGGAGACTGTAAAAGTGGAAGTCCATGTACTGCACTGGCAGCAGAAATGCAAGCATCAATTACCCCGTAATGAATCTGGATGCATTCTGGAGGGACCTATTCTAGGAATCAGAAGAAAGTTTAGACCAGGGGTTCTCAAACTGGGGGTCGGGACCCCTCAGGGGGTCACGAGGTTATAACATGGGGGGGTCACGAGCTGTCAGCCTCCACCCCAAACCCCACTTTGCCTCCAGCATTTATAATAGTGTTAAATATATAAAAAAGTGTTTTTAATGTATAAGGGGGGTTGCACTCAGAGGCTTGCTGTGTGAAAAGGTTCACCAGCACAAAAGTCTGAGAACCCCTGGATTAAACTTTATGGCCTCTCTGCTGAGAGAAACTAGCTGGTGCTGCTTGGCCTCCTTGCTGCGAATGCCAGTAAAGCCAGCTGAAATGGTGGTTTTAGCTGTCAGCATGTGTCCACAAGAAACAGCCCTGTGGTCCACTAACTCAGTTCATACATGACAGCAAAGTGCCATCATACGCTAACAAGTCATGAACTGGGCTGGTTTGGAACACTGTTGTCTTAAAGGCATAGGGTTCCATTTTCCTAAATATCCAACCCTCCTGGCAGCTTTATTTTATTTTTCAGCATTTGCAGTTTTGCCATGTGTGTGTGTGTTTGGCCATCATTGTGATCAAATATGAATATAGTCTAGCTAACAGACCTGTCTCTGACTTTCCAACAATGCTGCTGAAGAGCATTACAGGTTATTATACTTTCAGTCTGTGAAACTCCCATGATGTTCAAAAGGGGATTAGTGTCTATATCTGTGTACATCTAAATGTCATTTCCATTCTCCCCATGGCCCCAGATGTTTAAATTAACTGAATCAGCCTGCCCTCCTCCAATTCTTCCTGGGACTGTCTGTCTATTTAGGCACTGTGTTGTCCTCATCATCATGGTATGTGAGCACCTACATAAAAACAGAAGCTGTCTATTTGGCCTTTTGTCTAAGACCATGTATGAGAGGAGTTCAATATCTGATCCCTATAAAATGCTATTTATTATTTTTGATACTTGGCACCTATGTAGGACTTTTCATCCTAAAATCTCAAAGCATTTCACTAAGGAGGGTAAAGTAACTGCATTGTGCAGATAAGTATGTTGTACAGAGAGATTTTGACTTGCTCAAGATCACATAGCAGATTTGTAGAAAACTGGGACGAAAAACTAGGGGAGGAATCATGACTTCAGTGAAGTCATTGGAACTTTTGCCACTGAAGTAAGTGGGGTCAGGATTTCACCATAGGTCTTGCTAAATGTTGGACTACACTGTCTATTCTGTGCTCTCAGTGTGATAGACTCGAAGATCCAATGCATCTTTTCCATCCTTAACTTCTAGGATGCTTCAAAGATCTGAACACTTTCCGCTATTGTTTCTTAATCAATCATGAATACTGAAAATCAGGAACAGTAGTAAAATGGAAAAAAGGGAGCAAAAATCCAAAAATTGTTCAGTTTCTCAGGTTCCGTTTGTTTAGTGGAAAAAAGTGGTAATGTTTACTCAACAAATTTCAAGAAGAGAATTTTGTTTAAATAAGGTCTGTTCTTGATATTACTATGATTAAAAAAAGTGGAAAAATAAATTTTTAGGGGAAGGGGGAACAAAACTAAACACCTTCCTAGGCCTTCTTCATCCCCTATAAAGAAATAGAAAAAAGTGCACACGCCAGTCAAAGTAAATAAATAATAGTCCTTTGCAGATTGCCTTTAATAGGTGTTGTTTTTAATCCCCACAGCTGCCAGGGATTCAGATGGTAGAGAGAGATCCACTTGTGGCATACTGTGAACACTTGGGTTTTTTGGTGGCTCAACACACACACACACACACACACACACACACACACACACACACACACACACACACACACACACACACACACACACCCCTACCTCTGATTACTGTTGGGTATTGTCATAAAGGACAAAATCAGTGACTTGCAGTCCATTTACATCAATAATATTTTCATGGATGGGTCACATTTCAAGTTCACCTAATTGTTCACCACTATCTAGTTGCAACAGCAAGGGACCTGCATAATGTTAGGTGGTTTTCAGTTCAAATAAATGGAAAGATTGATAGGACAACTTCCTCTCAGCCTCTAACCAAGAAAATAAATGCAGGAGAATGAACACTAAATGGCCTTTTTAAACTTCAGTCAGCACAAGCCATTATAAAGCCAGAAGCAGCACTCAGAATCTCTCAAAATATAATAGACAGGAGCCAAATAGGCAGCAAAGCTAAGCCAGGGAAAACTCATTTTGAAGAAACATACCTCAATTTGAAAAGAGCAAAAATAGGCCGCACACCTGATCTAGCACCTAGCCAGCCTGAGCATGTTAGAAAAAGGACAAACAGCTATGAAGGAAACCTTGATTTGGACAGATGTGGGCCTTGATCTATGGGAATTATTCAGATAAATACTGTCATTAACAACCCTTGCCCATCATTTCCCTGTCAGTGGTTCTTTGTTCTGCATGAGCCAGGGCTCAGTATGACAGAAGAGGACTGGCAGGTAGTGGCGGGTCTCAAGAGCAACAAAGGCAACATGCTCCCCTGTTACATGTGAGGGGCTCAAAGCAAGTTGCCATGCAGTAGCAGAGGACTGCAAACTTTAGGCACCTACATTTGAAAATTAAGACCTGTCAGTCAGGCTCAGTGTGGTGCAGCGTAGATCTGGAAGGGGGGTGGGGGGGGAGGTAGATGAACATTACGAGGAGTGTGCAAAAGAGTTAATGATCATTTAGCAAAATTCGTTGCTTGCATCGGTTCTTCAAGTACAACACCACACTGACTGCACGGCTGCAGCATGAAGATTTACAGCAGAGCTTAGCTACAAATCATTACATTCCCCGTATTAATTGTGTGCAGCTACCAGCTTTGGGGAATGCATACAGCAGGCACTAGCATTAAGGGTCTGATCCTGCAAAGTGCTGAGTGCTTCCTGAGAAGGAATTAAGAAAAGCTGAGGAAATTGGGGGTGTTTAGCATCTCCCAAAAGGCATACATCTTTTTATAGGATCAGACCCTAAATCAGTTAAACCATTTGCCTAACACAGGTTAACCCTTGGTAAATCCTAATAACTCCCTGGACATACTCTGATAATCATCTCTGGTAAGGAAAATTATCCCCCTCTGCAGATAACATAATACTGCCTAATTGTGTCCAATAAATGAGTAGAAGGTGGGGGTAAACCTTCCTCTGTTGCATCAAACATTGGCCATTGTCAGAGAAAGCATAATGGATGAAGCAATGATTTCTGCTACGTTGTCAGTTCCACTGACCCTGTAGGCACAGGGCACACTCAGAGGCCATCACTGCCCAACCCACACAGACTGATAAGGAGAGTGTGAACTGGACATGTTCTAGCTTTCTGCCTATTTGTAGGCATTTTTAATGTCAGTGTATCAACTCTAGGCATGAAGCACGTCACCGGCTTTGTAAAACATCATCCTCCAGCTGCATAACAAAAGAACCAAGGGAGCTATTGCCTGAAGTACCAACGGATGAGCAGGATGATGCCAATGCAAATGTGTCAGTGGTTTGCTGAGACTCCTGGGTTACTACAAAATGCCTTTTATTTGAATGGAACATGATGACGCGTATGTAGAGCCTTGAGGCAGTTGGACATAACTTATATATCCAAAAAGTTTGAGCTGTAATAGTAACTAGAGAGAGAAAGCCATGAAAATGTTCTAAAGAGCTGAAAGATTTTTGGAAGAGCCCATGAGTGATGCATCAGTTGAAAACCTGTTCTTCATTTCAAAGGCACCTGGCAATGGTTGGACTTCGGTTTGATGATTCATTATGGGGTTTAACTGGAGAATCAATTACAGAGTGTGTGTAAGTATATGCAAATACCAAAAGGTGGAGAAAGTAAGAAAGGAGGAAGAAGTGCAGAGAGAAATGGAGAGAACCCTGAAAGAACTCTGAAGGGCCTTTCTTAGTCATCAGGCCCCCACAAAGGAAGAAGAGAAACAAGAAAAGAGCTTGGACTGAGCCCCAAAGAACACAAACAATAATTCTGCCCCGACAAGCTAATCTTTGCTTTTTTTGCAGTGGTGTTGTAGCTGTGTTGGACCCAGGATAGCAGAGTTTTGGACAGGGAGGGGAAAGGGGGCCCTCATGGAGAAAACTCTGCTGGCAGCTGCCCATTTTCATTAGGTGGCCTAGTAGCTCAGTCTCACCCACTGATGTCAGTTGAAGCAGTATGTAACATCAAGAGATGGTCTCTCAGCCTACAAAGTTCCACCTGGGTGTGTTTGTTTATTCCTCAGGTCAAAGCACAAAACACAGTTGTTGTCAGGAGGACTGGATTGGTGAGAATGAGAAAAGAGGCTCCAGACACAGCATATCTATCTGTTCACTGCAGCTTGCATTTAACACATTCAAGGAAGCAGCAGACAAGCTGGATACAACACATTAACTGTTGCTTTAGTAGGAATCAGCCATGGTCAAGTCAATGCCCCTACGCTCTGGTTAGTGTCACCTTACAAGACTTAAAGCTTCAAAAATGAATACTTAAAAGAAACATTCCAGAATGTCTTATTGCTCCCTACTCCTTGTCTCCCCCACATGCACTAACTCTTCCCATACCTATTCTCCTCTTCTCCCTACATACGGGCCTTCATTACCCATCTTCTATCTGATTAGGCGGACTCCTATTAAGAGTTCATCAATGCCACTCTCTTGTCATCCAGCCTGGAACACTACATAGAATCATACAAGATTAGGGTTGGAAGAGACCTTAGGAGGTCATCTAGTCCAATCTCCTGCTCAAAGCAAGATCAACCCCAACTAAATCATCCCAGCCAGGGCTTTGTCAAGCTGGGCCTTAAAAAGCTCTAAGGATGAAGATTCCACCACCTCCCTAGGCAATCCATTCCAGTGCTTCACCACCCTCCTAGTGAAATAGTTTTTCCTAATATCAAACCTAGACCTCCCCCACTGCAACTTGAGACCATTGCTCCTTGTTCTGTCATCTGCCACCACTGAGAACAGCCGAGCTCCATCCTCTTTGGAACCCCACTTCAGGTAGTTGAAGGCTGCTATCAAACCCCCCTCACTCTTCTCTTCTGCAGACTAAATAAGCCCAGTTCCCTCAACTTCTTCTCATAAGTCATGTGTCCCAGCACCATAATCATTTTTGTTGCCCTCTGCTGGACTCTCTCCAATTTGTCCACATCCTTTCTGTAGTGGGGGGCCCAAGACTAGTGCAATACTCCAGATGTGGCCTCACCAGTGCTGAATAGAGGAGAATAATCACTTCCCTCGATCTGCTGGCAATGCTCCTACTAATGTAGCCCAATATGCCGTTAGCCTTCTTGGCAACAAGGGCACTCATATCTAGCTTCTTGTCCACTGTAATCCCCAGGTCCTTTTCTGCAGAACTGCTGCTTAGCCAGTCGGTCCCCAGCCTGTAGCAGTGCATCGGGCTCCCTGCTCTGCGCTACCCTCCAGGAACTGAGCATGTGTTCCTCTCCCTGCTCCTCACACTACTGGGATGGGAGCAGGCACTGAAGATTGAGAGGGTAATGCTGAAAGAGTCATCCTTTTTGGCAGTGCATAAAGCTACCAATGAAATAGAGAGGTGGAATTGAAAAAGAAAAAGTTTCTGCTGTATTTGTCAATCAGTAACATGGGGGAAAACTGACAGACTAAAACTGCCTGCCATAGAGTGAGTGGCTCAAATTGATATGTTACTATTGCAGTGCACAGCAAGCACCAAAAGGAGGCTTATAACTGGAATCTTTCACTGTGAATTGCTATCATGAAGGGACACCTTGAGCAGAGAATCAGAGACCTCAGAAGTGGAAAAGATCTGTGAGATCAGTCACACAGAGACTAATGCAGGATTGTTCCCTTACAATACACTGCACATGTTTGTGTCTATCTAGTTTTACCAGGACTTGGATTCAATATGCAGTGGTATATGGTGTACTGGCACATCAGTCATTCAGCTTCCTCATTCACTGGAATCTAAGCTTCCATTTTGAATAAAAAGAGTAAGTCTCTCACTGTTCTGGTGTGGGGATACATTTGAGTTTTCAAGGCTAACTGGTGCCTGCATTTGTAGAACCTGAAACAATAGTTCAGAGATGGGTGACCTATCCCATTCATCTCAATGGGCACTAAGCCAGATACCCAATGATAACAATGTTGACGTATCAAGGATTGGCGATGTCACTTCTTACAGTAAGTAAGAAAGGAGAGGGAGGTTCACTTTGTGAAGATCTCATGATCTCCTCTAATGACAGTTCGTTTTGGTGCCTCCCGTGAATGGGCATCAGAGAGTACTGCCACTTTCCCCACCCTCTCCAACCAAGGAGGAGCTAAATTCAAGGAAGCCCCACAGAGCCAGTGGGCTCAGTGAAGCTCAAGAAGTCCAGGAAGCACGTAGGGGCATATTGTGAAACTCTGCCCGAACTACTGGGAGCAGAGTCTCATAAAGAGGCGCTTGGAAGAGTATCATCACGTTCACCCTTCGCCCATCTAGCCCTTAATTAACAGACTCCAGTGATGGGAACTCCAGTACTTCCCTTAGAAGATTTTCCCCAGCCGAACAGAGCTCACTCTTAGGACATTTTGTCCCTTCAGCCTCTTGAAATTTTTTCTTGCTCGTCTCTGAATTCCCTTCAATTTATTGATTCCTTTCTGTCCTTGGAAAAGAGCTTTCACTTCGGGGCTCTTAAATGTGGTCTTAATGGTTCCATATTGAGTGAGTTGATTCCTCCCTGTGCCTCTGTATGTACCCCAGTATAACATTTAAATGATCTTGGACTGAATCTCTTATTTTCTGCCTCCCTAAGTTCCTTTGCATTAAGAACTATATGTGAGTAAATTATTATTATTGCCCAGTTTTCAGCGGTGTTCACAATACCTCCCAATGGGGTATCATCTGCAGCTGTACTTAATGTGTGGCCCATAATTTCTTGCAGGTTATTAATGAAGATGTTCAGTAAAAGCAGATGGGACACCTCCGCCCAACTCAATATGTTGCCATTCATCATTCACCCTTGATTTACATCCCTGTAGCTAGTTTCAACCTATGCAGCGATGCTCACATCCAAGCCAATTTGAGTTCATTTTCCCACTTTCTCGGTACTGAAGCCTGCTGCTCCAGATCCATCAAACTAAAAATATGCTGGCAGAGATAAAAAGTAACATGGTACAATGAACTGATTGTGGAGACTTCCCATCTCCCATGCGTTACAGAGCAGATCCCTTTGAACTTACCCCCTGCTGTCAGTCAAAGCAATATGTTGGCTGGAGCACAAGAGAAGCAACATATGGGTATGTCATATCATCCCTATAGTTTCATATTGTCCCATGCCTGGAATTAACTATCATCTACAGATCCCAAATCCCACTGAAGTTATAGAAAGGTTCCCTTTGACTTCTGTGAGTTTTGCCTCAGGCCCCTGGATCCTTAAAATTTCAACTGCCCTGCCAGATGAATTTTACTGAATAACACTGAGTTCTTGTAATAAATACCTTCCCTTCCTACAGTGGAACCAGAGGATTCGAGGCTTCAAGACTCTAGTTAAATATGTCTTGGGGTTTTATTTGTTTGTTTTTACCTGATTCGGTCTATACTTTTAGATATGCCAGGTTTGAAAATACAGTGCATGGTGTATGGAGAAAAAATACTACCCGGTTCCCCTCCCAGTTTGATGTAAACTAGGAGAAGAAGGATGGTCCCGTGGTTAAGGCATTAGACTGAGTGTTGCAATCAATTGCCTCCTTCACCACAGACTTCCTGTGTGGCCTTGGGCTCCTAACTTTCATTGATTTCAATGGAGCCTATATACCTTTGTGCAGCTGACCCTTAGCCTCTTTGTGCCTCAGTCCCCATCTGTAAAATGGGGATTATAGCACTGCCCTACTCACTAGGGTATTGTGAGGATAAATATGGTAATGAGAGCCACATAAGTACCTAAAACAGAGAGGAGTAGTAAATGGGGTGACACCAGCATAATGCAGCAGCATTGGGATTAAAGCAGCATTAAAAGCTAAAGGAGTATCAGGCCTAGTATTTTAGCGGTTTAAATCTGTTCCCCCCCACTATATTCTTGCTCTCAGAAAGTGTTCCAGCTAGTTTAATAGCTCTACAGGAGCACTTGGAGACTTTTGAACTAAGTGGAGCCTTCTTATGTAAATAATATCTCGGAGATGTTGTGGAAATACATATAGAGCCTTTCCCTGATAAATATCTATGCTCTGATACCACCGTCCTTCTAGAAAATCTGCTATCAGACCGTGGGCCAGTGAGGAATAGCACATTTGCTGTGGCAACAGCAATGGTGCGGAAATCATTCCCTGGGAGCATTCACCAGGGTTCATCTCTGTGCACTTTTAAAAAGCATCTGGAAACTATTGTTTCATAGGTGTTTTCAGTTTTACTCTCTGGCTGCCATTATATGGGAATCTCTCCCCCACACTTACAAAGCAGAGGGTAAGAAGAGCAGAGAATTAAAGTGCATCAGTGGACCTGCACTGCTGGCATAATGCGTGTGTTATTAATCCTGTAATCTTCTCAACTATAAGGCCCAGATCCTTGTTTCGGCTCCTATCTTTCTATTTATTTATTTAGGCTCCTATCTTCCATTGACTTCAGGGGAGGTTATGACCCTAAGTACCTTTGTGGATCTGGGCCTATGTTCACTCCTAACAATATTTTCCATTTACTTAGTTGGTGACTTCCACAGTTTGCCACTGTGTAACACTGTCCCTGACAGTGCGTGTGCCATTATAACAACCCATTACACTAATATCCAGATCCCATCAACATCTTACTGGAAATCAATTACTGGGGCTGCATCCTTCAAAGAGAGATAAGGTGTCATTTTAAATGAGACGTTATCAGTTGCTCATTGCTGAGATGTAATCATTGCAGTTCTTTTTGTGTAAAATTAAGAAGTCTAAAATATTAATAATAAAATAATCCCTGAAATTAATGACAGTGCTCTAATTTACTAAAGTGAAGCGAGAAAGTGCCTGTGAAGACCTAATTACTTTGGATACATGTTAAATTGGCTTTTTAATTTTAATGAATACAAACATGATTTTCATTATTTTGTGAATAATCTGCCAGCCCACTAGATGCTTACCCAGCCACTCACTTTACACTTCTCCACACTCCTTTCCATTTGCTTCTTCATAAGGCACTGTGTTAAACTAAAGCAAGCTAGAATTAAAATAGGTTCTGGAAAGAGAAAAATGGTGGGAAGGGGGAGCTTGTCTCTCCAATGAGATGCAAAACTAATTAGGTTATATTCCAATGCCCTCTGAAGTCAATGCAAGGAATCTCATTGTCCATTAGAACCTGATTCAAAGCCCATTGAAGTCCATTTCAATGAGATTTCAATCAGGTTCTTAGTCATTAAAAGTTCCCATGGATTTTTTGCTAGAGTAGAAAAACTTAGCTCTGGAGTTTCTGGCCATATTCTATTTCAGAGGAGGACATTCTTCACACCTAAATCCCACCTGAAACTTAGGGTGTCCAGATGTCCAGTTTTTGACCAGAAAGTCAGGTCAAAAAGGGGACCTGATGGTGTCCAGTCTGATCTACCGACCAGACACCCAAAGTCCAGTTACTGCAGGCAGGGGAGACGGGAAGACACCGAGTCATCACCCACACTAGTGCCTACTTAGCCCGGGGCACCTCCTACCTGCGTCAGGTGGCTGCAGCTCCCAACCCCAGCTCTGCAGGCAAGTGCCTCCAAACCCACACAGGGAGGGAGGGAGAGGGGGAAAGCAGTGAGTAATGGAGGGAGGGGGGAAAGAAGAGTGAAGGGGGAATGGGGCCTTGGGGGAAAGAGGTGGGGCAGGGTCGGATTCTCGTGGGGCAGAGGTGGGGCTGGGGAGGTTCCAGCACTCCTTCTGGAGTTTCCGTTTTTTAAAATATTACGAAGTTGGCAACCCTACTGAAGCTCCACATGGAATTCTTCCCTTTCTATCTGAAAACTATTGGATAGGGTTGCTGTGTACCGTTGGGGTCACCTTGCACCCCCATGCTGATAGTATTTTAACGACTAGTAAGCCAATTCCTCTTCATAAAGTGCTTTGAGATCCTTCATTGTGAAAGATGTAATATTGAAGTCAATAATTAAACATTAAGAGTGAAATCCTGACCCCACTGAAATCAATGTCAAAACTCCCATTGACTTCAGTAGGGCCAGAATTTCACTCTAAGACTTTATTTAAAATCTATATAAAATATGTAGTTTTATGTGAAGGAGTCAAGACTGGATTACTTTGCAGTTACAGCAAAGGAAAATGGGATCATGCTGCAGGGTGCAGAAGTTCTCAGAGACACAGCGCAGAGGAATGAGACAATTATACAGAGAGTTCTGATGTTTCTCTTGGTTTGGCTGAAGCTCTTGTTTTAATCTGAAGTGGTTCATCCACAATTAATATCTAAGCATCAGAAATAATCATATGAACAAGCCTCAGCTTGCCAGTAAGGCTGTCTCAGGAGCAGTGTGTTCTGAGATCCTGGCCCTCATGAGCATTCTGACCCTAGAGCAGTGGTTCCCAAACTGGGGTTCGTGAACCCAAATGTTACAGAGAGTTCTCAGGGAAAAATTCCCTAATAGCGGACAGAGCTTACCTAGGGACCCCGGGCAGCAAGGAACCAGCAGCTAAGCAGATCAAAGCAAGCATATCTATCACACTGAGGAGATTTAAACTTCAAGACTCCTTATAAGAAATGGAAAGGGAGGTGGGTATTTTTTGCTGTTTTAAAACTTAAATAGGCAGCTAGTATTGTTTTTTAAATTATTAAGAAGAACAAGTTTAAGCTTTGTTGTAATGTGTGTTGTTTGCCTGGACTGCTCAAGCCCTGAATGCTTGTGTAGGAGGAACTCTTTGAGTTGGCTTCTTAAATATCTTCATGCTGTTTCACATCTGATACTCCTTGATGAAACATAGGAGCTTTGTCTTATAACAGGCTTATTCTAAGTGATACAAGCTACGAAAGTGAGAAGAAGGTTGCCATTTTCATAATGTAGTAAAAATACTGTAATGATAAATAATAATAAATAATAGGGTGTAATAAGCATGTCATAAAAACAAATTTTATATTTCCAAGATCACTGCTTTTATAATTTATACTCAGGTAAAGGAGAAAATACCTAGAAATATTCATTTTTAGGAGGGGATTCGCGAGACTTGACATTTTATTGAAAGGGGTTCACATATTCTTAAAGTTTGGGAACCACTGCCCTAGAGGTTAGCACCAGTGGTAAATGCCTAAAAGAAGTGTCAGGTATCTTAAAATAACCAAACTCCAGCGAGGTTCCAGGCATGTGAAGGAGTCTCAGAATCCCAACAAGAAAGAATGTTTCATGATATAGATCAGAGGTTCTCAAACTGTGGTCCAGTGGCCTGCGAGCTCCATCAGGTGGTCCACGGATAATTTCCTCTAAGGTGCATGTCTGGGTGGCCGCACACAAGAGAATGAAGGGCTACCCACCTAATTAATGGAGCCGGCAGGTGTGGCTTCACTAATTAGGTGCTTGGACCCTGGAGAAGATGCACATGTAAGGTGAGGTGGTGGCCTTGGGGGGAATAGGGGGTAGGTGGGAGGGGGCAGTGGGGTGAGAAGAGGGGGTGGGCGGAATTTGGGATGTGCAGGGCTGTGGCGGCCAGAGAAAGAGACGACTTTCCCCAGCTCCAGGGCTGCGGCAGCCGGGGAGAGATGGCCCTTCTTCCCAGCCTCAGCTCGGGGGCTGCTGCGGCGGGGGAGAGAGCGCACACCCATTGCATTAGAAAGGTAACACTATTGATATTAAAATATGAGTTGTATGCTTTTATTTATAGAACAAAAAAACGCTAATTATCATTAAGGGTTTTTTTTATATATAGTGCTTTTATCCCAAGTGCTTTACAATAGTTAGCTAACGGTACAAACAACATTTGGAAAGATCGGGCTGCCGAGACCAGAGGTGGGCAAACTACGGCCTGCGGGCCACATCCAGCCTGCGGGACCCTCCTGCCTGGCCCCTGAGCTCCTGGCCTGGGAGGCTAGCCCCGGCCCCTCCCCCACTGTTCCCCCTCGCCCACAACCTCAGCTCACCATGCCACCGGCGCACTGCTCTGGGCAGCGGGGTTCTTGCAGAGCCATGGCCTGTGCTGGTGCTCTGAGCAGCTCCAGGCAGCACACTAAGGGGGCAGGGAGCAGTTGGGGGTTGGATAGAGGGCAGGGGAGTTCGGGGTGGTGGTGGTCAGGGGATGGGGGTGCAGATAGGGGTGGGTCAGTCAGAGGGCGGGGAACAGGGGGTTGAATGGAGGCAGGGGTCCCGGGGGAGAAGTTGGGGGGGTAGATGGAGCAGCAGGGGGCAGTCAGGGGCAGGGGTTCCGGAGGTGGTCAGGGACATTTGTGTGAGGCTCATGAGAAGATATCAAGAAGATTTCCCAGCAGGACTGGTGTCATTTGGAAGAATTCAGTCAAAAATGCTTTCTGTGTTATGAGCTTTAGAAAATGGAAGAATTAAAGCTAGCATGAAGCCCTCAGAGAATGAAATAAGACCTGTGTTGAGACAGCACACTCAACAATGAATTCTTATTATCAGCATTCCACAGATATCTAAATCATAATAGGAACAAAGCATCTGGGCCAAACAGTGTGTACAAAGATCATAGCATCTGCCAGCACCAGGTGAGCAGATGTTTTCACGGCAAAATTTCATTGTGCTTCATGATTCAGTTCAAGCCATATTTCGATTTTTTCACACTTTCGATCAAATATGAAGCAGTAACAATCTTCATTTCCACAAGGTTTGGGATCCACTTCACCTCTTTCTCCCCAGTCCAATCTGTCCATGCATAAAAATGTGGGCCATTAATATACACTCCTGACTCCAAATCCACACCCACTTATAGTTACATAAGGTACTATGTTAGGGGCTAAAGTCATCCCTGGTATAAATCCACAGAGCTCAGTGGAGTTAGACCATGAATAAAATGTGGTCCTAGCTCTTACACCTGGTTTGTCCATGTTTCGGCAGCTGCTGCAGTTGTCTCCCCATGATGCTATGCAAATTAAAATAATCAAACACTTAATTGATACATTCAGGAAACTTTCTACTCTAAGCAGGCACTAATAATTTTCAGTGGTGTCATCACTAAGGGAACTCTGATCCCAACAGGGATAACTACAGACTCTCAACTTCCAGGAACCGGGATGTGAAATCTAAACCAGGTGCAAGGCTTTTCTGTTTGATTCTCATTGTTTCATCCACATTCATCATCATTTTAAATAACTGCTATTACAGCTCCATATGTCAGTGAATCACAACCTGGTGAGAACATAATGGATATAGAGTCATGGCCAGATTGAGAGGTCAGGTAAGTGACAGGGTAAGTTACAAACTGGCCAGTCAGTATACATGGGTGCATGCAGCTGGCAGCTCACATAAGGATTTAAAAGGAGAGTGGTGGAGGAAAGCAATTAACAAGATGGTGCCAGATAATGCAGTGACAGTCTGCCCTATCTATATAAGCTCTTAGCTGAGAACGGTATCCTCTCCACTCAGCCATGCAGATCTATTCAGTAACTAGTAACAGGCAAAACTCAAAGATTGACATAGACTTGGATGTTTAAACTTTTAGGTGCAGAAGTCTTGCAAGCACCAGCATTGCTCAAGGCCTTCTCCTTCCTTATGTCACTCACACTCATGCCCCACAGCTCACCTGAAAAGGAACGGTGGGATAAGTAGTGCAAACCCACAAGGTTCCGCTGTGTTTAGAATTCTCTCCAGATGCTCCTACCAACCCTAGTTTCCCCAGGGTTCCTGCAAAAGCCACGTGCTATAAAAGGGTTTCTCAAACTTCATTGCACTGTGACCCCTTTCTGACAACAAAAATTACTACACGACTCCGGGAAGGGGGATTGAAGCATGGCAGCGGGGCCAAAGCTGAAGCCCGAGCCCTGTTGCCTGGGGGCAAAAACAAAGCCTGAGCCCTGCTACCCAGAAGCGGGGCCAAAGCCGACGTTTGAGGGCTTCAGCCCTGAGGAGGGGGGAAGGGGGCTGTTACCTGAGCCCTGCTGCCCATGGCTGAAGCCAAAACCTGAGCTCTGCCACTCACTTCAGCCCTGGGTGACGGGGCTTAGACTTTGGCTTCAGCCCTGGGCTTCAGCAAGTCTAATGCCAGCCCTGGTGACCCCATTAAAATGGGGTCACGATCAGTGTTCCCTCTAATTTTTCACTTCCATGTGCAGAATGAATTTTTTTATGTGCACCAAGATGGAGGTGCCTCTCCCTGGCAGCAGGCCGCAGCAGTTCTGGTGGACCTGGGCCGGGCCGGGGGAGGGGCTCCTCTCCCAGCAGCTCCAGAGGGGCTGGGCTGGGCCAGGGGATCTGCGCGGCCCTAAATAGCCTGCTGCGTAGCCATGCAGCTTACAGGGAACCTAGGTCGTGACCCACTTTGTGATCCCGACCCACAGTTTGAGGACTGCTGTTATAGACTATAATAAGATGTTTAAGAAGTTGGAAACTTGTGTTGAGATGTTTATGACCAGGGAACCATGTGTGCTCCATATGCTGTGGGCAAAATTTTCAAAACAGACTGTCTAAAATTAGGCAATTTTAAACATAAGTGTCCCTATGTTCAGAGGTGTGCAGCACTTAACTCTGCCGTTTATTTCAGTGGGAGTTGAGGGCACTCAGCATCTCACAAGAGAGGCTCAGTGTGACAGCCATGGCAATTTTCTGCAGTATCCTTGGGAGACCTTACTGAATTAAGTTTAAGTATCCTTGGGGTCCATTGTATTAAATAAATGGATTATGTATTATTGTGGGGCACGACTGTATGTAACCTCCTGAGGGGGAAGATGTGACATGCGAGACCTGAGTGTTCAAAGGACTACATTGAACAATATGCCAGGCAAGAATGGATTTGGGGAACAAAAAGCGTTCCGTGGCTTTCCCGGGGAATATCTAGAGTCAGGTGAATGCAAAGTCCCCACCTTTGGTTATGCAAAAATCCAGCCTTTTGAAGCTATGTCCCGAGGAGTGGGTCATTGTCTGCTGATCATCTGTCACATGAGACCAACATCAAAGACCCCAGGGAAGACTGAACTATTTGTGGTTGTTCTGGTTCTGAATCTGAGACAGTTGTGAACTTGTAACCATAGGGAAAATCCAGTTGTGGGTTTGGAAGGACTGACACCTGCCAGAGCCTGAAGCTGGCCTGGGGGTGATCTCTGGTAAGCTTTTAAGCATGAGTGTAAGTTCTCTTATATATTGTAATATTCTTCCTTTGTAACACTTTCACCTTAAGAATAAATTTCCTTGCTTAGAAGGAGCTGTGTGATAACTTGTAATGGCAGGCAAGTACACTATTCAGAGCCTCTGGAGAGATGGCAAAGCATGGGTGCTGGCCTTGTACACAGGCCAGTTTGCCAGGAATATCACAGTGTAGGCAGGAAACTGTACAACCTGGAAAAACCCCAGTCAGGAGGGTGAGAGAGTCGTGACAACTGGGAGCCAGAAACCTGACTGGGTGCCCTCAGTGGACCACAGAGGGAGATACAGGTCTGAACTGTGACACTCAGCACCCTGCAGGATTCAGACTTTGTGTCCTGATTTCTGCACGACGGCTCTGACTGTCATCTCTTGTCAATATTCCATAGGAGAGACACCAGCTAGAGGGCGGAACACGGACAGAGAAAGAGGATGGGGACACTTTATGAATGTTAAGCAGTCCCCTATTGGTCCTACCAATATCTCTGTGTGAAAAGAGTTATTTTCAGCCTGGGGATAATGGTGCTGGATAGTGTTCAGGCATGTTACTGGCAGCTGATTTTGATCAGCTCTAATTAGTTTGAGCATCTAAAATTACTCTTCAATCTAGATTATATTGTAAATGTGTGCAGGCCACTGTGAAATGCCATGTCACGCCTGCTACTGCAGGAACTATATCCTACCTGTGGAATGAAGGACATAGCTTTAAGATTTCTATCAGGGCTTCTAGAGACACTACTTGCACCAGGGAAGGGAAGTTCATGGAAAGTAGCATCTTTTGAATTAAGGGATGAGGATGAGTGCTATTTTGTATGCCTGTGGGTAAATCCTGCCAAACCTGCATACATCTGTGCCGTACAATTTAAACGGGAAGCAATCACATCCTAATTCTCAGTTTCCTGTTATCTGTAGAAAAATATAGCATTGCTTGAAAAGGTTCACTCTACAGAGTTACAACAGGCCAGTGGCCGTATGAATGGGTAAAGAGAATACAATACTCAGGTTCCAGAGGGGAAATGTGTCTTATGGTAACTGGCAAAGAACTAGCAGTTTATTTATAAAAGGACAAAAATAACCTACAACTACCTGCGCCTGGTATTAATTATCATGTTAAGTCCTTGAATTGGTGTGAGGGGCACAAGGGATGGTTATGGTGTACTCCCACTTCCCACTACCGCCAGTTGAAACATTGGAAAAAATCTGGCATATACCAGCGTTTTCCCTCCCATTGGAGCACTGCTCACATTGGAACATACCTATGACCACCTATGAACTTCTCAGGTGTCCCTGAGCTTCACACCAAGGCTACTTGGAAGGAATAGAACTCACATCCTCCTTCTCCAAAAGCATAGGCCTCTTCCATTGGAGCTAAAAGAAGAATTCCTTTGACAGTCAACAGAGTAGTCCTATGACACCCAGTTGAGCCATTCTGATTCCACCCAACAGAGAGCAGTGGTGAGGGGGGCGCGCCCGCGCACACGCACACACTGTTAATTACGGTATTGTATGATATGATTTTATGTGAGATCACAAACACTGACCATTTCACTACAGTACTGTATGTTGCAGGCTTGAGGCCATTGAAGGTATGTCTACACTGTACTCTAAGATCAGGCTCTGACTCAGGTTTGAGCTCACATCCCTTTTCTGGCCACACACAAATCAGTCTCACTCAGGTCAGCAAGCACTAAGGACCAGACTCCTAGGACCCTGTAAAGAGGAAGCCCAAAGCGATGGGCACCTGATAAATAGACTGATGAGTAAAACTAAACCCAGAAGCATTTTCTAGAAAAAATACACCCAGCAGCTAAATGTGTAGATCCAACTATCAGCCTTTGCATCTAATCTATCCCAACAAAGATAGTTTGGCAGGGAGCCTGTGACCCTCTAGGGCAGTGGTCCGTAACCTTATTACACAGGTGAGCCACATAAACCTAAGCTCAGCCTAGTGTGGGCCAATCAGATTCTACATATTTTAATAAGATTTAAAGTCGCCTAGATTGATGTATATTTTAAGTTCAGCTTATTTTGTATGTAGTTAGATAGAAATAACCTGTGTACAGTATTGTCTATTTACACACTTGTGTAAATTAAATTGATGTAACCATGATGAGAAAACCGTAATGAATCAGCCGTTAGTATGTGGTGTTGAAGCCAGCTGTCGTCCTTATGAAATGCTCTGCTGGGTGGTATATAGCCCGTGGGCCTTAAGTTGGGCACTCCTGCTCCAGGGTATCACATCCTCCTGCTTAGATGTTTCCTTTGTCTCTTCTTTTGCTGTGCTCTGAATCTACTGTTGATCTCCACCTCTTCTTTTCAGTCCTTAGTTTTTCAAGTGCCTGACTGCTCTGCAAAGGTGGGATTGCTCCACATGATCTCTTGCAGGTGTTGTTATCTAAGCTCTACAGTTGGCTTCTTTGTACCAGTGTAGCTACACTGATAGAGCCACACGAGGTGACACAGGAATGAGAACGGTGATGCTGATGCTGGCACAGCCATAGCTCTGATGTGCTCATCCAGAGTGAGGAGACTGAATTTGTCGTTTGCCCAGAAGGCAGGGCTTGTTCAGTTAATTACTTGAAAAAAACAACAAGTTTGACCAATAGGGACAGGTAACTGAGCTATCACAGAGCCTGATGGAGAGCCCAGCACAAAGTGGAGTTTTCTGTCTTGGTGCATTTGGGCAATTTAGCCTGAGATTGAATTTGCTGACAGCACTATAGATGGGAGCAAAAAAGTGCTTTTTGTAAGCAATCGTTTATATGGATGTTTTATTTCGGAATGTCACACATACCGGAAACCAACAGCACTATGTGCAACAAACACTTTGCTCTGAGATGGTAGAGACATCAATAAAGCCATTTTTACAGCACTTAAACAGCTCAGGCAGGGCAATACAATTATTATCTAACGGTGTTCATGTGCAAGGTTGGCCAACCTCCATGTTGATGGGATGCTGCATTCTTTGAAAATTACAAGTAACAGGCAAAGAGCTGAGTGTTTTTCTTATGCTTTGAGCTAGCAAGTTTTCCATAATTAATAGGGCATAGGCCATTCAGAGCTGAGAGGGATGTCAGGTTGGTACCAATGACTAACCATTTTATGTCATTTTTTCTTTCTTCTCCAATTCCATTTCACTTTCTTGGATGGGGTTTTTATTTCTCTAAAATAACTCTCTTTTTTTTGTCTGGCTTCTCTCTGTTTATTTTCCTTGGAAATGTATCAGTCTGGAAAGTTTCCTCACAGACTTTATATTAGAGAATTATATACTCAGGCAATTATAGCATGAGATATGACTGTCTGTAAAAAAAAGACACTGCAGTTTATTTTTATTTTCTCTTAATTAATTAATTAATTGTTGAGGGTAAAGCCCAGTTAACAGGATTTCTCACATGTTTAATGTCAAACACAGTTCTATGTACTTTTTGCTGGACTGGGGTGACGCTCCTGGCCTTAACTTTACAGTCTAATCAGACAAATAATAGAGAACAGTTCAGACACACAAAGCATTAGGATCTGCTTTTTCAAGAAGTGTCCGCTGATGGGGTGTCTCAATTTTTGGCTGTCTAGCTTAAAACACCTTAAGCCTGATTTCATGGGTGCAGAGCACCTGCAGCTTCTAGTGAAGTTGGCTGGGGATCTGGGTGCTCAGCAGGACAAAGAACTGAGGCATTTAAAGACTATATCTGTACATTTGAATTGCAAATAAAGAAACTCTTTCCTAAGAGCACAGGTGTTTTTTAGCAATATCAGCTTTATAAAAACCTTATTTTTATATTTCTAAGTATAAATCATCATGTCAACCTTTCCTGATTAAAAGATGATGCCAGGACAACAATAATAGAATGTAAGACTACCTGGCAAAAGTCACAGATGAAGTATTCTTATTTAATTTGTGAAATACTTCACTGACTTGAAGTGGAAGATGAAAGTGATTAATAAAATAAAATTAAGTTAAATTCATAACTGGATTTAAAGAAGATCTTCTCATCAAGCTCTTCAGGAAACCTCAGAATAAAAACATTGCAGCATTTTATTGCATTTTCAAATAATTCAGTTGTCCTTTGTCAATGTAGTAGAATCCTTTATAAGAATCCGATCTTTTCTGATGAGTCTTCAAATGTCATGTTTTTCTTTAATATAATTTGTTCAGGACATTTGAAGTAGAACCAAGGGCAACTGTCTATCCACACATATACAGAATTACTGGCATCCAAACAGTTGTACCTATTGGTCTTTTAACAATGCACAAAGAGAGAGAGAGAGAGAGAAACAAATGTAAAATTTAAAAGAATCTTGCAGGTTGTTGCTGAGATGGAACGTTATTTGGCACACCATAAACAAGCAGGGATACATTTGTAAAAGGGGAAGGGATAGGCCATGAGCGGTTGCATGTACATCTGCACACCAATCTTTGAAAAATGAACTGTGGGTGCTTGACAATCTTATTTTAGCCCTCCATTCAGTTGTAGATACAAATTTCTTTTGCAGTGGCAATTTGCAGCTGTGAAAGGAAGGCTGCTTCTTTTCAAAGTTTGTCTCTTAGAGTGAAACATGGGATATAGGGGACTGTGAAAACGATTAGTTGTGAAGAGATGAAAAGTTATTTTACAGTTTGTGGTGGGGTGACAACTCACTGGCACAGCGCCTCCTGCTGGTCATCTGGAAATTAGCTCTTCCAGCCCGGAGTGCCCTGTGCAGGCCGGTGTCTCGCCTGCCACTGGCCCCCGTGTCCCTCCCAGACCCCGGTGCCCCTCTACTTCAGGGTTCTGCCCCCAGAAGCAACCCACTGCCTCTAGGTCTCCCCTCCCAGGGGAATCCCCAACCCTCTATCCCAACCTTGCCTCAGCAGCTACTGCCAGTCATCATCCAGCCCCCGCTCCCTGGGGCAGACGGCAGCCTGTAAACCACTCATCATCAGCAAGGGGGTTAAGGCCTGCTGCCTCTGCCTATCTCTGGACCCTCTGCAGCCCCAGAATCTTTTTTGTAGGCCTTTAACTAGGCCTGCAGCCTGGGGTTTTGCTAGGCTGGAGCTCCCCAGCTCCTCTGCCCTTCCCAGCTCCCGGGCAGCCAGGTCCTTCTCTTTCTGAGGTGAGAGAGAGAGTATGTGTTCTAGCTTCTGGCCCACAGCCCTCTTATAAGGGCCAGCTGGGGCTGCTTTCCCCATCAACCTACCTTTTCCCAGCTGCAGCCCTCTCCAGAGCCGGAGCAGGGTGACCACCCCGCTACACAGTTCTTTTGGCTGAGGCCAATTCCTTCAAAATCAAATTTCAATAGGTCTAAAATTTTTCAATGTTGTTCTTGTTGATTTAAGCCAATATTTTTAAACACTAGATTTTATACTGAATAAATACACTGTTTGAGTAAAGGACAAGAAAATCTAATCAGATGATGGATTAACATTCGATTGACTGGTTTGGTAAAGAGAATTCACTTATCAGGAACCATTCTGGATAGGATAAATCGGTATAATCTGTAATGTGTCAGTAAGTAACTTTAATAACTTAGTGCACATGGTGAATTATTGCCTGGTGCAAAATGTTCAGATCTCTTAAGAAATCTAGATAGACTTGTGTGCAGTACTGGGGAGGAGCTGGAGGTTATGATACATGTAGGAACTAGTGACATAGGGACAGGTAAGAGAGAGGTCTTGGAGGCTGCTAGGTCAGAGATTAAAGTCTAGGGTCTTCCATGGTAGCATTCTCTTAAATGTTTCCAGTTCCATGCACAGGGCCAGAAAAACAGGAAGAAATGCAGGGTTTGGATGCGTGGATAAGACAATGGTATAGGGAGGAGGGTTATGGTTTATTAAGAACTGGAGAACCCACTTGGGAAGGAGGATCCTATATATGAAGGATGGGCTTCCCCTAAACCAGTATGGAACCAGATTGCCATCATATAAAATTAAATAGGTCGGAGAGGATTTTGTAAACTAAGGGCTGGGGAAAAGCTGACAAGTGCGGAGGAATACACTGTTTGGGGAGGATTTATTACAGGAGATTCTCTATATCCTTGTAAAGAGGAGAGGACAGTAGTTGATAAAGTACAGGTAGGAACTGAAGAGAAACAAGAAAGAGTTCCATTCAATTACATCACATGAAGGCAGGTAACTAAATATGGACAAATTTTATAAGTGCTTGTATACAAGTGCTAGAAGTCTAAACAGTAAGAGATGTGAACTCGAGAGCCTGGTAATAAATGAGGATATTGATATAACAGACATCACAGAAACTTGGGGGAAGGATGATAATCAATGGGACTCAATAATATCTGGGTACAAAATACATGGAATGATGGAGTAAGTAGGTCATGCTGGTAGTGGAGTTGCACTATATGTGAAAGAAAGCACAGAGTCAAACATAGTAAAAATCTTAAATGACTCAATTTCTATGATAGAAATTCCATGCTTGAATAATAAGAGTAGAACAATAGGAATACACAACTGGCTGTCTGACCAAGATGGTGATGGTGATTGTGAAATGCTCAAGTAGACTAGAGAGGCTACAAAAATAGAAAACACAATAATAATGGGGGATTTCAATTATCCCCATTTTGGCTAGGTACATGTCACTTCAGGTCAGGTTAGAGACATAAAATGTCTAGCCACCATTCATGACTGCTTCTTGGAGCAGTCAGCCTTGGAACCCACAACGGAAGAGGCAATTCTTGATTTAGTCCTAAGCAGCACACAGGATCTGGTGCAAAAGGTGAATATGGCTGAACCACTTGGTAATAGCAACTATAATGTAATTAAATTTAACATCCTGGGGGGAATACCAAAGAAACCCACCACAGCAGCATTTCACTACAAAAAGGGGAATTATACAAAAATGAAGAGGCTAGTTAAATGGAAATTAAAAGGAAAAGTCACAAGAGTGAAATGCCTGCAAGCTTCGTGGAACCTTTTTAAAAACACCATAACAGAGGCTCGAATGAAAATAGTACACCCCAAACTAAAAACAAAAACAACAACAAAAAACAGTGAGAGGACCAAAAAAAAAGCCACCATGGCTAAACAGAGTAAAAGAGACAATTAGAGACCAAATGACATCCTTTAAAATTGGAAGTCAAACCCTACTGAGGAAAATAGAAAGGAGCATGAACTCTGGCGAGTCAAGTATAAAAATATAATAAGGCAGGCCAAAAAAGAATTAGAAGAGTAACTAGCAAAAGACACAAAACTAACAGCAAAACATTTGTGTAAGTGTGCTAGAAGCAGGAAGCCTGCCAAACAATCAGTGGAGACAGTGGACGATTGAGTTGCTAAAGGAGCACTCAAGGAGAAAAAGGCTGTTGTGGAGAAGCTAAATGAATTCTATGCATTGGTCTGGAGTGCTGAGGATGTGAGGGAGATTCTCACACCTGAGCCATTCTTTTTAGGTGATGAATATGAGGAACTCTCCCAGATTGAGGTGTCAATAGAGGAGGTTTTGGAACAAACGGATCAATTAAACAGTAATAAGTCACAGAACCAGATGGTATTCACCCAAGAGTTCTGAAGGAACTCAAACTTGAAATCACAGAACTGCTAACTGTGGTATGTAACCTATTGCTTAAATCAGCCTCCATGCCAGATGACTGGAGGATAGCTAATACAATGCAGATTTTTTTAAAAGGCTCCAGAGGTGATCCTGGCAATTACAGGCTGGTAAGTCTAAGGCCTGGTCTACACTAGCGGGTGGTGTGGAGCTAAGGTACGCAAGTTCAGCTACGGGAATAGCGTAGCTGAACTCGAACTATCTTAGTTCGAACTACTCACCCGTCCAGACGCCGCGGGATCGAAGTCCGCGGCTCCCCCGTCGACTCCGCCACCGCCGTTCGCGGTGGTGGAGTTCCGGAGTCGATGGGAGCGTGTTCGGAGTTCGAACTATCGCGTCTAGATTAGACGCGATAGTTCGAACTCCAAGAAGTCGAACTCTATGCGTCGACCCGGCAGGTAAGTGTACATCTACCCTAACTTCAGTACCAACCAAATTAGTTGAAACTATAGTAAAGAACAGAATTATCAGACACATGGGATGAACACAGTATGTTGGGGAAAGTCAACATGGTTTTTGTAAAGGGAAATCATCCCTCACCAATCTATTAGAATTATTTGAGGGTGTCAACAAACATGCGAACAAGGGCGATCCAGTTGGTATGCTGAACTTGGACTTTCAGAAACTCTTTGACAAGGTTTCTCAACAAAGACTCTTAAGGAGTCTAAGCAGTCATGGAATAAGAGGGAAGATCCTCTCATGAAGTGGTGGATTAGCGCCAGGCAGGCAGAGCGGGGCAAGCCCCCGTGCCCTGACCCCATACCCCAGCAGGAGTGCTGGGGGGGGGCCTCACTTGCTCTGGCCCAGGACCCCACAAAATCATAATCTGCCTCTGCTCTGATGGATCAGTAACTGGTTAAAAGACAGGAAACAAAGGGTAGGAATAAATCGTCAGTTTTCAGAGTGGAGAGAGGTAGATAGCGGGGTCCCCTAATGTGTACTGGGACTAGTGCTGTTCAAATATTTGTAAAAAAGTGGTAAACAGTGAGGGCAAAGTTTGCAGATGATATAAAATTACTCAAGATAGTTAAGTCCAAAGCTGACTGCGAAGAATTCCAAAGGGATCTCACAAAACTGGGTGACTGGGCAACAAAATGGCAGCTGAAATTCAATGTTGATAAATGCAAAATAATGCACAATAATCCCAGCTATACATACAAAATGATGGGGTCTAAATTAGCTGTTACCACTCAAAAAGGAGATCATAGAGTCATTATGGATAGTTCTATGGAACCATCTGTTCTATGTTCAGCAGCAGACAAAAAAGCTAATAGAGTGTTAGGACCCACTAGGAAAGGGATAGATAATAAGACAGAAAATATCATAATGATTCCTCTCTATAAATCCATGATACGCCCACACCTAGAATACTGTGTGCTCTTCTGGTCGCTCCTTAGTAAAAAAGATACATTAGAATTGGAAAAAGTACTGAGAAGGGCAACCAAATTGATTAGGGGTATGGAACAGCTTCCATATGACTGTTCAGCTTGGAATAGAGATGACTAAGGGGGGATATGATAAAGGTCTATAAAATCATGAATGTTGTGGAGAAAGTGAATATGAAAGTATTATTTACATAACATAAGAACTAGAGGTCACCTGATTAAATTAATATGCAGCAGGCTTAAAACAAACATAAGAAAGTACTTTTTCACACAACTCACAGTTAACCTGTGGAACTCATTGCCAGGGAATGTTCTGAAGGCCAAAAATATAAGTGGTTTAAAAAAAACCAATTAGATAAAGTTCATCAATGGATGAGAGGTTCGTCAATGGCTATTAGCCAAGATGGTCAGAGATGCAACCCCATGCTCTAGATGTCCCTAAGCCTGTGACTGCCAGAAGCTGGGACTGGATGACAGAGGTTAGATTGCTCGCAAATTGTAGGGTGTTCAGTCAACAAGTGTGAAAAATCAGGACAGGAGGTAGGAGGAAATAGGCCCCTATATAAGACACAACCCCAAATATCAGGACTGTCCCTATAAAACCGGGACATTTGGTCACCCTAGCTAATTGCCCTGTTCTGTTCATTCCCTCTGAAGCAGTGGGCACCGTCAGAAGACAGGATATTGGGCTAGATGAACCATAGGTCTGACCCTGTGTGGCCATTCTTCTGTTCTCAAGAGATGGATTTTAGAACATTTAAAAATTGAATGAATGGAGATTAGGATACTTACATTTAAGGCATGTTTCACTAATTGCAACATTAATTTTAAGAATTAAACATAAATGGAAAAAAAGCCTATTAGCTCATTGAATTTCAGTTGTACAAACTCTGTGGCTTTTAACAGTGAGATGGTTTCCTGTCTGGATCTCTCCCACTCATCAACAGATAAATGAAGGTTTAAGTCAATACCCCATGGGAGAACAATATCTGAATTTTAACTTGACAGTGTCCCTTTAAGCACTGAATGTCACCCTTGGCTCAAAATGCCATATTATTAATTTAAGTTGTACAATACTTACCATGCCCTTTAAATGTCATTTTTTGAACTATGATATAGAAAATTTGTCAAACACGGGAGGAAATGCTGCAAGAAAATTCTCATTATTTCTACAAGGCACCAGGACAATTCCCTTCTAATGAGTTCCACCTAGCTCTTCATCAGCCCACCTGTCAGACTTGGGCTACTCAGTTCTGGTCATTCAGCAGCTATCCACAATGTGATTGCTCGTAGGGGTCACACGCTTCCTTTTACTTCCCAGTCCCATGTGGGGCTCTGTTCTCTAGACTCTTTGTGTCAGAATGCCATTTTCGAAACAAACCAAACCTAAATTAACTGGAATAAAGAGCAACCCAACTGCTGACCGGAGGGTGAAGGCTTAACATTTCTTAGATAATGCACTTAGGTGTAATTGTCTGCAAGGTCTAGAATCCTTACTAATCCTGGGTTACATAACAACAACAATAATAATAACTGTTTAGTTGCTCAGCCCAGGGATGGTTAGCGATATGAAATTTATACACACAGGGTATGTCTACACTGCATAGTAAACCCAGGCGGGACCTGGGCTTGTGGACTTGGTGTTTCCAAGCCTGCACTTGAGCATCCACGCTGCACTGTAAATCTGGGCTTACAATTGCTGGCACTGGGTCTCAGAGTCATGCTAATGCGTCTGTACTGCACTACGCCACTCTTCTGAGTTGGGTTTATGGCTTGAGCTGCATCCACCAGGACTTGGAGCAAGTCCCACTAGGACTTGGGCTCTGACCCACCCACCTAGATCCCTCCCTCCCTCCCACACACAGACTCTTCGCCATCTTTACACACACACACAATTTCACAAAAGCAAGGAGGCTTCTGGATGAAGCACTGCAGAATTGCTACTGGCTCAGCCAGTGAAAGGTTCCTGTTGGCGCCCAGCAGATCTGCCTGTGGAATACAAGGGGTCTGGGTTCCATCTGTTCAGGCATAAGGAGCAGGTGGTGAATGGAGTAGCTTGCAGGACACACCTACTCAGCGAGGCTGCCTGCTGGAGGACTCTGCTAATAGATTGCATCTGTTGTAGTGCCTGGACGGCCACAGTGTTAATACTGAGTAATAAAAAAAGACGTAAGAGCCAAAGGAGCTACATGAAGTGGAGGGAGTTCAATGGCATTTTTCAACACGTGTCTATGTCTGTTTTGTACTGGTTACTCAACTGGACAGTTTGGAGGCCTCTGTAATCCATCACTGTAATGGGAAATCCATGGATTCATTACCTGCTCATCACTCTTATTTATCGTCAGCTTCCTTTCAATTTTCAAAAACAAGAAAAAGTCAGACACATTTTTTCTTTCCTTCAAAGAAAAATGTTGGCCAAAGAATGAATGCAATAGCTTGGGATGCTAGAGGGTTTAGCAGAGGACAGGAAATCAGAAAGTCCAGCGGTCTAATCCCTGTCTTGACACTGACTCACTCTCTCTCACTGCCTTGGGCAAGTCACTTAATCTCTCTGCCTTAATTTCCCTACTCTATGGAATGAGGATAATAATTATTTCTCTGCTTCCCATGATGAATTGTTTGCAAAATAATCTATACACAGTTTAGGGATCACTACTGCAAAGGATAAAGCTGTTGGGAGTTGAGGATTAAAACAGCTGGGTACTGTGCATGAGGATTGAAGTACATGGACTGGGGGACTAGACGCGCAGGGGGTTGCTGCAGATCAGAACTGGAATGGCAGTGGGTGCTGTGCTGCGGAAGTCAGGAGAGAGGTGCATAGGTAAAGCTGAGTGAGAGCCTAGGACTGGTATAGCAAGGAACTGGTTTATTCCAAACAGAGAGGTGTGTTAAGATTTCTGCTGGAAATGGGAATATGAACTCCCCCAGATTAGTAGCAGGTCCTGCGGTGCTTTTTTCCTCTGCTTTGTGACATACTGAGAAACTAATAAATCAGGCACTGACATCAGGGAAGAATTCACAATAGCAGCATCCACCTAGTCAAAGTAAGCACCCCAGCCTTCTACTATCTGACTACTGGGTGAAATTGGGAGTAGTTTGGTCTGACATTCTGGCATAATAGCAGAACTTTGGACCAAAGAATCAGGGAGGAATTCATGTGCTCATATCTGATTCTGCTCTCACCCACACCAGTGTAAATCCACACTGCGCCCCTGGTAGCAGTGGATTTATCTCCGTGTAACAGCACAGATTATGGCCAGTTGTTAATTAATTGGCATTTGCTGTCCTTTGAAGACAGAGAAGCTTTAGCATGTGGTGCATGATGGAGGTGGGGGAGGGCTATTAAGAAGTGGACCACCAAAGGATCACCCTGACATTAGAGAGTAATTATACAAGCCATGTGTTTTGTAATAGGCCAGCCAGAAAGAGTCTGAGCACAAGGAGGTGGGATCCTGCAGAGATAGATGAAGGGACATCTGGTGGAGAGGAGTCCTATTGTGCTATAGGTTCAGCATGGTGAATGCTTTAAAGGGAGGAAATACATGTCAGTGCTGTGAGGACAGCAGGAAACTTCAAATGTGACATTACAATATCAGTGAGATGTAGAGGGTTTTGGAGCAGTAGTAGGTAGTGGCAATGTAAATCGTGCACCATTTATGAACATACAATACATCTTGCTTTTCCTTCTGCATGACTAGCAGCTTTGAACTAAGGTGTCTATATATACCTCATGACTCCCAGTTTCAGCATGCATGGGGTCTTGGGTAAAACCAGGGGCTGTCTATACACTGTTGTTCCAAACTCCTGCAGCCAGTGTAAATCCAGAGTAATTCCAGTGAAGTCAGTGGGGTTACTCCAGATGTACCCCAGTCTACATGGGCTCCGAATCTAGCTTCTAGTCCAGAACAGGAAGGTAGGGAGCATTCCTGGCCTGGAGATTCTGTGCAGCCAAACAGGGTGATTCAGTGAGCTGGCTGCTGATTCTCAGAGTCTCAGTTTCTGTGTTCTTCACCCCTGGCAGACTCATACAGAGAAGAGAAGCTGGGAAACCATCCAAACTAGGAGGGATACAGCCAGCCCACCTTCACTGCAGCTTTTAGGCAGTCCTGAGACAGAAATCAGAAGGTTTTTGAAGGTAGTCTGGAGGAGATAAGATTGCATCCAAGATTAGGACATGTCACAGGTGTGATCAGAACGAGGTTCATTGGCAGAGTTACGTGAGGTTTGCAGGGCTGGAATAGCAGTGGGTGTGTGCTGTATGTCAGAAACGAAATGCACAGGCAAAGCTACAGGGTCCCTACCTGCACTTGCTGGCTCTGGCTAGTGCTGTCACCTCTAATGTTGATGAAGAGTAAATTGCCCTGCCCAGCTGAGGGGAGTGCTACTATGCTTTGGGGATATTTGGATGTATCTGTATTCTTACTGGGTTTGCATAGAATGAAAAGTTTCAGAGTGGTAGCCGTACGAGTTTTTTCATGGAGTTGATGGATTTCCACATCATATGGTTAAATTCAGTACCTTGCATGGTGACAGGTTTCAGAGTGGTAGCCTTAACAGTGGACCTTAAATATACACAAGACAGTACTGCCAACCCCAAACACTCAATGATCATGAATCAGCCCCCTGATCCCCCCCAAAAAATCCTACAATTACAAACCAAATAAAAAGAACCCAGACTGTATTTATCTTCTGTTTGGTTAACCTTTAGGCTACTCTCAGTTCACATTTTCTCTGTAACCCTGAGGGCTAGAAATGTACTTTAAAAAAAGAAAGAAGAAAACATATCGCCATGAGCTGGAGCTTTAAGGAAAACACCAAATATCGCAAGACTCGCAATTTTGCAAGAGTTGGCTACACTGAGAGGCAGCAGCACACATTGAGTTCCTCTTGCCATGGGGGGGATGGGAGGGGAAATTAGTGTTTTCCTTCAGGTATTGAAATTCCAAATTTAACAGGTTCAAGCTGCCACAAGTGACTAAGTAATGACAAGTATCAGGGAGTAGCCGTGTTAGTCTATAGCCACAGAAACAACAAGGAGTCCGGTGGCACCTTAAAGACTAACAGATTTATTTGGGCATAAGCTTTCGTGGGTAAAAAATCCACTTCTTCAGATGCACGACAGCTAATGACGGCTTTTTCTGGGAATGCAAAAGTGCTTTCCTTGCAGTGTGCAGGATTATTGTAGCTGTGTCAGTGCCAGGATATTAGAAAGTTAAGGTGGGTGAGGTAATATCTTTTATTGGACCAACTTCTGTTGGCGAGAGAGTGCTTAGTCTGCTTCATTCCTGAGTCTTACTAGTGTCATTTATAATTCTTTGCTGCCCTCCAGTGTCCCCACTGGCAGCATGCAAGTGCAGAAGGATGGTAAAGGTAAGATGCACAGAAAATACTCATTTTAACTGGCACACAGACGCTATGGGGAGACTTCCCAGCAAGAACACAAAGAGGGGGACTAATCAGACCCTATCTGAGACATTTGCTTACATGCAAGTTGCACAATTGAGTGTCATGGCAAGATAGAAAAGCGGAGGGCTCAATTAAAAATGAAATTGAATGCTGAGATTTGAACAGTCACCGCCTCTTAATGGAACTCTGGGACAGCTGAGTAAGCAGACCGTGGATAGGACATGGGGCAGATGATGCCATTTACCTGGTTGCCACCCATCCTTGGGCTCATCCAAGGAGAAGCTGCCGGGGGCTAGGCCAGGCTGTGGGATCATTCTGGGTTGCTCCTGCTATACCCCCTCCCTCTAGCTACATGATCCTTGCTGAGGCCTGTGTGCACCTGCTAACGTATGTAGTATGCACACTGGGTGCACCCTGCTGATGTGCATTAACAATTCATTAATACACTTTGATCTAGTGTGATTTCAGAGCAGACTAGATCAATCAACAAACAAACCAAGCAGAGGATACAGGTTGTGCTGACTCAGAAGAAAATATAGTGCCATAGATACCAATGCCTCAGATCCAGTACTTGTGCTATTAGCATACTCCAGTACGCTGAATCCATAATACCTCAGCAAGTACTTGTGCTTAGAGGTACCATAGACACAGTACCATAGTTATGGCCTGTGTAGAAGGTCAGGCTAGATGTCTTCCCTCAAGTCCCTCCATCCCTAAAGTCTATGATTCTATGGTGATAACCACTTCTGAATAGACCGATCTTTCTGGTGAGATGTACCTCTGAGTTCCTGAGTCAAGATTCCATAGTTTACGGAGGAGCAGAGGAGTTAATCAGACCATCCGGGGCATGCAAATCCTCTGTTCTGTTTTAGGAGTTTATAGAGCTCCTATCACTGAAAAGTCTAGAAAGCTGATTCTCCCTTTCCCCCATTATACACACAGACCTGGAGTCAAGGATGATTGTAAGCATGAATGTTATTTGGGAGATGGATCTGTTTGTTTGATATTACTGTACGGCTTTGCATTACTTTAATATGTATCCAAGTTTTGCAAATGGCCCCTGTCTTCATGATGATCCAAAGCAAAACTCAAATCCAAGTTTCCTTGAATTTTGGGGTGTTTAAAATCCCAATCTGGATCTCAATGTTGCAACTAAAACTCATCTTTACCAAAAAATAAATACACTCTTGTATCCATCCTCCTTTTTCTGAGCCACCTAGTAATTTTCTCCCCTTGAATCTTTCCTTAAAGTCCTTTTTATTTGCCTTACTCTCTCGCAGTGACATATTTTGTGCTTGAAGAACATGCTGTAAGAATGAAATTGTATTAGACTGCCTGGTGGCAGCCTAAACTGGCCTTTTGGCTCCTACCAGCCTTCCCTGAATCTGTTGGATGATTCTGTTGAATGTTTTGCAATGCCTAAAAACTGCTATTCAGTGGGGCATGAAACTGCTGCTTCAGACAACATGACAATTCAATCCTCCTTCACACATTGCTTGGAACTATCAGTCAAGGGAAAAAAGCTTCATATGATCCAGGGCCTTGTTCTCATAATCACCCCACTCAGAATCTGATCAGTGCTGACAGCTATAAGCAGCAGCAGCTAAATTAAAAACCAGGGCTGTCAAGCGATAAAAAAAATTAATCGGGATTAATCGCACTGTTAGTAATAGAATACCATTTATTTAAATATTTTTGGATGTTTTCTACATTTTCAAATATATTGATTTCAGTTACAACACAGAATACAAAGTGTACAGTGCTCACTTTATATTTATTTTTGATTACAAGTATTTGCACTGCAAAAAAACAAAATAAATAGTATTTTTCAATTCACCTAATAGAAGTTCTGTAGTGCAATCTCTTTATCATGAAAGTTGAACCTACAAATGTAGAATTATGTACAAAAAAACTTGCATTCAAAAATAAAACAATGTAAAATTTTAGAGCCTAAAAGTCCACTCAGTCCTACTTCTTGTTCAGCTAATCGCTCCTCTGGAACAATGGCCAAAACATGAAGAGGCATATGAATCTTTAGTGCATCTGGCACATAAAATTCTTGCAATGCCAGCTACAACAGTGCCATGTGAACACCTGTTCTCACTTTCAGGTGACATTGTAATTAAGAAGTGGGCAGCATTATCTCCCATAAATGTAAACAAACTTGTTTCTCTTAGCAATTGGCTGCACAAGAAGTAGGACTGAGTGGACTTGTAGGCTCTAAAGTTTTACATTGTTTTGTTTTTGAGTGCAGTTATGTAACAAAAAAACCTACATTTGTAAGTTGTACTTTCATGATAAAGAGATTGTACTACACTACTTGTATGAAGTAAATTGAAAAATACTATTTAATTTGTTTTTTTACAGTGCAAATACTTGTAATAAAAAATAATATTCTGTGTTGTAATTGAAATCAATATATTTGAAAATGTAGAAAAACATCCAAAATATTTAATAAATTTCAATCAGTATTCTATTGTTTAACAGTGTGATTAATCGCAATTATTTTTTTTATCGCGATACATTTTTTTGAGTTAATCGTGTGAGTTAACTGTGATTAATCGACAGCCCTAATAAAAACATGACGTGCTTTGGCAATACTCGGGAGGAAGTTAAGGCAAAAGATACTGTAAGCAGAATGGGCAAATTAGGTTTTCTCTGAGCAATAATCACTAACTCCCTTCTTAATTTATCAGCTCCACTGTTTTCTCTTTGCCTGAGCAGCTGTGTGAACATGAAACATGGTGGAACAGTATGATTATTAATTATTATTAATGTATTCTCTTTCCCTCTAGAGACCAGGATACAAATTTGACCTTATAACAGGCCATAGGGAAAATTAGGTAGATTGTTGATATTGTGTTCCCTTCAATGTAGAAATCACATCTTCCTATCTGTCTGAACAGCACCTAACAAAACAGGGCCCTGTTCCCTAAACTGGGGACTCTGGACAGTAGCATAATATGACAATTGATTGATGATTGGCAATTGTTGATCCAAACTGGATCGCGCATAAGAGGTCTAACCAGGTGCCTGATGCATCTGCTTTTGGCTGACAAACCCAATTCGAGAGCGACACAGCTTGTCACAAATCTCACAGATCCATGCGTTGTTTGAATTAGAGTCCAAGATTATAGCACTCTGCTTTCTTTTTCCTCACTTTGCTTCTAACCTCTGGATCAAAGCCGCTTTATAATATAACAATAAGGAAAAGGCAATAGGGAATTATTGGAAGGCTACCTAGATGTCATCAAACAGAGACAACCGTCTAAATGTAAATATCCCCAGAACAGGCACAAACAGATGACACCAGAGATGTCAATCCAGCATCTTTCACACGCTCTGCATTCACTTTAAAGAAAAACAAACGTGGGCTGATGGTTCCTTTCTTGCTCCTGTTGTGACCTAGCCTCAGCAGCAGAAATGCCTTCAAACAGACAACCCAATTTAACAATGTATTATCTCTTGTTGCCTGTAGCCTTTAAATACAAATAGACTCTAAAGAAGCGTCCTGTTTTCTGGCAGCCACCTGAGAATAGGGTATGCTCTGCGGATTGAAGTAAATCCCCACAAACCCACGGATTTCCTGCTCCTTTCTGATCGTTGAGGCCTGGGCATCACAGGCTGCATGCAGCTGCTGACTTTCTGGGCTGCAGGAGAGCTGAATCACTGGGGTAACACAGGACCAGGAGCTGCAAAGTGCCACTTAAAGAGGGGGGGAGGCCATACATTTGCCCCCCACCGCAACCTGACCCTCCTCTTTCCCATTCAGGCACCCCTCTCTTCCCCCACCAACCAGCTGCACAATTCCCGTGGTCCATAAGCTCCACCTATATCCACCTCCTCCTAGGAGTCTCAGCCTCAGAAGGAGCCCCTCTACCATCCCTCCAGCTTCTTATCCCTCCCTGCTGGCAAGCCTCACCATCCAGTGATGGGTCTGTGCTGTTTCCCAGCTGATCCCCAGCACTGAGAGGAGCCACTGGTGTTTCAACAGCTGTCAGGTGAGGGCTCAACATACACCACACTGTGCATACAGGGTGGGACTCATGTGCCAGCTGAGGTGTGCTTCCAGCTGTGATGTGTGCAGCTGCTTGTTGCAAGGTTGCTACATGCAGGGCCATATATGCTCACAGCAAAAAAATGTCCAATTACATCTCTTGGCTGGCAAGGGAGTAGAAAAACCAGCCAGGCCAGTAAAAAACTGGCCAGGTGGCAAGCCTATTTTCTGTATACCTTCTTAAAAGTGGTTGGGCCATGGCCTGGGTGTCCCCCACTCCCAGCTCAGGGGCCTATGCCCTTGACTGCCATATTTCCAACTGCATGATATTGCTAGCCTAAAATGTCTGTCTGGTGATGTTCTCCTCCTAATACCGCCTGGCAAGAAAATCCTCAGAATATTAATGATTAACCTGTTGAATTGAAGATAGTTCACCTCCCAGTGACTTCATACATATCTGCTTCAATTATCTTTGGTAAATGAAATAATCAAACATTCATTCATTTTCTGATATAGCTGTAAAACTCATCTGAAAATTTTTCAGAATAAATCACTGTTTAAAAAATGTATAGGTGTACCTTCTAAAAATTAAACCTACATCTATCTCTGAGTCAGGGGCGGCTCTAGCAATTTCGCCGCCCCAAGCAGGGCGGCACGCCGCGGGGGGCGCTCTGGCGGTCGCCGGTTCCGCGGCTCCGGTGGACCTCCTGCAGATGTGCCTGCGGAGGGTCCGCTGGTCCCGCGGCTTCGGGGGAGCATCCGCAGGCACATCTGCGGGAGGTCCACCGGAGCCGCGGGACCAGCGGACCCTCCGCAGGCATGCCTGCGGGAGGTCCACTGCAGCCGCCTGCCGCCCTCCATGCCACCCCAAGCGCGCGCTTGGCGCGCTGGGGTCTAGAGCCGGCCCTGCTCTGAGTTGTGAAGAATATGTATTAAGGTTATAACAACCAACAAGAATGCACTTTTATGTAGAAAACCATGATTAAATCAAGTCTTCCTGACTAGTGATTTAAATCATGATTTAAATCAAATCCACCCTGCCCACTGTGCTCTTGCCCCTGGCCCCTTCATTCCCCGGGCGGGGCCCACAAATATGTTTGGCGCCGGGCCCACAAAAAGTTAATCCGGCCCTGTAGGAAAAGCTTTCCCAGCATTCCATTCTTGACAGGAAACACATTATTATAGTGGCACCTATTATTAAGGTTGCTTGACAATTCCCATTACATGACCCTGTTTTCAGTTACTAATAACTTCAGTTTACCAGACATTAACCATTTGGGCTGAAATTTTACATGCTGGATATCTGCCCCCCACCCCCTTTTTTTTTTTAATTTCAGCCCGATGGTTAATTGTTCTCAATTAATTTCAGTTCAGCATTTTTAAAAACAAGACTAGTTTCAATCAGAATTCAGTTAAAGTGGAAATGACCTCTCATGCTCTGGTCTGAATAAAACCTTACTTACCAATTCCCAGAGTAAGTGACCTAGTCTGTACCTGTCCACTTTAACTGAACTCTGATTAAAACTAATTCACTAGAGTTCTTGGAAAGAGAGAAACTGCTCTCTAAGCCCAGCATGTGGCAATGGTTTTTATATAGGAAAAGGAAATATCTGTCTTTTCTGTGTGTTATTGCTTGTGTTATTTATCTAACTAATAAAGAGATTATGAAAAGCAAATGTGTGCAGCATTTCCCTAGACTCAGAGAAATGCAGGGTTTGAAAGGACCCTGAGAGGTCACCTCTGCTCTGAGCCAGGATCTAGACTGCCCCCAACAGGTGTTTGTCTGACCTGTTATTAAAAACTTCCAATGATGGAGAGTCTGCAACCTCCACTGGAAATTAGAAAGTTTTCCCTAATATCCAACTTATATCTCCCTTGCTGCAGATTAAGCCCATTGCTTCTTGTTCTACCTTCAGTGGGTGTGAAGAACAATTGATCACCCTCCTTTTTATAATGGCCCTTAACATATTTGAAGACAGTTATCAGGTCCTCCCCTCAGTCTTCTTTTCTCAAGACTAAAGGGTTGGGGCTTTTGTTTGTTTTGTTTTTTAACCTTTCCTCAAAAGCCAGGTTTTTCTAAACCTTTAATCATTTTTGTTCCTCTTCTCTGGACGCTCTCCAATTTGTCCTCATCTTTTCTAAAGTGTGGTGCCCAGGATTGGACACAGTGCTCCAGCTGAGGCCTCACCGATACTAACTAGAGTGGGACAATTGCGTCCCACGTCTTACATACAACACTTCTGCTAATACACCTCAGAATGTTATTAGCCTTTTTCACAGCAGCATCATAGTGTTGACTCATATTCAGTGTGTGATCCACAAGAACCCCTAGCTCTTTTTCAGCAGTACTACCACTTACCCAGTTATTCTCCTTTTTGTAGTTGTGCATTTATTTTTTTCTTCCTCGCTGTAGTACTTTGCACTTGTCTTTATGGAATTTTATCTTGTTGATTTCAGACCAATTCTCCAGTTTGTCAAGGTCATTTTGAATTCTAATCCTGTCCGCCAAAGTTCTAGCAACCCCTTCCAGCTTGGTGGTGTGTGCAAATTTTATAAGCACGTTCTCCACTCTATTATCCAAGTCAATAATGAAAATATTGATTAGTACCAGAGCCAGGACAGGCCACAGCAGAATCCTACTAGATACATCGCTCAGTCTGACAGCAAACCATTGATAACTATTCTCTGTGCACCAATCGTGCTATTGTTCTGGGGGGCAGCGAATCATCCTGGAAACCCATTCTGATGCATTAAAGCTGGATGTTTACACATTATAGGTGGGATTTTCAAACACATGCAGCATTAGCCTTCGGTCTGCTCCCATTGAGATTAAGGGTAACACCCCTTCCCCAAAAGCTTTAGAAAATCCTATCCTATATGTGCCCATGGCGTTCCCACTTTAGGGTTCAGATATCAGCTGTATATTTAGTGAAGCACAAATGATGTTGGCTTTGTTTTCTTTGACATAAAGCTCTCCTGGATCTCAAGTAACATGAGTCAGGATTTCTAATGTGAGATAGATATATGGTTGCACTCCAAATCAGGAGAAACCCAGTAGGAAGTTTTTGTTTTGTTTTGTGTTGTTACATAAGAACATAAGAAAGGCCGTACCGGGTCAGACCAAAGGTCCATCTAGCCCAGTATCTGTCTACCGACAGTGGCCAATGCCAGGTGCCCCAGAGGGAGTGAATCTAACAGGCAATGATCAAGTGATCTCTCTCCTGCCATCCATCTCCATCCTCTGATGAACAGAGGCTAGGGACACCATTCTTACCCATTCTGGCTAATAGCCATTTATGGACTTAGCCACCATGAATTTATCCAGTCCCCTTTTAAACATTGTTATAGTCCTAGCCTTCACAACCTCCTCAGGTAAGGAGTTCCACAAGTTGACTGTGCGCTGCGTGAAGAAGAACTTCCTTTTATTTGTTTTAAACCTGCTGCCTATTAATTTCATTTGGTGACCCCTAGTTCTTGTATTATGGGAATAAGTAAATAACTTTTCCTTATCCACTTTCTCAACATCACTCATGATTTTATATACCTCTATCATGTCCCCCCTTAGTCTTCTCTTTTCCAAGCTGAAGAGTCCTAGCCTCTTTAATCTTTCCTCGTATGGGACCCTCTCTAAACCCCTAATCATTTTAGTTGCCCTTTTCTGAACCTTTTCTAGTGCTAGAATACTTTTTTTTTACTTAAAACCAAACAAGACCTACCAGCTTTGCTCAGAGAAAAACTTAAATTGAAACTGAGGTGTAAATGTCACACAAAGCAAAAGTGATGGGAAAGTGCTGATCCCCTGGCTTACTGCTCAGTCCTACTTCCACACATTTTAAGTTGGAAGCGTATAGTAGCAGCAGTGCGAAATACTATGCCAGGGTAAGTGTATCATGCATGGGATATGCAAAAGTTTCCTTAGTTAGGTATGATCACTGCATTAAACATCAATTGTGAGCTCACATAAAAAGAGAGAAAAGGGATGGTGGAATCCTTTCCAATTTAAATTAAATGTCTTATTACCACACCAGGAAGGAACAAAGAAAGGAAGCAGCACCTTTGGAAACAATAACCTATCATAGATGAAGCTGCACTTTGCCTGAATGTTTATCCTTTCTTCCTGAAAAACAGCACACTGATAGTGAAAGAGGGAATGACTACAAGAGAGGAAGGGAAATCATTCCAGATTCCCTTCATTTGTGTGACTGGATTTTAACAAGGAGCCTAGCTTACTTATGCCACTGAGCCTTATATAAGCTCTGAGTGATGATACAGTAGGTAGAATTTACTTGAACTCCATTAGAAGAACGCTCCCTCCAATTTGTAATCTGGGCCATTCATAAAGTCAAGAAGCCTTTCCTGGTGCTCATAGGCAGTCAGGCCTAGTGATCAGAGCATAATCTGAGTTTGAATGCCAGAGCCAACGGTCGAGACAGAGTCGGAGCTGGGAATCAGAACCAGGAATCAGAACCAAGGGGCAGAACTGGATTACTGGAAGTCTCGGAAGGCAGGAGTGGAGCTGGTTCCAGGGCAGGACAGGACTGGAACAAAGCTGGGGGCAGGGCAGGGTCTAGGCTGGCACAGTGAGGGGCAAGGCGGGAGCAGGGCTTGGAGTGAGGTGAGCAGAGAGAGGCAGACAATCCGTGAGCATGTGCATTGTGCAGTCAGTGAGCTACTGCTCGGCTTAAGAACCAGCCAGCTGGCTTCCTCAGCCAATCAGGCAGGGCAGTCCATCAGGCAGCTTAGCTGGCTTGTTAGGCTCTTAGGAGACTGAGCAGACACAGCTGCAGGGCCTTACACCTGACACTGGGGCTCATTCTTAGTGCGTATGGCTTAAAAGCAGCAATGTTAGATGTCCAAGTCTAGGCTGGCCATCCAATTAACTGCTTCAGGTGACATGGAGTCGATGGCAGAAACACCACCAGGATATGATCATTTGGGGCATTGGCTGACGGGGTATTCCACAGTTCGAAGTTTGTTTCTGCTGTCATAAATAGGATTGTGTCTCAGTCCCCTTTTACTGGCCATGCAGGCACACCTGCCATGTGATGTGCAGATGCGACTCAAGGTGGACCATAGTTTCTGCTGGACAGAAAAGTCACTGGGTTTTCAATTTGGGTCCTTGATGAGGTGTTTGTTCAGCACATTGGTATCCTTTCACCTTGCTCACCATTGATCTTCAGGGGAATACCCCGAGTCTTCATGCTCTTACACTGCAAGCAAACAAGGTTTTCTGCATTTGAGCAAAAATCTTAGTATGTTATTTAGGTCTTCATGTATTTGTTCCCTCAGATACAAATGGTTTCCTGAAGGAGTGTCACAATCACAGTGAATTTCGGGTGGTTGGATATGCACCAGTATGAGAAGCCACAGTAATGGCATTATTTTACTGTGCCTGTAATGGGCCACATGGCAGTGTTAAGGTGAGAGTTGGCTAGTCATGCGGGGGAGCTGTGTGTCCATAGAGTTTTCCCTGAACATCATTATGGAAACTTGTCTATGCTGATGACATTGCTCTGACTACCCAGGCTCTGATTTTACCTATCGTAGAACAAATCCTAACCAAGAACCTTAAAACCCTGGCAGAATATTTGGAATATGCAACACCAAGTGTTTTGTGTTAGCACTTCACCTTAATAATTGAAAGGTTAAGGCAGAACTGCATGTGAACCTCTGTGGCCATCAGATAAGACCTGATCCCTGTGATGCTGATAAACCAAGTGCCAGCTCTGGCCAAGTCCATAGGTATTAGCTAAGAACTGACAAACTCATAACTGGATACCAAACCAGCTCACCTGTATGTTAGTTTTGTTCAAAGTAGGTATTAGTCTTATAAGAATGTATTTAGTGTTTGGACTCTATGAAATGACAGTAAATTGCTGCAGGCATTAATCTCACTTGTAATGTCTGTATTCCATGCTATACAGAAATGTGTAAGTTTTGCTTTATAACTTTGAAAATGTTTGCTCTGAACTTATAAACTTGGGAATATGAATCATCTCCCTCGCCCCCCATTCAGGAAACCGATCAAGATTAAACGGGCCATTAAGGAACATTGCAACACAGAGAATCGGTGAATGGCCCTATTTCACCTTGGAAATGCTACATGCAAGGGAGCTGGTCACATAGACTGGAAGATTAAATGTAACAGATAAAAAAGAGAATGTTTCCTCTCTTTGCTCACAGGGCCAGACACACTAAACTAAAGCAGAGATCACCAAGTCAGCCTCGGTTTGCCCTGATAAACACTTTGAATTGGCAAATCACTACCACTCTGTCACTCTGAGGATTTAGATAGTAACTCATTTGTGGGCATATGTTTGCTTGCTTTAACCTGTAAATAACTCTCATTTTTTATCCTAGTTAATAAACCTGTAGATAGTTTATTACAGAATTGGCTACAGGCTTTGTCTTTGGTATAAGAGCTAGGGTACCAACTGATCTGGGGTATCACTGGTCTCTTAGGACTAGAAGCAACCTAAATATGATGTGATTTTTTTTTTGGTGTAAGTGACCATTTATCACTAAGTCCAGCTTGCCTTGGGGGCAAGATAGATTGGAGATCCTAAGGGAACTGTCATAGTGTAAGACTGTAAGACTGTCATAGTGAGCCAGGTATTCACATTTGTTACTGGGTTGGTGAAATCTAATTATAGAACATACCACTAGTTTGACAGTCTGCCCTGATGTAGGCATTCACGGTTGTGAGCCACTCCAGGCTGCATGAGAATCCCACCCTTAGATAACTTGGTGTAACATTAGACCGAAGCCTTACATACTACCAGCCCCTGAAAAGTATTCATGATAAAATAAAGATGCACGTACAACTCATCCAGAAACCAGAAGGAACAACCTGGAGAACTGATTCCTGGTAAGTGACTCCACTGAAAAAAAAATGGCGTGACACCTGGGATGGATTTGGCCCATTCCATTTTGTACCTTACTTGTGGTTATCTTGACATTATTCATTTCTTTGAAAGATGTTTGATCTCCCCTGATGTTTTTTTTAATTTGCTCTCACTGATGCCTTTAGCGGCTGCAATTAAACCTGTCACCAATAGGTCTCTGAGAGCGCCTCAGCTTTGAATCAAACATGACAGATCTGGTGCACACAACGGGAATTTGTTTGCACTCATCTGATCGTTTGTACTACAGTCAAGGAATCTATAGCAAAATGCTGAACTGAGTAGGGGTTTTATTTTCCCGCTCCCAGACAAAAATGATTTTTGCCTGTAAAAATAATGCTCCACTACCTGGAATGTTTGTTAATTTCTATTACAGTTGTGGTATGCACACAGTAGTCTGGATAAAGGAATACTTTACACAAAAATAAATGTGTTCTGTGTGATTTCAAATTTGCCCCAAGTCTTGCACCTACAACCATTATTTTGGACATTGGGAAAAACTTCCTAACTGTCAGGGTGGTTAAGCACTGGAATAAATTGCCTAGGGAGGTTGTGGAATCTCTGTCATTGGAGGTTTTTAGGAACAGATTAGACAAATACCTGTCAGGGATGGTCTAGATTATACTTAGTCCTGCTATGAGTGCGGGGCACTGCATTAGAAGACCTTTCGAGGTCCCTTCCAGCACTATAATTTATGATTTTCCAATGATAAAGATTAGCATATAGTTTATAGCCTGTTATATGGTTTATTTTTATTTGCTGTCAGACATGCTTAGGGTACTGGCACATTTTTAATTGAGTGTATAAATCAAAAGTACAATAAGCAAATAAAACGGCTCCCCCACCCCAAAGTTATTAGCGAAATGTGACCCATGTAAACTTCCTGCAAACCCTTAATTTATTATCATAGGTTTTTAACATGACTTCCCTTTCCCTGATGGGGCCCAGACAGATCTGTGAGCTATGAAATAAAGCCCAAAGCAAACTTTTCAGAGCTGAATTTAGAACATTTATTTTCTCTGCTCTCTGTGGGGGAAAAAGTCAAAAGATCAAGATGACCATGAAAATCTGAGCTTATTATTGTGATCTCAAATGGCTTGGGACAGATCCAACCATTAAGCAGCTCAGTCATCTCACTTTCTGAAGTGAAGATATTCAACTTTGTCCTCAGCTTTGTCTGAAGTCTTAATGTGAGAGGAGGAGGAGGAGAGAGGAGACTACATTCATGAATAAAGCTACAGGAACAAATATGTATTCACATATGATGGAGGGGAGAAAGTAGCTTGTAACCAAGGCAACAGATAATTTCACTCAGGTTTCCAATGGGTTATTATTATTATAGCCACTGAAGAAACATTTTTCAAACTTGCGAAAAATCTCTTGGAGCATTGCCATTTTAACAGGCAGATGAACACTAGTGGAATCACTGTTGAATTTTGTCGGCTCTTGGATGAGTCATAAAATCAAGGTCTTGACCACCAGAGGTTAATGAAGACAACCTTTACACTGGGTGTGCATGTTAACTCTGACTTCCTAACAGAATTCCAGCCTGGCTCATTAAATGTAGGAGCTGGGTACTCTAACTTCTGTGCCTAGGGCTGAAAAATGGGCTCTTTGATTTATTTTATTTGAGTTTCAGTGCCAGATCCTTAGGTGAGGCTGAGCAGAGGTCAGTGCTCTGGAGGAGGAAGTATAGGAGGTTTGGCTTTCTACTACCTTATTGTCCTCTCAGTGCGGAGGTGGCCGTAACTTGTGCCCATTGGATTCCCCCCCTGTGTGTGCAATGTTGTTGTAGCCGTGGTGGTCCCAGGGTAACAGAGAGATAAGGTGGGGAGGCTATCGCCACACTAGAGAGCTCTCCCATTGACATAATTAATCCATCCTCAATGACTGGTGGCTGACATAGTGCTGTGCACACCGGCACTTAGGGTGGTGTAACTTATGTCACTTAGGGGGTGGCTTATTCACACCCCGAGTGACATAAGTTATACCAATGCAAGTGGTAGTGTAGACAGCCTAACGTAATATCTTTTATTGGACCAACTTCTGTTGGTGAGAGAGAAGCTTTTAAGCCACACAGAGCTCTTCTTCCCTCTGGGAAAGGTCCTAGGAGTGTTACAGCTAAATACAAGATCAAATAGATAGTTTAGCATAAGTAGTTAGCACATATTCTGAGGGACCATTCAAGGTGAAGTAGCCCATTAATACTCTTGTGGTTGTAGAACAAAAAAGAGAGGTTATAGTGGGCTCCAGATTATTGTAATAAGCAACAAATCCAGTGTCTTCATTAACACCATTATTTTTAGTGTCTACCAAAGTTATGAATTTTAACTCCCAGGCTCAACTTTTGAGAGTGTCATGCAGGTTTCCTTTGAGAATGGAAGGCTGGGAGGTCAGATACAGAGTGATTGCTTTGTGAAGTGTTTACCCACAGATGATATGGTGGTTTTTGTGTTTTAGCATTTCTGTGTGAGTTCATTCGAGAGTGTAGTGATGGTCTAGTTTCATCCACCTAGTTGTTAGTGGAGCTTTTAGTGCACTGGATGAGGTACATCATGTGTTGTGATAGGCATTTGTAGGATCCATGGATCTTGAAAGATTTGTTGTAGGGGGTGTCGATCATTGTAGCAGTGGAGATATGTCTGCAGGTTTTGCATCTGTTGTTCTGGCAGGGCGCGGTGCTGCTTTGAGTTGGTGTGTTCTGGTCTGTGGGGAGTTTGCTTCTGATGAGCTTTGTGAGGTTGGGGGGTTGTTTGAAGGCCAGAATGGGGGGCTCAGAAAAGATTTATTTCAGGATGGGGTCCCCATGTAGTTGTTTGGTGATATACTGTATGGGATCCAGTGTAGGGTGGTAGGTGACAACTAAGGGTGTGCAGTTGGAGTGGGTTTTTATTTCTATATTGAAGCAGGTTATCTTGGAGTATGTGGGTGGCCCATTCCTTGATGTGATCAACTTCTCTGGGGGAATGTCCTTGTTTGGTGAAGGCAGATTTAAGCGTGTTAAGGTGTATATCCCGGACTTTCTCCTCAGAGCATATTCTGTGGTATCTAAATGCCTGGCTGTAGATAACAGATTTCTTGGTGTGATTGGGGTGGTTACTGGATCTATGGAGATAGGTGTGGAGCTCTGTGGTTTTCTTGTATATAGTTGTCTGTGCAGTTCCTTTGTTGAAGCTGATCGTGGTGTCCAGGAAGTCAATGCCATTATGGAAGTGTTCCAGAGAGAGTTTATTGGATGCGTGGTGGTGGTTGAAGTTGTGGTGGAAATCTGAGGAAGTTTATATTGGCTCTCCAAAGGATGACAATATCATCCATGTATCTCAGGTAGATCATTGGTTTTGTGGTGCATTTGGCAGAGCAGGGGGTTGAACAGTGAGCACCTCACAGCACATTGGAAAGTTAGCATCTGTAGCTCCAACATCGGAGTCAGCACCTATTCAAGGAGCTGCATATTAACCTCTGAAGAGCTGCATGGGGCTCCGGAGCCACAGGTTGGCCAACCCTGGTGTAGAGCATCAGGATCAGAGTGGCCACACATGGCAGGTGTATAAGCCTTTCATTACAGCCCAAAAAGCACTGTAGAGTCCGCCAGGTAGATAGGTGCTATGTAAATGATCATCATTACTCTCTATCACCAAATCAGTGTCACCTGCTGCAGGGCTCAAGATTTGATTTGTACTAAAAACAAATAAAAAAGAAGAGAAAGCCATAAACCCAGATATGTCTGGGGTTGATAGTGTTTAGATGGTCCAAGAGGAACAGTGTCTTTCGTAGGCTATTAGGTGTATAAATGACAACAGTTCCCAAAGCTCAGCGGATGACTCTTTCTACACAGAACTGAAGTGATGGTTGGTTTGTTTTGCTTTTTACATACAAGCAAATCTATTTCATTCTCTGACCTAGTCAGTGAAGTTCACCTGAGAAAGGCCGGGAGAAAGTAAAAAGAAGAAGGCAGCTGAAATAAAAGACTAAGCCAGGTGAGCATAAAGAGATAAAAGTAATACAAAGCAGTAATTCTTCACCCACGTGTATTGTCTTCCCTTTAAGGAGCTCATGGCCTTCCACAATCCTTTCAGCGGTAGGGACGTATTTAAATGCCTGTTTTGCAGATGAGGAATCTGAGGCGGCACAGAGAGGTAAAGTAACCTTCCCAAGGTCACAGAGGAGTTGATTAAAGCCCACTCTGTTGGTTTCAGGGGGATTTGGATCAGCCCCATCGTGAGTCAGCGGCCAAGTTGGCAACAGAATCCCAATCGCACACCCAATCTTGAGCCCTAGCCAAAAGCCAAGCCTTCTTCTATACAAACATAAAGATAGCTACAGGGCCAGTCCTAGGTCAACAAGTCTATCAGGCAAGAAAGAGCCATCTAGAGAAAACACCTGCCTAAGGCAGTACATCACCACCAGTATGGGAAGGTGAGGACTCCAGTAGGACAAGAATCTCAATATAGTACCTCTCCTGCCTCAGAGATCTCTATTAAAAACACACAGTCCAACAGGAAGGCTAGGCATTACTTCTGTAATTTGTATCCTTAGCACTATTCCTTTTCTCAGTCCTGCTGGAAAGAGGTCTTTGTATGGGATCCCATTTCCAGAGCAACCAAAGAGAATATACAATGGAGTGAATTTATGTTTTAGAAATTACTCAAGGTATTTTTTGTACATATTCTTTTTTTCCCCCTTTTTCATAGCTGTTGTATGTCCTTGAACAGTTCCGGTAACAGTTTATTTCATTTAGAGCTGAACATTTACTGTAAAACCTATTAGCATGATTATAGGAGTAGAAATATACTACCGAGCACCTGACCAGGCTGGGATGGTGATAGTGATTATGAAATATGCTGGGAGAATAGAGAGGCAACAAAAACAGAAAACTCAATAATAATTGAGATGAAATTTCTAGACACCATTACTGACTGCTTCTTGGAGCAACTTGTCCTGGAACCCCCAAGGGAAGAGGCAATTATTGATTTAATCCTAATTGACGCAAAGGATCTGGTTAGGGTGACCAGATGTCCCGATTTTATAGGGACAGTCCCGATTTTGGGGTCTTTTTCTTATATAGGCTCCTATTACCCCTCACCCCTGTCCGAATTTTTCACATTTGCTGACTGGTCACCCTAGATCTGGTCCAAGAGGTCAATATAGCTGAACTGCTCAGTAATAGTATCAGAGGGGTAGCTGTGTTAGTCTGGATCTGTAAAAAGCGACAAAGAGTCCTGTGGTACCTTATAGACTAACAGAAGTATTGGAGCACAAGCTTTCATGTGACATGCATCTGACAAAGTGGGTATTCACCCATGAAAGCTCATGCTCCAATACTTCTGTTAGTCTACAAGGTGCCACAGGACACTTTGTCGCTTTTTGCTCAGTAATAGCAACCATTATATAAATTAAATTGAACACCCTTATGGGGAGGAAATACCAAAGAAACCCACCACAGTAGCATTTCATTTTAAAAAAGGGAACTATACAAAAATGAGAAGGCTAGTTAAATGGAAATTAAAAGGAACAGCCACAGAAATGTAATGCCTGCAAGCTTCATGGTGACTTTCTAAAGACACCATAATAGCAGCCAAATTAAATGTATACCCCACATTTAAATAAATAAAAAATAAACAGTAAGAGGACCAAAAGAAGGGCACCAGGGTTGAACAAGAGAATAAAAGAGGCGGTTAGAGACAAAGAGATGCTCTAAAAATTGGAAGTCAACTCCTGGTGAGGAAAACAGAAAGGAGCATAAACTCTGGCAAGTCAAATATTATAAGGCAGGCCTACAAAGAATTTGAAGAGCAACTAGCAGAAGACACGAAAATTAACAGCAAAGGTTTTTTAAGCATCTCAGAAGCAGGAAGCCTGCCAGCGAGTGGTGTCACTGGACAACTCAGATGCTAAAGGAGTACTCAAGAAAGACAAGTCCATTGTGAAGAAACTAAACGAATTCTTTGCATCGGTCTTCACTGCAGAGGAGTCCAGCAAAGCCCTGAAGGATATGCTTATCTTTAGCCACGTGAATAGCTCCGTGAAGTCAGTTGAAATCCCATAAATCAATGGGATTACTCATGCACACAAAGTTAAGGATGGTCCTTATAAACTCTTTGCTGGCTCAGGGCCATAGTACTCAGCACCTTGTAGGACTGAGCCCTGGCCCTGGATTACAGTTGAACTTGTGAGTTTTCGTTCTCTGTTGGTTCTGTGGTTTCACAGCCGCAGAAAGGCTGAAAGCAATACCCAGTTTGGCGGCTGCAGATCTGCTCTTTCTGGGGTGAGGAAACACGCACAGCAACAGAAAGGTGTCCTGAGGTATATAGATGACTCAGCATCACCCTTTCTGCACATCATGTACTATTTTGACTGTTTTGATTGTTATTGGCAATCAGTACAGTTACACAGCTTCTGCAGCCAAATGTATACTATTGAAAGAAGCCTGCCCTCTTCTGTCATTATGTGCTGTTAGCTACAAAATGGAAATTAAGAGCAATCAAACTCCGCAGCAACCTCTCAGGAAAAGAATCATACATGCTAATGAGCAACAAAACCATGGTGGCTTCTCTATGACCCGGGTCTGAGAAACACAATCATGAACAGAGGAAGTTACACTGTTTAAGAAAGATGTGGGTTTTTCCCCCAACCCATACTTCTCATAAACAGCAACTATTCTATATACAAGGATTCAGTGTATATTGAGCCATGCCAGGAACAAAGGGATATTAACATGATTTTGTTCTGTCATTTGTATCCTACTTAGTTCTCACACCATGATAGAAATAGTCTGGGGAGCTCATTGATGAGACCCACGCATGCTAGGATGTTTGTTTTTAGGAGAATAAACGGGAGTAAAGTGGGCTGGCAATTTGTGCAAATTACACATATTCTTTACCTCTGCCTGAGCCATGTGAGTTTCCTAAGGTTATATGGAGAATTAGGGGAAGAGTCAGAAGCAGAAAACAAGTATCCTTGTTCCTAGTCCCTTGCTGTGATCACTAAACATCACTGTGAAAGAAGTTAGATTTACTGTATTATGTTAGGCCTCCTCATTAGGTGTTTGCAATATGCTATACACCATGCACCAAGTAATCACATACCTTCTTCCCCTCACCAAGTCTAAATGACGAGAGGTAGATGAAAGCCGCTTCCCGGATGCCGCTGGTTCTCATGCTCATAATGCAGCAAATTGAAGCTATTTGCCTGAGTTTCTGATGAGTAAGCTATTTCCTGCTGTTCACCAATGGAATTAAAAACGCAGCCCGGAGGACAGGAGTCCTTCAGGTCCGGAGTGGCGAGATCTCACCTATCATTTTTCTTATGCCCTTTAAGAGACAGGAAGTGAGGAATGGCTGAGGAGTTATTGACGCAGAGCTGGCAATTAGTGATGCTCTCCTGATGCTTTCTGCTGGCCTAAACTTTCCCTTTTCTTCCACCCAGGAGAACTGAACTCTGCCACGGGAAGACTCCCTCTTCCTTCATTAATGCCTTTCTGAGCTGTCCCAGAAATAGCAGATATGTATGTAACAGGGGAAGGCAGGTAGAGCAGCTACCTGTGCAGACAAAATATAAACAAGACAAGATTGGGAAGCAGTGTTATTGTAGCTGCATGGGTCCCAGCATACTAGAGAGACGAGGTGGGCAAGATAATATCTTTGCTTTAGAAGAGCTCTGTGTAGCTCAAAAGCTTCTCTCTTTCACCAACAGGAGCTGGTCCAATAAAATATATTACCTCCCTCGCCTTGTCTCGCTAAGATTAGGAAGCAACATGTTCATGAAGGGGCAATCTGTCTGACTTCTATTAAAGCCAATGGGCCTGATTCTCTTCTGACTCACTAGTTTTATCCCAGTGTAACTCCATTAATTTCAGTGGAACTACTGATTTGCACCCCTCTGATTCGAGGTTCAGCTGGTATTTCACATACACCTAGACCCACTGATGTCAATGGGATAACTCACCGGTGTAAAGGGAAGCCCATGAACAAGCACTTGCAGGATCAGGGCCAAGGTCCACTCATATTTACATGGGCAATTGTAGACGTACATGGCTGAATGTTTGGGCAATTATTTACTCATTCCAAAAATACTCAAATTCTGGCCAGCAACATGTTGCATCTTAGATAACAGACGGGGAAATAAATGTCCACTCTGCACTTATAATGGCATCCTACAGCCCTGCAAGGGACAAAGACCTGCCTTACGGGTGGATGACATGAGTGACTGCCCTGTGATCAACCCCACGCCCAATCCAGCCAGCCCACAGCCCCTAAAGGGAGCATTAGGCCCAGAGCTGGAAAGGGGCAGGGCTGGGGGTGCCCCAGATGGGGGCTTCTACCTTGTGTCGGGCTCCAGCTGCTAATCCCGGCTGGGCTGAGGAGAGATGGGACTTCTTCTTCTTCCCCTGCATGGGCTGCTCCCGGGGCCAGGTCAGACCCACCTCCCGGAACCTCCTTCAGCTGCAGGAAGCTCTGTGCACACACACACACACACACACACACACACACACAGGTTCCTGCCCCATCATTCCCCAGCCACAGGGGGCAGAGCCACTATATGGGGAGCTGTCCCTCTGTTTGCCCAATCTCCGTGCATCTGGACTCAAAGAAAGAGCACCAAAAGTTCACACAAAAGTTCACACGCAGGGTACCATTTTCCCTAAGGCCAGCGCTGAATCCACACTGGGATTGCAACTGCTTTTTCACATGCAAAGCAATTCATTTGGAGATGATGGAAACAGCCAACATTCTGATTATTAAAGCCTCATAGGAGAAGCTTCTTATGAGACTCACATATCAAATAAATGACAAAATGATGATTTCCTTCATGGTGGTCAAAGTTCATCAGCTACTTTTACAAATGAAAGATATCAGTGATCAGTATGAACAGTAAATGTGAAGTCTGAATTGAGGAGAGAATCTTATTTTTCCTGATCTATTTATTTAGTGGTTTGATTTGAAAAAAAAAAGTCATTGTAATTTTTCCTTGTTTTTGTCCTTTTCTTCACACTGATATTGTATCTGGGTCTGTGTGTATGTTTACCAACATTTTTATTGATAACAACCACAAAACAGACTAGGAAGGAAAGGGGAATTTCTACTCCTTTCTGCATCTGCCCAGACCAGCTATGCAGACCAAGCACAGAGTTCTGGATCTGAGGTTAAGTTTTAGTGGTGAAATGCTAACTGAACTGAAGTCATTGCAAAACTCCCAAGATTTCACCCCTGAAATCTAAACAATAGAGGAAAGAAAATTAGGATCCCCCACCCCCGTTCTGCAAATACCTACACAAGTGAGTAGTCCCATATGATTCAATACGGCTGCTCTGGTGCATCATGTTAAGCCTATGCAGAAGTGTCCTCAGGATCAGGCATTCAATGAAAGAAGAATGAAAGAACGCAGAATGAGGAGCAGATCTACTGCGGATCTATCTGAAAGTACACCAGTTCTCTGACTTCTAGCCCATTTTCAAAGCTATTCTTTTCCAGCCTCTCTGATGTTCCATTATTGGCAGCAAACAATCACATTTGTCACTTGTGTTCTGAATACCAACCCCATATTGAAACTGTCCAAAGAAAATCAAGCATAATTGCTATTTTATTGTTTGCAGGCTATTGAAATTGACCCCTTCTCCTACTGCCTAGTGAGCAATATAAAGGCTGTTAAAAATATATGCTGATGGCAGAGTTCAGTCTGAAATAGCAAGTTGAAAGGCAGTGTTCCCATTCAAATACATGGCTACAACTGGTTTGATTGCATTGATCAGTTTTCAGTGAGTAACAAGTGCTTTTAATCTAAACTCAGTGATCTAAATTCAGGTGAAATAAGATCCAGAAGGAAAATAGTCTTGCGGAGAAGACACTGACTTGGGGCTCTGGAGATATGGAGTCATCATGTGGCTCTGCTACTGATTTCCTGTGTGAACTAGGACTCGTCCGATTTTCCTTAGTGATTTTCAGTGTCTCAGTCTTTGGGTGCTCAACTTGGGGCACCTCAAAGGGGATTATAATGATCCCCTGGTAGATCACTGGTCCCTAGGGTGTCCAGAGGGCAAGTGTGAAAAATCGGGACGGGATGGGGGGTAATAGGTGCCTATATAAGAAAAAGCCCCCCAAATCGGGACTGTCCCTACAAAATTGGGACATCTGGTCACCCTATTTGTCCCTTGCATGCAGTCAGAGTGTATAAGTGTACATTTAGACACTTTTTAGTTTGCTAGCTACACACTTTGAATTCTGTTTGATGATGATGATGATATTGATATTTTAAAGTTCAAAGTTATGGTGCAAAAGAAAGACTTCTTGAAACACCAAACTATAACATCTATGTATCTGTGGTATTTCTAATGCACCCCTCTCTATAGTATCTAAACACCCATAAGCACGACAGTTTAAAACAACAAATGAAGGTAACTACTGGATGACTTTGATATCTATGGTTTGCAAAGGCTCCACAGAAGCACGTGGATACTGTGAGCAACACCCACAAAATATGCACAAAAGACAACCAAGTAATTTTTTTACTTGTGGAGAAAAAAAACAACCAACCTGCTCAGTAATAAGATACACTGGAAGCCCCAGAATGAGTATTTAATTCAAAGATGTAATAAAATAGACAAATGGCAGTCAAAATGAAAGCAAAAATGGGGTAGACCAGTGGTCTCCAATGTGGTGCCCATTTATGTGCACCCGCCTAGTGCCCAGCATGGGAGAGAAGCCGCAGCCCTGCGCCTGACAGGGATAGAGAACTCAGGCTGCAGGCGCGGTGTTCTCTGTTCCCGGCAGGCACGGAGCCCGCCTAGTGCCCAGCAGGGGAGAGAAGCCGGGGCCCCATGCCTGCTGGGGACAGAGTACTCCGGGGCTGCAGGTGCCGGTGTTCTCTGTCCTCGTGGCTTCCCTCCATGCTGCCCAGAACTGCCGCCAAAAAACCCACAAAAAAACGCTCCGACTCTGCGGTCCCAAGAATGACCGGAATGCCACTCCGTAGCATGTACGGCCCCAGGCATGTGCTTGCTCCACTAGTGCCTGGAGCCGGCCCTGTATGTGAGTATTCTTCCACTGCACTGACACTGCTGTTTTCTTGTGCTTTGTGATTTATTATTTTTTTAACATTTTGCCCCAAAATGAGTGGTTCGGATAAAAGACAACGTATTTATTATTTCAACGCAGAGTGTGAAGAATCCTATTGTTTTATTGAAAATAAAGGGAAATGTGATTGCTTATTGTGCAGGGATGCTGTTGCAGTGCCAAAAAAATATAATGTCGAATGCCATTTCCAAACTAATCACTGCTCTTTTGACATTAGCCATCCACTTAAATCTGAGTTGAGAAAGGTTTGATTTGAGTTGATTAATTTTCTTCCATCTGCCCAGCAATCTGTTTTCACTAGACAAGTGATAAAGTCTAAAAGTGCTACTATTGCTTCCTTTAAAATTGCTTATCTGCTCACAAAGAAGAAAAAACCCTTTCAAGATGGTGAATTGTTGAAGGAACCATTTTTGACTGGTGCTGATTGCCTGTTTCAAGGATTTCCTAACAAGGGTGAGATTTTGTCGATAATACAAGACTTGCAGTTATCAGACAACACATTTACGAGGAGCATACATGCAATTTCAAGCGACATGCAAACTCAGCTAAAGGATGACTTGGAAATAGGTTTTCACTGCAATTCGATGAGTCGACAGATATATTGGATACAGCGCAGTTGGCAGTTATGGTGAGGATGGTATTTAGTGACTTCACCATAAAAGAAGAGTTACTAAAAGTATTGCCTATGAAAGGGCGAACAAAGGGTGAGGACATCTATAATTTATTCAAATCATATGCAACGTCAGTTAGTATGCCACTACACAAGCTGTCTGCAATCACCACTGATGGGGCACCAGCAATGAGGGGCAGTGCCAATGGATTCATTGCACTCAGTAAGAAGAATGAATCCTTTCTGAACTTTGTCTTATCATTGCATTATCCACCAAGAAGCTTTGTGCATCAAAGTTCTTTCTTTTCAACACGTCATGAATGTCGTTATTAAAATAATTAACTCTATTCAAGCGAAACCTTTGCAACACCGACTTTTTAAGGTCCTGTTGGAAGATGTTGATGATAAACAATCTGATCTTATCTTGCACACAGAAGTACAATGGCTGAGCAAAGGTAAAGTTCTTACACGTTTTTTAAGCCTAATTGAAGAGATCAAAGAATTTCTCAAGTCCACAAATCAGAACTTCGAGCAACTAGAAGACTCCAGCTGGTTGATGGACTTGGCTTTTCTTGCCAACATCACTGACAAATTGAACATTTTAAATCTTGAGCTCCGAGGAAAAGACAAACATGTTGCTCAAATGATAGGTTCTGTAAAATCATTCAAAGCAAAACTGATCTTGTGGATGTCACATATGAAGACGAAGTCTCTCGTACATTTCCCAAGTATGAAGGAAATGGTATGTGACAGTGATTTTAACCCATCACCATTTGTTATCCACATTCAAACCCTTCTGGAACTATTTGAAAAGAGATTTCAACAGTTCACCATCACTGAGCCTGTAGTTGCCTTTCTTGTGAATCCTTTTACTTGCCAAATAGAGGTAACAGAAATGGCTACATCAATTGCAAGTCTCATTCAAGTAAAACCAGAAGACATGGAACTGGAGATTTTGGACCTTCAAAATGATATTGTTCTAAAATCTGGAATCTGGTTGACCAAAAAAAGTTTCCTGCCTTAAAAAATGTAGCATACAAAATAAAATCTTATTTTGGTTCCACTTATCTATGAGAAGTTCTGTTTTCAACAATGAACATCATAAAAATCAAAACACAGATCTCGGATTATAGATGTCCATCTCGACGATTGCTTACAAATGGGAATATCATCCTACTCTCCCAACTACGAAAAATTGGCTGAAGAAATGCAGTGCCAAAAATCACACTGACTTTATTAGAAAAGACACGTGAATTAATGATACCTATTTTCCATTAAGTGCTGCTGAGCACATATGATTAACTTGTGTTTAACTTTTTTTCATATTTGTTTGTTTCTTTATTGAAATCCAGATACAAGTAACAATACAAAGAATATTTTTAATTAACCATAACTGGCTATCTATGTTAAAGTAAGAATAATAAATATATTTGGACCAGCAGTTCAACAATGTTTTACTTTTTTTAAATAAATAAGATAAAAACTGTTTATGATATTTATTTTGTAAAAACTCCTTAATTTTTCCTACAGGTAGAGAAAAAAGAGCAAATTCATATGGTAAGGTGAAAGAGTAATTGCCGAATAATTTAATTAATACATTTTACATGTAAAATTACCTTTTTTTATCTTATGGATTCATATATTATGTATAATTAAATATGATGTTTTTGATATTATTTAATGTACAAATACAAAATAAGCCTTGAAAAATTGTTGGCGTCCGCCACACTCTTCTGAAAACATGAATGTGTTACTGGCCACTAAAAGGTTGGGGACCACTGGGGTAGACTGATGAACAGAATATTCCATGGAGTGCATAAAGAGAAGAGGAGGGAGGTATTTTGCATCCATCAAGGCAAAAATTATTCAGTTTAAATCTGCAAATTAAATTCAGCTATCATTTAAAAGAGGGATAGTTCCCTATTGTCATCGTGCCTTGGTGGGTTACAGCTGAGGATGCCAGATTCAGGACAAACTGATGAGAAATAGAGCAGATTCACCCCAAACTGAAGGTTATTCTATCATAAGATTACACCAAGCCAGTAACAACTTCTGTGTCACCACACTGGTTAACAAGAAGTCAAAAATGCAGTCTCCTTAGGCATTCCAACCCTAGTTTCACCACCCAAACACTGGACTATGATGAGTGGTTACTGAAAACCAATTTTATCAAAGAAAGGGTTCTGATCTCAAGAGATCAACCACACAGCCCGGTCAATATATAATGTAGATCCTACCCACGCTGCTTCCAGTCCTTTAGTAACTAAAATCTAAAGGTTTTATTAATAAAATAAAAGGAGAGTTAAATGATTAATGGATCATATACATACAATAACCGCAATATTCTTATATCCTGTTTGTAGAAATGATCTTATAGACTGCTGGCTTGTAAAGTCTCTGGTAACTTCCAAAAGATTGGAAGGTCCTCAGTCCATAGTTCAATATGCTCCTTTTAGTTGTAAATCCACAGCCCAGAGAATCAGAGCAGGAAAGAGGCAAAAAGGAGTCATGCCAGGGGTCTTTTATACTCTTGGCCATGTGCCTGGAAATTGTCTGTTTAAAACAAAGCTCACAGCCCAGTTTGTGGAAAGTTACTGGCACAATATGGAGTCCACGGTCACATGAGCATATCACATGCCCTTACATGGCTTGCTGACTCACAGGAGCAGCCGTTGTCCACCATATCCCTGTTGAGGCATCCACAGGAAGAGTACTGGGAAGGATGAATTTCTTCTATGGCCTATCATGAGAGTTAAGTGTCTTTAAAGGGCCATCAATCACATAGCTGTCTGGCTTCAATGTAGATTTTACCAAGGTTGTTATCCAAGGAATACAGCACATATGAATGAAGCCAGTACATAGTCAATATTTATTACTTCAGATACAAAAATAATATATGCATATAAACAGGATAATCATACTTAGAAAATCCTAACTTTTCCTAACAATCCTAACACATGGTGTGCTTTGTACAAGATTTGTTGCAATTGTCTAACAGCGGCAATCTTAATGATATAAATGGTCATATTTCAATCACACAGCATCACACCCTTTAATTTCAATAGAACTTTAAAAGCCAAATACAGTTTAAGAGAGACAAGGTGGGTGAGGTAATGTCTTTTTTTGGATCAACTTCTGTTGGTTACAGAGACAAGCTATATCCTGGGACCGACGTGGCTACAACAACACTGCATAAATACAATTTAAAGCGTTTCATTTAAGATCAGATAATTTCAAAGGATACATGACAACTCAAACTGGTCATTCTTTGACTATTACCTTGATTAAAATGGATTTTATTCCCTTATTTGAGGTGGCAAACAGTTGTAGACCCTCAATTCTAACTTGAATGGAACGTAAACAAGCGCTCTAAAGTTAAGAGCATGATTAAGTTCTTTGCTGAATCGGGGCCTTGGTATCTAGAAAGTAGCTACCTTCGCAAACTGCAAGCCAGGGCAAGATGATATTTGAAAGAGTACCCAGTTTGGGGGGAAAATGAATGTCATAAACCAGTAAGGTACCAAGAAATGTAAGATGCACTGATTTTAATAGATGGGATTTTAATTTATAAATAGTGTTGTGTGTGCTTCAGAAGGTGCCAGAGCACACATGTAATTAAATAATTGCTCCTGGAGATAGACAGCCTGGGATTAAGTTGTAACTTGGTTATTATGAACCCTTCAGCGTTCACCCCTGAATTTACACATGGTTATAAACCACTAGAATGTTAAGAGCAAAATGTAGTAGGCAGGAAAAATATGAATGGATCATTACGAATGGAGTACTCAGATGCCCTTGAATATCACAATCAGAGAACAGATGGGGAAAAAAAAAGACTAACCAAAAATATCATTGAGATGATAAACCCACAAATTGCCTTCTTTATACCTGTCAGATACGGAATTAATTCAATTCCTATATAAAAAACATGAATGAGGCTGGAAACGGATCTTGCTAGAGACCTGCCTACTCACAGAGATACTCTCCAGAGTCAGGATGAAAAATATTGGCTGGAGATAGTGCAAGAGAAGCTTAAACTAATGATATTCCACTACAGTTTTACAAAGGACTTCGATCTATAGGGACACCAGACCAGCACATTTCATCAACAGCAAAGTCACTTATGGAATACTAATTTTAAAGGAAAACACTCTGCCTGCCCTGCACTCTAATTCTGATCTGAGCTCAGTAGCCCTAATTCTCCTCAGAGAAATCTAGCAGCCCTTCAGGGCCTCTCAGCCCCATTCTTTAATGAGTTATATTAACACTTCTCCGTGCGGGAGTGTTTATTATCTGCTGCTAACCATAAAGACAATTGACCAATTTCTACCTTGGAGTTGCATCTGTTTAGCTAGCACTGTTGCCCTAAGGAATCCAGCTGGCTGGCTGGGAATGGTGCAGAATTTGTCAAAGGAAAATGAAGTCTTGGGACACTTTGGAACACACACAATCTTTTTTATCCTCTCTCTGGACTCTGTATTTTCTAAATGAGACTGTAGGTACAATGAAAAATCCATCGCCAACAATGTCAAGCATGGACTGGCCGCAAGGCTTTATAGCCATCTATATTATCTGAGTGTCTTATGGAAGAATATCACCATTTTCACTTGGTGTTCCCCAGAAGGTCACTTGCCAAGGCACTACAGCTCATCTTATCCATCCTGCCAGGAGTCAAATCCATGTTTGTAGCTTGTCAACACTTTAATGGCACCTTCCCATATTTTGGCTATTTGTGCTGTAGAGGGAAAGAGGTTGTCATCTTTCAATTCCCTTTGTGACACTGAACAGCTTTGGGGATCAAGTCTGTAGTGAAATCAGGAGTATCATATGGTACTAAATAAGAAAGAAAAGGCAATACTAATGCCAGCCATAAATTTATACCGTCCTAGTAACCTTGTAAAAAATAATGAACTGGGCTATTGTATAGAATACTGAAATTTAACAAAACATCAAGGTAAGAAAAATGCACATGGTAGGAAGGAAAATGTGAAAAGCACCACCACTTTGAAATTGCCTCTTTAAATCCTTCTCTAGATTTTATTTTATTCAGATACCAAAATCAGTTAACAGGAGCCTCCGAAACAGGAAAATGAGTGCCTAGGAGTAGGAACAATCAGCAACTAAAAACAAAAAATATCCACTAAAGATCTTAAACCAAAATGTTTAGGCCAGGTTTGAAGGTTTTTTTCTTATTGTGTTTCCAAGCTTTTTTTTTCTTATTGTGTTTCCAAGTTTTCTATATAACACAAGTGCTTCACACCATCATAAAACACTCTAGGCTAACAGCCCACCCAATCTGACCTTGAAGTGTGTTGCCTAAATCTTTGCTGCTGGCAATTTTCAATACAATGATTATAACCCAGACTTCTAGCTGAGTAACTACATTTTTCACATCACTCTGAACTTTCCTGTTTTAGGACTTAATCCAAAGCCTAGGGAAGTCAATGGAAAGATTCCCATTGAGTTCTCTGGGCTTTGAATCAGGCTTTTAGAGAATTTCCTTTCAAATAAGCAACACAGCTGCTTACATTTCATATTAGCTGGGCTTGGAGAACCGTGGCTTTTAAACTGATCGGTGGGACAGATCAATCCTTTGTCATCAGCATCAGGGGATATCTGATCTGGCATCTCTTGGCAGAAGAGCACCAAGGTATTACTTGTTTCATGTGGCTTCATTGATTTTGGTAGAGATCAAATCTCTTGTTTGAAATGAGCACTCAGTTCTTGTTCCTCTGCTTAGCATCCCTCCCCCTCCCCCCAATAAAATTCAAATTCTAAAGGAGCTCCAGTACAGGTTGGTTGGTTTGTGTTAGCCGGTGTAGCTAATCTCTCATTTTCTAATCCCTACGTTTTATGATGACATAACAACCATACTGAGCATTTGGCCAGCACCTTGCACTGGCAAATTTCTGTGCAAACATTAACAGGAACACTTGGGCCATAACTCTAGTGAAACTGTTTGGGAAGACAAGCCCCTATTGTACATTCCTTGGCACATGGCTGTGTCTTTATTAGCCTATAAAGCACTATGCAGACATCTGGCGCTGAAACAAACAAACAAAAGAATCACTAAACTATGGTGGGTTTTTTTAGTTAAATACACAGATTGGTTCCTTTGGTGTTTAGCTGAATAATACAGCCATAGGCTGAGAAGACGTGCATAAGTTATATAATATTACAAGCAAGAACGCTAATACAACCAGTATTAAAATCACCTCTAGCCAGTGTATATTGCACGTACAACAAGCTACATTTTGGATTTTCTTATCTCAATTTAAAAAAAGAGAACATATGGTGCCTTGCATTTCAATCCAATTCCCTTTGGTTGGAGGTAGTGTGACATTTACACAGAGCACGTCACCGGCCACCGTCAATACCAAGAGTAAGCCGGCGTGACTTCGTGCACCCACAAGGGGGAAGAGACCTGTAAACTTCCCCTGTTGGACTTTATCCCCTGAGCCCTGAACCAACCAAACTGAACTCTGCCCTGTGAGGGTCATCCTATCATCATTACCCAGTCCGCTCATTTATTCATGCCCACGACTATCCATTACCTGTTTGTATGAGTGATGTACCCTCACTGCTTGCTGGCTGTACCTTGACTCACCCACCGTATACCCCACATTGGGGACATGACAGACTGTGTATATGTATAAGCCATCCAATACCAAAAACGCTAACATCCCCCTGTATGTTCCCCCCAATGACACAATAACTGACGCCTCAAACACTTTATATCGTTTATTTTTAAATATTCTCTAATAAACTTTCTCACTAGTTTGAAGACTTCAGAATAAGACCTCCAACTGGCAGGCTCTTCCTCCTGCCTTGATTCCAGCACCTCCTTCAGAATGATGTGTTTCGGATATCTCCCTGTGTTCTTTCTTTCCCTACCGGAGAAGGTCACTTCTGCATGCCCATCTCCAGGCAAACTGGAACTGAGCTATTCACTTTAGGGGGGAGGCAGGGCCTGGTTACAGTCTGATTTCTCCAGGGGTTGATTGTACGGTTGATATTGCAAACTAACAATACCTGGCTGTTATGCAGAACATCTAATCCCCAGATCTCAAAACACTTTACCAAGGAAGGTGAGTATCTTTAGCACAGATGCGGAAACGGACGCATGAAGAAGCAAAGCGACCTGCCTCAATAACCCATCCCCCCAAAAAAGGTCAGTGTAATTTAAGCTGCGGGATGCCATACTGATGGGCTCTATAGAAGGTAGCGAGAAAGCGGGAGAGGCAGGCAGCTTGGCAATCGGGATAGCCTCCCTCAGTCCTTGCTCAAGGCACTCAACGTGCCCCTGGGGCTGCAATCTGCTCTGCTGGGTTTGCTGCTGTGGCGTCCGCACTGCCCGCTGAGCTGGGCGCTGCAGATCGGCAGTGCCACCCGGGGCGGGGGACCAGCCCAACTGTTTTGTGAATGAGAGCAGCCATCCCCCCACCCTAGTTGCCTGCAGCTGCCTCTGATTGGCCGGGCGGCGTCGCGCGTGTGGCCAGCTGAGGGGAAGCGGGCGGTGGGCACCATGTGTGAGTGCAACAGGCTGGTCCCCTCCAACGTGCTGCTGCGGGAGAGCGCGGAGGCTGCGGGCGAGGAGGACAGAGGGAAATCCCTGGCATGCAGCGAGCCTCTTGCAAAGTAGCGGGGCCCACGGAGAGCCGCCCCTCCCGCCCAGGCGGCTGGTTTCTGAAGGAGCTGCGGGGTGGCTGCGAGACCTCTCGCTGCAGCAGGTGGGTAAAGAAGCGAAGTTAACTATGGAGCAAAGGGAGGACGCGCGTTATTTTGCTGCACTTGGCTCAGTGCAGCAGCTCTGTGAATTTAGCTTCCCGTGTAGTCAGTCGGCATTTTTATCGCACACTTTAAAAAATGTACGGGGTGTGCCACTAGCTTGCAGTCTCCGAGGGGGTTGTGTTTGTGTGTGGCTCGATTGCACGGTTTACACGGGAGTGTTGGCCTGCATTTCACTCGATTGTAACATTTTGTGAGTGTGTGTGTGTGACTAGACTGCAAAAGCTATCCAGGGTTTTGTGTGTGTGATTGAGAGAGAGAGAATGTCACTAGATTGCAATACTTTCCTGGGTGTGAATTTTCTATGCTCTCTGAAGAGACCCGTTGACTGGTAAGCGTTTTATACAAACAGATCACTGATTGCTCAGATCAGGGTGCGAAGCTGGAATATACTTCTTTGCAGATCCCTAAATAAATTCCTAAATGGAAACAGAGAGAAATCCAGGAGACAGTGCTGTGATTGTTAGAGGATTTCTGTTGCTGCCCTTATGTTTTGAATTCGAGACACTTTTGTGACAGTACTTAAAGAAATTGCCTTTTAAAGCTGACATAGTAATTCTTGGGGATTTCTGTACAAAACTAAGCAAATGTGAGTGGAGAGCAGAATGAGAAATAAGTTAAAGACAAGGTACTTTGTTCTCCTAGTTAATTAGATTTTGCCTGTAATCTGTGCATAATTTGTACTTTTAATATCTGATTTTATTAAATAGTTTATTTGCTTTTATCCTGGGTTGACAAAGCAATGGAGGAACAGCTTCAGTAATACTTATACATTCAGAATGGGATTTAACTGGCAGCTTGTGACTGTGAAGATGCTTGTTAAACATAAAAGATGCTTTTAAACAGCTAGACATACATTCCAAAGAGATGGTGATGCCCCATAAAAGAAACATGTAAAAGTTTGTCTGAAGTTGTCTACTTCAGTTTTCCTCCAGTTAATATATAAATCTATAGAACTATGAGCTAATGTACAAAAACCTGCCTTCTATGCAAGCTCCCTTCAGACACAAAAACAGAATGTAATCCTGTCATAACGGAAACAATCTAGGTTTAGCTTAAACACACACAAATAGGAATTTCCATCGCATATCAGATCTGTAGTACATCTGATCCAATATCCTGTCTCCAACAGCAGCCAGTACTGGTTACCTCAAATGACACTGGAAGAAACTCTCTAATGGCCAGTTAGGGTGGGATTTTCCAACCTACCTAAATGACTTAGACACCCAAGTGCTACTGACTCAGTAGGGCTCACGTGCCTAATCACTTGGACACTTCTAAAAATTCCACTCTTATAGAATAACCTGTCCTCAGGGGAAGTTTCCTCCTAGCCCCCATCACTTTCAGGAGGGCTGTCAAACATATGACCTGCAGACCAGATCTGGACCACATTAGTGTATGTATGTGGCCCACATGATCTAGCCACATTCTCCAGAAACTCAGCTTTCATGTAAAAAAATAATTATTATTATATATATATTTTATGGTTGCAAAGAAAACCTTCCAAATGTTAAACCAGTGTAAACTGACACAGTGATGTCTGCTTGAGTCTGCAGAGAGTCTGATAAGATAGCTCTGAGGGGTGTGAACCAACCCACTCCCCATTCATCTAATTTGACACATCAGCTATAAAGCCCAGTGACGATACTTCAACATCAGCATTAACTATTCCATGGCAGATCATTCTAGCAGACAGAACAGAAAAAGGGGGTGAAGGGACTAATGCCATAGAAGAGCTGGGAATTGCTGCAGGAATGGAAATGCAAAGGAAGGAGTAACTGAGACTCTCAAAGATGGGAAGAGGGGAAGAAAGAGAGAGAAAGGAGGATGGAGAAGGAAGGGAAAGGTCAGACATAGTGGTGGCCTAAAGGGGAGCAGAGTGATGCTGAATATGACAACAAGGAATTGACAAAATTAAAGTTACTACAGGGTTTATATCCTTTCCACACTCTTTGTAAAATCCTTACTTAATGTAAATCTGGATATTCTCATTATCCATATAGCCACCTACTCCTTTTAGAATCCTGCTAAGCTCTTGGCTTCAAAGATATCTTGTTACACGAGTTTCATGGGCTAATTGTGCCTTTTGTAAAAAAAAAAAAAATCTCCTTTTTTGTTTGACATCTGCTGCCTTTCAGTTTCATTGAATATGCCCTGGCTCTTGTGTCATGCAAAAGTATAACCACCACAGTCAAAGGCTAATCACACCCCCAGTATTATTTCGGTGTTCAGAAAAATCAGATGTTTTTTCTGTTTGATTACTCCTGCTGTACTTAGCAGCTAAAAGCTCTTGGATTTCCCTGATAGCTCACCTTTCTCTCTTGTGAACAATTTAACAGGTGGGAAAGTGCATTCAATGAGCTGTTTTCAGGATTCATGCTTCCTTCAGTCTCTTGGATACTTTCTTCCAAGACCCATATTTGTATCCATTTGTTTTTATAGACCATCCTTAACACTGTCCTAAAAGACTTTCCAGAAACTCAGGCAAACACTAAGGAGAAAGGGGGAAGATATCAAGGGATTAGGAGGGAGAAGGGAGGTGTTTCAGACATGCAGAGAAAGCCAGGACCCCTTTTCAGCCAGCACTGCCCACTTTTGTCACTATTGTGGGCCCGTACAGAGCCCCTACACTACGTATTGAAGTTGCAGATAAGTTATACTACTGCAGCCTGTTTCTCTGGGGAGGTTCCAGTGTAGCCCTTTGGTGAATCTGGCCCACTCTGAGGTCTCCTTGTAAGTTTCATGGTTCAGCCACTGGGCTAGTCATCCTCCTTCCTATTAAAATAATAAATGCCACTGAGAACAAGGCTGAGGTTGGGCAGTGTCTTTCTAAGCAGTACCAGCTTCTCTTCCCCTCATGTTAGCTGGCTTCTTTGAATTTCCCTCTTGCTTATGGGTGGGATTTTCAGACCTCACCATTATTACAAGCCCTAATGGGAATGTTACAGCTCACACTTGTTGACAAATCCATGACTCAAACCATTGGCAGAGACTGGGGGCCAGATTCTCCAGTCCACAGAGGCCTGTTTGTGCCATGGCCTCCAAGAGGCTGGGAAAGGACAGTGGGAATTTCCCTCATATAGGGGAACTTTCTGCTGGCATTTGTGCCGTTACTGCTTTCTCTACCAGCTACTTCCCCACCCCACATGGAAGGGGGGTGTATTCCAGGAGTAGTACAGGACAGCACAGAGCTCCACTACATACAGTCCTTCAGTGGCCGAGGGGCCAAGCGCCACAAGCAAACCCCCGCTCCCCCCACACACAACACAGTCCAACCCCTGGTTCCGAAAACAATACAAAGGGAAAGTTCTGGGTGAGACTAAGCACAGCTCCTACCAGCTTGGTCTACGATAGACTGTCTCTTGGCTCATCTGGCAGAGCTGCTGCCTATAAAAGACAGAGTCCTGGTTTTCTTCTTGGCTGTGATAATGTGTATGATTCACCCAAGCCGTGTCCTAATGCTGAACCATGACACCCAGAAGGAGTTCAGGGCTCTTTAACTAGCCTGCAAGGATTAAGCTTTTAGGAGCTGGGACAGCTAATACTATCCCACATATTGCCTTGTTGTATTCTCTCTCTCTCCTCCCAGTCTTGGCTTCCTGTCTTCCATCATGTTACCTCACATGCTAGAGGGTCATCTTCTTCTCATCTGCCATGTACCCTCATATTCTTCTTTCATATCCCTCCTTCTAATGCACTTCTTCCAGCAGTCCTTTCATTCATCAGTAATCCTCACAACCCACCTTCCCTCTGCTGTTATCCTGTGTCTTATCTAGCTTAAAGCATGTGTTTTTCAGGGCAGGGAGCATCTCCTCTTATCTCCAGCCCAATGCTGCATGGAGTTCTGTGTAGGTACCATAAGGTGACTCACCATTAATGGTGTCTCCTCCTGGTTATCCTGGGGATGAGCTCTGGCCAGGTATTGAACCCTTCTCTGGTGGTGTCTCTCCCGTCATATCCTCAGTCTAGGGACACCTCTCACTCGAGGAACCGCAACCTCCTCTTCATGACTCTAGCTGGGTCACCATACACTACCCCTGGAAGGGGAACACATAAAGTCTTTCCAGGATACACTGTCCCAGGCAATCTGCTGTCCCCTGCCTGGTTGGTGCCACATTCCCAGTGGCTGGTAGGGAAACCCAGGCCCGTCCTCTACTCCAGGTTCCAGCTCAGGGACCCTCTGGTCAGCAGCCAAGGTCTGCACTCCTATTCCTTGCTGCTATTCCCCTGAGCCTTCACCTACCTTAATGGCTTCCTCCCTCTCTGAGTTTGCCAGCCTACCCATTTCCTCTCCTCAGGGCATGACTACATCCTACTTCCCAGCAGCCTCCTTCTGTTGCCAGCTAACTGGCTTTATACAGGCCCCACCCGTGGAGTTAATTAGCCTCCCTGGCCACCTTAACCCCTTCCAGTCCTGTGTGGGGTGTACACAACATCACCATAGGCATAGGGTTAGCCCCTATAGAGCGCCTTGCTGCATTTGGGTCCACAGTTGTAGAGCACCAAGCAAATATAAGGTGCTATTACAGTGATTTCTATTACTGATAAAACAGTTCTGGGAGGTGGAGAGGAGGGTAAGTCAGTGCCCTGTGCTTATGCTGCATTGAAAGGATAGTGTATACAACGAGCAAGAAATATCATCCTCTGGGAACAACACAGAACTTGGGTATTGGGGTATCCCCAAGCACTGGCAGACAGCAGTAGAAATACAAGACTGAGGGTTTGGTCAATTTGGTGAAAGGGTCAGAAACACTGGGCAATAAATTCCCCTCCCTCAACCTAGCTAGGGGCAACATTGATTGGAAACAATCAAAATGGATGCAAAGCTTTAGAATTCTTGCTTTCCACAGGCGTTTATTGATTGTGTTTGAGATTTACAGTCTCTGTGTGGGAGCATATTTCTCCTTAACATTTTTCACTGAGTTCAGTGGGTGGTGAAAGATGCCAGATTGGCAGGCCTGACCGAATCACTTGCTTATCCTCCAAGCGGATATAGCACAGTGTAAACTTCCCCCATGAACTGCTCTCACACTCTGCTTCATGGTTGAAATGGAAGGACCACCTGGAAGGGAGAATTGTCTATAGAGACTGGCCATTTGAATTCACTCAAATCACCACCCATTATACCTGCATGTCTAACTTCGTATATTGTGGCTGGGGCAATGGATCATTCAGTGAGTGTACAAATTGCTCACCCTACTGCCTCTTACTAGACCACCCGAAAAAATATAGGGCTATAGTGTGTGTGTGTGTGTGTGAGAGAGAGAGAGAGAGAATATTTCCCCACCTACAAACCTTTGAGTGGCTCCAAACAGCTTCCACTTTTAAAAAAAAAAAGAAAAATCAACCTGCCAAAGAAGTGTTTCCTTCTTTGCAGGTTACCCTGACACAACACTGGCAATAATTAGGTGACACGTTTAAAGTACATGAGTTGGTCTTTGTACCATTAGAAAGCTAGAAACCTCCCTTGCCCAATGGTTTAAGACTTAACCCTGGAAGCTTGTGATGTGTACAGTCCTTAAAAGTGTGCTATTCAAATGTATTAAAAGCTATTTTAGGAATTTTTCAAAGATTTCCTTTCCCTCTGAGGCCTGTTGAGTTGCACTTACAATAGTGAAGGCATCTGGTTTCACAGGCAGAGGGATATGCAAAATAACATTGATGCAACTTTTAAGTAGCATGTGTGACGTGTCATTCCATATTCTTTATGAAAATATGCTTAGGGTAATGAATATAACATAACTGAGATGTACTTCATGCAAGATGGCTCATGTGAGATATCATTGGAAAGGTTGTGATTTACTGAATGCGATTATCCTATTGGTATTCATGTATCATTTCTGTTTCTGAAGTTAAGAGTATTGACTATGAATCTGTATTTCAACTATGCTACTTTGGGTGATGCCCACTGCTAACACTTCAGGTACAACAACGGGAAAGCCAGACAGGGTGGATGGCCCATCAGAGAGGACAATGGACTGTAAAAGAGCTTAGTCTTCCTGTGAACCTGTGGCTCAGCCTGTGGAGAATGGCTACAGGGCCCTACAGAGTCAGGTGGTCTTGTTACCTAATATTAAAACATTACCTGGGACTTCTTGTCACTTTCCACTGTAAGGGAAGTGGGGGGGGGGGCAAACTAGGAAACAAAGTACTCCCGCCTTATGCAAATCCTATTTAAGGGTGGAGAGTGAGGTAATCCAAGGTCATCAGTTCTCCCCTGCTACCCCACCCAAGATGACTGCTGGAAACAACTAAGACTGAATGGGGGAAAGAACTGGGCCCAGGCTGGAAGGGCATCTGGCCTGTGAAGAAGATTATTAGAACCACATTTAGGGAGAGAATTTATATGTAACCAGCTTCTTTAGTGTATTAAGCTTAGTTTACGAGCTCTGTTTTATTTTCTTAGTAATCTGCCTTGTTCTGTCTGCTACCTCTGTAACGACTTAAAATACACCTGTTATAGTTAATACGTTTATTTCTGGTTTATAATATAACCCAGTTTATGTAATGTCTAACTGGGGCGGGGGCGGGGGGGAAGAAGTTGTGTACACCCTCCTCCACATTGAGGGAAGAGGCAAATTTCATATAATTTGGGGTTTGTACTCCAAGGGAGGTGGACATCTGAGTGCTGGAGCAAGTCCCTTAAGCTGAGTCTTCCCAGAGCTGATCTGCAGCTGAGCGTAGCCCTGCTTGCGTGTGTGTTAGAGGAGGTTTTAAGAGCCTGGCTCAGCAAGACTGGTTAAAGGGGCCCAGGCTGGCAGAACAGGTGGACTCAGTGGTATCTCAGCACATCAGGTGACTTCCCAAGGGGTCCAACCCGTCACAGCATGTAACACTTTTTGCTTTCTAATGTGTATATATGGCATATGCATAATACATGATGGTGGGATATAGTTAAGTAATTCCTGCTAAAAACATCTTTTTGCCATGCCACCCTGTTAATCAGTAGCATACAAAAAATGTATTGCTTTCTGCTAATTGCAGGTCAGTTGCCAGAAGTATCTGGATGTGCTCTTAGAGGGGGGCTCAGAAGGTATTAGGAGCTAAACTTTTGAGCCTAGAGGAATGTTCAAGTCCTTCTGCGTCTACATAATAGTTTATTTGTATATGATATCAATAGGCCTCTAGCTGAAAAGATCATTTACCATCAAATATGAAAGAGTGGAAGCAGAATTCACAGCTATTGTGTGGAAGAGAAAATAGCTTATAATGTTCTTCTGATATAATTCACAGGTTCTGAATACGCTCCGGACAATTATCGTGGTTAGATGAAGATAATAGTTATTTGTGCACTTAAGGACAGTCCTGGAAATGGCTGTGCATTTCATTTCAACCGAAAAGGGTAAGGTGGTCAGAAATAAAGAAATGAGGATGAACACAACAGAATCTCAGAAGGGTGAAAGAACAATAAGTACAGCTGAGAACAAGGAGAGAAGCTGAAGTGGGAGTAGGACAGTGCCAAATGCTATCCAAGATTAGCATTGACCTGAGAGTTTGTTACAGGTTTACTTCATGTAGTTTTGGATTTTTTTCCACCCTGTCTTAGTGGCTAATGCAATTTTTACCACATGAAAGAGTTATGAGAGTCTGCAGTTCCTCACAACTCCTTTCCACGCTGCACATCAGAGTTAAACAAGACCCTACTACCTTTCGGACTGCACAGAAGAATTTATTGTGCCCTGTAGCCGCTCTCTAACTTTACATTTTAAAGGCTGGCTTTACTAATGCTGACTGCATGCCCTCTAGCCTCGTAGAGAAGCAGCGTCTCCAAAGTCAAACAATCACTAACCACGCTTCCTGGAGCTGCAACTTAAACTGTGTCTGCTCTTAGCTTAACTCAGTTGGAAACCACAATGACTCGCCCCCTACATCAGTCGCTTCCCTACTTTCCCCAGGTCACAGGAGTTCTGGAGGCATTTGACCATAGCTCTTCCTTGGCCAACCTCATGTCAATCTACCAGGCAGCCAACAGGACAGCCTTCAACTGGACAGACAGCCGGATTGTTGAGTGGGAGAAGTTTGCTGAGCTGGCCAAGTATGAACCAGAGTCCCAGAAGCCCACAGTGAAAGCTCTTCTAATCGTGGCATACTCAGTTATTATCATCATATCCCTGTTTGGCAACATGCTGGTCTGCCACGTGGTGATCAAGAACAAGAGGACGCATTCAGCCACCAGTCTCTTCATTGTCAACCTGGCAGTGTCTGATATCATGATCACTCTGCTCAACACTCCTTTCACTTTGGTAAGTGCCACAAGCCGCGCTGCTATGCCTGCTGAAAACATAGCTAGGCATGGGCTTGGCCATCCAGCAGAGTGCTTCATCTGGTGGCTGCACTCAGTCGGTGCATGCTTCTGGGGCTAAGACTTGAACTGGGCAGAGTCATGGCCCATAGATAGCAGCTCTGCCAGGTAAGCAAAAGAGAGGTCTTTCCAAATCCAAAATTAGCTCCAACAACATCATCTCCTAGTCCTTGCCATTGAACCACTAGAGTGCAGTAGAGCTTCCATGCGATATGGAGTGAGTGCTTGTATAGACTCCGCCACTGGACTTATTTTGGATATATTCACAAGTGGAGTGTGATTTACAGGCTCAACCCTTTAGAAGCCTCTAGATGAGATGTGAAGCGCCTAGAAGTTGCTATTTGGCAAAATGTCTGGAATTTCAGTCGTAACCTTTATAAATAAGGCTATGATTTTGTCAGGGATATTTTTAGTAAAAGTCACGGACAGGTCACAAGCAATAAAGAAAAATTCATGGAAGCCGTGGCCTGTCCGTGACTTTTACTAAAAATATGTGTGTCAAAATGGGGATCTGCGGGGCAGCTATGGGGTGGCTAGGAGCTCTGGGGGCCCCCACCGCAGCTTGGGTGTTGGAGCACTAGGGTTCCCCACCACCAATGGCTGAGAGCTCTGGGGGCCCCCACCACCTACAGCAGCTGGGGGTTGGGAGGTACCCCTGCCACCCACAGCTCTGGGGCCCACGGTGCCTAGGAGCCCAGGGGTTCCCCCGCCACCTGCAAGCTCAGGGGCCCCCACTGCCCACTGAAGCCAGGATCCTAGGGGTTCCCCTACCACAGCCAGAAACTGTGGGGTACCCCCACCACCTGCAGCGGCTTGGAGCTCCAGGGGCCACCAGAGGCAAGGGGGTACCCCTCCAGCTCCCGGCCCCTGTGGTTGGCGAGGGACCCTGCAGCTCCCGACCACCTCAGGCTGAAGTCACAGAGATCGCTGGAAGTCACACATTCCATGACTTCCGCAACCTCTGTGTCTAAGTCATAGCCTTATTTATAAACAATTACCAAGGAGTTTCAATGTCTAAAGTTGACAATAGTTTCCTTGGGCTTCAAAGGAAGCCTGCCCCAAGTGGCAGAGGGCATCATAAGGCTATGTATGTTCATGAGCTCTCCAGATGCAGTCTCAGGAGCGCCTCTATTTGTTTGGCTCGGGTACATGAACCACTGTGCCCTGCTGATGGTTTTGCTGATTTGTTACATTCCCTGCAGGTTCGGTTTGTGAACAGCACGTGGGTCTTTGGAAAGGCCATGTGTCATATCAGCCGCTTCGTGCAGTACTGCTCTCTTCATGTCTCCACACTCACCCTGACAGCCATAGCTCTGGACAGACATCAGGTACAGAATCCCCAGACTGGTGTAAGATTCCTTTGGCACAGCTGCTCCAAACCATTGTATCCCCTATCTAACCATGGGTAAGCAAAGTGGAGTCCAGAACTGAAGTAAAATGGGGTGTCACAAGAGGGGGCATTGTCAGAGTTGAGAGGGGAGTTTACATAGCATCTGCCTGTTTGATTCTGGCCTACAGCCATTGGTATCAGCCTGTCATTTTTGTGAGTACTACATTCATTACAAAATGTAGAGAGAAAATAATAGGAACATACAAACAATGTCCCCTCTCTGTAGAAAACTTCCATTGATATCAGGCAATTAGTGAACTTCAAACCCTGAAATTATCCACAAATAATGTCAAAAAATGAAGAGCTCAGTTCACCTTGTGTGAAAATTCAAAATACCCAAGCCAGGTGTGCTCTGTTGCCTCAGTTACAGTGTGAGGCATTTCTTAATTTGATATATTTAGAATAAACATCCTTTCAATCTTACACAATTGTCACTGCTCAGTCATGGTTTAAGGTATGATGTAATTTCAAGACAAACCAGAGAAAATTGACTTTGGTACCAGTTGTAGAGTTCTACGTTTCAGTTTTCTCTAAATCACTCTAATTTGTTAGGCATTTCTCTAAGTATTCAGTGACTTTCTTAAAAGCATTGGAACAAGTGAAGAAAAATATCAGTTACGGGTAACAATGAAGGGACTTTTCTTTCCCGGTGAGATGATGGTCACTGTGAAGTCTCTACTGCAGGTTATTCTGAACCCACTAAAGCAAAGGATGTCACTAACAAGAGGAGCGCTGAGCATTTCTGTTATCTGGCTGATGGCAACCTGTTTCTCCCTGCCCCACGCAATCTATCAGAAGCTTTTCCAGTACAACTACCGGTAAGTTGCTCCTCTGCCCCCATGGAACGTTACACAGTCATTTAGAAGAATCGCTTCCCCCACTACTGAAATGTAGTTACTTCTTCAGGTGGGAAAAGCTGCAGCTGACATAAAGCAGGATAGTTTAGCCCAAGAAGTGACGATCACTGTGTCCAATTGACAATGCACGGGGAGTTTTATATAGACAGAATGGCCCAGATTGTCAAAGGCATTTAGGCACCTATCATGGATTTTAATGTTTGTTAGGTGCCTAAATACCTTTGAGGATCTGGGCCAATGTGATTACACAAAATGGAGTTTGGTCAAGACAGCTGGCCCACTGTGAAACTTGGGGCCTTTGGAACTTTAGTGAGCACAAGTGCTCAGGGCCATGGTTTTCTATCATCGCTAAAAGACTTAGAGGTACTGTGTGGTTTCTCTCAACACTAGATTCACTCCTGGAAGGCTATTTTAGCTAGAATGCAACTGTTTTTCCCCATTCACTTTTTTGTTCATAAACAGGACACCCCTGCCATCCAACAAACCCTATATTCTTGTGAGGGAAGGTGAAGGAGGCAGGAATCAAACTTTCAAAACCACAGCACACACGTCTGGTACTTACAGAGGCAAAGCTATATGTGTCTAAGCCGCACATAGAGCTATCTAGGGTCACCACATTACACAACAAAGACTTCCCTCGCTGATCAACAGGAGCGCAGACCTCAGCAAACTGAGCCACAGGAGCTGATTTACTCAATGAGCAAGATCATCTCACTTCAGCATCTTTGGTTTTATTTGTTTGATAAATCTAAACAAGAGGAGCCTCTCTCAACACGTTAGGCACCTCTGACAAACACTTAAACACAATACATCAAAATAGAAGCAGCAGCACCATAACACATGGCGGTGCTTTTTAAGGTGGTCTGGTGATTCTGCAGGAAAATAAAACCTTTCTTGTTAATGCCACTTTGCTTTGGTTATTTTGCTGTGAAGAGGAGGTGAAGAGTGCTGTTTGCTTGGCAAACCTGAAGGAGATCAAGTGAAACTTCACATTCAGAGAAGATTCACAAAGTTCCACAAGAAGGTGAAGATTCTGAGCAGGAGTTTGGCATAGCAAAATCCATAAATGTTTCCCTTCTTGCTCCATTTGGGGAGGGGAAGGAAGGGAAGGGAAGAGGGAGTCCAAAGATAGCTATCTTGCATCCAATTTCAAGATAGCTATCTAGTCTACCATGCGGAAGCCCAGACCTAGCAGTTGTCTCTTTTTAGTTAAGCCTTAAACTACTACTTCTCCCTTTATATGAGATTTCTTCTGACCCCAGTGCCCACAAAGCAGCATGGATCAGTGCGAGCAAAAAGGCATGTAAATCAAACTCAGGGTGATACCTGCAATATAGCCAACACAGATGGGCAGAAGCTATTGAGGACTTATGGCTTTAGGATCCCGACATCAAAACATTGTATCATGGGGGCAGGATGGGGTGATGGATCCAGGGATCATTGTGCTCTGGGGCAGGGCCAAGATCATAGGTACTGCCTTAGTCCACTATTGACAGCAAGCTTGTGGCACCAGCTAACGAGACTCTCTTCCTAACCAGTAAAGAAAGAAGGTCTCTTCAGGATAGATGCAGCCACATATGATGCATCAAAACAAACCAGGTTTATTTTTTTCCCATGTTCTCGTTCAATACTGCTGGTCAGTAAATATCAAGGAGAATCCCACTGGAGCAAGAGAGAATTGATAGTATCACAGTGAGCAATATTGTCTGCTTGAGATTTCAGTCCCAAGGAGAAGAATGTGTAGGCTATAATAATCAACATTAGAAAGATTTTCATCTTGCTTACAGATCCCTCTGACTTATCTGTTAAAAAACCACACAAGATAGCCTTGGCTTTCTTCCTTGGCTCACAGCTACTTCCCTCCTATGAATGGACAGCAAAAAGAGAGGACCCAATGCTATTACATCAAAACTATTATGTTAAGAATGTTGTCTAGAAAACCTTTAATACAAGTACCCATTTGTTTTCCCTTGCCTCGCCTCTTAATTTCTCACTCCCTTTTGGGGAGGGAGGAATTCATATTTAAGATGATATATAAAATTAATGTATAGTATATTGTATTCTCTTTCTTACTTGAGCTTGCATTTTATTTGCCTGGGCAGTATCTTACTGATGTATACAATGTCCTCACTGGTTAGATCACGCAAACAGAATGCTGGATTACCTCAGTGGTTGCACTGCTTTGCAGCTATGTTTAATGTATAAACATGTTGTTTATGAATGAACAAATGCTGCTCAGACTGTTACATTTGCCCCTGTCTCTGCTCATCCATTGACACATTAGACAGCTCAGTGAGGGGAAACATTGCCTTGGGTTTGAACAATCTGAACCTACATCTCTGCCTGTGGCACATAATAGTTTAGGCTCCTGAGGGCTGTAATACCTCAGTCTAATTTCATTTGTTAGGTTTAGTGTTTGGCTGCTAGGTGATATTGGTGATATGCAGGAGGTTAGACTAGATCAGCGGTTCTCAAATGGTGGGTTGGGGCCCAAAATGGGTCGTGTCCCCATTTTAATTATATTAATTGATAATGGCCTGTAATATTCTGAACAAGCTTTACAGAACTAAGATAAACTTTACTGAATTAAGTGAAACCTTACTGAATTAAAGTTAGCACCTCTGGAGTTCGTTGTATTACAAATGCAAATATTTATGTGCTGTTGTGAGATTGTATGGAACTTCTTTAGCAGAACAAGATTAATGCAATCTCTGGAAGGTATGAGAAAGCTCAAAGATCTTTTTGGAACAATGTGTTGGAAATGGATTTCCTTAGGAAATACACTGAGGTGAGAGGAATGCAAATTCTTCTCCTCAAAAGCCAACCTTTTGAAGATATGCCCTGAGGAGGGAGAGATCATTTACATACTTACTAGCTGCCTCTGGAAACTCAAGTTCTAAGACTTCTGAACTGTATAAAAAGGGAACTGAATGTGTTCAGAGTGGACTTGTTGTGAGCTGAAGCTCTGTTGAACTTGTAACAACAAGGACGCCCCTAGGGTGGGGTATTAAAAGATTCGCTTGCCAGAGCCCAAGAGAAAGTTAGGATGAACTCTAGTAAGCTTACTAGATCCTTTTATTTATTTTAATATGTTTTCTCTGTAATGCTTTGTACTGTTAGAATAAAATAGGCTTGCTTAGAAAGAACTGTGTGGTAACATGTCTGTAGCAATTGCAGTATTATCCATCCCTGAAGAGAAAGCAAGCAGGTGTCCTAAGGTAACCTGTCCATACTGGGAATGACAGAGTGAAGGCAATGGAACTGTCCAGCCTGGGAAAACCCCAGTAAGAAGGGAGAGACACGCTTGTTTCCACTCAAGAGAAGCAACACCTGAGGAGCTGGAAGCAGAGAGTGGATGCCCTGGTAGGACCACTGAGGGGGAATCCAAGTGCAGTCATAGGCACTGACTTTGTGGGTGCTCTGGGGCTGGAGCACCCATGGGGAAAAATGGTGGGTGCTGAGCACTCACCGGCAGCCCTCCATCAGCACCTCCCCCTCCCCCCAGCACCTTCTGCACCATTCAGCATCTCCTGCTCCATCCCCGTGCCTTCCCCCACCACAATCAGCTGTTTGGGGGGGAGGAGTGAGAATGCGGCATGCTCAGGGGAGGGGGGAGAACGGGGCAGGAAGAGGTGGGTAGGAAAGGACAGGACAAGGCAGGGGTGGGGCCTTGGGGGGAGGGATGGAGTGGGAGCAGGGCATGGAGCAGAGCCGGGGGTCGAGAACCCCCCGAACATTGGAAAGTCGGCACCTGTGAGTGCAGTTGCCCTAAACTGTGACAGTCCTTTCTGGCCTTAAATTCTCTGTCTCAAAGTCTGCTTTCTCCATTTGCATCTACTTCCTTATTATCAAAAGTTTCCAAGTCCTAAAAATCCAAAGTCTCTCTAGTTACACACCTGCCATTTGTCAGCTCCCCTGAGGGTTGCAGTCATCCCACATTCTCAGAAGTCAGTTCTGGAGGGTCTTCTATTAATGGCATAATAGTCAGTGCAGGAAGTTGACAACAGGATATTAAAGATATTAATCAAACTGTGGAGAATAAAGTCATCTGGCAGGGATTAAGAAGTCTTCAGTGACTGCAGCTGAGTACAGACGGAGATAGGAAGAAGGCAGGTAGGGAGAGACAAAGCAGAAGGGGAGAGAGACAGAAAAAGATGGGTTTAAAACACCCCCAGGAAATAAATGTGTGTGTCACCACCTCCCTTACTAGTTCATCAATTCCAGCTACATGTATTTATTTTTGGTCTATGGAACGTTCAGTCCCTTCTGGTGGGGGTCACTGAGAAATTGTTTAACTTATATTAATAGATAGTTGCCTGTCATATAGGGTCAGGTTAACAGGCAACACCTGTGAGCTTGGGGAAGTGTGGGGAGGCATTGGATGGAGCCCACAGCTTGGGATATTACAGAGAGACACTCCTACCTTCCGTTTGTCCCTTTGGGGTCTGTGTCGGGGAGATGAGTAGGAGGGTTGTGTAGTGTTCCTAAGAATGGTCTGAGGGGGCTTTGTCCTTCCTTCAGGGAACTCCCTTTTCTTTGCGGTTACTTGCTTTAAGACAGCTTTTGGTATGTTGTTTATAAAAAATGGGTCATAAGAGTTTCTCTTTGCCTTATTGAGGGGACAGGAGGACCCATCTCATGCCATGACAAACAAAACTGCCCATTTCTCAGCAACAGCTTCCAAGAGAAGATTTCAGTTTTCGTTAATAGGCCTTTCTTGTTTAGAATAATGCAACACTTCAGAAAAAACCCCACACAAAGCATGTCATTCACTCTTGACAACAGGAATGTGGACCTCAATACAAGGGAGAGTGCACCATGGTGACAAAAAAGCCCATTAGGATACAAGGACCTGATTTAGTATAACACTTTTCTGAAATACTGCTGCTCTTGGTCAGGATGGGAACCTAATGTCTTCCACTTCGTGTAAACACTGGAATGATTGTACTGGAACTGCCCTCCCTTTGTATCATAATGCACCAGACTAATGGCCCATCCAACAATGGCCAATGGTGGATGCTTCAGAGGAAAGTATAAACATCCTAGTGTGCAGTACTATGCTGTGACACCAGCAAGTAATCAATTTATACCATAGATCACCATTAGCACTTTTAGTGTAAAAGTAGATAGTATGAATATTATTATTGTGCATAATAATACTAATTTACACATGTATGATACATATATGGACCTGTATTTTAATTAAGCAGCATGGGCCATATTAATTCTTGGTGTAGCCCCATTAGCCTCTCTGTATCAGTTACCTTTTCTATAAAATGGTGATAATCATGTTTACCCAGCTTTGGTAAGCACTTTGAAAGCGATGGAAAAAGAGGCCTACAGTAGTGTAAAATATTCATAAACAGAATTACAATACAGGGATAGTTATATTCATTTAACACAGAAGGGCTCAGGCTTTTTTGCTGCACCAAGTGGTGAAGGAAATTAAAAAAAAAAAAAAGCCGCAATTGGCGGCACTTAGGTGGCAGCTCAACCACGCTGCTTCATTCTTCAGCGGCAATTCGGCAGCGGGTCCTTCGCTCTGAGAGGGACTGAGGGACCCGCCACCGAATTGCCACCGAAGACCGGACGTGCCATCCCTTCCCATTGGCCGCCCCAAGCACCTGCTTCATTCACTGGTGACGAGGGTTTGATTAATATCTGCTTGGAGATCATTGGCTGGAAAGCCTTAGAGAAGTAGCATTTTGTTACTCCTCTGCAGTTCCGCCCAAACATACCACAATCAAAATTGTACAGCACTCCCCTCCACATGTGTGTGCATACACACAAACACACACTATTATTACACTTCTGCATACGGTATATTCAGTTTCATAATCTGTCCTGCACAGTTAGCCTTCCCTCCCCACCCCCCTCAATTATCATTTATTATTTACAGCACCCGTAAGTGCAAGATGCTCGACAGACAAAGTCATGTTTTCTGTTCCAAGGAGCTCAAAAGAAGACACAAGTGGCACATACACACAAATAGGAGGATATGGAGAAGGAGAAGTGTCACAAGTACAAGGCGCGGGATAATAGAGAATGCACACAAACATCTTGCAGTTACACTGTTACAGTATCTATAAGTAGTCACATCTGTAATTTATTTGTTTTTCTAGCAAGGGAAGTGGGGTTGGAAGTGGGGTGACATGAAAGACAGAGATGGGAAGGTACTTCTTCCCCTTTGAAGGATATTAGTTACTGTGAGCCAGGTTCTGCCATCCTTCCATCTGGTAGTATTTTACTATGGGAGTAGTCACATTGATTGCAATGAGGCTGCTTGCATATTAAGGTATGGTTCAGTGTACACAAGGCTAGCAGATTTGGGTCCTATGGAAGCAGTGGTGGCAATACTAGCTCTGTGATATCCACAAGTGCTGCAGACAGGCCATTTATATTGTGGCCTGAAAGTCCCACACTGGTTTGGGAAAGGAAGGAATTTGCATGAAGGTTTTTGTGGCCACATAATATAAAAATACTTTTTTGTTTTGAAAGGGAAGCTACTGTCCGGAGTTTGTGTCTTCCTGATTTTCCTGAGCCTGCAGAACTGGTGTGGAAATACTTGGACCTTTCCACCTTCCTCCTCCTCTACCTCTTGCCCCTTCTGATCATCACCATCACCTACACACACCTGGCCAAGAAGCTGTGGCTGCGCAATGCCATTGGGGACATCACCACGCAACAGTACATCACCCACCACAGGAACAAGAAGAAGAGCATCAAGATGCTGGTGTTGGTTGTGGTGGTCTTTGCTGTCTGCTGGTTCCCACTCAACTGTTATGTAGTGCTCATCTCCAGCCTTGGCATCAAGACCAAAAACTCCCTCTATTTCGCTCTGCACTGGTTTGCCATGAGCAGCACTTGCTATAACCCCTTCATTTACTGCTGGCTGAATGAGAGCTTCCGCTCAGAGATCAAGTCCTTACTCAGCATGTGCCAGAAGGTCCCGCAAACACAGGACAATGTGTTGCCAGCTGTGATCATGGCCTATCGAGAGGCCTGGATCGAGCAAGCCAGGTACAAGCAGAGGCCTTCCTCACAGAGCATTCGCTCCACCACAAATGTGCAGACAGTCAACACAGATTTGTGAATTGGAGAGTCAAGGTGAGTTCAAAACGTTTGGTGGCAAAGGGCTTTATTTATGATGCATCATTCACGTCAACAGGTTGGGAGGGGAGTTTTAGTGGAGGAGTTAAGTATGCCAGGAAATGAGAGATCATGGATATTGTTGATCCAGAGGCATAACATGAAAAGGGAGATGTGATGGGGTATGCCAGGCCTTCACTGTCCCCTGCTGTGGGTATCACTGGCCTGGCACCCTCCTGTCTAGATAAGCCACTCAGGCTCAGATACTTACAAGACTTGATCCTCCAGCAGCTCGAAGGGTCAGGCAATGGCCAATCAGGAGCCACCAGGTGAGTTACAAAGGCTTCCCTGCTTTGTCTAGGGGAGAGTATGGGGTGAAATGAGGACAAGAGAGGAGCTTCTTTGTCTGACTCAAGACTAAACATGCCCAGTTTTTTCAGTCTTTCCTCTTCTCTCATTTTTGTTGCTCTCCTCTGGACTCTCTTCAGTATGTTCACATCTTTCTTAAAGTGTAGCTCCCAGAACTGGACACAGTACTCTAGCTGAGGCCCTCACCAGGACTGAGTGGAGTGGGACAATTACCTCCTGTGTCTTAAATACAATATTCCTGGTTACACACCCCAGAATGATATTAGCCTTTTTCACAACTACATCACATTGACTCATTCCATTTGGATCCGTTATAACCCCCAGGTCTTTTGCAGCAGTATCACTGCTTAGCCAGTTATTTTCCATTCCTATTTGAAGCAGAATTGTGTTCAGCTCACTGCCGCTGACAGATGCCTCCTCAAGCCAGGGGCAGTGGATTCTTCCTAAAAGTGGGGGGACTGCAAGGCCCTGCCTCCTCCTCTTTCCCTGATGTCCCACCCCCGGCCAAGCCGTAAGCCAGAACCAGGCTGGGGAGCCCAGGCCTCTCCACCTGCCTGGGGTGTAGGGGCCCGCGAGCAGCCCCTGGCCCATGTTTCCACTCCCTTGGCCTCCCACCCAGGGCAGGTGGAGGGTCTGCGGCTCCTCTCAGCTGCACGCATGGCTCTTACCCCACTCTGGCTTCCAGCCTGGCCTAGGGGTGAGGACTTGGGGGCTGAAGAGCCACAATTGGGCCATGATAAGAGCCATATAGGCAGCTGTGGGGAGCGGTAGACCTTCCATCTGCCATGGGTGGGGAGGCCAGGGGGCAGGGACACAGGCCAGGGGCTGCTCTCGGACCCCACCCACCCCAGGCATGTGGAGGTGCCGGGCTCCCCGGCCTAGCTCTGGCTTCCAGCTTGGCCAGGGCCTCGAGGGGAAGAGGCAGGGCAGGGGACTGTGGCAAAAAGTGGAAGGGCCATGGCCCCTTCCCTCGCCCCCAACCCACCGCCCATTCCAACACCCCTACCTCAAGCTTATCCATTAACCAATTGATACTAGTACTAAACAATGATGGTGACAGAGCAGAGCCTGGCCAAACTCCTGTGGAAATAGGAAGCTATGTCATGTATCTGCTATTGAAACGAATACATTTATTATTCATACAATGCCACAGATATCCATGTCACAATCCTGACAAAATAACATTATATATTGTTTTTTATGTCTAATGGTCCCTAAGCACCTTGAAAGCTAACAGAAATGTGCATATTATATGGATACTTCACCCACTATTGAGGTCCAGCCACCTTTGCAATGGAACATGGCAGCCATTTAACAGCTAATAACGCTACTGCCCTCAGGTTACACCAGAAAGTGAGGAAGGATCCATTTGAAACTGCAGGGAAATGTAGGTAACCAGGATATATTTATCTGAGGTAGAATTTCACCAGGACATCAATGCAACAGTGAATTGAAGACAGGACTAGGTATCAAGGACCCCTGAGCAGCTCTGACACTGACTTGCTGTGTGACTTTGGGCATTATCTCCAATAGGTATAACTGAAGAGGACAGTTTACCCCTGCAATTAGAACTGACTTTAAAAATTTGTTGATGATGCAGGAACCAGAATGGAATCCAAGCTGTGTAGGAATTTGGGCAGATGCTGGGATTTTCACTCGAACTCTTGCGGAAAGTGCATAGGTATTTTCATAACTGCAAATAGTTAAATGGAATCCAGCAACAAGCTCTGGTGTCAACCTTTTAAGAAAGATGTTGAAATAACAGAAAGAAGAAAGTGCAGAGAAGAGCCACAGAAATAATTTGAGAGCAGGAAAAATGCTTTTCTGTGTGATTCAAGGAGTTCAATCTCTTTAATTTGACAAAAAGAAGAACAAGAGATGAGCTGATCAGTGTATGAGTACCTTCAGGGGGAGAAACATAGCAGGTACTAAAAGGCTCTTTAATCTGGTGGAGAAAGACATAAGGCCAATGGCTAGAAATTAAAGCCAGCTCTACTCGAATTAGAAATAAGGAACAAATATTTAATAGAGAGGGTGATTAACTATTAGAACAAGGGTTCTCAAACTGGGGGTCGGGACCCCTCAGGGGATCTCGAGGTTATTACATGGGAGGTCGCGAGCTGTCAACCTCCACCCCAAACCACACTTTGCCTCCAGCATTTATAATGGTGTTAAATATATTAAAAAGTGTTTTTAATTTGTAAGGGGGGGTCGCACTCAGATACTATATGAAAGGGGTCACTAGTACAAAAGTTTGGGAACCACTGCATGCCTTTCTGGGAGCTATGCTTCAGTCAAACTCAAGTTACTGGTCTCAATAATGGATGAATTTCTATGGCCTGTGTTATACAGGAGGTCAGACTAGATGATCTAATGGCCCCTTCTGGCCTTCACATCTATGAATCCAGTTCGCTCTCCCAGTGCAACGTTGGCTCTGCATATCTAACAAGAGTAAAAGCAGACAGAACTGATTTTGGCAGCAACATTAGCAGATATAACACAGAACATACACACACAATGAGCACGTCCATGGACTGTGGGTCATTATTACACAGCAACTTTTCAAAGTGGAACTTCACTTTAATATCAGGTCCTAGTTTGATTTGTTATAGTTTGGGATTTTTTATGACAACATTAGTTGAGTGAATGGATTTACATTGGCACTAAGCTAGAGGCCATGAATGTTTTCTCAGGATTGTAGCATTTATTAACTTAACAGTTATATTACTCTATAGTGTTACTGCCTGTTACATCATAGTCTCAGTTAAACAACCGAGTTTACAGGAACACAGCAACAGTGAGGATTTTATTTTTTCCTTGGAAAGATTAATCTGACTATGATGAAGCAACTCCATTAGCTAGAGGGAGCTGCAGAGAGAGGAAAGAAGAGGGAGAGTCAGGGTGACAGAGTCAGGAAAGAAGAAAAAGATTTAAGAGCATTCAAAAAGAAGGAAAACAGTTTTGCCTGCCTGACACCTAGAGGCAGCGTGGTACAGCGGACAGGTCACTGCACCCTGATTCAGGAGACTTGGTTTCTATTTCCAATTCTGCTAGTTGGCCTCAGGCAAGGGACTTCCCCTCTTTATGACTATGTCTGTCTTGTCTATTTAGACTCCAAGCTCTTTGGGCAGGGACTGTCCCTTGCTATTCATTTATTCAGTGCCTTTGTCAATGGGGCCCAGATCTTAATTGGGACCTCTAGGCACTACCATAGTGTATCTAAGTACCAATAATAAATACAGACATTTTTCTCAGTGTAGGCAGGTATTAAGGATAATTTTTTTTTATTTGGTCCTGCATACAAATACTTACTGCCCAATGCAGATAAACCCCACCCAAGGCAATTAAGCTCTGTTCCTGAGTCCCTAGGCTCAGAGGAATACATTGTTCTCAGAGAGAGATGCTTTTCTTATGTGAACATCAATGAAAAAATAATTATTCCAAGAAATACTAAGACATTTCAAAACTACATTAAGGACTCATTTAGCAGACAACAGAGCAGGAAAACAGGCTGCAATAAACTAAGTGTCTCACAGCAGGAAACTTAGGCTGGCAAATACCAGTTCACTTCTGTTAACTACTGGGAATAGGTTTTTGAAGTTTTTATTCAAGGAGGGGGGCAGAGACGTGCATTAAACTGAAGACTTCCTCTGGCAAACATCCCATTTTACCTAGTATCAATAAGGCAATAATGGGGGAATTATATTGTACCAGACCAAAAAGTCCAAATCAATCTGAACCACAGCATCCTCCATGGACCTAGCCTTAGCCAGTAATGTTTTGTAACCACAGAGGAGGTAGTGTGGTCCCGTGGATAGGCAGGGTACATCCCTGGAAGTAAGATGACCTGAGTTTTAATCCAAGCTCTTCCATTGCCCTGTTTCTTGACTTTGGAACTGGAATGTGATCGAGAGCAACCCTTGCAATAAACCAGAGAGATGACAACCTCTAATAAACAATTTTTAGTAGCATCAGAGTTGAACTCATGGCTTGAAAATGTATGGTAGGTACATGTAGGGTGACCAGATGTCCTGATTTTATAGGGACAGTCCCAATTTTTGGGTCTTTTTCTTATATAGGCTCCCCACCCCGTCTCGATTTTTCACACTTGCTGTCTGGTCACCCTAGTCACATGCATCCAATGCGTATATCAGAAATATTTTTAAAGGCAATTCTTTTTGGAAGGAGAAGCCTCTCCCTTTAGATTGGGGAAGGGTAGGGGACAGAATGAAATATACTGGTAGGCGAGAGGGACAATGCTAACCAGAGACAGATACATAGAATATCTGGAGAGGGCTCAGTTTTCCTGACACCAGTTCATTCTCCAAACCTGGGGACTTTTCTCCTTTTGATTCTTATCTATTTAACTTCTAACCATAGAACAAAAAACTTATCTTTCTAGCTCTGAAATCACATCCTGCAAAACCTATTGTTTGAATCCACTAGCTTGGAGCCTTCAGAGGTCATATATCATTTGACCAATTTGACAATGTAATCAGCAAAGGAAATTGCTCTAGCGACAGAGAAGATATGGTAATGGGTGGTTTAAAACCGCAGATGGAGAAAGTAGATGAGGATTCTTCAGGTAATGGAGTGGATGAGTAGAGCCAGAACTAGAAAACTGATTCCCGCCCCCCCCAGCCCCCGCCTTAAGCATTTGACCTAAAGCTTTTCTAAGGCCCCCAAACTGGGCAAATGCCTTCTACTGTCCAGGGAATCCTTTTCCAGTAGCTGACTCCATATCATAGTCCTCTGGTTGGGAATATAATTTATCACAGGCCTTGAGGCTGTTTAATTCAGCTGATAGTGACAGGGCTCAACATCTATCTCTTGCGCAATGTTCTTTAAATGGCAGTTCATCTTTGTTCTCCCTCTTAGTAAATCTGCCTGCTGAAGACTCTTAATAAACAGCCTACAAGATTGTATCAGTGAAGTGCCCAGGTTTCAAGTGCAATCTGCTAAATTATAAATCCTGAATGAGAGTTTCATTAGGAAGGGTTATTAAAAAAGGAGAGTATGGCAGATAGAGGGTGAAGCAGATAATGTTTTTATATTAGCAAAGACAGTTTTGTTTGTTTTAAACTCCCAGAAGAAAAGTTCACGGGATGGCCCAGCTGCCCAGTTGTGTACAAAATCTATCACACCACAACGTAATCACCTCACTGATGACAATGCAAAGTCATACTGAAAACAAAATGGAAGAATATTTTCCCAACAGGCAAAGGAAGGGGCTTTTCTTTCAGACTTCCAGTGACTTGAGATGGGGGTGCTGTGGCATTATCACCATGCTCAGAGATTCCAAGGCTGGACTGATTAAATACCATCTTTGTTAAAAGGTTACAATTTATTTCCAGTCTGAGTTTGTCTAGCTCCAACTTCCAGCTATTGGATCATGTTATATCTCCCTCTGCTAGATTGATGAGCTCATTATTAAATATTTGTTCCCCTTGTAGGTACTCATAGACTAATCAAGACATCCATTAGCCTTCTTTTTGTTAAGCTAAATTGATTGAGCTCTCTGAGTCTATCGCTATAAGGCAAGTTTTCTAATCTCTCAATCATTCTTGTGGCTCTTCTTTGAACTCTCTCTAATTTGTCAACATCCTTCTTTACGTGTGGACACCAGAACAGGACACTGTATTCCAACAGCCATCACGCTAGTGCCAAATACAGGAATCCCCGGTTTATGCATTCATGGATTGCATTAGTCCTTTTAGCCACAGTGTCACCCTGGGAGCCCATGGTCAGCTGATTATCCGCCATGATGCCCAAATCTATTTCACAGTCACGACTTCTCAGGATAGAGTCCTGGATAGTTATTTAAGGTGGGGAAGATGGAGAGACACAAATCCAAGAACTTTCTCTGATCATGATTGCCATTCATTTAGAGTTGGGTGCCCAGTTTTGGCCAAGTACAAGTGGCCCCTTCTTGGCCAAGGGACAGAGCTTCTTTCTAGGTGATACAGTGAGTCGAGCATAGATGTTGAGGGAAGCAGGCAGCTCTGTAACATAGTAAAAAGGCTTTTAAAGTGGAATTTTGGGGTGGCGGGAAGAGGTGTTCAAGGAGGTTTGTGTGATCCTGACCTTTTAACGTTCTGTAGATATAGTTCTGAGTTCTGTACCTTTGACACTTCTCAATGATAAATCATGTAGGGGAATGGGGGATTTGGTGAAGTAGTCATTGGCAAGCAAACCCCAGAACTCTCACTCCTATACCCCAGTTTCACAAGAAGGCAAGCCTGTCACATTGAAAGTTTGGTGAACTGTCTGTTCCAGGGAAAATTTTGGAGCACAGGCTGATGTGAGTCAATATGTGAGGATTCAGGAGAGATGTGTCTAATGACCAGTTAACAACATGGATTTATTATCACTAGCTCAAGCCAAATGAATCTAATGGCCTTCACCATAATTACTGATGAAATAGATAATGGAAAATGTGCTGCAGAGGATATTTGAATTTCAGAAACATGTTATACGGTCGCACTACATAGCAAACAAAGATGCAGGAAAAATGCCAGCTAGATAAAGATAACCCACCATGAATTAGAAATTAGCCGATGAAGGAGAAACAATATAATCATTATTTGTATCCCTTTGAATGTGAAACAGTACCAAAGGCCTGATTCAAAGCCCACTGCTGTCAATGGAAAGATTTTCATTGATTTCAATGGGCTTTGATTCAAGTCCCAAGTGTAGCAAATATCACAGGGGTCACTATAGGAAACTACACTGAATTTTTCATTAATGACCTAGAAGAAGGTGTAAATGTGACCATACTTAGATTTACTCCCACCAAGATCAGAGGAGAGGAAGCAAACAGACGAGCAGCTCAGAAGCAAACTGCAAAGAGATTGTTTACAAAGAGCCAAAATCACTGTTTCAAATAAATAGGTCCCCGCCAGGGCCGTTCCTAGCCTTTTGGGTGCCCTTCGCAGCTCCCACCACCCAGGGTCTGGGAGGCAGGAACTGTGGGGGGCCACTTTTGGGGGCCCCATATACCCAGAGTGGCCCGGGGGATTAGCCGGTGGCAGCCTGCTCCACTTCCCTCGCCCCGGCCCCAGCCGTGTCGCTTGGGGGAGGGCGCTTGGGGGAAGGGATCCCCTACTCACCGGCAGTGGCAGGAAGCGGAGTAGCCCATCCCAAGCCCGCTCTACTCCGCCAGCTCCCAGCCGTGGCGCTCCGCTTCCTGCCGCTGGTGAGAGCCGGGGGCAGTCCTTTCCCCAGCCTGAGCGACATGGCTGGGGCCGGGGCAAGGGAAGCGGAGTGGGATGGGGCCGCATCTTTCCACTTCCCACCGCTGCTGGTGAGTGCGGGGGGCGATCCTTTCCCTGCACTCACCGGCGGCGGGAAGCGGAGCGCCATGGCTGGGAGCTGGCGGAGTAGAGCGGGCTGGGGCCGGGTTGCTCCACTTCCCACCGCTGCTGGTGAGTGCGGGGTCACTGGGGGAAGAGGTGGAATGGGAGTGGGCCGGGGGCAGAGCAGGGGGGAAGGGGAGAAGACAGGGCAGATGGAGTTGTCCGGGGCCCCACACCCCCCTAGGGACAGCCCTGCCCCTTGCAGTGGGGGCCGGCCGAGGGATAAGGCTGGTCACCGGGGCTGGTGCTGCCACGTATGCAGCACTCAGCTGCCTGGGGCACCATGAAATTTGGGGCAATTTGGTGCCCCAAATTTCATGGTGCCCTCCGCAGCTGCATATGCCTAAGGACGGCCCTGGTGCCTGCTGCAGCAGAGACTGAAGTAAAAGCTTTTCTCTCAGGTCAGGACAACTTGCTCTACAGCTCATTGGCTGAATGGTAACATGTCTGCTTCCCACACACTCGGCTGGCCTTACCATGAGGCGAACGCCTCAGATGCCAGACTGTGGGAAGGCGCCAGTAGGACCCAGAGTGTAGAAAATTGTGTCTGCTGACTGCTGCATGTGTATTCTCTGTGCTTTAGATGCACAGAGATGGTGGAGTGCTGTGCTGGAGGAAGGAGGGCACAAGAGACATAACAGGCAGGCAGGAGAAAAGGTGAGAGGGAATAACAGAAAGCAGCAGGAGCTGCAGGGAGAGAGAGGAGAAGGAGCCTCTTATGTACCTCTCTAGCACCCCCAGGAGCCCTGGACTGATTAACACCAGCTTCTCAGGAAGCTTCCTGTTTCCTGCTGCTTCCCTGAACCCACATGAGGAGAATAGGCAGTCAACTGAAGTGGTAGGAGCTAGTTAGGCCCTTAAGATGCTGATATCTTCCCTCACTCAGGCCCTGCTACCAGCCTGGTTATTTGTTCCTGTGACGGGGCAGCACTGCCCTGCACCAGCCCCAGCAGCATTGGGCCGGTAGTACTGACGGCAGAAGTCCCACCCTGTCCGTACTGGGCACGCTCCAAGTGCTCTGGGAGTATAAAAGGAGAGAGTCCAGCTCATTCTGGGCTGGCAGCCGCAGGGGAAGGACCTGACCGAGAAGCTCCTGCGGAGGACCAGTGACCAGCCGTGGAGGTGCTGGGGACTGAAGCCCCTCCAGGCTGGCTCAAAGCCCTCCTACAGGAGGAACCCAGGGAGGTGACTGACCCAGAGGCCCACAGGGAACCTAGGGACTCGTGGGAGACCTCAACCCTCAAGCCAGTAGAAAGCGACCCAGGGGGGTGACGGACTGGTACCTTGCCCCTGGCAAGACTCAGCGTGTTTCGGTGGGAACCCCCCGCTGAGCCAGGGGCAAGGTCCTATGCTGTGGTGATGGCTGGAGGCCGGGACCTCGTGGTGTGGGAGAACCTCTGGCCACTAGGCCATATTGCCCTGCAACCCGGGGCGACTCTGTGGACTCTGGCCAATTCTCAATCATTGAACTTGGTGGTCAGTGATACAGCATCAGCTTCTAGTGAGGCTGCTGAATTTTTTAAATGTAATTCAAAGCATCTATGTATTTTTCTCTGCATCAACTTATCGATGGCAAATTTTGAAGCAACATCTGAGAACTTGCTCCCTGACACTGAAACCACTGAGTGCCACACAATGGGAAAGTCAAGTGGAGGCGATAAAGCCTATCAAACACCAAATTGGAAAGATAGATGATGCCATAGTTGCCATTATAGAGGATAATGCTATGACAGGAACTGTTCATGGGAGAACAGTGGCAGAGGGAAATGAATCACCAGAAACATACATAACTTCAAATTTCTGTGTGTGGCATGACATACTGTTTGAAATAAATGTTGTAAACAAGGGACTCCAAGGTGTTGACCTTGGTATATCTGGAGCAGTGGAACCACTGGACAAAGCGAAGTCATACCTACAGTCTTACTGATCAGATGAGGGATTTCAAAACATTCTGAAGAATGCACAGAAGTTGCAGAGGAACTTCACACTGAAGCTATTTTCCCACCCATTCAAGAATACAAAAGTTGCAAGAACATTTCATGCAGCTCAGGGAACACCGCAATATATTTGGGATGTTGCATGATATTCCAAAACTCCTCACTATACCTGAAGAAGACCTACACCAGTAATGCAGGGCACTAGAGACAGTGTTGACATATGATGACATGCTCAATATTGATGTGAGTGATTTAGATGATGAACTGAAAGCCCTTTCAAGATACATTTCAGCAGGATCAACTCCAAAGGCTATTCTGGAATATATGTGCACAAATAAGATGACCACCCTCTTTCCAAATGCTTTTGTTGCTCTGTGCATACTTCTAACACTTCCGGTAACAGTTGCCAATGGAGAACGCAGCTTCTCCAAGCTGAAGTTAATAAAAACACATCTATGCTCCACAAGGACCCAGGAGAGGCTGGTCAGCCTTGCAACCATCTCAATAGAGCATGAGCTGGCCCAGACTGTGGACCTTCAGCAGGAAGCAGTTCAAATCTTTGCAACCAAGAAGGCAGGGAAAGCACCACTTTGATTATTCAAACAGATAAAAATGCCAGTGTTTACTATGCAGACAAGAAAAGTTACATTTGCTGTTCAGGCATTTGAAAGTTAAGTGTTACTTAAAATTTTTGAACAAGGCATTTTAAGTTGTTAGTTCTCCTTTATTGGAGTAGGTAGCAAAGCAGTACCATGAGAGGAATAGAACAGGAAGAAGGCAGAACTGAGACATTTCAAAGTTTTGGCCCAAGCAAGGGAGAATGGGGACATCATTTGAGCTCCCTGCCTCAGGTGTCAAAATGTTGTGGGCCAGCCCTGCCCTCACATCATATATTTAATGACACAGGCGTAATTTCAGCAGGTAAGCTACATTTCTGAACTTCCTACACTTCGGATGAAACCCCAGTTGGAAACCTCTGAAGGACACAAAGGCAGATTTATTAAACCAAATGTAATTTATTTCAGACACTCTTTAAAGAAGCTAAGCTCTAAGGGATGGTCTGCTAGCTTTGAAGGCTCAGATATAGCAGAAAGTCAGATGAGCGGAACCCATACAAAGCCTGTTCCCTCACTCACTGCTATGGCATATGGTCCCAGCTTTCTGAACAAAGTGTCATTATTTTGTTTCTGAATTTGTCCCATTGAAATCCTTCCATCCTTTTCATTCTTCTCTCACATTGCCTGCCTGAATCTGCTGCACATCGTTCCAGGCCTTGGCATTCTCCTTTTTCTTTTGACAACAGATATTTTTGCCAGTGGTTTGCTTATTAATCCAGTATTTTACCTTTCATCACCTGGTCCAGGGCTGCGACAGAAGATAAAGCATATTCTTGTCTGATTGATTGTTGCCTCAGCGCCTAATCTCCTACTAGTGTGCGAAGGGCTTAGATACAGCCTGTTGGGGGAGGGGAGGGAGTTCTCTTGGACCCACTTCTGACAGCTTGCCCAGCTACAGGTCAGAACATTCGGTCCAGGTTGTTTATGAAGCGGTGTTTTGTTACACACTCAGTAGATGTTGTTTCTTTGTATTCTTTAGCATCTATTCCCTGAAAAGGGCTCATGGCCTTCAGGCTCACTGAGATACTAAAATAAACTAAAAAAGGCCTTGAGAAAAATAAAATCTGTCTGATGACACAGGGATGGATGGACTGACTGCAGTATCTAGGTGCAATCCTGCTCTCACTGAAGGCTGTGGGGGAGAGAGAGAGAGAATTCAACACTACACTCTCAGCTGACTAGTACCAGCTACTGGGAGGTCCCTCTGCCATGGTTCAAGACTCTATTTTCCCACCTAGATAACGGATGGCTGGACAGCCCCAGTCCCCAGCCCTGTAGCAGAACACTGTTTGTTCTCACGAGCTTAGCAGTGCCTCCCTGATCTGACCTTGCAGTGCTCATGCTCAGCACTTAGCTATCAAAGTTGTAATAAGCGGAGCTTTTTTTTTTTCCCCTTCTTCACACAACACACAGTCAGTCTGTGGAACTCTTTGCTAGAGGGTGTTGTGAAGGCCAAGATTATAACAGGATTCAAAAAAGAACTAGATAAATTCATGGGGGATAGGTCCATCCATGGCTATTAGCTAGGATGGGCAGGGATGGTGACCCTAGCCTCTGTTTGCCAGAAGCTGGGAATGGGTGAGAGGGGATGGATCACTTGATGATTACCTGTTCTGTTCATTCCCTCTGGGGCAGCTGGCATTGGCCACTGTCAGAAGACAGGATACTGGCTAGATGGACCTTTGGTCTGACCCAGTATGGCCAGTCTTATGAAACTTGTAAGAGGGTTTAGTTCACTTTCAATAATAACTCCTACCCAAACCCCCAGCTCGGATTGAAGCAGACATCAGCACACATTCATTAGGGCACTTCAGAGAGTTTGGTTATCAATTTAGTCTCAGTGGACACCTTTCCCCATAACAAAACCACCACAGATTGTCATGATTAGCAGCCTGTGCTTAATCGTTTCAGAGAAATTTTATGACTGAGATTCATTGGCAAAGCTGTGTAGGGGGTCTGAAGATTGGAATAGAACTTAACTGCAGTGAGATTCATGGACAGTGCTAATGGTGTGTGACCAGGACTGGAATAACAAGGGGTCCAGAACTGGCATCTAAACCATGCTGATTGTCACAATAGAAATGCCATGGGCTAAATTTGATTAAGTAGAACTGAGGCTTACTGGGAGGTCTGAGTGAGGGAAATTTGCATATCATCTGTCTGTCTAAAGCTTGGATAGCATCTATTTCTGGCTCAAGTCATTGCTGTTAGCCCCTTTTTAAATTGACACCACAATTTTCCCCCAAATTAAAACAAAAAGACAAATCTACTTCACCACCCCTTGCACTTTCTTATGTAGAAAAGAAGATGCGTTTAATACATTTAAACAATATTTGGCCTAAATATTTGCAGTTTGCCCTCCCACTACCCAAGCCTGACCTCTACTTCCCATTTCACCTGAACCAAACTACTTGAACAACATGGTGTCATCATAGAACACAGAACTGACCCTCAAGTGCAGCTTTCCAATATTATATGTGCACACAAATAAGTTCCTCTTGTTGAACCTGCTAGGAAATGTGGGTCTGGCTTTGTGATAGGGAAATCTGTCTATTTAAGAGACTGTTGGTTTCTTTTAAAGACTGCTTGATCTCTAGGATAGGCTTCATTGAGTCTCTATAGCAGATAGGAACATAGGTATTGTCATATGACATTGTACCAGTGGTCTATCTAATCTGGTTTCCTGTGGCCAGTATGAGATGCTTCAGGGGAAGGTGCTTAAAACCCTATAATTGCCAATTATGGAATAACCTGCCCATAAAGGAAGTTTTGTCTTAAGTTTTCTAAGTTAGTGATTGGTTTATGCCCTGAAACATGAAGGTTTATATCCCTTCTAAATTTTATATCCCATCTAGTGCATCTCTGGAGGCTCTTGTTATATATATAAAATGTCTAGTCCTATAAACCTCTGGGCTTCAGTGATAGCTGTGTGCACAATATGACTGCTATTCCAGTTCACAGCAATGGCTCACAGTTTCATTGAGAAGCGATGGCTGGGAGAAGAGTATATCTACCCTCCAGGTCTTTGGCCTCCACCTCCAAGAGAATTTCAATAACTAATCAATAGCCTAAACGCTTGTCAACTCACCTGTCTGTATTGTTTTGGAAGCTATGTATATGGTCTTCTTGTTATGAAAAGGGGGAAGAAGAGGGAGGGAGGGAACCGCAAATATTTGTCACTAACAATTGCAGCTTTTATTTTCTGCTCACTCAGGATGAATGAATTTTGCAACTCTGGTGGGAAGTGCCATGTCAAGCAACACTCAATGGAAGCACAGGAGAGATCAAAGAGCAGAAATTACATTTTTGATCATGGGGTTTGGAGAGGAGGGAAGAGAATCTAAAAAGATACACCCATGAGGAGGAGAAATAAATGGAATAAAAAGAGCAAGGGATTCCCTTCAAAAGTTCTCCTCACTTTGTCCCCTGATTTTTTGGACCTTTTCACAAATCACAATGAAACTATTTAGAACTTTATACAAATGTTTGACAGGAAGCAGATGTTTCTCCCTTTTATTATTACTTTCAACTTTCACATTTCCAGTAAGGGTCTTGTGCTTGTCTGAGTTATTGATCTGTCTAGATGTAACTTTTTATTTTTTCAAAAGCCAGCGGTGGAGATTAAAGCATCAGGATCCCGTCTGTTCTGTGGATTTACTGCATCTCCTTGCTGTCATAACTGTGTGATGTTTCCTAGTTACCTCTTGGTCACTGGGGCATATTGGCATGGAGCTTCTGGCACAGGAAGAACCCAGCTGATGTTCAAAGTTCCTGGAAATGTTTCCTCATCATTAGTCTGGGATTTTTAGTTAATAAATAAATAAACTGTGTTCCTCATTGGTCAAATTGCGCAAAGAAAATGGGCCTTAGAACAAATAGAAAGTTTGTATGTATTATGTGAAATGAATAAAAAGATGTCACATCCCTAAATCTGTCTATGAATGTTAAAAGTTACAGATAGAAGAGGGAAAAAAACAACTGTGGGATCACCCAGTTCAGCTCCCAGGCGCAAGTCTGGATTGCCCCATCCAGGACATTTTCTAGCAAAATTATGGCTCATTATGGGTGATTTCAAATGAATAAATTTATATCCAGTGTATGACATTAAAAATTCATCATTTTCCCCAGTTTTGTGTTCTGAAAATGGGGCTGAAATTAATATAGATGTTTATTTTCACTGGCATTTTCTGATACATTTTAATGATGTCTGTCATGAGAAGTTTTTAAAGGATCCTATTGGAGTAGATACCTAATTGATTTTCAGTGGAAGTGGGGTGGCTCTCTGCTTTGAAAAGCCCAGCCTTAGAATCTAAAGTAAAATTACCCTTTCCAATTAGAACAGTTGGAGGGTAGGTGAAATGTTGGATTGAAAGTACTCTACAATCTCCTTTTATGTGTGTGAGACATTCTGGGGCACAATCCAGACTAGTGGGGGGACTGTGTCGCCCACGCCCTGTAATCTGGGGTGCCCTTCATAATGCTCTGCTGTTGTAGCCTCCAACCTGGGCTGCTCACAAACAACCTCCAGCATGTAAGTCACTCCCAGCTATGTCTGTGTGTACTACAGCCAGCCAGCCACACCTTGGCTCTCACCAGCTTTGGTTATGCTGCAGGGCGACCTCAATACACCCCCAGTCCTGGATCTTCCCCCAGAAATGTTTGTCCTGTACTGCCCAGCCCTCTCCTGGACAGTACAAATATAATAAGCCTGTTATTCCTTTAAGGGAATAACATGCCAGTTTATTATTTTAAATAGTTATCCAGACACTTCAATTTAAACATACTGAATTAGATTAAAACAATGAAACAAATTTATTAACTACAAAGATGGATTTTAAGTGAGTACAAGTAATGAGGCATAAAAGTCAGAAATGGTTACAAGATAAAACGCTTCCTGGTACTTATAATTTTTAAGTTATTAGATGTAAAGCTTCCTAGCCTTCAAAGCAAAGTTTTGTCACCACATGCTTTCGACAGTCTTACTGACCAAACTCTTTAGGTCAGGACCCTTCCCCCAGAGTCCAACTGCTGCTTCCTTTGTCTTTTCAGGTGCAGAGAATGTGATGGGCAGGGAGAGAGAGAAGGGTTTCTTGGGGTGTCTACCACTTCTTTTTATAAGAACAATCATACTGGGTCAGACCAAAGGTCCAATCTAGCCTAGTATCCTGACTTCCAACAGTGGCCAGGTAATGGTCCATCAGCCTTTGTCTCTGAGAAATGTGTTTGGCCACTGCCCACATTTATCTGGAAAAAGTTATGTTTAGTCATGATCTCAGCTCATGTTTATAACTTCACATGTAACACACCGATGTGCATTTTGCCATGCTATTACTGATCATCAAATTATGAGGTTTTTAAATGATTCCTCACAAGGCATACTTTATACAGATGTTAATACAATAGCCTATATTGTGTGTGAAGCCAGGGGTATATTCTGTCACAGTGTGAAAGCATTTGTTTCTAGGTAATGAGATTTACCTTTGGTTCCTGTTAAGATGAGCAATTGGTCTCTATGAACTGCCTTGTTAAATGACAAACTGAGTGAGTAAAGTAGCAGGAGGAGGAAAGATCCTCAATCTGATCCAGATTCAGATGTCCATCAGAACTCCAGGGGTTGGATAAAATGTGACGGAAAATCCAAAACATTTACTTGTATTTACTGGGAGGTGAGTGAATCAGTCTGATCAAGTGTGGCTGAGAAACAAATACCATAGTTTGGGATTTTAAATAACAAGCTTTGAGGGAGCTCCAGTTCAAGCAACTCCACAGATCACTGTAGAAGAGGAGCAGGCTCTTGAATTTAAGTTCTTTTTGGAGTTTGTTACATCTACACATCTGTTGACCAGGCACTTGGACATACTTAGCGCAGTCCCCACCCAATGGCAGGAGCTACTATTTGTACTTTAACCCAGCAGAGAATCCATATGGGACCCTCTTGGTCTAAAAAGAGCTGCTCTCCCATTGGCTGAGATGGTAGGAGCTATGCTGTAATCTCACCTGGAAGTCACTGTCTGTATATTTTACAGCCGTCAATGCTAACACAATTGGGGAGGTGGCGAACTGTCAGATTCTAATTGATTCTAACAGAAAAATGTAAATGTGCTCTTCCTTATTGAAATCTAGATGCACAATGGGCCAGATTCAGAATGGGTATATTATTTAGATCATGAGGTTTTGGGGGCTAGGCACTTTTTCTTCTACATGTCTGTAAAGTGCATACATGGCGTTGTTGCTATAATAATAGCCAACAAATCATAAAGTGTAAGTAGGTGCAAAACCACTGATGTCAACAGAGTTGAACACACTTTCACCTGCTCTGAATTTGGCCCACCTCACGTAGTTTTGCTCACCACATTTAGGGCCTGATTCTCTATTGCCTTGCACTAGTGTTTGCTCATTTGCACCAGAGCAAAATGAATGTGAAGTGGGTATAAAATGCTACCATTCTGTTTTCACAAGGCTTAACCCCCACCCCTTTTATATTGGCTTAAATGACGTCACAAGTCACAGGGCCATAATGAATTAGGCTCTTATATGGTAACTATCATCTCCATAGGAGAAATGCTACTGAACTGATCCCTGTCACTATCATCTGGCCCCTTGAATTTCTAAGGATTCATGAGGTAAATTATCCAATAATAGCCTGAAGGTGATGATCTGAATTGAGAAGCCACTATGAATTATGCCATTGCATAGATTGCTTGTTAAAATATCTTTTTCTGCTTTTACCTACCCAGTCAGCTTGACTTATGCAAATTAAACAGCTTTTCTATAGCTTTTGTTCATCCTGACTAGTACATTTTCCAGTCCTAAAACTCCACATATTAACTAATAATGTAGCACTTTGTGTTTGGCACTGTCATATTACATATGCATAATTTCCCCCTCAATACAAAAGTCACTAATGGATCGTCACTCTGCAAATGCACCCAACTGTTTCGGGGGTAGGAGGAGTGGGAGGGAGAGACATACTGAAGGCTAGACTGCTAAGTGACATTGCTTGTGAGTATATGGCACATTTCCATAAGGAAACTGATCATTCATTTTTTGAATTCACACTGAAAGATTGGCTTCGGGAAGCGGGACTAAAATGGTAAAATAGCAACATGTTTCATCCAGTTTAAAGCATGCACAGCCCATCATCACGCTGATTGTTGGCTAGCACCTTGATTTAAATTACATGGCTTGTTAGTAGAGCTATGCCTGTAGCAATATCATCTTAGGCTGAGGCCTTGTCACTTTGTAAAGCACTAGAGCTGGCTGAAATTTTTTAAATCTTTTCTTTTGGTTGCAAACATTTTCACAAAAAAGCTCCCTCCCCATTCCCCACCCCTATTTCTGACAAGTTCCACTAAGCAGGGCTGGACCGTGATAGTATATGGACAAGAGATCTCCCAAAAAAATCCAAATGCAGCAGGACATGCTGTTCTAATAGGTGGCACTCTTCTCTCCAAGTCAATAGTGAAACAGTGTTCTAGCACATTATTAATGGGTGCTATGCTACTGCAGGTGCTGATTATAGATTCATAGATGTGAAGGCCAGAAAGGATCATTAGATCATATAGCGTGACCTCCTGCATAACACAGGCCATAGAAATTCATCCATTATTGAGATCAATAACTTGAGTTAGACTGAAGCAGAGCTCCTGAAAGGCATCCAGTCTTGATGTGAAGACTTCAAGAGATGGAAAATCTCCACATCCCTTGGTAGTTTGTTCCAATGATTAACCACCCTCTCTGTTAAATATTTGTGCCTTATTTTTAATTTGAGTAGGGCTGACTTTAATTTCCATACACTGGCCTTATTTTGCCTTTCTTTAGAGAGCCTTAATACCTAATATGTTTCTTCCCCTGAAGGTACTAATACACTGATCAGCTCATCTCTTCTTCTTTTTGTTAAATAAAAGAGATTGAACTCCTGGAATCGTACAGAAAAGCATTTTTTCTGGCCCTCAAATCATTTTTGTAGCTCTTCTTGCACTCTTTTTCTCTAATATTTCACATCCTTTTTAAAAATGTTGACATCAGAACTGGTTGCCGTATTTCAGTTAACTATTTGCAGTTAATAAACTACCTAAGCACTTTCCACAAGAATTGGAGTAAAAATTCCAACATGTGCCCAAAATTCTTACATGGGCTATTTTATTCCACCTTGCCGGAATGTTCCCTGTAGTTTCAGTCAGATACAGTATTTTTCCTCTCTTCTAAACTTGTGTGGCTGCATGCTGGCAAACTTGTGTTTTACCTCAGTGGTGGATGGCTACACGAAAATGGTGGGCGAAGTAATTTCCATGTGCTTATCCATGTTTTTTTTTTTATAATACTATATATCAGTTTGGTTGAGATCTTTCTGGCAGAAAGCTATTTTACAAATATAAGACAGCATTGACTTGGCAATTCATGTTTCTGCTCTGCGAAGAATCAATATTTTTTCCCACGCCCAGGTCCACTGTTATTTTCATGAAGGAAGGTCTGACCAGCTTTCTTCTCAAAGAAAGAGATAAAGTTTAACAGCTACCAAGTCTAGACAAGTTTGTGATGAATTTCTGGTCTCTGAATAATTCTGTAGGACCCAGAGTCTAGGTCATATACAGTAAACAGCTTGCACAATTACTAGATAAAGTACATGTATATGTAGAGCTAGGAATAGAACAAATTGGTAGTCAATAGAAAAAGAACTTTCTAAACTGTGCAATGAAGGCCGTTAGTAGTGCAAATTTTGAAGCGTTATCTTCCAAAACTGAGACTAGGCATCCAATTTTGAGAATGTGGACATGGGAGATCCAGTGGATATAGTGTACTTAGATTTTCAGAAAGCCTTTGACAAGGTCCCTCACCAAAGGCTCTTAAGCATAGTAAGCTGTCATAGAATAAGAGGGAAGGTCCTTTCATGGATCAGTAACTGGTTAAAAGATAGGAAACAAAGGGTAGGAATAAATGGTCAGTTTTCAGAATGGAGAGAGGTAAATAGCTGTGTACTAGTCAACGTATTCAGAAATGATGTGGAAAAAGGGGTAAACAGTGAAGTGGCAAAAATTGCAGATGATACAAAACAGGGATTGGCAACCTTTGGCACACGGCCCATCAGGGAAATCCACTGGCGGGATGGGATGGTTTGTTTACCTGCAGTGTCCACAGGTTCAGCCAATCACAGCTCCCACTGGCTGCGGTTTGCCATTCCAGGCCAATGGGGGCTGAGGGAAGCAGCAGCCAGCGCATCCCTCGGCCTGCGCCGCTTCCTGCAACCCCCATTGGCCTGGAACGGCAAACCACAACCAGTGGGAGCTGCAATCGGCCAAACTTGTGGACACTGCAAGTAAACAAACCGTCCCAGCCCACCAGCAGATTTCCCTGATGGGCCACATGCCAAAGGTTGCCGATCCCTGCTACAAAACTACTCAAGATAGTTAAGTCCAAAGCAGACTGCGAAGAGCTACAAAGGGATCTCACAAAATTAGGGGACTAGGCAAGAAAATGGCAGATGAAATTCAATGCTGATAAATGCAAAGATCCCAACTATAGATATAAAAAGATGGGGTCTAAATTAGCTGTTACCACTCAAGAGAGATTTTGGCGTCATTGTGGATAGTTCTCTGAAAACATCTACTCAATATGCAGAAGCAGTCAAAAAAGCTAACAGAAGGTTGGGAATCATTAAGGAAAGGATAGATAATAAGACAGAAAATGTCATATTGCCTCTATGCAAATCAATGGTACACTCACAACTTGAATATTGTGTGCAGATGTGGTTACCCCATCTCAAAAAAAGATGTATTGGAATTGGAAAAGGTTGAGAAAAGGGCAACAAAAATTATTAGGGAGATGGAATGGCTTTTGTCTGAGGAGAGATTAATATGATTGGGACTTTTCAGTTTGGAAAAGAGATGACTAAGGGGGGATGTGATAGAGGTCTATAAAATCATGACTAGTGGGGAGAAAGTAAATAGGAAGTGTTCTTTACTCCTCATGAAACACAAGAACTAGGGGTCACCAAATGAAATTAATAGGCAGCAGATTTAAAACAAACAAAAGGAAGTATTTATTCAAACATTGCACAGTCAACCTGTAGAACTCCTTGCCAGAGGATGTTGTGAAGGCCAAGACTATAATAGGGCTCAAAAAAGAACTAGATAAATTCATGGAGGACAAGTTCATCAATGGCTATCAGCCAGGATGGGCAGGGATGGTGTCCCTAGTCTCTGTTTACCAGAAGTTGGGAATGGGCAACAGGGGGTGGATCACTTGACAATTACCTGTTTTGTTCATTCCCTCTCGGGCACCTGGCATTGGCCACTGTCGGACGATAGGATACTGGGCTAGATGGACCTTTGATCTGACACAGTACGGCCATTCTTATGAGAAGACTTTTGCTTCATTAAGTTGTCCAAGGATGCATTCAGTCAATAGAACTACATGTCACTCTCTACAGACAGACATTCCCACTGAGCTGGGTAAGGTCTACGCAGATCCTCACCTCCTTGTTATATGGCCCCTAGTGGCCATCATGAGTAGTAGCTCTAAACATTCACAACTATAACCACAGAACACTGTTCCATCAGAAGGAAAACCTAGATCCTCTACAACAGTGGTTCTCAACCAGGGGTCTGGGTAGGGGCATGGGTGGGGAGAGGTGCTGCAAGCAGGTTTCAGGGGGTCTGCCAAAATAAACCAGAGAGCAGGGATGGTGTTAGACTTGCTATAGCCAAAGCCCAAGCCATGCTGCCTGGGGCTGAAGCCAAAGCCTGAGTCCCACCGCCCAGGGCCGAAGCCAAAGTTTGAGCAATTTAGCTGCATGGGGTCCCTGCTTATTACCTCCTAATGCCGGCTCTGGCTTTTAAGCTACTGGATGTGCAGAAAAACAACTGTTGTGGCACAGGTGGACTATGGCATTTTTATAGCATGTTGGAGGGGGCCACAGAAAGAAATAGGTCGAGAACCCCTGCTCTACAACAAGGAGGTCTTCCTTAAAGTGGTTGATAGTGGTAATAAAATTCTCTATTCTCTCTGTGGGCCAAGCCACGGGAGGAAATTTGATCTCTCTCACGCACACACAACCAAGAATCTTACAAATAACACACACACACATTGACATAACGTTGTACTACAGTGCCTTATCCTTGCCCTGAGCTATCACCAGCAGTCAGATTTTAACAAACTGGGGGCATGGCTCTACTCCAATGGGGTACTTTTTAAAATTAAAGAAAAAAAAAAGAAAGATCATTGGTTTTGATTCACTTCTCAGGTTATAGAACTTCCTCAATAATGATTAAGGCCCTGAGCCTGCAAAGCACTTAAGCATGAGTTTAACTTTAAACATGGGTAATCACAGCAAATTTCAATCGGGATAACTCGTGTACATAAAAGCTAAGTACTTTGCAGCATCCAGGCCTGAGTTTATAAGCTCACTGGACAGTGATTATGTCTCTCAGCATTCTTGGGACACACCTAGCCCTCTTTTGGATGGTAATAATGATAAACTTCCAAGAAAGCAGAGTGGAGGAATACCACTAGTTACGGTATTACCCATAGTGAATGATGGGCTTACTGTACATTTAAGTGCCTCAGAAGGCATAGTAGAGAGAATGAATTTATTCTGGAACTCTGCACTTTCTTATGAACACCGATTCGGGATTATGACCTTTTGCATTCAAGTTAATAAGCTAAAGTGCCTCCTAGAACTCACTTCTTCCTAAATGTTCACAAGAAGTGATCCAATTCCAACCTATTCCTTTTCCCAGGTTTCCCTTAACAGTGCATCCCCTCTTCTCCATATCTGTCTTTTGGTTTGTAAGGTCTTTTGGGGGCAGACTATCTTCATTTTGTATACCGTATTGCACCAAAACATTGTTAGCGCTTCAGTAAAGAACAACAGTAAATAATGCTAGTCTCTCTGAGCAAAGGCAGCTCTAGTTACTGCTCAGAACAAATTTTATTTATGTCCAAAATGTCTCCAAAGCAGGCTGCAACTATGCCCTTCAGTCAATTTACTTATTCATTTTAAGGTGCCTAGAGCTAAGGCTGGCTATGTGAGGAGCTTTTGGGTTAACAACCCCAGACGACTGGAATAAAGTATCTGTCCCATTGAAACAGGCACCTGCATCATCTGGTTTGAAAAGAAAAGAAAAAAGAAAAGAAAAAGAAATGCATGTCTTTTATTACGGAGAAGTCTTGTCAGTGTAAAATAAATGGAAATTGTAATTGTTTCAGTTCTGTTGTCTGCTCTCTTAGATGAAGTATATCCATTTATATTGCTTGTGCTGTACTGAAAGATGCTGGAATAAGAAGCAAAATTGCTTCCTTCTTGGGTAGCTAATGAAAACAAGGTGCAGATCTCAGAAGGCTATTTCAAGTAAAAAAAATAAAGTAAATTAATTCATATTTTCCTAAGAAGAACATTATGATTGTCTGGCGGTGGGTGCGGAGTAATAAGCATCCAGATCAGGAGAATTCTCACAGAACAGATCCTTTTTTCATGCAAATACTCTTAGCTATAGAAGAATAAGGGAGAAGAAATACAGAAAAAACAAACAAACAAACAAAAACACGGACCATCTAAGAGGTGGGTAGGAATGACTCCCCCTAAATAGACCACCTATGTCTATGAGCCACTAAAGACAGTGTGAATGAAAGGACCCTGAACTTCTTTACCCCTTTCATTATTAATATCACAGCTAAAACCTAGATACCCCAGTGAGATCTGAGCCCCATTATGCTGGGCAATACACAAAGACTCAATCAGAAACAATCCCTCCATCGGAAGCTGTCACGGAGTGTGGGGGAGTCAGGCCCTGCACCCCCGGGCTCCCTGCCGATTCACCAGGACTCTCAGCCAGCCAGTAAAGCAGAAGGTTTATTTAGACGACAGGAACACAGTCCAACACAGGTCTTGCAGGCACAGATAACCGGATCCCACCCCTGTCAGGTCCATCTTGGGGGGCCTCCCAGCCCCCTCGGGGATCAGAGCCCGGTCTCTCTGCCTTCCCTCTGTTCTCCAGCCAACTCCAATCTGCCCAGCCCCCCTCCGGCCCCTCCTCCCTGCTCTGCCTCTTTCCCGGGCCAGGAGGTCACCTGACCCCTTTGTCTCCAACACCTCTAGCCCGCACCTTTGCAGGGAGGGGCCCGGCCATCAGTTGCTAGGAGACAGAGCTTCAGGCATTTGGCTGCATGGCCTTTTGCTGCTAGATACTTAGGAAGTGTACCCAGCCCCCAGTGCGACCAGTCCCACTTCGTCACACCTCTCCCCTCTTCGAGACCGAACTGAGCGGGGTCACTCCAGCCAGTGACCTGGGGAAGTTCGAACCCACCTACCTTCCCACAGAGGCCCCAGGGTCCCCCCCCATTCTGGGGGAGAGTCACCCCAGGTCATTCCAGTTTCCTGCCCCCCTGTAGGTCGGGGGGCTCGAGGGCACTTGCAGGTTGCAGGGGGGAAGCCTTATGCCGCCCGCGCCCTTTCCCCACCCCAGTACCCCTGGGGTGCCCGCTGGGCTGGGGCCTTCTCCCCACGTTCCAGTCTGGGGGGCTGTGATTCAGGCTCTCTCGGTTCAGAGCCCCCCTCCGGACCCTGGCCCCCCTCTGGACAGGCTCCTCGGGGCGGGGCCCAGGTCTTACAGCCATCTTCCCCCTGTCCCGGGCCTTCCTCCCCCTCTGGCAGAAGTCACAGGAGCGGCAGTGCTGCCGGACATGGGCAAAGACCCCAGGCCAGTAATAGCTCTGTAGCAGCCTCTGCTGGGTACGCCAGGCTCCCTGGTGCCCTGAGGGGGGAATGTCATGGGCCCGGCACAGCAGCTGGTGGCGATACTCCTGGGGTACCACCAGCTGCCTCCTGATCCCCCCTGACTCCATCTTCCCTGGGGGAGCCCATTCTCGGTACAGGAGCCCCTTCTCCCACAGGAACCTTTTCCGGCCACCTCGTCCCATGGTCTGTCCCCCCCCGAGGCTGGCCAGGTCCCCTATCCTCCGCCAGGAGGGGTCCTTCCGCACCGCGGCCTGGTACTCAGCCGCTGGGGCAGGGGCGGGGATCTGCTCTCTCTCCCCGGCTGGGTCTGGGCCCACAGCCTCTCTGAGCCCTGTCCCTGGGCGTTTCCTCCCCACCAGGTCAGGGTCCGGTGCCCTGGGAGGAGTGCCTTCCCCGATGTTAGGGTGCAGAGCCCTGCGCCGACTCTGACTACGGTTCACGGCCAGGGCACCCCGGGTGTTGCTGGGCCAGTCCTCGAGGTCCCCCCCCATTAACACCTCCGTGGGCAACTGTGGGTGCACCCCCACGTCCTTAAGGCCCTCCTTGTCCCCCCACTTTAGGTGTACCCTCACCACAGGTACCCTGAATGGGGTCCCGATCACACCCCTCAGGTTCAGGTAGGTGTTGGGCACCATCCGATCCAGGCCCACCACCTCGGGCCGGGCCAGCGTCACCTCTGCGCCCGTATCCCAGTACCCAGTGGCCTCCTTCCCGTCTACCTCCAGGGGAACAAGGCACTCGCTCCGTAGGGGTAGCCCCGTGCCCACCCTGTAAACCCAAAACTCAGGGTTGGGAGCATCCAGCCCCTCGGAGGGGACAGCCCGGGGCCCCCCTCCCTCCTTCGCAGGGGGTACGCGGCCAGCCCCCTTTTCCTGCGAACGCTGCCCCTCATCCGGCTGGGTCTCTACCAAGTTGACCCGGTGTGGGGCTGGTCTGCTCAGTTTGTCCTGGAGCTTGGGGCACTGGGCCCGTATGTGGCCCGGTTGGCCACATTGATAGCAGCCTATGTCTCGCGGGTCCCCTCGAGTGGGACGGCTGGACCTGACGCCAGATGTTTCCCTTTGGTGGGGGTCCTCCTTCGGCCCCTTCTGGGAGGTCCCATGGTGAATCTCCCTCTGCGTCGAGACAGACCTGCTACTTCGAGACGCCTCCCTATTATCCCCTGCCCGACTGTCCATGTATTGGTCGGCCAGCTGGCCTGCATGCTGCGGGTTCTCCGGCTTTTGGTCCATTAACCACAGCTTCAGGTCGGATGGGCACTGCTCATACAGGTGCTCCAGTACGAATAGGTCAAGCAGGTCCTCTCTGGTTTGGGCCCCAGCTGTCCACTTGCGGGCATATCCCTGCGCCCAGTTGACCAGTTGTAGGTAGGTGACCTCCCGGGTCTTACGTTGACCCCGGAACCTCTTCCGGTACATCTCCGGGGTCAGCCCAAACTCGCGGAGCAGGGCCTCTTTGAACAGGTTATAGTCTCTCACCTCTGCCCCTCTCATTCGGCTGTACACCTCCACGGCGGTGGAGTCCAGTAAGGGGGTGAGGAACTGGATCCTGTCTGCAGGGTCAACCTGGCGCAGCTCGCAGGCATTCTCGAAGGCCGTCAGGAAGGTGTCTATGTCCTCCCCCTCCCTACGCTGGGCCAGGAAGATCTTATCGAAGCTCTTTGTAGGCTTGGGCCCCCCCTCACTCGCCGCAGCCGGGGCCTTACTGTTGTTCAGCTGGGCCATGGCCAGCTCATGTCTGCGCTGCTGCTCCCTGTCCTCGTATTCGCGTTGCTTCTCCTTCTCCCTTTCCTCGAATTCACGCTGCTTCTGCCGGTCCTCCATCTCCATCAGTTTGATCTCTCTCTCCAAGTCCAGCCGCCTGAGTTCCACGGAGGCCGAGCGTCGACGGGATGACTCCCGGCTGGCCGGGGGGGTCACGGTGCCCCCCGTAGCTGGGCTCCTCCTCCCCCTCCCCCTAGGCCTAGGGGTGGGGGGTCTCGAGGAGCCCTCAGCGGCCGGCTGACCACTCCCAGCGGGGACAGCCACTGGTGCCTGCGCTGCATCGGCCTGGCTGCTTCCCGCAGAGATAGGGATCGGTTCATTGACGCGGTCTCTCTCCTCCAGCCGGGCAATCAGCTGGGCCTTGGTGAGCTTCCCACTACGCAGCCCCCTCTGCTTGCACAGCTCCACCAGCTCGCACTTGCGCTTCTGGGAATACATCTTCCTGCTGGTTGCTCATAGGCCGGGGTGCTCACCGCTCCCCGCGGGTTCCCGGGGGACCCCTAGTGTGCCAGTCCTTGAGGCCACCCCCTCTCTGCCAGGGTCGAGCTGCAGACTCCTCCGCCCCGGGGACCGCTCGCTGTGATCCCCCGGGGGACCCTGTTACTGCAAAGTCCTTCTCTCTGGCCACACTGCCCCAGGGGTGAATCACCCCTTCGTTTTACTGCTCCCCAGTCACTTACGGCAGGAGGCGCTGTCCATGGGGTGCAGTCATCCCACCGCTGCCACCAGTTGTCACGGAGTGTGGGGGAGTCAGGCCCTGCACCCCCGGGCTCCCTGCCGATTCACCAGGACTCTCAGCCAGCCAGTAAAGCAGAAGGTTTATTTAGACGACAGGAACACAGTCCAACACAGGTCTTGCAGGCACAGATAACTGGATCCCCCCCCGTCAGGTCCATCCTGGGGGGCCTCCCAGCCCCCTCGGGGATCAGAGCCCGGTCTCTCTGCCTTCCCTCTGTTCTCCAGCCAACTCCAATCTGCCCAGCCCCCCTCCGGCCCCTCCTCTCTGCTCTGCCTCTTTCCCGGGCCAGGAGGTCACCTGACCCCTTTGTCTCCAACACCTCTAGCCCGCACCTTTGCAGGGAGGGGCCCGGCCATCAGTTGCTAGGAGACAGAGCTTCAGGCATTTGGCTGCATGGCCTTTTGCTGCTAGATACTTAGGAAGTGTACCCAGCCCCCAGTGCGACCAGTCCCACTTCGTCACAGAAGCTCACAATCTAGACATGATGGATAAAGGAAGGATTATTCAGCCCATTTTACAGATGGGGCAAAAAAGATCACTGAAGTCAAGTTCCCATATGTGTCAGAATATCACTGCACAGTTAAACTGCTCTATCAGTTAAATTTCCACTACATGCATTCAACGAAGTGGGTATTCACCCACGAAAGCTCGTGCTCCAAAACGTCTGTTAGTCTATAAGGTGCCACAGGACTCTTTGCTGCTATCAGTTAAAGTAATTGATTACAATGATGCCTCATTTTTTCCCTACATATTAATTGCTCATGCATTGTATTTAATGGAAAACACTGGCATTCTCTGGAGACCTATGCTGTGCCCTACAGTTTGCAGCATATAATGCAAAAAAATGTTATTCTCATACTCCAGGGGCACAGCACAATGATTGACACAATTAATAATTACCATGAATATTTAGCAATGCACTTTGACTCCTTAGTTTTCAACTGAAGCAGGCTTGAAACAAACATTCAAATTGTTTGGCTCAAGGCATTAGAATTCCCCAAACGTCACCATGTTCCTCATCCATCAATCCCTGCCACGAGCAGTTTAAGTTGTTTAGAAACTAATTGATGCCCTTGTAAAATATTTTGTGTGTGAAGACAGAGGATTATAGGTTTAAGATTAGCACTTTATGTGGCTGCAGCTGAAATGATAAGGTTCTGTGACTATTATCTATCCCCCAGCATTGATGTAGGGAATAAACAGAGAGGTACAAGGCTCAGTGTCAGACACTTCTTCTGTTATCTTTGAGATTTAAAATTGTATTCTGTGGGCCTGATTCTGATCTCACTTACATGGTGCAATTCTTCAGTTCACAGATGTTGAAACTGAGGCACAGAGAAACCATGTAACTTGCCCAAGGCCACCCATCAAGTCAGTGGCAAGGCCAGGATTAGAATTCAGGATCTTGTAATGCCAGTTCAAATGCAGTCTCCCAACATCCCCAAATGGGTGTGGGTAGGGGGAAGATGGCTGGAATCTGAACATATACTGAATTAAACATCTGGCCTCTATCTAAAGACCAGGACAAATCAAAATCCCAGATCTGAACACCCATACACTTAGGGGATCATAGAATCATAGGACTGGAAGGGACCTCGAGAGGTCATCTAGTCCAGTCCCCTGCACTCATGGCAGTAGTATCTAGACCATCCCTGGCAGGTGTTTGTCTAACCTGCTATTAATATTCGCCAATGATAGAGATTCCACAACCTCCCTAGGCAATTTATTCCAGTGCTTAACCACTAGGGTGACCAGATGTACCGATTTTATAGGAACAGTCCTGATTTTTAGGTCTTTTTCTTATATAGGCTCCTATTACCCCCCTGTCCCCGTCCCGATTTTTCACACTTGCTGTCTGGTCACCCTATTAACCACACTGACAGTTAGGAAGTTTTTCCTAACATCCAACCTAAACCGCCCTTGTTGCAATTTAAGGCCATTGCTTCTTGTCCTATCTTCTGAGGTTAAGAACAACTTTTATCCCTCCTCTTTGTAGCAACCTTTTATGTACTTGAAAACCTGTTATCACATCCCCTCTCGGTCTTCTCTTCTCCAGACTAAACAAACCCAGTTTTTTCAATCTTCCCTCAGAGGTCATGTTTTCTAGACCTTTAGTCATTTTTGTTGCTCTTCTCTGGACTTTCTCCAATTTGTTCATATCTTTCCTGACATGTGGCACCCAGAACTGGACACAATGCTCCAGTTGAGGCCTAATCAGCATGGAGTAGAGCAGAAGAATTACTTCTCTTGTCTTGCTTAGAACACTCCTGCTAATACATCCCAGAATGATGTTCGCTTTTTTTTTTTTGCAACAGCGTTACACTGTTGACTCATATTCCGCTTGTGGTCCACTATGACCCCAGAGCCCTTTCTGCAGTGCTCCGTCCTAGGCAGTCATTTCCCATTTTATGTGTGCAACTGATTGTTCCTTCCTAAGTGGAATACTTTGCATTTGTCCTTTATTGAACTTCATCCTATTTACTTCAGAGCATTTCTCCAGTTTGTCCACATCATTTTGAATTATAATCCTATCCCCCAAAGCACTTGCAACCCCTCCCACCTTGGTATCTGTATTATGAGGAACATAAAACAAATCCAGATTCACATTTTGCAGGTCTGGCCTATTGCTAGCTTCAGTGGGTTTATATTCTGCTGTATTTAGGGTCACATCTATTCAAATTAAACCCTCTTCAGGATTTACTGCACACTGTGGAGCAGAACTCTTGTGTGCATAAGGTGGTTGGGGATCTGCTCATGAAACAGTTCAAGCTTTGTGGCATTTCTCTAACAGAGCAGAGAAAAGCCAAGAAGTATCAAAGGCTATACCCTGTCTCAATCAGGGCAAGTAGAGACAGATGACCCTGAGAGCACAGGGTACATTGACAAGTATGGCATGGGCTTGGTTGTGTATAAACTGGAAGTGCTGACATGAATAATAAGAGATGCAGTTTAGAAACAGTCTGCTCAGCAGGCAGGTATCTGCTCTTTGCTTAATTTCACAGATGGATAGTCCAAGGCATCTGACAGTCAAGGGACTTGGGTGACACCACACACGGACTCAGTAGCTAAGATACTATCCATGGCCAGAGTGTGCATACACACACACACACCCCTGAAGGGATGTTTATGCTGATGTAAAATACACTTTCATCAGCCCACATGGCTTGGGAACATGCTTGCTCTATCAGCTGAGTGAAGCAGAGGCTGGTAACTTCAGAAAAAAGGAAGCATCCACTCCTTCCCCCCCGCCCCCCAAGAGGAAAGCAACAACATCAAGATGAGCTGACTAAAGCACCTTGCCCTATGGAAATGTATTTGTGACTACCACCCCTCTGGGAATACCTGAAAACACAAGGTAGGTCACACGAGGCTGCCCCAACAAGCAACATCATGAATAAATCAATGTCTCACTTTTAGAAGAACAGAGCCTGTCACAGTCTGTCTCTCTCCCTCTCCCCACCTGCAGGTGTCCTAGCTAGCTTTTGCATTTCCATGAAGGATACTGAGCCCTCTGTTTTTCTGCCTAAATAAAGCCACCTACTCAAGTGTACACCCACCCATAGCTCCTCAGTCCTCATAAAGCATTACTTCCAAAAACCTCACCTCACTCCTCGGTGCATGTCTTTTAAAAAGGCAGAGCAGCACAGGTGTGCTCAGCCAGCCAGACCTAGCGAGCAGCACATGCTACCATTTAATGAAGGGAAGGAAAGGGGTCCCCTGAGTGGACGGAAGCAAGGGAGTGATTGTTATTGATGGAAAACAGATGAAGTGGCTGGGAGGCTCTGAAGATGGGAATCTCATGTATATGGTTAATAGCTGCACTGAGAAAGGAAAACAGGCATTTTAAAGGTGTTCCCCACCACCACCACCTGCAGAGACACAGAGCAGTAGATAAAATACTTTGATTTGTAGGAGTTAAGAAAGAGAAAATTGAAAATGACTTCAGTGATCCTGAGGCTGAGACCTGTGTGGAGCCCATAAAAGCTAAATGAAAGCCATTCTGCCTTTATCCATAATTAACACCAGCTGACTACCCCTTCAGGACCTTTTGAAAGTCTGTGTTTCAACATGATTATATTGTTGCCTCAAATAAGCTTCTCTGATCTACAGCAGTGAGGCAATCCCCCTTTGTCATGAAGATACCAGGGCAGATAATGTTTATTTCAGTATATATTTTCTATAGATGTTATAGCAACCCCTTCTACAGATCAGCAGTGGTTATAGAACCCCTGGCCATTGGTTCTAACAGCCTAGGTACATCCACTTGAACTGAATCAATAAGTCTCATAGCTAGTTTCTTCTCTAGGAGAGCCAGCTGTGGGAGGTTAAGGCCTGGCACTGTAGCCACACACTCATAGCTTTTGTGTTCTAATATAATAATCTGGTATATAATGACTATACCATCAATGGGTACAATTTTCAAAAGCACCTATCGCCAGGATCCTCAAAGGGACATAGACACTGCAACACTCAGCACTGCCATGCCCAACTTTTAAGTACCTAGAAAATGACTGGAACAACAATGGGATCCACAAGCCTAGGCTCTCTATAAAATGAATAGGGAGAGACTAGCACCTTAGAATAGGATCTACAAAAGCCATCACACTAGGCAGATGGCCACCTAAGTTGGCCAATGGGAGATGCTGAGAAGAAGAGTATGTCCTAAGCCCCGCCCCTCTCACACAGGTTCCTAAAACTGCAGGTAGGTACCTATTGCTGCTAGCAGTTCCTAGGCAGGACTCCTCTTCTGGCACCTAAGCCAATTTTTGCAAGAATGAGTTAGGTGCCTACCTCACTCCACACAAAATGGCCTGGGGAAGAGAAGGAGACCACCTCCTTTAGCCCTGTGGTTAGGGTCTCACCTGGGGCATAGAGATCCCAATTCAATTCTCCCTTCTGAGGAAAGAGGATTTGAACAGGGATTGCTGTAGGTGCTGTAGCCACTGAACTATAGAGAGATTCATATGCTTTATCTGGTCCAATTAATATTTAATTAAATTGTAATGGTTTCAACAAGAGACATTGAGAGAGACCCACATTAGACTATCTCATAATCTGGTGGTTAGGGCACTCACCTGAGAAATGGGAAATCCCCATTCAAATCCCTTCTCCTCATGAAGCTGAGGGAGGAATTAAGGCAGGGTCTCCCAACTCCTTGGGGAGTATTCTAACCACTGGGCTAACAAAGGTCATAGAGGCTACTTTATAGAATTGTAGAACTGGAAGGGACCTCGAGAGGTCTTCTAGTCTAGTACTTTTCACTCAAGGTAGGACTAAGTATTATCTAGACTATCCCTGACAGGTGTTTGTCTAACCTGCTCTTAAAAACCTCCAATGATGGAGATTCCACAACCTCCCAAGGCAATTTATTCCAATGATTAACTACCTGACAGTTAGGAATTTTTTCCTAATGTCCAACCTAAACCTCTGTTGCTGCAATTTAAGCTCATTGTTTCTTGTCCTATCCTCAGAGATTAATGAGAACAATTTGGTGCCCTCTTCCTTGTAACAACTTTTTATGTACTTGAAAACTGTTATGTTCCCTCTCAGTCTTCTCCTCTCCAGACTAAACAAACCCAATTTTTTCAATCTTTCCTTGTAGGTCATATTTTCTAGATCTTTAATCATTTTTTTGCTCTCTTCTGGACTTTGTCCAATTTGTCTACATCTTTCCTGAAATGTGGTGCCCAGAACTGGACACAATACTTCAGCTGATGCCATATCAGTGCAGAGTAGAGTGGGAGAATTACTTCTCTTGTCTTGCTTACAATACTCCTGCTAATACATGCCAGAATGATGTTCCCTTTTTTGCAACACTGTTACACTGTTGATTCATATTTAGCTTGTGATCCACTATGACCCTCGGCTCCCTTTCTGCAGTACACCTTCCTAGTGTAGTCATTTCCCATTTTGTATGTGTGCAACTGATTGTTCTTTCCAAAGTGGAGTTCTTTGCAATTGTCCATATTGAATTTCATCCTATTTACTTCAGACCATTTCTCCAGTTTGTCAAGATAATTTTAATCCTATCCTCCAAAGCACTTGCAACCCCTTGCAGCTTGGTAGTAATAATATATGGAGATATACCTATCTCATAGAACTGGAAGGGACCCTGAAGGTCATGGAGTCCAGCCCCCTGCCTTCACTAGTAGGACCAAGTACTGATTTTTGCCCTGATCCCTAAGTGGCCCCCTCAAAGATTGAGCTTATAACCCTAGGTTTAGCAGACCAATGCTCAAACCACTGAGCTACTTCTTCCCCATCATCTGTAAACTTTATAAGTGTACTCTCTATGTCATTATCTGACTCATTTATGAAGATATTGAACAGACTAGACTCAGGACCAATCACTGCAGAACCCCACTCAATATGCCCTTCCAACTTGACTGTGAACCGCTGATAACTACCCTCTGGGAACAGTTTTCCAACCAGTTATGTACCCACCTTATAGTCTCTCCATCTAGGTTTTATTTCCCTAATTTGTTTCTGAGAATGTCATGCGAGACAGTATCAAAAGTCAAGATATACCACATCTACTGCTTCCTCCCTATCCACAAGGCTTGTTGCCCTGTCAAAGAAAGCTATTAGGTTGGTTTCACATGATTTGTTCTTTACAATACCATGCTATTATTTATCACCTTATTATTTTCTAGGTGTTTGCAAATTGATTGCTTAATTATTTTCTCCATTATCTTTCTGGGTACTGAAGTTAAGCTGACTCATCTGTAATTCCCCAGGTTGTCCTTATTTCCCTTTTTATAGATGGCCCCTATATTTGCCCTTTTCTAGTCCTCTGGAATCTCTCCATGCATCACTTATGTGAGGATGAGAGAACTTCAGTTTCTTTTAGTGGGTGCTGTATGGCACAGGCACGAACAGGGAAAGGCCCCTATAGTCACAACAGAGCCAAATGCTTTATTAATGCTTCTGTTGACTGGCCTCTTCCTCCTTCTTTGCCTTGGCCTCTCTGTGCATTTAGACTGTTCCTTGTTTTCTCTCTTGGGCTCTAGGCTTTGTCTTGTTATTTTACTTCTTTTTGGACTGGCTCTTTTCTTTCACCTTGTATTTGCCATATATTATTTTGTCTTTCTTTCCCTGACTTTCCACATTCTCTAGTACAGCATTCCCCTGAAAGATTAGTCCAGACCCTGGAGTTTCTCGATCACTATGACATGAGAAACCATTGTCTTCTGTATCATCACAGATCCATCATAAGTTTTGTCCACTACAGCACTTTAGCTCTCATTTCTGCCATGGCCATGGACTACATGAAGCCCTTGCATCTGATGAAGTGAGTATTCACCCATGAGAGCTTATGTTCCAATACTTCGGTTAGTCTATAAGGTGCCACAGGACTCTTTGTCGCTTTTTACAGATCCAGACTAACATGGCTACCCCTCTGATACTTGACTACATGAAGCTCTTGTTTGTGGAAAGAAAGTATATTCTTCCTGATTTCTGTGACAGCTGTCTGCAAGCTCCCTATGACAGGATGTACCAGACCCTGAGGCCCCCTGGTGGAGGCCTTGTGGCTCTACCAAACCCAACCCCACCCCAGAAAGAGAAGCTGTGGGGAAAACAGCCAATCAGAGAGAGGCTGCAGGGAGCAGCCAATCAGAATGTAACAGGCCCAGCTAAAAGGAACCCCAGGGGCCGAGGAGAGTCAGTTACTGCCTGGAGCTGGAGGAGCAAGAGTGGGGCTCTTGGTTGGCTGAAGGAGTTGCTGACTGGGACCAATAGATGATTGCTGGGGCTCAAGCTAGAATAACCCCAAGGCAAGGGTGAAGCTGAAGGGGCTGCATGGGAAGTGACCCAGGGAACCCTAGCAGCAGCAAATACTTAAAGGACACAGCAGATGGCTGTTAACTGTAGGGTCTCTGGGTTGGGACCCAAAATAATGGGTGGGTCACCAGCCACCTAAGTTCCCTCTAAGCTGCGTGGCCATGCAGCAGCCTATTAAGCACTGTGCAGGCACTCAGGGCTGTGACAGGGAGAAATACATCTCAGCCCTGGACATGCTGTGGCCAGGGGAGAGGCACCTAACCCATGGCACCAGCCTCAGAGCTGATGCAGTGGGGAGAGGTGCCTCTACCCTCTTTCCCCCCCCACCAGCCCAGGTGCTGCTGCAGGGAGAGCTGGGGGGAGTCTTGTAGCCCCAGGGCAGCCTGCACCCCAAACTCCTCATCCCTGGCCCCACCCCAGACCCTGCACTTCCAGCCACAGCCCTCACCCCAACCCTCTTCCCCAGCCCTGAGACTCTCATCCCTGGCCCCACCTTAGAGCCTACACCCCCAGCTGGAGTTCTCACCCGATCCCTGCACCCCAACCCTCTGCCCAGTCCTTCATCCCCAGCCCTACCCTAGAGCCCACGCCCCTAGTTGGAGTTCTCACCTCCCTGCACCCTAACTCTCTGCCCCAGCCCTGAGCCCCCCTCACACTCCCAACCCCTCATCCCCACCTCTGCCACACAAATTTTGTTCACACATCACCTCCATATTGGTGCACATAACAAAACTCATTCCGCACATGCATGGGAAAAATTAGAGGGAACACTGCCAGCCACTAGGGAAGTGGCTTAAGTCCTGAGCAAAGGTGTAGCCCAGGGAAGGGGCTGAAGACCCAGCGAGAGGGTCAGCATTTGTGCGACTTTTGATACCACCCCGGAAAGGGACTGAATTGTGAAGAGTAACTCATCTGGAAAGCTAGGATCAGCGAAGCTGCTATAGGCAAAGAGTGTCCAGGCAGGAAGCCTGGGGAGCCCTGCTTCATAACAAAGCAAGGACAATGAGAGAGAACCCAGAAAGGGCTGAGAGGCAGTTCAAACCAGGGTATTGTGGTAGGGGCCCTGTTGTACTGAGTGAGAATAGGGCCCAGAGATAGGGCTGCAGATAAAGAGACGTTACAGAAGACACTGAGGGTATATCTACACTACGAAATTAGGTTGAATTTATAGAAGTCAGTTTTTCAGAAATCGTTTTTATACAGTTGATTGTGTGTGTCCCCACAAAAAATGCTCTAAATGCATTAAGTCGGCGGACTGCGTCCACAGTACCGAGGCTAGCGTCAACTTCCAGAGCGTTGCACTGTGGGTAGCTCTGAGTAGCTATCCCACAGTTCCTGCAGTCCCCGCTGCCCATTGGAATTCTGGGTTGAGATCCCAATGCCTGATGGGGCAAAAACAGTGTCGCGGGTGATTCTGTGTACATGTCATCAGCCCCCCCTCCCCCCCATGAAAGCAAGGGCAGACAATCATTTCACGCCTTTTTTCCTGGGTTACCTGAGCAGATGCTATACCACAGCAAGTATGGAGCCCACACAGCTGTCCATCACCATAAGTCTCCTGGGTGCTGGCAGACGTGGGACTGCATTGCTGCACAGCAACAGCTCATTGCCTTTTGGCAGCAGACAGTGCGTTACGACTGGTAGCCATTGTCTTCATACTCCTGGGTGCTCTTTTAACTGACCTTGGTGAGGTCAGTCAGGGTGCCTGGGCAGACATGGGAGTGACTCAGCCAGGTCATTCCCATCTTCTTCCACGCACCCAGGAGATGACGATGGCTAGCAGTCCTACGGCACCATCTTCTGGCGAGCACCCAGGAGATGATGATGGCTAGCAGTTGAACTGCACCATCTGCTGCTAGCCTAAAGATGTAAAAGATAGATGGAGTGGATCAAAACAAGAAATAGACCTGATTTGGTTTGTATTCATTTGCTTCCTCCCTCCCTCTCTCCGTGAAATCAACAGCCTGCTAAACCCAGGGTTTTGAGTTCAATCCTTGAGGGGGCCATTCTGTGTGACAGTTGTTTGTGTTTCTCCGTGATGCAAAGCCACCCCCTTTGTGGACTTTAATTTCCTGTAAGCCATGTCCTCAGTCGCTCCTCCATCCATCAGAGCAGACAATCGTTTTGTGCCTTTTTTCAGCCCAGATGTCATAGTACTGGGAGCCCGCTCAGATCACCGTGGCAATTATGAGCACTGTAAACACCACGCACATAATCCTGGAGCAGATGCAGAACCAGAACCTGCCAAAGCAAAACCAGGTGAGGAGGTGACTGCAGCGCGGTGACGAGACTGATGAGGACATAGACATGGACATAGACTTCTCACAAAGTACGGGCCCCAGCAATGTTCACATCATGGTGTTAATGGGGCAGGTTCATGCCGTGGAACAATTCTGGGCCCGGGAAACAAGCACAGACTGGTGGGACTGCATAGTGTTGCAGGTCTGGGACGATCCCCAGTGGCTGCAAAACTTTTGCATGCATGAGGGCACTTTCATGGAACTTTGTGACTTGCTTTCCCCTGCCCTGAAGTGCCAGAATACCAAGATGAGAGCACCCCTCACAGTTGAGAAGCAAGTGGCGATAGCCCTGTGGAAGCTTGAAACGTCAGTCGGGCATCAATTTGGAGTGGGCAAATCTACTGTGATCCAAGTAGCCAATGCAATCAAAGAGCTGCTGATATCAAGGGTAGTGACTCTGGGAAATGTGCAGCTCATAGTGGATGGCTTTGCTGCAATGGGATTCCCTAACTGTGGTGGGGTGATAGATGGAACCCATATCCCTATCTTGGCACTGGAGCACCAAGCCAGCGAGTACATAAACTGAAAGGGGTACTTTTCAATGCTGCTGCAAGCACTGGTGGATCACAAGGGACATTTCACCAACATCAAGGTGGGATGGCCATGAAAGGTACATGACGCTCGTGTCTTCAGGAACTCCGGTCTGTTTCAAAAGTTGCAGGAAGGGACTTTCTTCCCAGACCAGAAAATAACTGTTGGGGATGTTGAAATGCCTATAGTTATCCTTGGGGGCCTAGCCTACCCCTTAATGCCATGGCTCATGAAGCCGTACACAGGCAGCCTGGACAGTAGTCAGGAGCTGTTCAACTATAGGCTGAGCAAATGCAGAATGGTGGTAGAATGTGCATTTGGACATTTAAAAGTGCACTGGTGCAGTTTACTGACTCAGATAGACCTCAGTGAAACCATTATTCCCATTGTTATTACTGCTTGCTGTGTGCTCCACAATATCTATGAAAGTAAGGGGGAGACTTTTATGGCAGGGTGGAAGGTTGAGGCAAATTGCCTGGCCACTGATTGCTAACCGCCCTGGTGTCTGGCTGCGCGTAAAGTACAGGAGGGTGCGGTGCGCATCAGAGAAGCTTTGAAAACCAGTTTCATGACTGGCCAGGCTACGGTGTGAAAGTTCTGTTTGTTTCTCCTTGAGGAATCCTCCCCCCTTGGTTCACTCTACTTCCCTGTAAGCTAGCCACCCTCCCCTCCCCCCTTTGATCACCGCTTGCAGAGGCAATAAAGTCATTGTTGCTTCACATTCATGCATTCTTTATTAATTCATCACACAAATAGGGGGATAACTGCCAAGGTAGCCCGGGAGGGGTGGGGGAGGAGGGAAGGACAAGGCCACACTGCACTTTAAAACCTATTGAAGGCCAGCCTGCTGTTGCTTGGGCAATGCTCTGAGGTGGAGTGGCTGGGTGGCCAGAGGCCCCTGCACCGTGTTCTTGGGTGTCTGGGTGAGGAGGCTATGGAACTTGGGGAGGAGGGCTGTTTGTTACACAGGGGCTGTATCGGCAGTCTGTGCTCCTGCTGCCTTTCCTGCAGCTCAACCATACACTGGAGCATATGAGTTTGATCTTCCAGCAGCCTGAGCATCGACTCCTGCCTTCTGTCAGCAAGCTGACGCCACCTATCATCTTCAGCCCGCCACCTCTCCTCGCGTTCATATTGTGCTTTCCTGCACTCTGACATTGTCTGCCTCCATGCATTCTGCTGGGCTCTGTCAGTGTGGGAGGACAGCAGGAGCTCAGAGAACATTTAATCCCGAGTGCATTTTTTTCACCTAATCTTCGCTAGCCTCTGCGAAGGAGAAACAATTATAGCTGGTGGAGGAAAAGGGAGAGTGGTAGTTAAAAAGACAATTTAGAGAACAATGGGTACTCTCTTTCTCATTAAACCTTGCTGTTCACATTACACAGCACATGTGCTTTCGTTACAAGGCTGCATTTTGCCTCTTATATTGAGGGCCTGCTGGTTTGGTGTGAGAGATCACTCACACTTCACCCCTCCCCCCCACCGCGTGGCTAACCGCAGGGAACATTTCTATTCAGCCACAGCCGAGCAGGAACGGGGACCTCTGAATGTCCCCTTAATAAAAGCACCCTGTTTCAACCAGGTGACCATGAATGATATCACTCTCCTGAGGATAACACAGTGAGATAAAGAACGGACGTTGTTTGAATGCCAGCAAACACCAGGACCATATGCTGCCATGCTTTGCTGTGCAATGATTCACGACTACGTGCTACAGGCCTGGCATGGTAAAGTGTCCTACCATGGCGGATGAAATAAGGCCGCCCCCCACCAGAAACCTTTTGCAAAGGCTTTGGGAGTACATCCAGGAGAGGTTTATGGAGATGTCCCTGGATGATTTCCGCTCCATCCCCATACGCGTTAACAGACTTTTCCAGTAGCTGTACTGGCCGCGAATGCCAGGGCAAATTAATCATTAAACATGCTTGCTTTTAAACCATGTGTAATATTTACAAAGGTACACTCACCAGAGGTCTCTTCTCTACCTTCAGGGTCTGGGAGCATGCCTTGGGTGGGTTCAGGGGTTACTGATTCCAGGTCCAGGGTGAGAAACATATCTTGGCTGTTGGGGAAAACGGTTTCTCCGCTTCCTTGCTGTGAGCTATCTTCAATCCCCAAAACCCACTTCCATGTTGCATGATTCTCCATTGATGGAGTCAAAGCACAGGGCTGAGGTAGTGGTGGCTGCACCCCCTAGCATGGCATGCAGCTCACCACAGAAGCGGCATGTTCAGGGCTCTGATCTGGAGCAGCCGTTTGCCTCTCTGTTTTTTTGTTAGGCTTGCTTTAGCTCCTTAATTTTCACGCGGCACTGCTTTATGTCCCTGTTATGGCCTTTGTCCTTCATGCCCTTTGAGACTTTTTCTAATGTTTTGGCATTTCGTTTACTGGAACGGAGTTCAGCTAGCACGGATTTGTCTCCCCATATGGTGAGCAGATCACGTACCTCCCATTTGGTCCATGCTAGAGCTCTTTTGTGATCCTGGGACTCCATAATGGTCACCTCTGCTGATGAGATCTGCACTCACCTGCACCTTGCCATGCTGGCTAAACAGGAAATGAGATTCAAAAGTTCACGGACCTTTTCCTGTCTACCTGGCCAGTGCATCTGAGTTGAGAGTGCTATCTAGAGCAGTCACAATGGAGCACTCTGGGATAGCTTCCGGAGGCCAATACCGTCGAATTGCGTCCACATTACCCCAAATTCAACCCAGCAAGGCCGATTTCAGCGCTAATCCCCTCGTCGGAAGGGGAGTAAAGAAATCGATTTAAAGAGCCCTTTAAGTTGAAAAAAAGGGCTTCGTCGTGTGGATGGGTCCAGGCTTAAATCGAGGTAACGCTGCTAAATTTGACCTAAAATAGTAGTGTAGACCAGGCCTGAGATACATGCTCCAACAGGGCCTATCCCAGATGGGGTCTGTTGTGTATTGTTGTATATCTACAGGCTGTCTGTGACTTGGCTGAAGGGCTGAGTCACAGAAGGTTCACAAGGAATCCTGTGGCACCTTATAGACTAACAGACGTTTTGCAGCATGAGCTTTCGTGGGTGAATACCCACTTCTTCGGATGCAAGCAGAAGGTTCACCTGAGAAGTTATTTGCCAGAAGGGGTCACCGCAAGCAACGCAGAGAGAGTGCAGGTGCAGACACATCTGGTTGACAGGAGGCATTCGCGAGAGGCCCTGTCACACTCCACACTAAGTTGGGTTGTTTTAAAAAGCAGAGTGGAACCTTTGCTTGAAAGCTCCAGTTGGTGCTCGGTCAATGAACTAACTTTGTTTTCATCTGCCACAAGTTCTATTGTCTTGTAGGCTACCAGGTCTCTCAAATTTGCTACTTAAGACACTAATAAGCTACAAGTACAATCTTCCACAAGCTACTCCTCCCCCTGTCAGGAGACAGGGGATGAGAAGGAGGGAGAATCCCCTCCCCAGCAAGTGGCAGATACCTCCTGGTGAAGGAGCTCCCGTGTGCTGTATTCACTGCTCAGTGTATTAAGCTGCACAGGCCTATAGCATAAGGGCAACCTTGGTACTGATGTTAAAGCTGCTCCTGATAACTTTAATTGGGGTTGTGGCTATTCAGCACTTCTGAAAAATCCAGCCCTAAATGTCTCAAGCTGGGTACTCAAAACCAGTGGCCACTTCATGAAATGTTGACCTTAGCCTCTTTGCGCTAGTGTTTCCATATAGTGATGAATTCCTCCCCACATCATAGGGACTTTTAGAGCTATTTTAAAGCATATAAACTTCCTCCACTTAAAGGTGTCATATACCTGGAAAGTATTAGTGTTTTATGAGTTTGTACTCATGTACTCAGTATATGAACCTGAAAGAAAGTGTTTTCTCCTATAGCCACTTTCCTTTTTAGGGGACAGGATTTATGATTGGGGGGGGGGGGGAAATCAGGCTGTCTGGGTTCTCTGACCTGCTGTTTGACTTTGGGCAAGTCACTTCCTCTCTGTGCCTGAGGTTCTCCACTTGCATAATGAGGGCAATGACACTAAACAACCTTTGCAAAGCACTCTGAGCTCTGTGGATAAAAAGTGCGATAGGAAAGCAGCGACAATCTTTGATTTGGAGGATACGAACGCTCTCGCACAAACAGCCTGGGCTGTTTAGTTCTAAAAGCACTTGCATTTGCCTCCAAATCAGAAATTATCCTGAAAATGCATTACACGAAGGACGCAAACCTTGAACGATAGTGTGGTGTAGGAGACCACGGCAACTTCAGCACTTTGCTTGGCCTCACTGCCGGTAGATAGTTTATATTACAGCCAGGGGTGAATGGAATGGCCTCAAGCCCAGACAAACTGGATTTCCTGCTGTTTGTTTTTGTTCCCACCAAGACAGACAAATTAAACCTCAGGAGGGTTTTTTTGTTTGTTTTTTTTAAAGTAATAGTCTCCATGTTAGAGATCTCCCATTTTATTTACTCCTCTGCCTTGGAGCAGCTCAGGTGGCCTCCGAGTCATAGCCTTGTTGCCAGGGCCAGACAAGAGGGTCTGACTGGCCACAGCACTCCTATTAGAGCTGGTCTCTGTTTGTTAAAGCTTATTAGTAACCTCCCACATTTGGGTGGACAAGACCAATCAGATCTGCCTATTTTTCTCAGAAGCCAAACTCACAAAATGTGTCTTTAGATTTGGGAGTGGGGGTAGGGAATAGAAGAAGAAGAATGTTCATGACTATGAAAGACTAAAGGGAATTGGCTAAAACCTGGGAGAAGTGGGCATACCCCAGGTAAACTCTGCCACCGTACATGGATCTGGACAGGCTGACACATGTTCTGATGTTCCATTTTGATGGGCTGTCCCTCTATATCCCTGCCTAAGCATTTCACTCCTGATTTGCAGCACTTCTTGCTAGACCCGTCTTGGGCCCATGAACAGTTCGGCCAACACTCTGGGATCTTGACCTCCAGCACATACCCTGGGTGAATCCCAATCCATGATTTGTTCCTGAGCAGAGGATGCCAATCAGATCGGTTTGGCAGATGAACCACTAATGCAATATTAGATTGGGTGGATGAGTGAGGTTCTGTGGCCTGTGATGTGCAGGAGGTCAGACTAGATGATCATGACAGTCCCTTCTGGTCTTAAAGTCTGAATCTATGATTGACAGTCACACACCCTCTTTATGCTTCAGCTTCAAATACTGAAACCAGGTACTTCAGAGGTAAAGAGCAGATATCCTGCTGGATGGCCGTACCACTTCTGTCTGTGTGCTGCAACCGGAAACCAGAATGTAAGGCCACTGCTTGGCAAAAACAATATTGTGATTTGAGTTTGGCAGATCTCAGTGCAGTCCCCACTGGACAGGTGCTCATATCACAGGGGAAAAAACAAAACAAACAAAAAACCCACCACCACAGTTTGGTCTAATTGCCTCCCCTTGTGAGCAGTCTCACTAGCAAGGCCAAGTATTGAATGGAACATGGAAACCGTATTCTTATCATTCCAGGATTGATGGTTCCAGCTCAGGCTTCAGTTAATAGTGGACCAATTCCCTTACTTTTAAGCTGTTTCCACTCTGGCTCCTGAGGAGTTTATCTTTAATCCCTCTATTCATTCCATTCCATGTGTGCTTTCAGCCTCCCAGAATATTTTAAGACTAGATATTTGAGCTGGTGTTGGGCAGGATTTTAATCCTCAATGGACAATGCCTTGAATAGCAGGCACTTAAGCAGCTATGGAAATATTTACCAGAAATGTCCTTATGTCTGGAATTCTTGACCAGCAAAAAGTACAGGGATCAGGTTATTATTATCTTGCTAATAGCTGGCAAAGATAGAAGGAGTACAAGAGACGCACAGGGAAGAAGAAGAATAGTATGAGAGCAAATCAGTGCAACATTCTCAACAAAAAAAATTCAAATGTGGCTTGTGGACAAAACCAGAGGATTACAGCAGAAGCTCTGAGAAGAGTCACAAAGTCGAGGAGTGAACAGAGGGACCCATATCAAAATGCCAATTACAACGGGACCCAGATGGAGACCCAATAGGAACTCATTTCTCATGTGAACAGCCAGAATTCTCTGACTGGATTTGAATCCAGAAGTGAAAGGCTCTATTGCACATTACCAGCTTCTGTTCACCATTTCTATTTGGTGGATATAAAGTGGTGAAGGCCAAACCTTACATCTGGCGTGAGGAAACTGAGAAAGCTGAGGGCTTTATTGACCAATCCGCCATAGTCTAGCACCTACTACTGGAAAGACAGCAAGGCCTTCTAGGAGCTCCTCTGAGTGGAGAGACAGGCTCTTGTAAAGATTTCATCTCTCAAATTGTCCTCTTTCCATGTATTAGAGGAAACAGAGCACCACAGAATGAGGTGGGTTGGGGAAAAATAGGAACAGTGCCACCAAGCTGTATAATGATTCCCCCCCCCCCAACACACACCCCTGCATGTCAATACATCCAATGGGAGTAACAGTGAAGAATATAAGAATCTTAAACCTGCCCTAACCTGCAAGCAAAAGCAAAGTGCTTGAAGAGAAGTTTTTGTCATCGGTGGTTTTACTACATCCAAATAACTATGTTCAAAGGTTGTAAAAGTCAAGCCCTCAAAAGTTAGGAAATACCACAATTAAGGCTGCCTGTGCCACTTTAAACTCATTCCCCTTGTACCTATGCATTATGATACCATCCTTCTTCAAAGCATGGAGGCATTACCATGTCTCTGCTGAATGGTTGTAAGAATTTTGTAATGTGGGCAAAACAATGTATTTTTTCCCTAGCCTTGTTCTCAAACAGCTGAACTGCTTTAGCTAAAACTTAAAACAAAACAAACAAACAAAAAACCAAAGGCAAACAGCCAGCCTGGAAAATTTCAGCCCAGATGGTTTATGTTTGGCAAAGTTATAGGAAGCTGAAAACAGGATCTTATAAAGGAAAATGGTGTACAACCATAACTACAGGCCTCACTCCCTATAACAATAGCATGCAGTGAATAGGGTCCTACCAAATTCACAACGATGGAAAAAACACATCACGGACCGTGAAATCTGGTCTGCCACTGTGAAACCTGGTCTTGTGTGCATTTACCTTACACTATATAGATTTAACTCCTTTTTTGATCAAGATCCCGACAATTACAACCCTGTGAAATTTCAGATTTAAATAGCTGAAATCATGAAATTTGCAATTTAAAAAAATCCTACAACCGTGAAATTGACCAAAATGGACCATGAATTTAGAAGGGCCCTAGCAATGAAGCATCACCACGAATGCATACAGCACACAACCCTCCCACAGGTATTATCCTCCTCTCTCTCATTGTTTTCAGCATGCAAGATGATTTCACATTAACAGAGCAGGTACTCAGATGCCAGGGGTGCTGAAGTTGATAAATTAATTGTTGTGTTAGAATTATGTGAGGAAATGTATTAGCATGGGGATGAATGTGTGACACTCACTGTAGGCTCTGGAAACACAAAGTCCTGGTTCATGAAATCTCATTTCAGAGCTCTCATGTCTTTGTGTCAGAAACTGGAAAGTGGGTGATTGTGCCTAGTGGTTGGAGCAAGGGTCAGCACCCCCAGGGTCAGCGCGAAGTTAGTTGGCAGGGTCTTAAGACCAGCAACCCAACAGTCACCCCACCCACAGTTTCTGACCTTGGTCAGTGCAGCCCCCAGAATTCAGAAGTTCATCTGCAGAGTCTACTTCCCAGCCTGGGTGGAAGTGGGGGAGGTACGGGAGGCATCTTAGCTGTCAACCTGAGCAGCGGAGCATGTGAGTGCCACGCCTCTCCATAGGGTTCTGCTGCAATCTTCACCGCCAGCTGTGCATCTCCACCAGCCATCCTGCTGGCCGCTCTGCTCCGCTCTCCACCAGCCGCCCAGCTATGCGCCCCGCTCTCCACCAGCTGCCCAGCTGTGCGCTCCGCTCCTCTCTCCACCAGCCTCCCGGCTACCCACTCCGCTCACCGTCTTGTTGTCCACTCTGCCATCTTGTCTTCAGGCTCCCCCACCACTTAACACAGCTCTCAGTGATCTCAGCTTTTAGTAACTTCAGCTCTTTAGTGACATCAGCTCTCAGTGAGTTTAGCTGGTAGTAGGGGAGCCTCAGTGCTGGTGCGCTACTAGCCCAAAGTAGGTCTAATGCTTAGACCTAGGTATCAGTGATTTCAGCTCTGCAGCATGCAACAAGACTCCTAATGGAGTCAAAATTTACTCCGTTATTACACAATGGAGAGATGCTATATAAGAGTGGTGTTTGGGACCCACAGTACACATACCTGTCTTCCTCCCCAGTTCACTGGGCTTTGGAACCCATATCCCTTGCCTAGTGAGTGCTGCTTAGTTGAGGGCAATCCTTCCATCATAAAATGCCAAGTACAGTTTTACTGTCCTTGATTCACAAAACCAGGATAACAACCCTTTACTACTCCTTCCCCAATAACAAAGAGACTGGGGATCCCAGAGCAGCCAAAGTGACCATTTGGGAAGGCAGTCCCTCATGTTAGGCAGGGTGAGTGTGCCCATGCAAACGAGATCAGCCCCTGGAGTTATTTTCCACAACTCACCACCAGATGTCAGGGTAGCACTCATTCTGACTCTGCTTACATCTCTCATCATGTCTCCCCCTGAGTGTCCTCAGTCCTCCACTTGCCCCGTTATACTAGCTTCAGCCACCCATTTATCCACTTTCCCCCAGCTGTCTTCAGGGGCCCATCTTGGTTAGTGTAAAAGCAGTTAGCAGCCACCCCTGCCACAACTGACAAGCCTCAGCTGATCTGCCAATCTTTCTCAGAAAAGAAATGGTCAACGTTTGCCTTTAGATCGGTGGGGCTGGAAGATTGGGTGGAAAGGAAGAAGAATGTTTGTGGCCATGAAAGTCTCTCTCCTACAATATCTCCTGATTTGCAGAGGTTCTGAAAGCCCCATGTTCCCATTGACTTCATATGGGATTGTGGGTGCTCAGCACTTCTGAAAAATCAAGCCTGTTAGTCTATTCGGTTTGGGCATTTGTTTGTTTGTAATCCATTAATTCCTTTTGGACCACTTCACCTGGGTGTTTGATACATTATCACAGGGGCCACAATGGTGCATTATTCACCTCACAAAATGCCTTCCTCAGGGGAGCTATAATTGAATACAACGCCACCCTAATTATACAATTTTCTTTACCCTGTTAACACAGGGGTTGTTGCACCACAAGTGGGCAAGCCAATCAGTAAAAGCTACATTCACCACAATGAGATGGGGAAGGAGCACAGGAGTTTCACTGGGATAAGAACAGCATGTTTTTGATGGATAGTGGTAATGACCAGCATTTGGTTCTCTCTCAGGAAAAAGGGTTTTCTTTTTAATGAGTGAGGTTTTATGATTAAGCCTGCAATTTTAAAAAATGAATTTCTGCCTCTATTAAACACAGCTACCTCCCTGCATTTAATCTCCTCTTTGCCATGAGTCTAGTTCTGCTAGAGAACATTTCCCTCTCATTAATATCACCAGCAAAAATTTCCTGTGCAAATATTCTTCCCTTTGGGGTTTTAAAAGCTGTTTCCACAGCAACAGCGAGTACTGTCTAAAGGAGGGTGTTTGTTTCCCCCCTTTTTTTCCAACTTTGGAGGGAATTAAGCAAGGGGAATAATACCCAGAGCTGGGGGGAGCAGAACTTCATTTGGACAGTGTAACAATAGGGCTATATCAATTTTTGTGGCTTTGTAGCACTCCGGAGATATAAAACAGCTGAAAACTCAGCCTAACCAGCCAGTTAACTCATAAACTGCCCAGATTTACAGCTATTTTATGACACTTGAGTGATGCAAAGCAGCTGGAGGGCACCTGTGACTCTGCCTCAGAGTATATAGTGAGAATTTACCAGGAGAACAAATCTTACCTCCCATCAAACCCACTCTATAGTACGGATCTGAAATTTAGATTTTCACTCAAGCACTGTATTTGTGCCCTGTGTAGACTGTGAAAGAAGCAAGCAGAAGGAAAGAATCCATGGAAAATATAAAGTGGAAAATGGAGCAGAGGACAGACAGAGTGTGTCATAAATAAACAGATCAGGGTTAAGGTCTCTTTTACCTGGAAAGGGTTAACAAGCTCAGTAACCTAATGAGCACCTAACCAGAGGACCAATCAAGGGACAGGATAATTTCAAATTTCTGTGGAGGGAAGCCTTTGTCTGTGTTTTTTTGTTTGTCTCTGAGTTCTCTCTTTGGCTCTAAGAGAGGCCAGACATGTCTCCAAGTTCTCCTGGAGTAGTTCCTACTATCTAATAGTAAGTATTAATTAGAAAGGCGGATTAGTTTTATAATTTGACTTCTACATTTGCAATTGTGTGTTTTGCTATAGAATTTCTTTAATTCTGTACTGTTATTGCTTTTACTGAGAAAGAAAGGAGGGGGGATTCTCTCCAGAGATTGATAAGTTTAGACCCTGTGTATTGTTCCATTTTGGTATTACAGAGACAGTTTACTTTCTTTTTATTCTTTAATAAATCTTTTCTGTTAAGGACTTGGTTGATCTTTCCTTGGGTGAATTCTCAGGGAAAGGGGAGGAGGGAGGAGGAAGGCATCCCTCTGTAGTTGAATCCCAGTATCTCTCCTAGGAGAAGGGAGGGGGGAGGAAGCAGGGGAGAATGGTTTACTTCTCCTAGGTGTAAGAACTCCATGGACTTGGGGCTCTTGGGATCCCCAAGGATTTTGGGGAAGGACTGTGTCCCAATACACGTACATTATTGGGTGGTGGCAGCTTTTACCAGATCTAAACTAGGATTTTAGTTTAGGGGAGTCCATGCAGGTCCCCATCTTGGAACCCAACAGCTCTAAGTGTGGGTAAAACCTATGAGTGAAAAAACAGACTGAGGAAATTCAGCAGAGGGAAGAGGGAAAAATTCAATGACAAATGAAATACAGTCTGTCTAGTGTATTCAGAGCTTTTGCTTGCATCAGCCATGCTTTAGGGGAGAAACATTTTGTCCCCAGTGTGTAGAGAGTACAGGTTTGTAAGAGTCTAGGGTTTAGCACCACAGCTAGCTACATTGACCAGGATTCACTCTGAACACATGCAGCTGCAACAGAAACAAAGACAGCCAAGAGAATGGTTTATTACACTATTGACACTGCTTCCTACCAGAGAGTCATTGCAGGTTACCAGATAATGAACAGAAATGGAGAACAAACAATACAGGTCCCATCCTTAAAGGCAAGTAAAAAATGTTAAGGTCAAGCATTGACTTTCCTTGAATTCTCCCTCTTGTTGTCTCTACTTTCCCTACTATTCTTCTTTCCCCAGAATAAACAATGGACAAGTTGAGAAACAGAGGCAGATTCTGGCTCCAAGTCCTTCTGCTTTGTGCAACTCCAGAGTTGCAAAGCAGCTGCAAAGCTGGTTAAAGCAGGTAGCTGGTATTCCCTTAACATACAGGGAATAACCAGCAACAGCATCTCCTTGTCCTTCAGTACAGGGATGTGTCTTGGGAAAAAGAGGCATAAGCAGTGACCCAGATCCACAAAGGGACTTAGGTGTTGCAACATTCACTGTTGCAATGCTCAACTTTTAGGCATCAATGAAACAACCCTGGAATGCACAAAGCTTGAGTTAGATGCCCAGGTTCCCTAGATAGTGAATGAGGAGAAATAGGCACCTAAAAATGCAATCCACAAGAGCCAGCATACTAGGCAGGGAGCCACCTAAATTAGCCAATTGGACAGGCTGAAGAGAGGAGTGTTTCTTAAGCCCTACCCCTCTCACAGACTTTAGCATCTATCTCTGCTTGTGATCCACAGCCAACTTTTTCTGGAGTGGCAGGAGCATTACATAGGCCAAAAGGCATAACCAAACATTAAAAATGGCCACACCTGGATTGGAATGCCATCTTCTACTCATCTGTCTACTTGATTCTGACCAAGTTATATACTCCATGCATGTCCAATTTTGTGAAGATCCAGGCAGACTGGAGTCTTTCCAGGAACTTATTAATAAGAGGAAGGGGATATCAATTATGCACCATGATTTGATGTAGTGCCTGGTAATCAACACAATGTCAGAAAAAGCCATCCTTCTTAGCTACGAATAATATAGGGTCACCAGCTGGGGAGATAGAGGAGTGAATAAATCCCTTCTGCAGGTTTTCCTCTAGGAACTCCTGGAGGGCTTGCAGCTGTGGCTCAGAGACAGCATAAATGCATCTGAAGAAAACCTCCATCTCTGGCGGATTCCACAAGGCAGTCATAACTGCAGTGGTGTGGTAGAGTGTCCACTCCTGTTCATTGAACACTCTGGTGAATTCTAAGTATTTGACAATAATCATAAGTGTGGCTGGGCCTGCTACTTGGGATACTGGGGTGGGCTGGAACACCTCACAGAGTATGGTCGACTGTGGACAGGGGCTAGGGGGCCAGTCTCATTGATATGCTAGGGAGAAGAGCAGCACTGTCCTTGATCACCTGCTGATTAGGGGATCGTGGGAGACAAGCAAGGAGTGCCAAGGATGACCAGTGAATGTGGGGCATACCCTGAACTGCATGATTTCCCAGTGGTTGCTGCTGGTGATGACCTCCAGAGGCACTGGTCAGTGAGTCCACCAATGCCTCCACACAGAGGTGGGGCACCACTCTGTCCCAGAGGTAGAGGGAAAGATTTAGTGGATTGGTGTGTTGGGACTGTCAGGATTCCAGCAGAGTGGCTCACTGCAGGGCAGTGTGAAGTACTGATCCAGCTCTGGCCCCGCTACTGGGGCTGGGTCCTGGTGTTTTTTCTTGGCTGGACAACCCACTGCTAAATGCCCAGATTCCCCACAGTACATGCAGACTCCTAGAGCCTGGTTCTGGCTCTTTTCCTTGGCAGAGAGGTGGAGTCAAACTTGGCCTATCTGCATTGGCTCAGTGTCCGATGGATTGTCTGGAGTTGCAGAGAATGGAAGTGGTTTGACAAGGTTCAGGTGATGCACTTCCTTTCTAGCCTCGTTTCATTAGCTGGTCATCCATCGTTATACACAGATTGATCAGGGCCCCTTGGATAGGCGAGAATTCTACTCGAGCTAACTTATCCTTAATAAGGTCATGGAGTCCTTGCCAGAAGTGATGTCCTTGCATAGCTTCATTCCAGTGAGTATCGGCTGCCTGGCATCAAAACACAGCTGCCTATCTGGCAATGGATCAGGACCCTTGTTGGTGGACTTGGAGCACAGCTTCTGCAGTGTGCTCTGTGTTAGGGTCACCAAAAATGCCTGCCAAGGCCAGGTCACACTCGTCTAAGCATTTGAGAAGAGCTCTAGACCCCTCCAATAGTGGGGAAGCCCATACCAGTGCCTCTCCAGTAAGCAGGCTAATCACAAACCCTACTCAGCGCTGGTCCATAGGGTATGATAGGTGTCACAGAACAAACAGTAGGCCACATTGATTCAAGAAGTCCTGGAACTTGGCATGGTCCCCATTGAACTTGTCTGGTCAGGGGGCTTTGGGCTCACAGACAGCGCGTGTGAGAGTTGGTGGGAGATGATGGGGGCATATTAACACCACCTGAGCTAGAAGGGTTGGATTCCTTACTCATAGTGCAGCAACCTGAACCTGCAGTTCCTGTTAGGCCCCGACTAAGACTGCAAGGATGAGCTGGGCTCCCGCTGGGGTCGTCCCAGGAGGGACCTCCATGTTGTTAGGCCCGTGCCCTCCCTATGTCTGGTCTCTAGGGCTGCTCAAACTGTAAGCTGCCGGGATGTGGGCATCAGCCTACATAGGGGGTAGGCCAGGTTGCAGAGGCAGTTTGAAGTAATAGGGAGCATAGATCCAGGAGTCAGGTACCAGGCCTAAGGTAAAGCCAGGGTCAGGGTCGAGGAGCCAAGCCAAAGGTCAGAACTGGAGTTAGAATCAGGAGTAGGGCAGAAGGGCAAGGACCTGACAGAAGTCAAGGCTAGAATGAGGACTAGAGGAAGGGCCAGAGGCAGTCCAGAGCAAGGACTAGAAACGGCAGCAGAACAAGCACAGTTACAGATGTGGTACACATTGAGAAGTCACTATGCAGCTGCCACTACAAGGCTCAAGTAGCAGGCTGCTGGGTCCCCTGCCCAGTCAGGATCATGACCATTTGGAGAAGCCTCATTGGGCCCAGCTGAGCTTGCTGGGTTTCCTAGCAACCAGGTTGAGAGCCAACTGTGCCTGGCCGTGCCTCTGTGCAGGAGCTGGATGGGACATGCCACTGCTTCTGGGAGTTGCTTGAGATAAGCCTGCACCCCTGACTCCCTCCTGCACCCCAACCCCTTGCCCAAGCCCTGATCCCCCTCCTGCCCTCTGAACCCCTCGGTCCCAGTCCAGAGCACCCTCCTGCACCCCCAATCCCTCATCCCCAGCCCCACCCCAGAGCCCACACCCCCAGCCAGAGCCCTCACCCCCTCCAACACCCAATTTCATGAATATTCATGGTCCGCCATACAATTTCCATATTCAGATGTGGCCCCTGCTCTAGAGTCCTGTGCATACTGGACAAGTCCACAGTGTCTTATTTGTTCATGAGGAAGTTGAAGGTTGAAGTTAAGATGTTGCAGTTGCCATTTTGGGGGAAGGGGGAAAATGTCATGTGTTCCCCTGTCGTAGCATCACAGTTGAACCTGGTCAGTATAAATGCACTGACTTTACAGCACTGCTGCCTATCTGGTGCATAACTTCCACTGTGTTTGGTTGCATGACAGATGGCCAATTTGATGCAAGAATCAGTGACGGCCACGGCTCAGAAAGGTTTGTGGTGCTGTATGAAATAACCAGGCTTTCAGTGCAACCCATGCTTTGCTCCCTGTAAATGTGCGGGACTCACCCCTGCGGCACCTCCTGCTGGTTGTCTCCGGGAATTAGCTCTCCAACCATTGGAGCACCCTCTGCAGACCCATGTCCCGCTACTGCTTGCTGCCCCCCCCCATGTCCCTCCCAGGACCCCGGTGCCCCTTTAACTGGGTGCTGCCTCCTGGCAGTACCCCCACAGTCTGGGTCTCCCCCTCCCAGGGGAACCCCCACTCACTATCCTCACTTTGCCTCAGTCTTGGCTACTGCCAGTCCTCATCTAGCCCCCGTTCACTGGGGAAGAACTGCAGTATAAGCCACTCATCACAGCAAAGGGGTTTGGACCTGCTACCTCTGCCTACCCGTGGGCTGCCCCTGCAACCCAGTACCTAATAGGCCTTACCAGGCCTGCAGCCTGGGGCTTTCCTAGGCCAGAGCTCCCTGGCTCCCTTGGCCTTTCCCCAGCCCTGCTCCACTCTAGATACCTAGTTAACCTCCCTGCAGCCAGGCTCTTCTCTCTCTGAACGCAGAGAGAGACTGCTGAGCTCCTGGCTCCCAGCCTTTTTATACAGGCCAGCTGTGGCCTGATTGGGGTGTGGCCCAGCTGCGGCCACTTCCCCAATCAGCCCAGCTTTTAGAGTTGCAACCCTCTCCAGGGCTGCTTTTACCACTGCAGCCCTCCCAGGCAGGAGCGGGGGACCACCCCGCTACACTTCCAAACCCCTGGCTAAAATGGCCATCCACACAACCAGGGAGAGGAGGTTGGCCGACGGAGACTCCTGCGACTGTGGGTCTCCCGGAAACCCAATAGATACACTTCCAAACCCCTGGCTAAAATGGCCATCCACACAACCAGGGAGAGGAGGTTGGCCGATGGAGACTCCTGTGACTGTGGGGCTTGTTTCCGATCCTTAGTCCATTCACGTATCTGGGCGGAGTTCCTCTGGGCGGCGTCCGCTGGCTCCCTTGACGCCTTCGAGGAGCAGTGGGCGCTGTCCGGGGTTCTCTGCTCGGTGTCCCCGTCAGGCTCCCTTCTTATGACCCTTTGACCGCACTCCTGTCCCTGTTCTTTTATTAGTTGTCCCCTGCAATTAGTGGGTTTCTGAGGTCCTGTAGATCCTCCCCTTAGGCTGCGGGGGAGATCCTTTAGCAGTGGGCAGACTTCTGCCCGCTTACTTCCCGGAACCCAATAGGTACACTCCCATACCACATTCAGTGACTACACCTTATTCATGCAGTTAGCTCTCTAATGCTTCCAAACATAATAAGTTGCACCTCTTAACTTCTAGCTATACAGCACTTGTACTCCATAAAATCCATTCCTCATGAGGCTTTACTTTTCATTTCCATACCTTTAACACATGTAGTTACACAGAATCTGCAGAACACTCAATGCTGTTGACTTTTTCCGTTCTCTGAAACCATCATGCTACCTCCCTCCTGTTTAATAGCTAACATGCAATATACTTGTGAGATTCATTTACTACTAAGCTGGCTAAAGAGCTGAGGGGTTGAAATCAGTGGAGTAATGAAGCTATGCCAATTTACACCAGCTGATCATCTATCCCTGTGTTTTCGTTCCATACACAACTGAAATTGTTCACTCCTAGGAGCACAGGGACTCTGAAAATAGGAACTCTAATGGAAATAGACCTACTGGGGAATTTCAAAATACTGACAGCTTGATAACTCTTCCCTAGCTAGGATCTGCTGAATTAAACACTTCCCTTAAGTAAATTTCTATGATTTGCATCCAGTTAATGGGCCAGATTCTCAGCTGATGCAAAGGAGTTTAGCTGACTTCACCAACTCTTCTGTATTTCAATTGAGATTGAGAAGCTGGGTTTGTTATTGAGATTAATATCCCATGGTGAGTGCAAATGATAACACAAGGTATAAAACAATGAAGAATCAGACTGTGACAGAGTTCACTCACTGGAGGGGCACCTCCTGCTGTCTGTATCAGGGATTAGCTCTCTCAGCCAGCGCTCCGTCTCCTGGTGGTATTTCTCCCACTGCCTTCTTCTGCAAGCCTGCCTCAGTCCAGGAACTGCAGCATCCTCTTCAGGACTCAGCCCTTCGGCCATGTCACTATCTGTGTTTTCCCACCATCTTGGGGAGCATGGGGGTGGAGGAGAGGATCTCCCCATGCTATAGTCCAGCCACTTTCCCAGTTGCAAGTTGGGGGACCCAGGCCCACTCACTACTCTGGTGCCAGCTCAGGGACCCTGTCAATAGCAGCCTCCTGCTGCCTCTCTAACTTTTCTGTCAGAGCTGCTTCAATTCCCTGGGCCACCTTTCTGTGGCCCAAGCACCTTCTTCTCCCTCCTCTCAGGCCCATGAGCCAGCCAGGAGCTCCCTCTCGCTCCCCTGGTCTCTGCCAGCAACTGCTCTGTCTAAGGTGTTACATTCCTGCAGCTCACTAAGAACGCAGTTCTCTCTCCTTGGACTGCCTTGCAGCTCCCTTTTATCTGAGTCTGCCGGGGTAAGATTGGTTGCTCCCTGCAACTCCTTCCTGATTGACTGTGCTTCATGCAGCCTCCCTGGGCCACTCAGAGGACTCAACTCCATTGCTCTTTCCAGGATAGGGCATGGTTAACCTTTTCTATACATATGTGGGGCAGGCACCTCATCACAAAGACCCAATCATTGCTAAAGTAAATTTAATTTTGAGAAGCATTTTCTGAGCATTAATAAAAGATAATCATATCTGTCACATAATAATTGACCTGAATCAGCCTTTATTGTGTGCTGATGAGACAGCCATCTCATTAAACCTCAGTGAAATGTATAGCTGAGAACCCTTGTCCACCCTGTTATTACAGATGCTTTTCTCAATCTCTTTCTATTCAATCTGGGCTTTTTAAAGTGGCTCAGGGTGACCTAAGGTGACTATCTGTCCACTTCTGCAGTGTCATTAAGCTTTACCCAACTGCAGGTGGAACCCACCAATCCTTCTATTATCTATGTCCTCAGGGAAGAACAAATGTGAGGTTAGCGTTACAAATATTTTGAATGTGTAATAAAAGCACCACGCCAATAGAGCTGATGCAAACCCCAGATGCCTTGGCACAGTTTATTATTGTGACACTACGCCCCATATTCTTCATAGAAATATTGTTATAAGATGATTATAGCACAGGGGTAGGCAATCTATGGCACGTGTGCTGAAGGCGGCACATGAGTTGCTTGTCAGTGGCACTCACATTGCCCGGGTCCTGGCCACTGGTTCGGGGGGGCTCTGCATTTTAATTTAATTTTAAATGAAGCTTCTTAAACATTTTAAATACCTTATTTACTTTACATACAATAGTTGAGTTATATATTACAGACTTATAGAAAGAGACCTTCTAAAAATGTTTAAATGTATTACTGGCACGCGAAACCTTAAATTAGAGTGAATAAATGAAGACTCGGCACAGCACTTCTGAAAAGTTGCCGACCCCTGTTATAGCATATATAAGATGTATTTTATGCAAGATGGGTCTTGTGAGATATCATTGGAAAGGTTATGATTTACTGAATATGATTATCCTCTTTGTATGCATGTATCATTTTTATATCTAAAGTTAGGAATATTGACTATACATCTGTATTACAAAAGTGTTTGCACCTGGGGAATGCCCACCAGACAGAATGAAATCAGTCTGGCTGGTTAGCTGGGGCCAAGTCAATAAACCATTAGGGAGAACAATAGGTCTTTTGAAAATGCTAATCTCCCACCTTCCTGAGATGCTACAATCGGCCTTTGATTCATAGCTGCTTTGACGCTTCAGGGTCATGTGATCATGTCACCTGGTACTGGACTCCATGATAGAATATCAGTATTTTTCCACTAAGAAGGGGAGGAACCACACTGGAAAACAAAGGATCCCCGCTATATGTAAATCCTATTTAAGACAGGGGAGGGAGATGATCGGGGTTCCTTCTTCACTGATTCCCTGCCTAGGATGACTGCTGGAAACATCTAAGAAAGAAAGACAGAGCTGGGGAGAAGAGCTGAGCCTGGGCTGGAAAAGGTGTCTGGCTTGTGAAAGAAATACCTGGAGTTTTAAGCTGCAAACAAGAGCAGCTTGCCTTCAAGAAACTCTGCAATCTGCCTAAAACAACATTTAGGGTGAGAAATTACTACTTGTATCCAGTTTCTATAGTGTATTAAGCTTAGTTTGTGTGTTTGTTTTATTTGTTCAGTAATCTGCTTTGATCTGTTTGCTATCCCTTATAATCACTTAAAATCTATCCGTTGTAGTTAATAAACTTGTTTTTGTTTTCTCGAAAACCAGTTTGTGGAATTCATAACTGAGGGGCAAAAGCTGTGCAGATCTCCCTCCAACATGGAGGGAGAGGGGGAATTTCATGAGCTTATGCTGTACAGTGCAAGACAATATAATTTTGGGTTTTCACCCCAGAGGGGGTGTGCACTTGAGTGCTGAGCAATTCCTGAGCTAAATCTTCCCCTGCAGAGCTGATCTCAGTATCTATGTCTTTCTGCAGCTGGGTGTGTCCCTACCTGTGTGTGTGCTGGAGGAGGCTTGAGGGTCTGGCTCAGCAGGACAGGGTGAGGGAGCCCAGGCTGGTGGAATGGGGGGCTCAGTGGATCAGGTGGCACCCTAGAGGAAGGGGAAACCCATCACAATTATGACACCCCATCTTTCTTACTATCCTAAGTTCCCTTGGAGCTGGATTTGTTCATAGAATATCAGGGTTGGAAGGGACCTCAGGAGGTCATCTAGTCCAACCCCCTGCTCACAGCAGGACCAATCCCCAGAGAGATTTTTGCCCCAAATCCCTAAATGGCTTCCCTCAAGGATTGAACTCACAACCCTGAGTTTAGCAGGCCAATGCTCAAACCACTGAGCTATCCCTCTCCCCTCATTTTGTATGAATGCCTCCATTAATGTGCTAACAAAATATGGCTGTGTGCTGGTATCCTCTGAGTTAGAAAACAAGGGAGTTTTGTCAGGGAGTTTAGAGAGGGAGTGTGAGTCACTCCATCCAGGTACAGCTAAGCAGGGGTGGCTCTAGGTATTTTGCCGCCCCAAGCACGGCAGGCAGGCTGCCCTCGGCGGCTTGCCTGCAGGAGGTCTGCCGAAGCTGCCGGACCAGCGGACCCTCCGCAGGCATGCTGCTGAAGGCAACCTGCCTGCCGCCCTTGCGGCGACCGGCAGAGCGTCCCCGCACTCCCCCGCGACCGGCAGAGCGCCCCCGTGGCTTGCCGTCCCAAGCACGCACTTGGCGTGCTGGTGCCTGGAGCCGCCCCTGCAGCTAAGAGACTATAACTACTAGAAAGGTGTCAGAAAAGCCCCCTTGAAGAAAAACATGGGTGGGAGGAGAAGAGGAGAGAGAGAGAGAGAACAAAACCCTGATACACGTAACAAACATACTCGAAACGTAGGCCAATAACACCACCCACCACCACCAGAAAAAAATCCCTACATGAGTACAAATAATGCTGTCAAAAGTCCAGCAGCAGAGTGGGAGCTATCTAGTTTATTGTACTGAATGCAGCATGAACATTTTTTACCTGTCTCATGGGTATGTGGCTTGTGTGCGTATATGGTGCAAGCAGCTCATGACTCTCAAAGACACAGTACCGGCTCTTGACATCAGAGTAGTGAAGGGAAACAGAGAGGTACGTAGATAAGGCTTTCAGGGACACAACAGAGCAGTCCCACCCCAGTCTGACAGCCTCCGTGCTGTTGAGGAGAATGAAAGTCTCAGGGAAGAAGAACATCAAGCTGGTATGGAGAGAAACAATTCCATAGTTGGGACCCTCTTTCCAGAAGAAGTCATGGTATCCTCTGAACAGAGGATACCTCTCCTGTGGAGGGAACCCTCCTAACTTGGAAGAGCAAGTTAATAATAATGGGGGGTTCCATTATTAGAAAAACAGGTAGCTGGGTTTGTGATGACTAGGAGAACTGCATGGTAAATTAGCTTCTGGGTACAAAAGCTGCAGATCTCACAAGACATTTGGACAGATGTATATGCAGCGTTGGTACCAATGACTTACAGAAAGGTAGGAGAGAGGTCCTGGAGGCCAAATTTAGGCTGCTAGGTAAGAGATTCAAGTCCAGGACCTCCATGGTAGCATTCTCTGGAATTCATACACAGAGCCAGAAAGATAGGCAGAATTGCAGGGTTTCAATGCATGGATGAGATGATGGAGTTGGGAGGAAGGTTTTAGGTTTAAAAGGAACTGTGGGACCCTTTGGGGAAGCAGGATCCTATACAGGAAGGGGGAGATTCACCTAAATCAATATGGAACCACATTGCTGGCATGTAGAATTTAAAAGGGTATAGCAGATGTTTTAAATTAAGGGCTGGGGTGAAGCAGACAGGTGCAGAGGAGCACAGGGTTTGGGCACAGACATCCCCCAGGGATGAATTTATTAAAGGGGAAACTCTATATCCTAATAAAGAGGACAGGCAAGACATTGGTAAAGTACAGGTAGGAGCTAATGAGGAACAATCAAATGTAAAAGAGTCCCATTTACATATAACATGAAGGTAAGCAACTGAATATTGACAAAATGTACTAGTGCTTATATAAAAATGCCAGAAATCTAAATGCTAAGATAGGTGAACTTGAATGCTTGGTATTAAATGAGGATATTGATGAAATAGGCATCACAAAAACATAATGGAATGAGGATAATCAATGGGACCTGGTAATACCAGGGTACAAAATATACAGAGAGGTCACGGGGGTGGAAGAGTGGCAAAAATCATAAATGAATCAAACTGTACCATAGAATGAAATTCCATGCTTGAACAATAAGAGTATAGCAGTAGGAATATGCTCCCGACCATGTGACCAGGACGGTGATGGTGATTATGAAATGTTATGGGAGATTAGAGAGTCTACAAAAGGCAGAAAATGCAGTAATAATGGGGGAATTCAATTAGCCTTATACTGACTGGGAACATGTCACCTCAGAAAGGGATGCAGAGAGAAATTTTCTAGACACCACAAATGATGGCTTCTTGGAGCAACTTGTCCTAGAACCCACAAAGGGAGAGGCAATTCTTGATGTAGTCCTAAATGGACTACGGGATCTGATCCAAGAGATAAATATAGCTGAACCCCTCCGTAACAGTGACCATAATGTAATTAAATTTAATATCCTTGTACGGGGAAAATACCAACAAAACCCACCACGATAGCATTTAATTTCAAAGGAGAACTACACCAAAATGAGGACATTAATAGGAAATTAAAAGGAACAGTCACAAGGGTGAAATGTCTGCAAACTGCATGGAGACTACTTAAAAACACCATAATAGAAGCTCAAATAAAATGTATACCCCATCTTCAAAACTCTCTCTCTCTCTCTCTCTCAAAGGACCAAAAACATCACCATTGCTAAACGGCAGAGTAAAAGAGGCAGTTAGAGCTAAAAAGGCATCCTTTAACAATTGGAAGTCAAATCCTCATGAGGAAAATAGAACGGAGCATAAATTCTGGCAAGTCAAGCATAAAAGAATAAGAACGCTGGCCAAAAAAGAATTTGAAGGGTAAGAATAATTAGTCAGTTATCACAATGGAGAGATAAATAGCGGAGTCCCCCAAGGATCTGTACTGGGACTTGTGTTGTACAACATATTCATAAATGATCTGGAAAACGGGGTGAATAGAGAGGTGGCTAAATTTGCAAACAATGCAAAGTTATTCAAGATAGGTAAATCCAAAGCTGACTGCAAAGAGTTACAAAGGGATCTCACTAAACTGGGTGACTGGGCTACAAAATGACAGAATAAATTAGATATTGATGAGTGTGCAGTAATGCACATTGGGAAACATAATCCCAACTCTACATACAAAATGATGGGGTCTAAGTTAGCTGTTTCTTGAGTTTCATTACTCAAGAAAGAGATCTTGGAGTCAATGCGGATAGTTCTCTGAAAACATTTGCTCAATGTGCAGCAGCAGTCAAAACAGCTAACAATGTTAGGAAAGGGATAGATAATAAGACAAAAATATCATAATGCCACTTTATAAATTCATGATACACCCACTCCTTCAATACTGCATGCAGTATTTCAAAAAAGATATATTAGAATTGGAAAAGGTATAGAGAAGGATAACAAAAATGATGAGGGGTATGGAGCAGCTTCTGTATAAGGAGAGAATAAAAAGTTCAGCTTTGAAAATGAAAATGAAGGACTAATCGTAGAATATGATAGAAGTTTATAAAATCATGAATGGTGGGGAGAAAATCAGTAGGGAAGTGTTATTTACCCTTTCACATACACAAGGACTAGGTGTCAGCTGACGAAATTAATAGGCAAGAGGAAGAAAGTACTTCTTCACACAACGCACAATCAAGTTCCACAACTCATTGTCAGGGGATGTTGTGCAGGCCAAAAGTGTAAGTGGGGTCAAAAAATAATTAGATATATGTTTATGGAGGGTAGGTCCATCAATGGCTATTAGACAAGATGGTCAGGGACACAACCCCATGTTTTGGGTGTCCCTAAACCTCCAACTGCCAGAAGCTGACCTGGACAACAGGGGACCGACCACTCAAAATTGCCTTGTTCTGGTCATTCCCTCTGAAGCATCTAGCACTGGCCACTGTCAGAAGACAGGATACTGGGCTAGAGATGGACTATTGGTCTGACCTAATATGGCCATTCATATGTTGGATGGAAGGATTTAATCAGGTGCATGTGTTTACCTAGCCTCCTAGTGGCAGAAGCCTTCTCCTCCATTCCTCTCCCTGCTTGATGTGTCAGGTAAACAGTCAGCACCTGAACTCGGATATTGACAGGTGATGGGGAAAACAATTTTGTTTTTGATACAAAACGTATTTATCAGACCTTTGCAGCCTTCCCAAATCCTTCCAGAGGTAATCTTCCTCAGGCACTTTTGTTTAGTTTGACTTTTATGTGTAGCCTCAGTGAGTTCCATTTCTTAGTTGCTTTGGGCATTGGAGGAACCGCAACAGCTCCTATAACTTAAGTTCATTCAGCCTGGGCCTTCAGAGGAAAGCTATAACTGAGCTCAATGAGGTATGGGGAGGACAGAGTGTGTCTGTGCTTGCAGCCAGCAATACAGGGACACTGCGAACTCATACATTTTTAAAAATCAATTTTTCCTTACCTCTTAGATTATTCAACTGAAAGGACTTTAAAACTCGAATGCACCACTTATCATTTGTGCTCTTTACTTTTTGCTCCTTGCTCAGTTTAAGATGGAATAACTACAGACTGCACCAGCTGTCATTTGTCCTAAGGGACCATTATAACAGGCAAAGATAGGCTGGGTGGAGGAATGGAGGGAAGGATAGCTCAGTGGTTTGAGCATTGGGCTACTAAACCACAGGGTTGTGAGTTCAATCCTTAAAGGGGCCACTGAGGGATCTGGGGCAAAAATCTGTCTGGTGACTGGTCCTGCTTTGAGCAGGGGGTTGGACTAGATGACCTCCTGAGGTCCCTTCTAACCCTGATATTCTATGAATGGCTACTATGTCTTCTGTACTGCCTTTATGGAGAGGGATCACCCTGAGTGGGCTAAGACAGCTTTAGGGCTGCTTTGAACCCTGGAGCAGCACGATTCACTCATGCAGATAATATACAGTTAGAAAGCTATATCTTATGGGGATGTTATAGAGAGCACAGCCACTGTTTACTTTCCAGGGCTTCTGAAGGAATTCTTTGAAACCAGTGATTCTGCCCTATGTCCTCTTAGTCCTTGTCTTCATTAGGAAAAACGTGTGTTCTTACTTAGTCACCACCTGTTAGCTAGCACAAACACAATGTTATATATCCTAGGAAAGACAATCCAATCTGTAGTTTCAATAAAAGTTAGGAGGTCCAGGTAAACCCTAGGTTTCCTTAGTGCCTTTACTATGAACTGCTTATGTAACACCAACAGACTGCAATCCTCAGCAGGTGGGATCAAACCTGGGAGCTCTGAAGCTTAGTATATGAGCCTCTACTGCATGAGCTAAAAGCCATGTGTCTCAGCCAAGGCTGTAGCAGACTCATCAATCTCTAGCTGGGCTAGGTGCCAGTAGAGGGAGACAGAGCGCCACACCAAGAAGGCCTGGGTTACACTACCACATGTGAAACCTACAAACTGCTTTCCCCTTGCTAGGATTTTCCCTCATGTTAATTACCATGTGTTAGCTAATGCAAGGTATAAACACACCTTTTTCCTAGTGAAGATGTTTCCTTAGGGGGATGAAATTTGTCCCTAATGTTGTGCAACTTCACTGTGTTTGGTCCACTGTCCGTCCCCCCCATGCTGTGGGTACCATGCTGATCCCCACTCTCTGACAAGCGTGCAAGGCACTTGCCTTGAGAGCCATTTCAGTGGGGTACGGAGCATGCTTTTCTAAGCCTGCCTGCCACCCTCACACACACACCGGTGTATGTTTACAATGTTTTCAGGGCATTCTGTTGGGTGAAGCTGGTCCATTCAGTAGATCTGAGGGAATGTATGGGCATGCCTTTCATAGGGTATGTCTACACTACCCGCCAGATTGGCGGGTAGCGATCGGTTTATCGGGGATTGATATATCACGTCTCATCTAGATGCGATATATCAATCCCCGAACGCGCTCCTGTCGACTCCGGACCTCCACCAGAGCGAGCGGTGATAGCGGAGTCAACAGGGGAGCCGACAGGGGGAGGACGGGAGGTAAGTCGAAATAAGATACTTTGACTTCAGCTACGCTATTCACGTAGCTGAAGTTGCGTATCTTACATCGACCCCGCCCCCTAGTGTAGACCAGGCCTTAGACCCTTCAAGTGCCACACTGCACATTCCTGGCAGATCCTCCATGCCTTAAGCTGCACATGTATTCCTTTTATGAACACCACATGCATCACACTGCATTGCACATGCATTCCCCTTGCACATCCTGTGTGTGTCTTGCACACATGCATTCCTTGTGATATTATTCTATGCTGCAAGTGTTGTTCCAGCTTCCTATTAATAGTGTTACAGTAGAACCTCAGAGTTACGAACACGAGAGTTATGAATTGACTAATCAACCACACACCTCATTTGGAACTGGACATACACAATCAGGCAGCAGCAGAGACCAAAAAAAGGCAAATACAGTACAATAGGCAAATACAGTACAATACTGTGTTAAATGTTAACTACTAAAAAATAAAGGGAAAGTTTAAAAGAAAAAGATTTGACAAGGTCAAGAAACTTTCTCAGCTTGTTTCAATTAAATTAAGCTGGTTAAAAGCAGCATTTTTCTTCTGCATAGTCAAGTTTCAAAGTTGTATTAAGTCAATGTTCACCTGTAAACTTCTGAAAGAACAGCCATAACTTTTTGTTGAGAGTTACAAACATTTCAAAGTTACAAACAACCTCCATTCCCAAGGTGTTCGTAACTCCGAGGTTCTACTGTATTAGGGATAATTAATCCTCTCTTTGGTAATTAGCCAATAAGAAAGTCAATGACAGGCAGTTATAAAGGATTTCATCACAGATCATTAAAGCGAGTCAGGAAGAGATTTCACAGCCTTATAGCACTTTACCACAGATAGCCAATTGGGTAGGGCATTGTTTTAATTGTCTTTTCCCTTGCAGCAGAGCCAGGCGTGCTCAAAGAGCAGCACTATGCAAACTACTGATTGAAGTCTTTGTTCGAAATCTCTGGAGCCTGCTACTGTTTCCAGCTCTACCTGCAGGGAGAGTCTGCGGAAGCGGACAGCAAGTTGGATTGATCAATTCTCATTATGAACAAAGGGCCATAAGCTTCAGGCACCTCAAAGGAATTTGTTATTGAGGCTGCAGGACACCAGGTTCTCTATCTCCCAGTCCATGCTGCATGGTGTCCCCACCCACAGATGCTGTAATTCCTGGCCTGGATTATGCAGGCACAGAGGGGCTTGCTGACTATACTACAGCCACCTTTCAGCAGCATGACCTTCACTTAACAAGTGTGAAATGTTTGTAGCCTTGTGTGGAGGAAATGCAGCCCTCCAGAGTCTACCTTCTCAAGAGGGAGAGAAGAGCTAAAAGGAAAAGAAGCAGAACAAGGAGCAGTGGTTTCAAGTTGCAGTGGGGGAGGTCTAGGTTGGATATTAGGAAAAACTATTTCACTAGTAGGGTGGTGAAGCACTGGAATGGGTTACCTAGGGAGGTGGTGGAATCTCCATCCTTAGAGGTTTTTAAGGCTCAGCTTGACAAAACCCTGCCTGGGATGATTTAGTTGGTGTTGGTTCTGCTTTGAGCAGGGGATTGGACTAGATGACCTCCTGAGGTCTCTTCCAACTCTAATCTTCTTTGAAAAGACAAATAGCTAGCACGGGTGACGGGAGGCTGTTATTGTCAAAGCACCTGCTGGATGTAACCATCTTCTCTACACAATGTAAGGGAATATCTGTGCTGTACCTATTCACAGACCTGTCATTCCATGTAGTTAATGTAGGATTCTGTTATTGCCCTGTCACTTGTAGTAAGGCACACAGTGGGACCCCATGCTGAGGAGTGAAGCTGTTACATTAGCAAAGTACAGTACCCGAGTGTCTCTTCCACCTGACACACTCTCCCCTCCCTCCCTATTAGCTTTCCTGAGTGACTCTCACTACTCAGTGCATATTAGACATGCCCATAACGGGGGACTCATCCAGGGTGCGGTGGTGAGGGGGATGGATCCCTCATGTATTGCAGTAACACTGCAATGACGCTCATTTAGGCCGTTAACCTAGAAGTGCAGTAGGCCCAAGGATTTATAGAGTTCAGCTCTGACAGGCAGGGTTAAGAGATTGTCTATGAATGGCAGGGAAGAAGAGAGGGAGTGTGGCTCAATAGTTGGAACAAAATTTTTGACGGTCACTAATCATTGCGGGAATTCAAGCACTTTACTCAACCTGGCTATGGCTCAGTTTCCTTCTCTACCACACAAAAAGCAATGACACTTCCCTGCCTCACAAGGGGTTGTGGTGCTTAGTGAAGGTTATAAAGGGCTGGGAGACCCTTAGCTGTAAAGTACTATAAAACTCCACACTTATTATTCATGCTGCTGCCTGCCTGGTGTGTCCGCTGCTGCTCTAGGGGGTGAGTGCTCCATTCACACCACATTTCTTTGTAGTTTGCTGCCAGCTTCTGAGCATGAGCAGGGAGGAAACACACTTATTTCTAGCTCCTGAGCCCTATACAAACCTGAGGATAAAAAGATACAATGAGTATATAGCTGAAAAATTTGGAACCAGATCTGGGTTTGGATTTCAAATCCTCCATCCCACATTGTCCCCAGTTCTGATGCCCTAAAAATGGGGAAGAAGCACCTTTGCTTGTCAGTACCAGCCACCAACCACCATCCCTTAGTGCTGGATCAAGAGCCACATGCTGGATTCTTCACAGGTTCAGGTCAGGCAACAACCGTCACTGCCCAGAAGAAGGGGTCACACAGGCAAGAGATCTCTAAGATGAGGACAAGAGCTGCATGCTGGGAAAATCTATTTGCTCTGCGCAGGGGTAAACGTGCCTTTGTGGGTCACAACAGAGAATAGCAAATTCAGGACAAACTGCTGAGAAATAAGGCAGACAGACCACAAAACTAGTGGTTATTCTTCCATGAGCTATACCAAACCAGCAACAAAAGTAAACTTCTGTTTCACCACACTGGCTAACAAGAAGTCAGAACAGCAGTTTCCTTAGGCATTCCGGTCCTTGTATCACCACCAAAAACACTAGACTTAGAGAGGAGTGGTTCTTTAAAACCAATTTAATCAAATAAAGGTTTTTCTGATCCCAAATGACCAGCCACACACTCAGGTCAATATACAACTCAGATCTTACCCAATAATCACACTGTTGCCAATCCTTTAGTATCTAAAATCTAAAAGGTATATTTAAAGAAAGAAAGATGTTAAAATTGGTTAAAGGAATTAAATACATACAGTAATTGCAAAGTTCTTTGTTCAGGCTTGTAGCAGTGATGGAATAAACTGCTGGCGTAAGTTAAGTCTCTGGCTGCTTCCAAATCATTAGGAGGTCCTCAATTCCTTGGTTAGAATGCTTCCATTAGTGTAAGCCCATAGTCCAGAGGTTTGAGCAGGAAAGAGGCTGGAGCAGGAAAGATATTTCCAGGGCCTTTTATAGCTTCTGCCATGTGGAGGGAAACACCTTTGTTCTCACGGTGGAAAACTACAGTAACAAGATGGTGTTTGGAGTCACATGGGCAAGTCACATGTTCATGCATGATTTTGCTTAGTCATAGCAGAATCCATTACCTTATACCCCAGACAGAACATTCATAGGACAGTCCATTCAGTGTAGATGGGAGTCTTCCATTGTGAGTTAAATGTCCTTTTGATGAGCCACTTAACTTGAATAGTTCCTTCACAATGTGCGCGGTAAACATCTTGATGTTTCCCAGAAGCAAACACATTAGAAATACAGGCATAGAGCCAATACTCATAACTTCAGATACAAAAAGGATACATGCATACAAATAGCATAATCATATTCAGCAAATCATAACCTTTCCATGGACACCTTACTTGACAACCTTTGTACAAGGTTGCAATAATATAACAGTGGTAGCAACAATGATCTACATGGTTATATTTGATCAGATAACGTCACAGCAGATAAGAGAGCTTCAAAGTATATAATAAATAGAACTCTCCCCTCATCTTCTCCTCTCCCCCTGCCCCCTGTTCAGAGGATGTGAAGGGATATGTTTCAAAATCTTCATGCTGTTAGGTCACAGAGCTTAAAAAAAATCCTACAAATCAGCTATGAAACACGAGGAAAGTCTGTGCATGCCTGTTCCAAAGGGGACCCCAGGAGAAATACATCTGCTCTGAGTCAGGCATCTCTCTCAAACTGAAGAATTGCCAGGCATCTGGCCCATAAGCTTTGAATATCCTTGTAGTGTCTTAGTATCCCAGCTAGAGATGTCCCCTCCCCTCCGGCAGTTCAAGGGATTGCATACACCCCAGCATCTTAATGTGCTGCTAAAGCCTCTGCAAGGTGAGGCTGATAAAGCCTCAGGAAGGGGAGAGAGGAGCCAGCCTTGTTCTGATTTATAGGAATGGTGAGCTTCAGTCCCCGCTTCTCTGCTGGGATGGGATATGCTCTTTCTGCCAGCTACTGTCTACAGATTGCTAGCTTTTATTCACAATAGCAAGAAAAATAACCCCCCAAACTCAGAGCTGCTTTGTGCTGGATCCTGTGTGATGCCCATTGTGCGTCAGCCAAAGTCTCAGCGAGACCAGATGGGAATTCTACCTCTGTCTGTGTACACTGTCTCCACTTCCTTTCTCCCCAGGAGGACCCCAGCCTTTTGCAAGTAACTCCTTTCCCTTTGGAGGTGTTCCAGAGGGCTGCCCCCGTTCCGTGAGTGTACCACACCGCCTGAGTACTCCAAACTGACATCTTACATAAAAGGCCTGTAGAAGAGTGTGCACTCACCACACTCTGAAGGCTGGGTGTGGTGCAGCAGGCTCTCTTCCTCTGTTCACAGCCGCTCAGGCCTTCTGGGAGTCTGCCTCCTCTCCAGGCTCAGCTCTCGGGCCAGGTCACATCCAAGCTAAGCAAAGAGCCCACTAAACTGAATGTAAATAAACTTCTTTGCCCCTGCCTTGGCCCACTCCTCTGCAGGTGCCTCACCCCTTCCCAGGCTCAGCAGGGTTGTTCCCCTGCACTTGTGCAGAGCAACACCTCCCAGGGCTTTCTCCTGGGAGCCTGGCTTCAGACTCAGTAGTCCTTCTCCCCTTTGTGTCAGGGGGTTTCCACACCACCTTTTCTAGTTGCTGATAGGGGGATCCAGACCCTCTCTCCTCTCTGGGCTCCAGTTCAGGGATCCTGAGACTCCTTGCTGCCTCCCTGGACTTCTTCCTACCTTGGCCTTCCCCCAGGGCCGTTCCTTCAGCCCCTCCCTGGGCTTATGATACACATGCCTCAATCTAGGCCTTTCCTCCACTCTCTGACAACCAGAGAGGGACTGCAGAGCTCTTCTCCTTTCTCCCTGCAGTCCCCTGCTCATCTGGGCTTCCTCTCCTTATGCTCACCACCCACCTCCTCCCCCTGCTGGGTTACTTCTTAGTTTGGGCCTTGCCCATTCTGCAGGTGTAGCCAGGTGCACTAATTTCTCTCTGTCTCCTGGAACTCTTTCATTAGCTGTGTGGGGTATATACCCAATCACAGGGTAATATTGGAACTCCACAGCGTGTCAGCATTATTAAGGCTAGAGAGGTGACAGTACAGGCTAGGTTTAATGCAACCAGAAGTGGTGGCCTTTCATCACACAGCTCTGCCAATGCACCTCAATCCTCACTTGCAGCACCCCCTACTTTTCTTGGTTCCCAAACAGGAAGAATGAGGTGCTTGTGTGACAGTCATCTGAAAGCCAAAGGATGTGAGCTAAGTGAAAATTCAGCAGTTATATTCTGAAGTCCAGTCACAACAATCTGCAGGGAAACTCTCTTCAAATCCTGCTCTTCCAGCACGGTAAATCTGGGATTCTTCTCCAAAATTGAGCCACAATATGCCAGGCCTTATGAATTCAAGCTGTTCTCTGTGAGCAGGCTTCATAACTCTTAGGCCTTGTCTACACTACAAGACTATTTCGAATCAACTTAGTTCGAATTTGTGGATTCGACCTTATGAAGTCGAATTTGTGTATCCATACTAAATACACTAATTCGAATTTCTGAGTCCACATTCACAGGGCCAGCGTCAACTTTGGAAGCAGTGCACTGTGGGAAGCTATCCCACAGTTCCCGCAGTCCCCGCTGCCCATTGGAATGCTGGGTAGAGCCCCCAATGCCTGCTGGGGGGAGAAATGTGTCGAGGGTGGTTTTGGGTAAGTGTCGTCATTGAACCGTCAATCACAACCTCCCTCCCTCCCTCCTTGAAAGCGCCTGCGGGCAATCTGTTCGTGCACTTTTCTGGTCAGTGACAGCGCGGACGCCACAGCACTGCAAGCATGGAGCCCGCTGCGATCATCGCCGTTTTCTCCTCCTCGCACTTTATCGTCCACCTCTTCCACAGTCAGCTGATGAGAAATTGGGCTACTTTTCAATGGTGCTGCAAGCACTGGGGGACCATAGGGGACGTTTTACAAACATCAACGTCGGGTGGCCGGGCAAGGTTCATGATGCGTGTGTTTTCAGGAACTGTGGGCTGCTCAGACGCCTGCAGGAAGGTAGTTTCTTCCCGGACCACGAAATATCTGTTGTGGATGTGCAGATGCCTATAGTCATCCTCGGGGACCCAGCCTGCCCGCTAATGCACTTGCTCATGAAGCCCTATACAGGCGCCTGGGACAGCGACAAGGAACTCTTCAAATACCAGCGAGCAGCGAGCAGCGTGACCTGTGACTGTTCAGTTTCTTTACAGAGAAGCTGAACCTGCCCCTGTTTCTTTACCCAGTTACTGTTGACTCTCCTCTTCGGTTACATACCCCGTTCACCCCATTACCCCCACTTCCAGCACACGTGTAAAAATAAAATACATGTCCCATTATTACTTAACAAAGGTTTCTTTATTCATGACTTTGCGTTAAAGGGTTGAAACTGGGACGCAGGCTGTGCTGGGTAGGGTGTGCGGTGATGTAAAGACCGCCTCTAAACTCAAGGAATGACAGGCTCCTGCTCCTAGAGCGGTCCGCAGTGCCGGAATGCTTCTTTCAACGGAGCCTGCCATCCCTCTTTATGGAATTCTGTGTGCGGGCGGATATGTGACCTTGTGGTGGAGGACGGATACAGATTCCTCAGCTGCGTGACTCAGCGGTCCAGGACAAGGACCGCTGTATAAGATCTGTAACCGCCCTCCCCCGCTGCAAAGTCACATCTCCCCCGCCCACACAGATCCTGGAAAACACCTCCCATACCGACCAGGGTGCCTACTGACTGCACCGTGTGTGTGACCCGCTGCTGATCCTGCCCCCGTGTCTGTACCCTGGGAAAGGTGACTGTCCTATGCAATTAACCACCCCCTTCCCCACGCCCCCCATTCAAACACAGTCTTCTTTGAAAAAACATAACGGAAACAGTAATTAACAGCAAAGCATTTTTATTAATTAAGTAGACAGTTAGGGGATGGGACTGGGATTGGGACTACTGTGAGTCTGGAAGTGAAGGACTTCGGCAAATGTACGGTATGAGAGCTTTTGGGTACTTGAGCACTGTGCTGTGGTGCAGTGACAGTATTCACGTCCCCGGCCGCCCCTCCTCCTGATTATTTTCGGGGAGGGGGGTATGGGACTTTGTGGCGGGGGAGTGCGGTTGCAGATACACTGCAGGGTGTCTCTGTCCTCCTGTGGTCCTGCAGAACATCCACAAGGCGCCTGAGCGTGTCCGTTTGCTCCCTCACTAGTCCAAGCAGCGTTTCAGTCGCGTGCTTCTCTTCCTCACGCCAACTCTCCTCCCGTTCGCTGTGTGAGCGCTGCCACAGAGAGACGGTCTCCCTCCACTGGCTCTGCTGGTCCGCCTCTGCTAGGTAGCAGCCCATACGTTCCTCGAACATCTTGTCCCTTGTCTTTTTCTTTCGCCGCCTAATCTTTGCCAGCCTCTGCGAGGGGGATGCTGTGTCAGGTCTGGAGACAGTGGAAGCTGTGAGATGGGAAACAGGGAGTAAATTCCTTGCAAAGATACATTTTTGCGAACAATTAACTGAGTCTAGCCTGTGTCTGTGAATTCTGGGTTGAGACCCCTGTGCCTGCTGGGGCACAAATCATTTTCGCGGTGGATTCTGGGTAAATGTCGCCAGTCATTACTTCCTCCGGGAAAGCAACGGCAGACAATCATTTCAAGCCTGTTTTCCCAGAATTGCCCTGGCATACGCCATAGCGTGGCAACCATGGACACTGTTTTGCCTTTTGTGTATGTCACCGTATGTGTACTAGATGCCGCTGACAGAGGCGGGCCAGCAGCGCTACACAGCAGCATGCTTTTGCTTTTGCATGACAGCTGAGATGGTTACCAGCCATATTGTACCATCTACCATACCATAAATTGGTAATAAGATGGTAATAAGATGGGCATGGTTACCTGTCCTTTTGCACTGCACCATTTGGTGCTGTCATAAGTGCCCCTGGCCAAGCAGCCAGGGGCGCAAAAGCAAAAATTGGGAATGACTCCCTGAGTCAATCCCTCCTTTTTGGTATCTAAAAATAGAATCAGTCCTGCCTAGATTATGGGCAAGTGTACTAGAGAACCACTGTATCATAGAACCAGAGAGCACAGCTGCTCTGTGTCCGATCCTGCATAAATTTGGAGCTGTATGCTATTCACAAGGGGGTGCTCCTGCAACAACACCACCTGTTCATTCCGGCCTTCCCACAGCCTTCCTGGGCTACCATACCATTGTCCCACCACTTGTGTGATGAAGTAATAAAGAATGCAGGAATAAGACACAGTGACTTGTTTGTGAGAAATGAGTGGAAGGAAGCCTCCAGCTGCAATGATAGTCCAGGCAGGACATTAATTACTGTGGATGAAGGAGCCCATCATCCCTCTGCTAGTCCAGGGGCAATTCAATCTTTTCTTTACACAGGAAGGGTGGGGGCTGATGGAGCTCAGCCCCCTGTTGCAATGATGAGGACGGTTAACAGCCATACTGCACCATCTACCATGAAAAATTAGGGCCAGGCGCCCTTGATCAACCTCACAGATGCTAGTACGCATGGTTACCAGTCCTTTTGCACTGCCCCATGTGCCAATAGGCTGATGTTGAGGACGGATACCCATCTTTTTGTACCATCAGCCATCCATAGCGTGGGGGAGCAAGGATGTTGGTGTTGAGTGCTGCACCATCGCGTCTATCTGCAGCATTCAGTAAAGATAGGGTGACATGTAAAAGAGTCAACAGAGGATTGTTTTCACTTCTGGTGGTGGGTGGGGTGTGTGCGCAAATTGCCGAACTATGCCCTGACCCACCCCAGACACTGTGTTTGACCCTAGAAGCATTTGGAGCTCATCCAAGAATGCAAATACTTTTCGGAGACAGCAGGAACTGTGGGATACCTTGCGTCCTCATTCCCCCCTCCCTCCATGAGCGTCCATTATATTCTTTGGCTTTCCGTTACGCTCGTCACGCAGCTGCGTGCTGAGTCTGTGCTATGCCGTCTGTCCGTAGATTTTTTAAAAATACTTTGGACCAGGCGTAAAATTACAGTAATTACCCTAATTAGATGCAGGAGTCTCCGAGCGAGATCACCCTGAGGAGGGTCACTGAAGGAGATAGAGAGCGCATGCTGCGTGAAAGCTAGCACGAACCAGGGCCCGATGCAGCCGTGCTCGGGGAGGCAGTGCTCCCTGAGTACCTCATGAAAGCCTTGCGCGGAAAACTGTGCTACCACGGAGCACCCAATAAGGCAGCTCTCCCCAGGAACCTCCTGCTGATGCTTTTCGATTAACGCAAGGAGAGCTTCGTGGAGATCTCCAAGGATGATTTCTGTTCTATCCCCATATCTAGACAGACCTCCTTTTCACACAGTTAAGATTCCTGTTATATTAAGAATAAAAGTTAACATGGTTAAAGCACTTACCGACTGCTCCTTCCCCTGATTCAGGGTCCGGGTTAATGGCCGGGGAGGGTTGTTGGGGGATCTCCGTGACGGTGATGAATAGATCCTGGCTGTCGGGGAAACCAGCGTTGTAAGCGCTCTCGCCTGCCTCGTCCTCCACAAACCCTTCCTCATCTTCCCCGTCCGCAAACATCACCGAGGAACTGGCCGTCGACACTGTCCCATCGTCAGAGTCCACGGTCACTGGTGGGGCAGTGGTGGCAGGCTCCGTAGCGTCCGTTTGCCGCTTTGATTTTTTGGTAGCCTTGTCTGGGGTCCTTGATTTTCACGCGGCGCTGCGTTGCATCCCGCCTGTATCCTCTGTCTCTCATGGCTTTGGAGACCTTCTCGTAGGTCTTCGCATTCCGTGTTTTGGAGCGCAGCTCCGAAAGCACAGACTCCTCGCCCCACACACCGATCAGATCGAAGAGTTCCCAGTCAGTCTATGCTGGGTCCCTCTTTCTATTCACAGATAACATGAACTCCTCTGCTGGAGAGCTCTGCATCGTTGCAGGTGCTGCGGAGCTCGCCCCGATGTCCAGCCAGGACGTCAGATTCAAAGTGCCCAGACAGGAAAATGAATTCAAATTTTCCCGGGTCATTTCCTGTGTGGCTGGTCAGAGAATCCAAGCTCCGACTGCTGCCCAGAGCGTCAACAGAGTGGTGCACTGTGGGATAGCTCCCGGAGCTACTAAGTTCGATTTGCATCCACACCTAGCCTAATTCGAGCTAGCCATGTCGAATTTAGCATTACTCCACCTGTCGGGGTGGAGTACCGAATTCGAACTAAAGAGCCCTCTAGTTCGAATTAAATGGCTTCCTGGTGTGGACGGTTGAGCGGTTAGTTCGAATTACCGCTGCTAAATTCGAATTAAAGTCCTAGTGTAGACCAGGCCTTAGCCAAAATCCCAAGATCTGCTTGGAACATTCCCTTCAACTCTGGACCAGGACTTTGGAACAACCCAGGCAGGGGTTGAAGAATGCATGGCACATTTTACCAAGAACATCAGCCCAGGCAGACCAATCGTCAGCTACTAGTTCTACATTTCAATATTAATTCTTAGGGTATTTCTACACTGCAGTCAGATACCCGTGGCTGGCCCGTGGGCTAGAGGGGATGTTTAATTGCAATGTAGACATTCAGGCTCAGTCTGGAGCCTGGGCTCTAGGAGCCTGAAAAGTATGAGGGTCCCAAAGCTTGGACTGCAGCCTGAGTCTGGACATCTACTGCCCCTTAGTCCAAGTCAGCTAGGACAGGCCAGCCGTCTGTGTCTAACTGCAGCGTAAACATACCCTCAGAGTGTTGTTTCAAGCATCTCTGAAAATGGAGATGCAATACCGCCCACTCAGCTCCAAGAAAGCAGCTTCTTTAGAAACGCTGCAAGATGAACGGCAGCCCTGCACCAGGCCTGAGGTTGTGTGGTTCAGTTGTCTTCACAAAAGAACCGTTTCACTGACCTTTTTCACTAAGGGCTCGTCTACATACACATTGCACCAGCATAGTTAAAGTGGTACAAAGCCCCTGGTGTGGACATAATTATACCACTACAAAGGTATTTGTAGGGGTATAGCTGATTCTCCTTCCTATACAGGAATAAGTTATATAAGTATAAGGCACCTTTAGACCAGTGTAACTGTCCATGTTAGGGCTTGTACCAGCATAAGTATTTCAGTGAAAAACATATTACCCCAGTACGAGTACAACTTTAAAGAGTAGACCAGACTAATATTTCCAAAACTGAGTGCTTGAAGTTAGGTGCCTATACCTCTACACCTAAACAAGTGGTCTCACTTTCAGAGATTAAGAACCACAGCTTCAACTCAAGTTATTGCATACAGAACCTTAACTCTGCCCCCTTATGTGTGCTCATATCTTATTTCCTCACATTGTTTTTGTTTTTCCTATCAACTTAGATACCCATGTGGAACATCGTGTAGTTCTGTAAACTATTCTGTATATGTCAGACAAACAGGATGGGGGAAAAAAACTCACTGAAAACCACCAATATCTTCTTCTTAAAAATTTATTTAACTACAAATACAAAAAACCTTCAAGGGCATTGAATCCAAGACGGAATGTGGGAAGCCCCAAAACATTCCCTAGTACATTAAAACACAGGATTTTTTAAAACAGATGGGGGGAGGGGCAAGGAAAGAGCTACAGCTCTGATTTACAATGCCAATGAATTTACAAAAATATAAACAACGTGTTTACAACCTTTACAAAAATAATATTCACCATAAAAAATACAAACCCTATGTATTTCCATGGACAATCCCTGATGACAGCAATTGAAAACAACAACAAAACCCCTCATGAGATGCACCAGGATGAGTACCACGAGGACTTCCTCCTAGCACTGAACACACCAGAATTAAGGGTGCCCTGAGCACTAAAACACCTTTCCCAGCAGCTACCGGCTCACGTAATAGCATGTTCAGGATAATTCAGCTCAGTATGCCTGTTCAAGACAGTATTTAAAATATGTGCTTAAATGCCATTAAAGTCAATTGGACTTAAGCACATGCTTAAAGGTAAGAATGGATTTAAGAATTTTACTACATTCTTTCCTGAATTAGGGCCTGAGACATGATTGAGAAAAAGGAAGTTGAGCCAGGAAATATTTCCATGTTTCTAAATCAGTTATTCCCAACGGAACTCTCACAGAGGCTGAATAATTTTATTTCCTTTAACTCATTATAAGCCATCCCTGCTCAGCATTACTGGCTTTCTACACTGAAATGCAGGATTCAGACTGTCTGCAGATTCCCCACACCCAAGTTTGTTCAACATTAAAACAGAAACTGTAAGTCACAGATTTCTGGAAATTTCACATTCCATTCACGGCTCTGAAATTTTTCTTAAAAAAAGAAAAAGAAAAAGTGAAGAACCACTCTCACTGGTTTGCAGCCAAACCTTCAAAATGGCCATTGACTGTGGATGCCACAATTTTTGGTGGCCAAACTGAGATGACCGGGGCCTTATTTTCAGAGGTGTTAAATACCCACAGCTTCCATAGGCTTCTGCAGGAGTTGTGAAAATCAAATCCAAGGCATCTCAAGCTAGGCACCCAAAAGCAGTGGGTCACTCTTTAAAATTCTGGCATTAGTAAATTATTTTGGGCCCAATCCTGCTCCCCCTGAAGTCAAGGGAGTTTTGCTATTGACTTACATGGAAGCAGGAACCGGACCTTGAACTCCAGTTACATTTTTCCTAACCATTAAAAGCCCAGTCCTGCAACCCTTTACTCATACAATCAATCCTCTTCAAAGACTTTCTTTGAAGCCAATGGGATGACTCACCCAAGAACTACTTGCTTAAGGGGTTGCTTGGGCCCCTAATTTGCTTTATGCAGAAGAGTAACTAGAATCCAGTTAAACTAGGCAAAAATAGTCCCATCCTGTATTTAATGAACACTCTTTCATTAAATACACCGTAATTGAACAGCTGCACTGTGACTGGCCTAGAGAATACAGTCAGAGTGTGCTTCAGAGTAGTTTATCTGCATGCTTTACTTGAGCAAAGAACCATACATCTCAACCACTTCATTCCTAAGGCAGAAGTTAATAAGGTTTGTCAATGAATAATATTGATCAGCCTCTGAACAACATGGTACACAGCTTAAAAATGATAGGGCACCTTAAAATATAGACATAAAAACCTTGAACTAGGGAAAGGACATGTTCGCTTAGACCAAATTCTCCAAGAGGAAAAATTCCTTTACACTGTGCTTTCCCCATTCACCATCATGGCTACCCGGTGAGATCAGCAAGGACAAACAACACATCAGCAAATGGCAAGAATTTGCAACACACATTATAATACTCACATACAGAAATCACTGATTGTTAACAACACTTACAAAAGGATCATCAGCATTTACCCAAGTTCAGCTTTTTCTCCCAGAGTGTAACTCCAGAGGTTCATTTATTCTTAATTACATGATTATGCTGTTGGGCAGTAACAGACACAGCAGCCCCTGAAACAAATGAAGGAGCAGGAAAAGCCTTACACTCAAACTGGGCCGGATCCTGTGTGGGGGCACTGCTGAGCACTCTGAGTGCTCCCCCTGAAGCCAATGGGAGCTGATGTACTCAGCAAAGCTAACTCATGGGGCAGAACTACCATTGACTCCAATAACCCATAGCTGATGACATGAAGGGCAGGTGAAAATCCATCACACTAGTGACCAGATTCTGATTTCACTGGTATAGGAGTAAATCCAGAGTAGCCACTTAAGTCAGTGACATTACTACAAATGTATGGTGGTATAACAAAGATCAGGATCTTGGCCCCAGATCTGCATTTGCCCTGAGATGTTTTATATTTCAGGCACCTTTCTAATTAGTGCTGCATAGTTAAGTAACCAAGTAATGAGGTATCATTTACTGACATTTTAACTTAGAAGGGATAAAATGTTCCACACTTCTGTTTACTGTAAGGCAATCTCAAAAACTGCAACAAGTTGAGCTTGACTTTGCCAGAGGTGAATAGCAGACCGGGAAAGCATCGTGTCCAGCTTTAGGTGGCCATGCCCCGCATGTGAACTGACTTTGTCCTCAACAGGTTCAGGTCTTAAAGATGTTCAACAGAAACCAATGTCTATTAGTAACAAACCATCCAGGTGAAACGCACGCTTGATTTTAAACAAGGCGATACTGCCCCCTGCTGGCTGCTGGGAGACACCATGCCTTTAATTACTCCATAAAAGGCAAGCACCAATTAATTATAATCTAATTACACATTCCCATGTGGTCTGTGTTCTCAGCCAACTTCAGGCACCCAGAGCTATGATGACAGCCAAGGGATTGCTATGATCAGATGAACCCAACCGGGTTTTGATTATATAAATTTCCTATTGTCAAACTTTCAACCGTAAGATTCAATAATGAAATCACAATATATGTCAGTCTGTTAAGACAGTCTTTACGTGCCAGTTAATTAGTACTGAAATGGTTTTAACTAGCTCAGCACTGGAACTGTCAATACCAGGGGCTCTCTAATCAGAACTATGGTCTTAAAAATACACTGCTACCTTGATATAACACCACCCAATATAACCCAAATTTGGATATAACGGGGTAAAGCAGTGCTCCGGGGAGGGGAGGGGGGGCTGCACACTCCGGTGGATCAAAGTAAGTTCAGTATAACACGGTTTCACCTATAACGGGGTAAGATTTTTTTGGCTCCCAAGGACAGCAGTTATATCGAGGTAGAGATGTATTTAGACATTTGCAAGTTCTCTGACTCAGAACAATAGATCAGGTGCATGACTGAGTGCACAAAGGGTGTCGTACATGGAAGCTGATCCTGGGGTTAAAAGAGCTGATGTTTCTATCCATATTGCTAAGTAGTTGAGGCTCGGATACAGAAGTGACATCAGAAAAGTGCAGACTAGTGCACACTTCTAGGACTGTAAAGAGTTTGAAATTTTAAATTTGGGGAAAGAGGCAGGGGAGTGGAAAAAGGGCAGAAAACACAGACGCAGGAAAATGCACAGAAATAAAGGGAGAAGAGGGGAGCCTGAGACACAGAATAGGGAAGGGAGGAACCATGTACCCCAAGCCAAATCCTGATCCCATTGAAGTTAATGAGTATTTTGCCTCTGACTTTAATGGGACCAGGCTTTATGCTACTAGACCAGCTCTGTCATTCTCATTTGTCTCCCATCTGAGGCTCTCAAAGGAGGCTGTAAACATTAATGGATTAATCCCTACAAGAGATCTACGAGGTAGGAGAGTATTATTGTCCCTACATTAGAAGTGGGGCAACAGGAATGGAGAGGTGAAGTGACTTGCCAAACACATTCAACATGGATGGCACAGCTATGTGCAGATCTCCTAACTTCCAGTGCTAGGAGCCTATGTCATCAGCCACTCGACAGAGCCACACTGAATCCCACCTAACATGAAACATAGTGAAACAGTGTGTTTTATAGAATCTGAATGACAGCCTCCATCTGTCTGAATTTATGGCAAAGTGCTGATTGCAGTCAGGCTCCTGGAGACGCCTCTCCTCCTGGAGCAGCTGCTCTCTGAAAATGACCTCACTATGAAAGGAATCCATCACAGCTGAGTGCCAGGGCTGAAAAACACATTAATATAATAGAGTATGTCACATGCCCTGATTGCTAGGATCCTCTCATGAATTGACCGTGGGTGTGTTCTGCAACCACAAAACAGATATTGCAGCTGATTGCCAGGGCTGGATTCCTGTCCTCTCTCCGGGAGGCGTGGGGTATGTCATATTTTCTCCTGAAGTATTTGCCCCTGACGATACTGCACTTAGAAGCTTACTTTAATATTGCCTGTCAGTCAGTGAAGCGACCCAGTGGCAGGATTTCTCCAGACTTACAGAAGACTTGGATTGTTTCATATTCTACAACTTCCCCGCACCAATCCAATTTGTCAGGTAGCAGTTCAAAGTGTAACCTGCTCCTGCTTAATGCACAGTAAGAAGAGAAGCTGGTGGCAGCTTTGAGAAAATAGCACAAAAACCTGCAGTCACCAGTTCCAGGAACTTCAGGAAGTCTAACACAGCCAAACCATGGCAAACTCTGACAAATCCTCCTAGAGAAAATTAAAGACAGAAGAGCGCATCCCTATGGAACAGCCATTCTCAGAAAATGAGGTCATCTTTAGTCTGAACAACACATTATTTTACAATAAGGCCACTTCACCACTCATGGCATGATTACTTTGACAGGCAGCATAAAGTGGCCAGGACACAAACCTCCAGACACCGGAGTCATTCAGCCAAATCAAATACACATGGCACTGGGATGAGAAGTCATACTTTCCTGCTCTTCCAACAGAAGCCTCTTGCAGGCAAATGGCAACCCTCATTACCTTGGAGTAGTATTTAGCCTCCCTGCACAGGTTAATAATCAGAATCCGACCACACAAAGGTCTGATTAATTCTAGTAGGGGGCGTTATGCACCTGGCAGTACATTACACTAGCAGTGAGAAAATATTCTTTTGAGACTCCTCCATGGTGTTTCATCCAGCATTTCCCATTATGAACTTGGCATAGTTAGTTCTGGAGGGGTTCCATCCTTTCAGTTTTTAATTAACCAATGCAAGGGGATAGAGTGGTTGTGCCATTGAGACACCCTCCATTATTATACTGAGTTTATTTTGTTGTGGCTACGTAACATACTAAACCCCACCGGCTCTGTTTTCCCAGCATAGGAGAGAATCACCTCCTGCAGAAGTCAATGGGAATGGCTTGCATCCTACAGCAAGAGAACTGGGCACCGGATGAGTTGAAAGCTGTCATAAACAGATAGTTAAGGGTTAATGTCTCTTTTACCTGTAAAGGGTTAACAAGCTCAATGAACCTGGCTGACACCTGACCAGAGGACCAATGAAGGGACAAGATACTTTCAAATCTCGGTGGAGGGAAGTCTTTGTTTGTTTGTTTGTTTGTTTTTTTGAGGGTTGTTCTCTCTTGGATCTAAGGGGGGGGCCAGACGTACATCCAGGCTCTCCAAGCTTCCTAAAATAGTCTCTTCTATTCAATATAGTGAGTATTAATTAAAAAGGCGGATTAGTCTTTTGTTTGTTTTCTGTATTTGCAAATGTGTATTTGCTGGAAGGATATTTTATCTCTGTTGCTGTACTTGTACTTATGCTAGTGGAGAGGGAGTCCCTCTAGTTTTTTATAAGCTGTATACCCTGTAAGCATTTCCATCCTGATTTTACAAAGATAGATTTTACTTTTTTCTTTCTTTAATTAAAAGCTTTTCTTTTTAAGAACCTGAGTGATTTTTTCCCCTTGTTTGAGACCTCAGGGGATTAGTCTAACTCACCAGGGATAGGTGGGGGGAAAGGAGGAGGGGGAAGGTGAATCCCTCTTTGTTTTAGATTCAAGGAGTTTGAATCAGTGTAGTCTCTCCAAATGACCAAGGGAGGGAAAGTCTGGGAGGGGGAAAGGTGGGGGAATGGTTTATTTCCCTTTGTGTTAAGACCCAAGGGGTTTGAGTCTTGGATTCCCCAAGGAAGGTTTGGGAGGAATGGAAAGTGTACCAAAATACTATATTTTTGGTTGGTGGCAGCGCTATCAGATCTAAGCTAGGATTTAAGCTTAGAAGGGTACATGCAGGTCCCCACCTTTTGGACGCTAAAGTTCAAAGTGGGGAACAAACCTATGACATGGTGGCAGAGGTGGGATTTTTTAAGAACCAAAAGCCAGTGAGATTTTGTTTTGTTCTCTCCTTCTAAGGCTAGGAAAGCAGGCTAGAGGGGATTGTTTTAAAAACCAAAGCAAGGGAGTTTTTTTTTTCTTTTCTGGCTGTTTGGAAAAGCAGCCTGAGGGCAGAGGTGTTAAGTTTTCTAACAAGGCTTTGTTAGAAGGGGATTCCAGCTGGGCTTAGCTGAAAGGTAATTACAGTTTGCAAAAGACAAGTCACAAACCAGTTTTTCTGGTCTCTTCTCAGTCAGAGAAGTCCAGTTAAAAGCTGTGAGTCAGCAAACACCAGCAGAGGACATTTGCAAGTGAAGTGTTTTTTTTTTTCTAATTCATTCGGGCATAGAAAGGTAAGGAAATCTCTGTAACAAGCAGCCCTGAGCTGAAGCATCCCAGTTCAGTGAACTGCAGAGGGGTGTAGCCAGCACCAGAAAGCAGAAAAATGAGTGCCAAGGAAGCATCTAAACAGGAGCTGATAAGGCTGGAGGCAAAACAAAAAGAAATGGAGTTAAAAGAAAAGGAGCTGGAAATAAAACAAAAGGAGATGGAGATGAAAGAAAAGGAGAGAGAGGCTGACCACAGGAGAGAGATGGAGAGGCAACAAAAACAGCTAGAGCTCCAGAGGGAGGCCCACCAGCAGGCCCTGGAATTAGCAAAGGCTAAGCCAGATGTTCCAGCCAACCCTAACAACCCTTCTCCAGGTACTGTTTCCCATCCCAGGAAATTTCCCACCTACAAGGCAGGTGATGACACCGAGGCCTTCTTAGAAAATTTTGAAAGGACCTGCCATGGGTACAACATCCCTACAGACCAGTACATGATAGAGCTGAGGCCACAGCTCAGTGGACCCTTAGCAGAGGTGGCAGCTGAAATGCCTAAGGAACACATGAACGATTATAAACTGTTTCAAACAAAGGCCAGAATCAGAATGGGGCTAACACCTGAGCATGCCCGTCGGCGGTTCAGAGCCCTAAGGTGGAAACCAGATGTGTCATTCCCCAGACACGCCTACTACATTGGAAAAAATTGGGATGCCTGGATATCAGGAACAAAGGTTAAATCTCTAGAAGAGCTGCCCCTCCTGATGCAAATGGAACAGTTCTTAGAGGGTGTTCCTGAGGAAATAGAAAGGTACATCCTAGATGGGAAGCCCAAAACTGTAACCGAGGCGGGGGAGATCGGAGCCAAATGGGTGGAAGTAGCAAAAAAAACACCCAAACAAAGACTTCCCTCCACCAAGATTTGAAAGTATCTTGTCCCTTCATTGGTCCTCTGGTCAGGTGTCAGTCACTGAGCTTGTTAACCCTTTACAGGTAAAAGAGACATTAACCCTTAACTATCTGTTTATGACAAAAGCCAAGCCATCCTTCAGTCTGCACTTCAAAGGGGCACCATCCAGGCCAAGTGGTCTCCATTTAGTGTTTAGAAGATGAGACCCATGGTGCTCACAGGAGGGGAGACCCTTACCCTGGGTTACACATCCAGATTCCCACAAGGGTTTTGTTTGGGTCACGTGTTCTTAAAACTTCAGATGTGCAGAAGAGCAGAATATGTGCTGTGCTGTCCTTCAAACATCAGCACAGAGGAGCCCGTTAGCAAGCCCCTTTGGGCAAGGGAGCAGAGGTGCTTAGAAGAAGATTGGGAAATGCAACAAGTACACTGCCATCTGCATTGAAGCAAATTCCACCATGCTTAAAAAAATCCTGACTCTCAATTCAAAATATCCCTTTACGAAAAGTGTAGCATTCCACAGCCAGGAAATACAATTAAACACACCACTATTTTGATATGGCACACAGAAATTCAGCGCATGAGTCCCTCCTCCCGGCAAAAAAAAACAAGGACTGGCAGCTAAACAACCCTTCTCCAAGAACAGGTCCCCTCGTCGGCGCACAAAAGGAGAAGTAAACAAAAAGGCAGCCACAGCAGAAAGCCAGCAAAATACAGTGTCTGCCAAATAGAGAAGTCCCACCTCTAAACAGTGGGGGGGGGAGAACAAATGATGATCAGGCATCTAAGAGGAAGATACAATCAGCTCAGGGGGAGAAATCCAACACAGAGCGTCCAGACCCTCTGAGCTCCCTCTTAGAGTTGGGGGATATTTTCAAACCCTCTCCTCCTCTCCAGCCCCTCACACAATGAGTTCAATCATTGCAGCTGAGATGTGATTCAAGGAAACACTGTGTGCTTCGAGGGTCCATTATAAATCCACACCTTCCCATGGAGGCAAATGGCCCTCTAACCATGCATGGTGACCATGAGGGCCATGAGGTCTCTGGGCATCAATATAAACACGTATGAAGAAAGGTGGTGTTTGGAGGTAGCATATGCATCTGCCAACCATCACCAGCACAAGGTGGGACTCAAGCAATGGTTGAGATAAGTTTACTCAGTGAGCACTCACAGACTTATCATTCTACTGTGATTCTACCCCCAGCATTCAAAGGCCACCTCCACACAACCCACAAGAGTGGGTAGGAAACCATGCAGCTGCATCACTGCCAGGTTCACCCAGCCAAAACTATGCCTGGAGTTACCCCTCCCTCTATGTGCTGAGGCAGCGACGTGTGTTTCTCCTAGTGTTGGCAGCCCTGGGCCCGGCTCAGAACGAAATGATCGCAGAGTAGGAGCAAGGCATCGAAGCGCTGGAGTCGCTGTAGGACCCGGGCCAGGGCAGGGACAGTGACTGTGTCTCCTGAGGAGGCGAGGTGAGCGACAAGCTGCTTGAATCCGGACATCCTGCTCACCAGATGGGATGGGACCCCCAGCGCCACCCCCACGTGGCTGAAATTCTTGAGACCAGACAAGCAAGGGTCCAACTGGAAGCCAAGTGACAGCACCAAGGAGTGGGGGAGCTGTACTATGGGGAGACCTGGGGATGGCAAAAAAGGGAGGTGAGAGCCTGTCTACCCAGCGAGGGAAGAGTGTCCTGCAAATAAGGCAGTGAGGCCCATACCACGGCCCCTGCCCCCACCCATCTGATGAGCAGCTGCAACATCACCTTCTGCCAGGCCTCACCACAGAGGGAACTTTTGCCACAGGGCACCAATGCATTTCCTTTCAGTGCTTAGCCTCATGGAACCTGGCTCTCAGCCCCAGGGGAGGTTAATCCTCACCACAGGTGCCAACTTTTCAACTGCCAGGGGTGCTCAACCTCCGGCTCTGCCCCAGGCCCAGCCCCCACTCACCCCTTCCCCAAAGGCCCCACCCCGCCTCTTCTCGCCTCTGCTCCACCCCCGCCCCACCTCTTCCCACACAGTTCTGCCCCCTCCCCCGAGTGCACCGCTTCCCCGCTCCTCCCCCTCCCTCCCTCCCAGCCTCCCTGCATGTGGCGAAACAGCTGTTCGCGGTGGGTGGGAGGCGCAGGGAGGGAGGTGTTGATGGCAGGGCCCATCGGCGGGCCAGAGGCGCTGGGAATGGGAGGGGGGAGCTGATAGGGGGCTACCAGTAGGTGCTCAGCACCCACCATTTTTCCCCCCAAGGGTGCTCCAGCCCCAGGGCACCCTTGGAGTCTGTGCCTATGATCCTCACTGTTAATACAGGTAAACTAGGTGCCTGTCCCCCACCCCACCCATATTCCATAAGGTGTGTCACAGAATGGCTTGACCATTCTCCGCATTAATGCCACAGGCCCAGTGAAAGAGGGTCAGCCACAGATCTCTATGTCAATTGTCAGGGCGACACTGGCCAGGCTGGGGTTCTGCAGGTGGTCTGCCTCCACCTGAACCCTTGGGGAGCAAGGACATGACTGAAAAATGCTGCCCAGACATCCACTCACCTTGTGTGATGCTGCTAATCTCACTCACAAGGCTCAGGACATCATTCACCTGCTAAGACAAAGACGCCCAAGGATTGGGGAGATTCATCAGAGAATGAGCAACAATCACATGTGGATCTTGTCAGTGCTCCACCCACAGGACCAGCCATGTATTAGTAATGGCCTGGATATTTCCATTCCATCCATACATCACCACTCAGTTAGGGCAGCAACCCTATTAAGATGCTCTAAGTTCTTCCAGCAAACCACCATCTCAATAAACAAGTACTTGAACCTAAGCTAGTAAGTTAATTACCCGCTAGACATTTTTCAGACTTATGTTAATCACTAATCCATCACAAACTGGTGAGGAGACCAGATGGCTCAGGGGACTGGGAAGCAGAGTCGTTCACCACCAGGTCAGTTTTCCATACTGGCAAACATGCAGAGATGATTCATGGGTGATGCAGGGATCAGGTGAAGTGCACAGATCCTGCTGAGTTAAGGACGTGCTTGGACTTTGCCCTTTTGCCAGGCTGAGTATCTGAACCCAGCCCAGGTTGGTAGTTGCAGCCATCTCATAGCTCTTTGGTAGCCCTTAGACAAGTTGGTGGGTCTTAGACCAGTTCCTTGCAAACAAAAAAGCACCACAACTGGCAGCTTTCCTTGGGCTCTCAACACCAGTTAGTTTAATGGTGGAAGTGGTGGATGTGTTATGTTCTACCCTGGCCAGTGGGAACTGGGCTGTGTCCCTTCTCAAACTCACACCTCACAGTTCACTAAACAGCAGATGGTGATGACTTTTGGACAGTCACTACCAGCCAATGCTGGATCTGAACCTGCTCAGAAGTGAAAGGTTTTGTACCCTCAGCTCCTCTGCTATCCTGTCCCTCCCTGTGTGATCCCCGTAGTAGCTGTTATTATACAGAGGCAGGTGAGATGGGAAGTACTTACAGGCTGCTCCCTGCTTTCAGCAGTGGGAATTTGGAAGGAGGAGGACGATCCCCTGACAGGCTCCAGAACAAGTTCACTTTGTGTTATCAGAGGGGCACCAAACAGGGGAACTTCAAGGGTTAGCTCA